>NC_060242.1:25182760-25857760 GCF_021155785.1 Neodiprion fabricii | reverse complement strand
TCGGAAAAATTCTTATTAAAGTTTGAAGCGTGGTTTCTTAGTTCTAATCATCTCGTAGATTTTTTATGAGACTTCTACCCTTGAAGAAATTACTTACTATACATACTGTTTAAGAAATTTGCATCGCCTCGTCGCTTTTTTACGCGGGCACTCTGAATTGTTTGTAATTTACTCAGCGTTATTTTATTCGTAAACTTCACTCCATCTGTTTGTCGTTGGTGTAGATTATTTACACGACAAATCAGGTAATTGTTTGTATGAAACATTTCAACTATTTCCCCAATAATTTTGAAGTTTCTCTGAATTCGGTATAAGTACGGTGAGAGAAAAAAATCTAAATTGACAACTGTATTTTTACTGAATACTTGGATTGAACATGTCACACCGTCACGCGAAGACATCGTATAATTTGGAAGATGGTTTCATTATACTAAATTTACATGTTGGTAGTATATTATTCATCGAAACAATACAGAAGTAAACAAACATTCGCTTCGATAATTAAGCATATACATTGAGTAACGGTTTGCTTCGTCGAAAGAATCCAGAACGGGTAAAAAGTGCATCATTATGCGTGACACAAAAAGATAATTAATCTAAGTACTAAGATTCGTTACTTTTTGTCGTTCATTATTTGTATGTGAAATCTCTCACGTATTTACAAGTAAGTAGTTAGTGCCTATATAATTTCACTTCTGTAATATAGAATCTAGAGTTCTAGGCATGCAGAATAAGCGCTCGTCTCTCTAAACTTTCTAATCCGGCGATGAAAAGTTAAACCAGTGTTTCCCAAAGTGCAAGAGCTTCGTGCACGTATTTGCTAATATATTCTAAATGTATATTGATGGTATCAATATTTCGCAATACTTGGAAAAAAAACATATTTTTATCAAATTCCCCTGTAATTGTGATTCGGTGGCAGAAATTTGACGGTCTCGCTCGCAATGCCCAACTGTACCGAATGTATCCACGATATCCATCTTTGTCACATGATTAAAATGGTTCAAGACTATATGCTCAAAATCAATTTCGTTAGTGTATGCCGATTATCTTTATCGTCGGTCACCAAACATCGATCGGAAAACTACAGCTAAATAAATTTCCGTCACGAATAAAAGTACTGTTGCATCGAAGATCGAGTACGAATTCAAACGGAGAAGTCAGCGTTGCAACCTTAATAGGCATGAATAATGCCGCGATTTCCGTTCAAGCTGCAAATATAATCGTATGTATGTACATTGTACACACATATACTGGTTTTCAAAATTTCATTGCAAAAGAGTACGAATCAAAAGCGGTTTACACAATTGCAGCGCGTTGTGGTTACCGAAATCTTTCAATTAATGTTCGAGAATATTTTCATCATGAGAGCAGCACTGCTGCTGAAATATCGACAATATGCGATGTAAACCGGTATTCGCATAGAAATGGTAGAGGTTAACCGCACGGCGGACAGTCCTGACCGAATGAAGAACTTTCACGGTGAAGCCAAAGGACATCGTAAGCATCTCAATTTATGACTAAACAGGATTAGGACAGTGTCGCTTTACACTCGTGCAAATGCGAACGATTTTTGTATGCGCTTCGAAAGTGGCGTGACAAGTTTAACAGTTTTACGTTATCTCACAAGTAGATAAAATTATTTTTACTTTACTTTGCTACGATTTATGTAATTAACGCACGGGCTATTCCATGCCAACTAATCCGTTCATTGAGACTAGTTTTTTAATAAAAAACAATTTACGGTCGAAAAATCAATCACACAGCAAACGTTTACCTGAAAACGATAGGAGGTTGGATATTGTAGGGATCAAAAAACGTGAAAACCGAACTATTCGTTAGAAACGATTATAATAATTTCCCCCTTCGCGGAAAATGGAAAAACGGAGGTTCGAAGAGAAAAGAATTTGGTTAATCAGATTTCTTTAATTCCTACGGCCTCTTAAAATCAATTATTACATCACCATGCGATTACAATTCATTCATCTTCCGTATTTCTATGCCGTTGCAGAAAAGAAGATGTATGTATTAGCTAACTCTACTGGTAGAATGACACAGGGCAGTAAAATAAATGAATTAGAGGGACGCGATCCATTTTCCCACAGTTTATTTTTGACTACATTACCTTGTTACACGTTGACCAAGGTTCTTTTCGATTGTTACAGCTTTTTATTACTTATTACTACCTAGCATATTCTCAGAGTTAAGTTTTCAACATTATTGCCATGTCGTTCCGAATATAAGTCGAGATTTTTAATGCTTGTACGTGAATCAAAAAATATGTACCGAATTATATGCAGAATTGGCTTTATTATAGATATATTTATATAATAATTACCGAACTCAACTTACATGTGGGGTCAAATTATATTCGGAACAATATTGAAGTAGATTGCGTAGATATACAATAAATACAATAATTTACTGGATTCTGTAACAATAATTAATGTTCAATACTTAAAGAGTGCGTTTAAACGAAATATGCACGTCTATTGAACAAAATATACAACTTGTGCACTGAACGAAGGATTAGAATGATACGCCCGCGCATCGAAAGCTTAAAAGTAAATACAAGATGTTTGGAAATATTCGTATGCTTATATTCCTTGCAAGCCAGAAAGTAAGACAAAGGAAATGCGAAGGAAAATAGACGCAAAATGAAACATAGTACGCCGACGTATGCAAGCATGTGATAATGAAAATTTGTTGTTCATGTAGTATTTTGTCCTCAATACATTCATCCTGTCTGATCAGTGATTTCATCCACTTGCACATATCTGGAACTACTCGCGATCTCGAGCATGGATTTAAATTCTACCAACTAAAATGTGTATCGGGTGTTTTTAAGAATTTACTATGCAATTCATTGTAGTATTTTGAAAAGAAGATTGTATTTTCCATAATGTACTAGTTGTTATCTTTCAATTAAACGATCTGGTTACAATAAAATGCAGAGGCTGATGAAAGGATTATAATGGCAGGAACATTCAAATACTCCTATCTTTACAAAATTCAAATTTAACATTAACAACTTATAGTTACACTTGCAAGTAACGAAATTCAGTACATAGTCTGTTTGGAACATAAAAACATGCAATGGTGAACCTTTCAGTCATTGCTCTTCACTGTCCGAATATCTTGAACAGTCTTTGAATTATATGGATAACTTCCGAATGGGTCGGTTCTGCGGGGAGGTGGACTCAATTCGCTGTTACCTCAGTTTTTGACGTGTTCAATATAGCGACAGCGGTAGTTGCCGGTAAATCCTCCGTGCGGGATGACTTGGCGCGTAGCAGTTTGTAGGAAACGTTCTCATAGGTGACGAATGTGATGATAGTCGCGGGCGTCACTCTGACAAGATTAGGGCCTAACCCTTTGTAAAAGCCACGCCAACCTTCACCCCTGTAACCACCAGCAATACTTTATTTCACTAATGGATCTCAGCAATAAATTCCGGTTCTTAAAAAGTTACGTTCTTTTACACATCGCCGAGAATATCTCAACGCGTCTCTCAACGTTTGGTATTAGTTTCACGTACGATTATTGACGCAAATCAGACCCCATTTTGCGATAAAACTTGGGCGCACTAAGCACGCGAATTAAAAAGAAGTAACACGTACGAGGGAACGGAATCATGAAACTTTATTCAAATAAGTAATTACGTTTTTGATTTGAATTGCATGTAATTCTCGAGTATTTACATTTTCATCTTGGTGCTCGTTCAACAATATATAAACAAAGTAATCGTCAAGGTGTCATCTTATTTAAAACAAATTTTGAATAAAATATTAGCCACTTCACATACCGTAGACAAAAAAAAAAAAAAAAGAAAAAAAGAAACAAACACGAAATAAACAAATCTCCAACAGATAAGCACACGAATAAGATACGATATAAATTTGTTTGGTTTGCAAGAGCACATGCTGCACAAATCAAACATGGCAATGATATCGCAAATTACGATTACGTTCCATGAATTATCCACTGCACACATAACGAGATACCTACACATCTGTACATAGCAAAAGTCTGCTGTTAGTGGTTTTCATTGCAGGTACTTCAAAGCAGTACGACACAAATATTTTACATTTTTCTATTCGTAGTCAATTCCTTTGTTATACCACGGCTATACTGGTTTCCAAAATATTATAACAATTACAATTGTTCGGACATATTTTTTTTCTTGGACAAAGCTAAATTTTTTTACCATCTGAATCTTGCAAGTTTTCTTATCTTTCACATCAACGACTCGAGTGACAAAATACCAAAGAGTTATTAGAGTTATTTCATTGCCAACAAAATTTTGTCCCAAAGCTTTGCATTCAGTGCTGAAATACTTTATAACCTCTTCTGCAATCGATCGGAATAGTTCCAGTTAATTGCGTCAGGTAATCGCAATGCGAATAATAAGTCGGTGACAAAGTTGAGAGCGAATAAAAAAGTTATAAGTTCGATTCAAGTTGCAGTAAATGAAGTTGACAATCTGATCGGTGTCGGTATTATTATACGCGCTATGTTTTCGTTATACCAGTCGTTTGAGAACACATGATTGGATTAAAAATCGTACTGCTGGTGGTTCACCTAGGTTTAACCTATGCACTTACCGTTCGTACATCTAGACGTACGAGTAGAACAGTTGATTGCATTGTATCGGATGAATCAAGTCAAGTTTACACACTAAAGATAAATAATCTTTTCAAAATATGAAGGAAGATATCGATTCAGCTATAGTCGATCGCAGATGCAAATGCCAAATACGTTTTTTCTCAACATGACGAATTTACCTGCAATTTGCAAATGTGCAGCACCGTCAAAATGAAAAATCACGTGCGTACATTTTCAATGGCATGACATCATTGGTGAGTAATTACAGACCAACTAAGTTTACGATACATTTTTTTTCTTTTCTTTTTTTCGCGACACATACATGATCGTACACATTGAAGAATTATATTTAGTTAAAACCTACATTTCATTGTTAAATCAGTTTCATTTTTGAATGGCGATACAGTTTAGAATTTGAAGCATTTGATCCGAAAGCATGAAACTCTTAATCATAATTTGTTATCTTCATACTCATAAACCTAGGTGCAACAAAATTGAAGAATTAGTCTTTCAATGTTTTTCACTATCTGAAACATTCAATATGTGCACTGAAAGTATGGTTAAGAATGTAAATTAAGCTTGTAAATCGATTATTTAAAAAGATCCAGTTTGTTTGGAGCAAAGTTTGAAAGATACAAGACAATTTTTTGCGAATCAATCTACAATTATACAATATCTGGATAAAAAATATATTGCAAAATCAATTCGATAAATTTTTTCATCAAAGTATTAGATCGATTACTTCGTTAAAAACCTAACGCTTATTCTCGTTTTTATAATTCTTATTAAAATTCTGATCGCTTTTGAAGCAAACTGTCAACGGATCAGAATATAAATGACGAATGAAAATGTGGTTGTGGGATTCAAAGCACCCCGTATCTCAGTTTCCATTGCGATATATAATCAAATAAACCCATAGAAGAAAAAATGACATGATCAGCATAAAACAAAAAAGTTCAAGCCATGACACTTTGTATGGACTTCGGGTATTGTGAGATTGGGCGGTCCGTGTTACTGTAATACTAGTATTTCGGTATAACGATCTAGATTCCTTCGATTCTTGCCTGCGGTTAAATAATTTGGAATGCAACCATTTTCCAAAGCAGTGTGTATATGAATGAAAAATTGAATCTGTGTGCAATTTCACAATTCTTAATGTAATACGAATGAGCATGTACGTGAATTTTTCATTCCGAATGAAATTGCGGCATAATGAATGAAATTGGAGAAAGTGCCTTGAATTAGGTACAAAGCCATGAAAAGCACAAAACCATGTTGAATTAAGGGCGTTTTCAGCTAGTTCGGAAAGTACTCATCGACATCTTTCTAAATGTGCAAACACACATTTTGTCTTGACATGTTAGCACATTACTGCACATACGATATCATATGAAGGATTTGAACTACAGAGAAAAAATCAATTACTTATACGTTGATTACCCTACAAATTATTGGTCAACAATCTAGGGTCCACGATGTTGATTTGACTGTAATTTTTATCACTTCCAGTGGACATAGAGATAATCCCCCTCCCTTCCAAAGGGTTAAACCTCAAGAACCTAATATTTACGCAATGCCTGCGAATTTAGAATGCATCGAGTTCCGTTCTTGAATTTGTGTACTCGTACTGTTTTGCATGTAAATTAACATTGTTGAACGAGAAAAAAATTGCTATTTGAATAAGAGAATAAACTTTTATTTTTGGCAATTACTTCGAAAAATAATATTGAATTCTGAGAGTGAAATTTATCACGTACATATCACTGTTGTTCATTTTCATTCCAAATGAAACGCACCCGGTACAAATTCGAGAAAGAAATGTAATCCCCTTTTAGTTCCAACATAAATAGGCAGGTTTCTCATAAACGGTGACTTTCAGAAAACTGGATGTCTAAGAATCGAGGGATTATCGGAACTCTGTGCTCACTAGAAGTGGTTAAAAACGGTTTGTCGCAGTTCAAATACTTTTCGACATCTCTGATGTGTCAGCTTAAATTTACTTTCGTGAATTATGAAGAAAATAAAAAGTTCTCATGCGGAATGAATGTTATCCCATTAAAGAAACATCCCAACAAATAGAAAACTAATCGTAGCTAAATGATGTTCAGATTGTTTATGAATAATCCCGCTAAGTAGAGAAAACTGTTGTGACGATAAGCAATGCAGTAAAATGTAGAATATTTTGAGTTAACCATAAGATGACACTTAATTTTGAATATTACTAATAAAATCAGTGATAAGAATAATCACAATAAAAATCATAGTAATGATAATAAAATTGGTTAGCAAAAAGAGACTATCACATACAGCACACAGAGAAAGAAAATAAAATTGCAACTAAATTGGTAATGTCAAAGATAATATTATCGATATTAATGATATATCATGAAAATAAGTTTGATAACTATCAGCGCAATGCAAGGCTTTGGTTAAAATTAATTCGACTTTGTGGATGTTGAGCACATGACTTCGACAATGGTCGAGGTCATGGTTTTTATAATGGACAAGGTTGATAATTATTTGGTGGCACGAAAGTGTGTTATGAGCTTATCTTATGAATAATAGTTCGAAAATAAAACCTTCCAAGATACAGATTAATATTTATATTTGTTTAAGAAATTCATGTATAGATAATATTAACATTATATAATAACTTATAGATTATTTTGTCTCTTAAATTCTTTTCTATACGGTACTTTTTTTTTTTTTTCTTTCATGTTTTCCAAGCGATCTAAGAATAAAGAGTTTTAAAGAGAGATGTTCATTTTCATGGCTAACATAAATAAATTGTACTAATATTTACAGATTGCGACGATATATATTCATAACTGTTACTTATCAAGCAGTCATAATCAAACTGTCATGATTTATTAGTTGCTGAGATTTTATGTGCCATAAATTGATCCAAATGTTATATAAATATTTATCGAATATTTTTTATCGTCACAGCAATAATCTACTGTTATTCTCGGAAATTTTTTCAATACCACCTAACCACATTCGTGGCCACGAATAATAATTGTATCATCAGTTTTCAACTATTCAATAACAGATCAATGCGGCATAATTTCAAACACCAATTAGACATTTATTAACTGTATCTTTGAGAAGTTCATTATCTAATTCACACCTTGACGTAGGTCCTTCAATTTTGTTACGTATTCTCGAAAAAATATTCATCAATATTTTCACAATGCTTGATCACTCTCAACCGATAATGAAGAGGATTATTAAAAAAGGCTGTGTCAATTTTTGAAAATAATTTTCGTTCTTTAGAAAACATTGGTCTCGGCACATACATACTTTCTACTGAAAAAATTACAAATATAGAAAAAAAAAAGGTACTAACAAACAGCTTTTTTAACTCTCCTCTTCAAACGTACTTCAATTCAAATGTTTTCTTTTGGATTTAAAGTTTCATTCAAATAAATACATATACGTTCATTGTATTTCAGCGTATTAGAAATTATATGACTAAATGTTTCCAAGTAATCACTGCGCTTGTAAAAGTAAAATATATGTAAAGGATATCGAGTAAGAAAAGGAAAAGAAACAGTAAAACATACTACATAAGTCAGAAGTGAAAGTTCACTTCGATATTGATCTATTTGTATTGCAATTTCACATGAGCTTATCTTGAAATATCATATGAGCAGAAACCAACATTTGCCAACTGAAGTGATTTGAAATATATCACGAAAAAAAAGAAAAGAAAAAAGATGTAGAGAGGATCTAGTTTAACTGCAATTCAGATTCATCTTTTAGCAATCCATTATCCGCTAGACATAATACAAGATGAAATAAATTATTATAGGTATTGCCCGTACATTTTACACGTTATTAACCCTTTCAATGTTTGCCGCTCATATGCGTCAAAAACACAACTGTCCACCTAATGAAAAGAATTATACAATTTAATACTGGGTAATCTAATCTTTAAAATTTCATGACTTTTCTTTGTCAGACATATTTTGTATTCTTCTTCTCAGTGAAAAGCATAATTAGCAATAAAAAAAAAAAAAAAAAAGTAACATTTCTCGCAAGGGAATTCATAATAGAATTTGGCAATATCTATGTAAAAGAATAATGAATTACTTTCCTAGATAGTATTGCAGTACACGTGTATGGACAAGTACATAAGAATTGTAGGTCGAATTCACTATTCTGTCACAAACATGGGATTGAAGTAACGAATGTGTAACATCACGTGAAATATAAAGCTTAACTTCGAGTTACTGCGCAAATAAGAGTTCCTAAGCCAAGTAATGAATTTAAATTTAAATTCAACCACTTGCATTGTATCTAACTAATATCATTTTTATAAAATGATAATAAAAATTATCTAAAGTCATTAAAATTATACGTGAAATCAATTGTCTAGAATCACTTATATCGTTTTGACTGATTGAATCTCATCGTAGGTGTAAGTGAGGGGCTTAGTTTGCAAATTTTTCATAAATCAGCATAACCAGACAAATGTTTGGCAAAACGTGTAACAGGTAGGGTGTGAACCCTTTATAAAATCCCCTAGCTTTTTCTAACCTCCATGTTAGTTGAATACAATGCCAAGTTCCTCTGTAGTCGTGATGGTGATCCTGAAGTCGAGCCCTCACTACTTGATACGGGTACGTCGCCATAGCAGCGAACAATTTTGATAAGGCGGCAAAACCAATATAATCCGTTGTACTCTGCAAAGAAATGAAAAGAGGAAATATTAATACAGAATTAAAATCATTTGTTAAGATTAATATACACGTGAGAAATGTTGCCAGTCATAATAGATGATAATTAAGAGCTTTGAGTTATTCCTAATTCATCGTCGTTCTCTTCTTTCCGTTCATATTTCATATTTCCAGTAATGGTATTCTTAATTCATTTCAAACTACTTCCGGATTCCATAAATAAACTTTGTGGTCGTTATGCCATTTTTAAATTGTTGTATATTATCATTATTATAATTCAGTATATTATCATGAGTACAAGGTACTGCTGTTATATGATATATGTCTATTATATGGATAAGGATCTTACAATGAATAGCTGGGACTCTCTTGGAGGTTTAACTTGGGTATGAAAATGACCTATTAGGTCAAAGTGCAAAACAGAGAGTTTTAGTTGAAGCATGTATGCATTCTTATATAGGCAAGTCATTCAAGTGGGAAGTTCAATTCGGTATTTTTCGTATTTCTTTTTAATATAGTGCATGTCTGTAAATTTAGCGAATAAAAAATGAGAGGATCGGAACGTTTGGAAATGTCTTCTAATTTAGAAATCAAGAAATTATACGAAAAAGTTAATTTGGGTTTTCTTCAAAATTTTTTTTCGTAAACAAAATTTCTTCTGCCGAAATGAGTATAAATTTTTTAGTATTCTTACTTAAAATACCTCCTTGCAGGGAGTTTTTTTTTTAGTTGAGCTGTTTTAGATAAATATTGAGATAAAAAGAAAACTTAAAATTAAAGTTACATTCTCGAGTGTAGAGCAGTTAACTAATAATGGAGGTAAGGGGTAGAAATTTGGTTGAAAGTAACTTATTGTCATGACCAAGTGCGGAGCAAGAAGCTTTGCCAGCGTCTTCACACGCTGACCAAATGGACCGTTCAATATCATGGTAAAAATAAATCATATCGCAAAATAGTTTTTGTTTCAATTGTCAACTAGATATATGTGGCCACAGTTTACTTTGATCAGAATTTGAGAGCTTAGAAAATTAGCTACACAATCGAGGATTTGTTTCACTTCAAACTTAGCTTTAAACTGCACAAAATTTTAGCAAAACTAACGTAATTTGCGATTACACATCAGAGTAATATGTTAATAAAGGGTGACAGATCGTACAATACCTGTATTTAGAAATGAATTTAACAAGGAACATAATGCACGCGGTTTATGCTATATCTATTGTAGATCTATTTTCAAAATTACGCTTAGACTTGAAGGATAACTAGCAGCATTCTATTTTTTTTTTTTTTTTTTCAAATACTACTTACCAGTTTTGTGTCTATGGGTAATCCTCGGTAGTCGTTATAGCTATTCTTCATTTCCTCATACGTCATAAACTGAAGCGCGCCGTGTGAGACACCGAACATTCCGGGAACAAGACCCTATTCGAAAAAAAGTGCGATTAAAACTTCAGAAATTTCAATGTGTAGAAAGTATTGCAATTCGGATTTCAGATTTGAATGTAAAAAGAGCCCATTTTCAGAGGCACAAAATTCTTGGCCATTCTGTTTACATGGGAAGGCTTTTTCCTGGGATAAGATCGAAAGAAAATTCATCAATGATGATGTTTCGCCATTGTTTGAGGTTGTCCTCAAATTTTATTACCTAGTCAAGTTTCGGCCAGATTCTCTGTTGCATTGAGCAAAACGTTGTGAAAATAAAACATCTATACCACGTTAAAGAAATAATGCAAAGATGTTGAAGCGATAATTTTTCAACATCCTGAAGTTGCTCAAGGGGGGTGGTAAATTTTTTTGTGCTTGATTAGCAGATCCATAATCTTTGAAAAACAGCTATTCGTACAGAAAGTTTCGTAAATAACTAACAATTACGTGTTTGAGAGATACTAGTTTGATCTTTATTCTAAGCTTCAAAAGTAGAAAGATTGTCTACAATTGGTCAAGTTATGACATCATCAACAGCTAGCAGGATTCTTGTCAAACCTGTACCTTTCACCTCATGATGTTGTTCATTATGTGAAACAAAAAATCTGTATACTCTTAATTTCAAAACACTTATAGTTATAGTTGGAATTAAAAATTTCGATATTGTCACTGTACTTTTTATTTTTGATACGTTTTCCGTATTTTTATGGAATTTCAACACATTTGGAAACTACAATTCCCAGTCTAGTTGGAGCACAGATCATTTTAGTTCCCGTAAAAACAACGTATCGGAATGGAATGTGAAAAATTTTATCAAAATCATATGAACGATTTGGAAATTACCATACGAAAAGAGTTGAATAACATTGTTTCGAATAAAATGAGTGCAATGTTAAAAAACTATAAGCCATTTGTAAAATTTTAGAGGTTGAAATAAAGATGAAACTACCATCTTTCAGCCATACAATCGGTGATTATTTGCGACTGTATCTATAGCACTTATTCAGAATTAACTTGAAAATTAAGTGTGAAAGGACGACCACCCCTTTAAGAATAAATGTGCTTCCAAAAGACACAAGACGGTTACGAGAATGGTTGATCAGTGCAAGAAATATTTTGTACTGTATTATACTTCATTCTAGTTTCATACAAAAGGGCTCTTTGTCTTTTACTTTTTTATTTTACACAGTGAAAATTACCTTGTAGAGTCCTCGAATACCCTCTGTTTTATATATTTTGGTGAGAGCATCAACCAAGCCGGAGTACCTTTTGCTTTCTGCAAGATTCACATCACTTGTATATTGAAGGCAAAGCCGCGTCTTAACTACCCAGATTGGATTCGTTATTAACAGTGTCATAATCCCAGCATCGGCTGCAGCCAACATGTGCATTACTGGGCCCACAGGCTTCTTTGCATTTCCACCTTGAATCCATGTTTTTATTGTGTTATAGCTATAAAAAATGGAAATAGATATTAGCACGAGGAATGAAACAACAATCGTGCAACACTATAATTATAGATGCATTCATTTTACTTTCCCTTAACCGGGTTCATGGATTTAGCAAGATGTAGTTACTACAAAAGTGTTTCAAAAATTGATCAACAATTAATCAATCATCTCATTTCTAGAGATGGTAAATATTTTTAAGTTGCTAGCATCACAGTGTACACTATTTTACAAACAACCAATATGCGATTAATACATTGCTTATTATACTCCCGTATATTATACTGTAGATCAGATAGTGCAAAAAGTTGAACACAAATAATGTTTACATATACATTCCCTAAATTAAAAATATTATCTTAATAAATAAATGCGTAAATACAAAACAGAATAATGATTACAAGGAATCATGTGCTGTTTTTGATTCAGTAGTTGCTCAGTGATCTACAAAATGTGTATGGCAATGAATCAAATACAAGTTCATTGAACTAAGCCTATAGTTCTTGGTAATGCCCAGTAGAGATGATTTAAGTATTTTTTAATGGAATCGATTTTTAATAACGCACAAGGCAATTACTGAATTGGTTGGGTCAATAAATTTTTTTCTGTGCATCATGTCATTGAGGGATTTTATAAATAATCGGTTCGAATTAGTATGAAAATGGTATGACGCCTCACTGCTACGAGTTAAATACATACAAGATTTAGGGCTCTTATTAGTTACTGGTTAGTTGAAAAAAAGTTGGCCAGATAGAGATCACACGATCACAAGGGTCAGAAACCTAAGAAAAAATAAAGGAAGTTGAAAAAATTGGAAAATTGAATCTGATATAAAATTAATTAATTATGTATAATTAATTCGTACAACTGCAGATGAGAATGGGAGAATTATTATTACTGAATACAGACTTTTATGCTCTCTACTGTATTGTTACATTTATTAAATAAGTTGTAATAAATGATAAGAACATTGACGGCAATAGTTTTTTTCATACCAATGTTAAAGAATTTAATGCTCATAGGCGGATATCGGCGAAATTTGATTGGAAATGACAAAAATATAATTGAATCAGGAGAAAGAAAATTTCTCCATAAAAATGTTGTTTGGAATATTAGATATGCAAATAAAAAAAAAAAAAAGAAGATAAATCTTTGATGATGACAATGCAAAAGGTAATGATATAAGTAGTTGCTCCTAAATCGGTCACATGATCCCATGCTCAAAACTTCTTGATACGTTCCACGAGATATCACAGAATTATGACCGTTGTAAATTTTCCTTTCAACTCTATTACTTAATACACTTTCTCATACTATTTATAGAATTATACTGAATAGAATATGGGGGTGTAATGTCCTAAAAGTGTATAGTTAAATACAGGACAACGAAGAAGATATTGGCTGATTAGATTTTACGCAGATAAACACATGGAGATGTATTGTTGGTTATTCCATTAGATCTAACCGAAACGGGATTGCTTTGTCGTAGAAGATCAGTTTGAAAGTAAAACAGATTTAATTTTTTACCCAGTGTAGAACAAACTTTAAAGAACTCGTTATCTTTTTTATGTTGCTGCTGATATTTACAACACAATTACAATATTCTCTTTTTACACAACCAAGCAAGTTAGTGTTATCTCTGTGAAGTTGACACTAGGAAGCTACGTAACGATGAAAAGTTTCTTGAAATTCAGGGAAATTGTACACACAGTTGTACAAGAATTTGTTCCTTTTTTTATTTTTACGTATAGCAAAGAAGGAAATCATGAATAACTATTGGCAGTAGAGAAAAGGCAAGCAATTTGAGCACTTACAAGAAAAAATAGAATCCCCAAGAGCTGCCTGAGCCCAGAATATTTGGTACTACCCCTCTGTAGAGGCCTCTCAGTCCCTCTGTCCTGTGGATTTCTACGAAGGCACCCCGAAGACCACTGTACTGTGGAGTAGAATGTGTGATGCCATCGTTAACTGCAAATGGAAAACATTAGTCTTGTAATAAAAGTACGGAATCTGGTGTTCATATTATGATTTGCGACCAGAGCGCATGTCGAGAACTGTTGAACAGCTAAGTTATGACTTATTGATACATAAGCCTTACATTTTACAACATTTCATCATTGACAGTGAGACGCGTTAAAATTGAAAGTTGTTGATAGCAGCGTAGCATCATCTCATGTCGCTCCCCTAAAACCTAAGACTTTTGTTTGGAAGATTATTCTATACAAAAATAGGGAATCGTTATAAGTTTAATTAACATTGTTATTTTGACCCGTCAAACTGGATTCGCGATGTGGGTGGAATTTTTGTAATTTGATATCGGACAACGACATTGCATTCACGGATTATTAGAAAAAATCATTTCATGTACATCACAATTTTGAGGAGTGTCTGAAAAATTCATTGATCCACGATACAAAAAGACATACTGATGTGTTGGAAAAAAATAGTCACTCTTGATCTAATATTTCGTTAAGTCAACATCACAAACTTGAATCTTCTGAATTTTCTAATCTGAAATTCAGTTTTTCATCCGGTACACAATACATCATCAAACTGAAGAAAACGTTGGGATTTTACCACATGTTCGTTGGAACATATCATAATGGTTTTAAAAAAAATCGCATCAATGCCAGATTCATATTAATTTATCTGAAGTAAAGTAATAATTAGTGAAAAAACAAGCATGAAAAATTTGTGCTGTTTTTTTGTTTTGGAAATATGTAAATTGAAAATTTGTTTTCTATGATACAGCTGTAACAATAACAAAAGAAAAAAAAAGGAAAGAATGTGATCAGCCTTAATCTGGGCTTGTAGATCAGTAATACGGTGAATATAACTAATTGTTTTGATGAAAAATATATCTCTTCCATATTGCGGAAGATATGTTTTCGAAACATTTATTATCCATAATTTTGTACATTTTATGAATAACGAATTAGGACGAAAATCTGATGTATTCACTTTCGTGATCAGATTGCTATTTTTCTTTTCCTGCATTATATTATGCCAGCATGGACTAAAGCCAGCAGCTTTATTTATTTAAAAATTGTCACAGCCAAAATTTTGAAAACACGAATGTTACGAGGTGAAAGCTTGTTGAACATTCTGTACTGAATTTTTCAATTAATTATAGAGTACCAAAGATTACCGTTACACTATTTAACTCGCTTTTTGCCTATAAAGATACACCTAAAAAAACATTCCTACTGATTATGAATTAAAGTATTGGAGAGTAGTCACGATAATGGCGTAAGTTTGTCGGCGAGATTCATTGATAGTTGGATATAAGGTAAAGCCACACAATCCAAAATATAGTACGCAAAAAAAGAAAAAACAAACACAATCAGATGCTGAGGTAAACGATTTTGTAAATTACAGAGGTGCAATTGGTAGAAGTAAAGAACAGCTTGGTAATATATAAGAGGCAATATCCGTCGTAAAATGTGCTGGCCCCTTACCAGAAACATGAGAAATTTTACCAGTTGCATTAGAACGTGTGAGATTGAAGATGTGAGTGTAAACCTTCACAAGCTGAGTTATTTTTGAAAATCCTACAAGGAAAAGTTTTAATCGCATATATAACGGACCTTCTTTAACTCGAATTAGACAGTTTTGTTTTGACATATCAACTTTTTGTGAGGAAAAATTAAAGATATTTGGTTTCAAATATATATTAATAAATAAAATGACAAACAATATTTTGGAAAACCAACTCCTTTAAAATTATTCTGAAACTACAAAACAATGATTTTTAATTCACTGTTTCGTTGCTTATTATTATCAACTTGAACCTCGTACGTAGACAGAATTTGCAGTGTATGAATGATTCATATGTACTTTGAAATATAAGTTTCTATTGTGGCACAATCTATATTGGCACAAGAACAACAGATCAACCGGACTGTGAAATATGTACGATGTGTTTAATCGTTGGATTAGCCACAAACATGGATCAATGATGTTTATGTTAGTAAGTGTCCAACAAAATTTACGTGAAAAATTTCGTCAGGGTTGAAGTTTGTAAGACTGATGTAACGATGTATTTTCATTGAAAATCGCTAGTTCACAAATTTTATGTTTGTCTACAAATCATTGAGGCGTAAAATATGCAAACAAAGCTCATATTCCACAAACATATCTTATTTAAAGGCATTTTAAATTTGTGAAACAGTAATTTTAACTCAATGTTTTGTTAGGTTAACGTCACTCATTTCAACCATGTAAATTTAAGAACTATGTATTTAGAAAATTTCAGGTTAGGGATTTCAGGATAAGCTGTTCATATCTTTGTTCTTCATGTATGGATGGATAAAGAAACAAAATGCATGCCTAATAAAAAACTGTTCAAGTGTTATTTTCCCTGTGCGTACGAACCCTGAATGGTAACAGTACTAGGAAAGTATCAATGTCTGCCATGACGCGCGTTGCTTGCTCAGTGATAACTCGCTAACGGGACAAAGAGCGATGAATTGTTGCCTGACGACGCCGATCGCTAATTAACTATGAATATTATATATACGAAAGAGACACGAACCGGCGATGCGATAGCTACGCATACCTACTTTGCATACACGTGGTAACTCAGTAGACGTGTTGCATCATATTATGCAGGAAATCTTATCGGCGAGAAAAAAAATAACCAATTTCAAAAATTCATAAATTCATAAATTGGCAAAAAGAACGCTCAAAACCGTTCCGGCATGACGTTTCGCTGAGGTTCGGGGGTACAGACCACGTGCACCGCAAGGGGACACTCGAAGCAATGACAGCTGAACGAGTCCGAAGGTTCGACACTTGCTCTGGCGGTGTTACATTGTCGTCTACTTACCGGCAAATCTGATTTTTATCAGGTCCAAGGGATGCAGCATCAAGGTCGACAAGACCCCGCCGGACAGACCAGCAATCAGATGTTCATATTTGACATGACTGAACACCGGGAGAACTCGCGTGGTTCCCGTCCCTGTGGTTTTTATCGTAGACATGTTGCGTGTGGACTCTTCGTGCGTTACTGAATTCTCGATTCTATCGTGTTCGGGTCGCAGATTTCCAACAGTCGTATCACAATCATTGTTTCCAGCAATGACAACACCACCGTCCGCCTCGGAACATTTCTTTTGACTCGTCGTAGTCACCGTTATTCTCGAAACAATCGAGAAACTGATATATCACGAGGTATATGGCTTACGTAACAAAATACGATGCTTCCTTGCGCTTACACGCCGCCATACTGAAACAGAGTTCCACTTCCATTGCACACATCGACGCGCAGACGTTCCGCGCATGCGGATACGACGGTCGTGTGACGTCGGCAAGGGGAGACGTTCTTGGACAAATTGAGTTCAGAGTGAGTGGCTGCGGTGAGTGGCACGGAGACCAGAGTCGTTGACTGAAGACTATAAAGGCAGTTACCCTTATGGGCTTTGGTGTGAAAACCGAAATTCGTCGCGCGCTGGCGCTCTCTGCGGTATTCCAGCAGCAGAGTTGGGAACTTATTGCAGAGCATCAGAGGGTTACCGATCACGTGATGTTGGTTGCAATAACCTCCGAGCAACACAATCTTCGTAAGGTATGCCCAAGTCAGT
Organism: Neodiprion fabricii; assembly: GCF_021155785.1. Lineage (NCBI taxonomy): Eukaryota > Metazoa > Arthropoda > Insecta > Hymenoptera > Diprionidae > Neodiprion > Neodiprion fabricii. The sequence continues at coordinate 25,840,018 of NC_060242.1, read as the reverse complement.
ATTTAGCTTGTGCGTATTTACCGACTTAGAACGTTACCGAATCGTCAGCGATTCAAGAAATTAATAATGAGAATCAATTTCTTCCAAAATTCGTAGCAAAAACGTGATTTAATTAAAGTATAGATACCCGGGAAAAGTATGTATACATGGATGATATATAATGATGATCAGATGTCATAACAATGCAGAGACCAAAAAGTGTATATGTATATGCGGTCCATTACGATTAATACGTCATGCATACTGTAAATTTGATAATTTTCCAGGAGACAAACTAAATTATCTACAATAATATAGCTATAATATGAAAATAGAAGAATTATTCATTTCGAAATGGGATTCTATTCGACGCGCGCTCGATGTATTCCATAACATTAGGATTCATAATTATTCCAACAACTTTTCATTTGCTCTCTCGATCTTGAATTTTCATAGGCATAGAATCGAAACGTTGTTTTAGCTAGTCGCAAGTGAAGTATCTACGTTGGGTAGAGAAGCAGAATTATTTTTCGAAAAATGTTCGTATGAAAAAAAATTCAGAGTAACTGTAATACGTCACGGACGCGCTAATTTTGAGCGAGGTTAAATGGATGCTCCGTATATAAGACAGTATTTAACGCAGTGTCCTGATTTGAAGACCTGAAAAGGTGATTGTCGGCGTTTTTTTTTTTATCGGGAGAATGAGAACGCAGCTTCTTAAAACTTCGAGCTTATTTTAACACATGTTTGAAGGGTACGAGCAAAAATTTTTATCATCCAACTGTCGCAGAACGGAAGCGTTATTATTAGCTGACCCATTAACTGAAGAATATATCTTTAGTCAAAGGCTGACCATCGAAGGGTTTAGCCGCTTGAGGCTAAAATCGGCAGGAAAGATAAAGTCCGTATTTCTTGTGTGAAATGTAAAAGCTAAAATCATCATACATCATATATCATACATTATATCATTATACATCATACATACATAGTATTAAAGTTCGAAACGATATCTTAGATGTTCGGATGTTGGTACTTTCAGAAAGTGACACCCAAAATTTTTTTTCTCTTGACGTCATCGATCTATGTACACGAAAATCAGCTAGTCGAATTCCTCAGTCCGGAAACAACCGCGCAGTAGAGCGGACGCATGAGAATCGCGCTCCGCAGATTTCGAGTACCAGGTTCTCTACTTCCTGGATCCTGCGATCCGGGTCGGCTTTCTGGTGCAACTCGACTTCCAGGACAAGCGCTACATGGTTCCTGCGCTCAAGGTCCAATACCTGGTGAATTTTCACATAAACCAACAACAAAAAGGTACGTTACTATTTGTGCACGGTGAGTAATACATTTTTATAATATTTGATGGCAATTGAAATTATATTTTATCTAAAATTTTGTGAACTTGTCATGTTTACAATAAATTATTTCAATTCGTTTTTCGCGCAACCCCAAATTCGGTGGCTGTCAGTCCGCTAATAAAATTTCTCGACTTCCAGGATAAGCGCTCCGTGGTTCCTGGTTCATGTTTACAATAAATTATTTCAATTCGTTTTTCGCGCAAGCCCAAATTCAGTAGCTATGAATGCGCTAATAAAATTTCTATAATTTTGTCATAATCTTCTTGGTAAAATGTGTCAATAAAAAAATTATAATAATCTTTATACTATACTCTTGATCTGTCCTAATTTTTACTGAAAATACTTATCAGTATTCGAGGTATACCCGTCAATGTAACTTGTTAAACGTCTCTTGAACAATCAACTTTTTTGAAAATATGTTAAATACGTATTTTCTTCACGTTGAATCCATTGCAGTTTACATTTACGTAACTCTCTGAATGGTGCTGGAAATAGAACTCGCCCAAATTTTTTGCCGTTTTGGCAAACAAAAAGGGTCAGAGTATAATATTATAAGAGTGGAAGAAAAAAGCTTTTAAATGACACTAACAGAGTCGATTTATCTTTCCATGCGATACTTTGAGAGCCAATCGTAGTTTTGACGGTTTCACATCGTTATGACGTAATCACTTGCAATATCGGACTCCGGTTTCCAGCAACTTTTTTAGAAGACAAATACATAATTTTTCACAAATTTGCAAAAATATACAACATTTATTTGAAAAGTTATAGCGAAACGAAAAAAGAACAGAGAGGAATGTATAAAATTAGATTTTTACGTTTAAAATAAATTAATATTTTGACGTACATAATCTTGTGTAAAATTTTCCGCCGAACATGCTTTGTTGAGAACTTTTATGAAGCTGACCCTAGCAGCTAAAGTTAGTAGCTAAACGTCTTAAATGTTTTGGAAGTATAAATGTGCAATCCACATTTATCCTCATAACTCTATAATAATATTGGGGGTGCAAAGTACTTTCCAAAATTTTCCATTTTCGGTTTTCACCACCTTATTGGAATGAACATTACAAGGTTTGGCTGCTAATTCTGGCGGCTAGCTTCAGCCTTGTGGAAATTTTTTTTGTACGACCAACGCGAAGCGATATAATCGACCACAACCAAAAAACCGAATGTCGGCTAGATTTTGGACATTTTTCAAACATCCCGACTAGATCGATTCACCAACATTATAACATATTGTAACGTTCTTAGACTTTACGAAAATAAAATATGGATCCGCGATTTTAATTATCAAGTCAAAATCAAAAGCGTGATTAAATGTTGTGAAAAAGCTTTAATTGCGTAATATGTGTTTCTCGTTTAAAGTCTGAAACAAGACTGTTTTTACAATAATGTTGGTTGACGCAGCAACCTTATTCTTTTGAAAGACTTCAGAGGTTTATAACGTCTTTTATCTATGATGACTACTAGATCATTAAAAAGGGGTAAAACGGGTGATTTCACCCTTTGTAACACTACTCCCCCCGAGGAAAAGAGTCGTCCCGACTCGGGAAAGATAAAACAATTATAAAAGTATTCTAGTAGTCAGTGCTCAAAGGTGAGTTGGAGCTGTGGCTCTAAAAATTTAAGAACTCCCTTTTTTACTATCTGGCATTTGCCCACAGTCTCAAGGTAAACCACAGAAAACCTTGAGCAGATAGTTGAGCGTTAAATAATCTCAAAAATTTATGTGCCTTGTTTTTACAAAGGTAAGTGTTATCTAGTGTCATGTGGCTTCATGAATTTGAAGACAACAAAATCTTCCGGATCACCGTCGAAAAGAAAATCCATTCCTCTTCAGGGAAAATAGTGCGGTGAAACAAACACTGATGAGTACGACGAGGCAGGAAACCATACATGGAAGAACTCTGGGTCCTGGGCAACATAAAAACTGATTCCCTCTGAGAACCGGCACAGGAGACAGGGAAAAGGAATGGGTGACTGAATCCAAAGCTTCTTCAGAGAGAGCACACCCTAAAGTTTGGAGGACAAATGTGAGTGGTGGTATAACAATTCAAATTCACTTAGTGAATTTGGGAGAATACTTGAATAAAATAAATTAAATATGTATTCAAAAGAAAAGAAACGATCTTATCTGAATCATTTCTGCGTCCTTCTTCAAAATAAGACCACCAGTCATCTTCAGGAATCGGGGAAAGATTGGATGGGAAAAGGCTGTGTCAAGTAACCTGAAAAAGTGCTCACAAAAACTGACACTTAAGGTTAATAAAATGTGAAAATCAAGCAATCGCTCATCGACCTCGAAAAATAATCGTGGCTCTATTTACATTTCAAAAGAAACCAAACCTATCCGACACAAAACTCGATTCCAGAGAAGAAGTTTCTAGAAAGAAACAACCGAAGAAAACAAATTTCAAGTTGATTAGCAACTCAGAAATAACAAATCATTATAAGAAAATCTTCTATCAAAGACAGTCTTTATCCAACTCTTGAACCACCCAAAATGAATTCAAAAGAACATACTTCATTAAATGCGGCGGGATTAACAAAACGCCGATGAGGATTTCCTTCCCTTATTTCTAAATCTTTTTTCCGCCAATTATAGGAGTTCGGATTCGAATTTTGCATCGCTTCTCCAGTAATTTTCATAAGCAAAAAACAATGGTTGACATCATGTCCAATTTTTTACAAAATAAGCAAAACAATACAGTTTGATCAGACGCAACTACATTTTTAATTTCGCCTCTGTTATTCTGATTTTGAAGAGAACCACGATTTCCTTGTTTAAAATTATTATTACTTTTTTTATTTCTATAACTCTGAGACTTGGTCTTTTCCGAGCGCTCAAAATCCCGTCTTTCTGAGGAGACTTTTGACACCTCGATTTGGCGAAGTTTGTTTGACCCAAAATATTGTTTACACATGGCCTCCACCTCGAGGGCTTTCGCCGTTGCCTCTCGCAGGGAAGTGAGACCCGACGTCCTAACGGCCATTTTAATTTCCGGGTCAGTAATTGCATTAAGAAAAGCCTGTGTTGCTAATAAATTTCTAGACGGTTCATGGTCTGGTAACGCTACTCGAGATAGTCGTTCTATGTCTTGACTAAGAGACGCGAGGTCCTCGCCACGTCCTTGTCTCCTCATTTGTAATTGTGCTGTATAGAGTTTTGTTAAATAGTCATTGCCATATCTCAATTTTAGCGCAGAGCTAAGTTTGTCATAGTCTGAAATTTCTTCCTCTGATAATGCTGTTAAAACGTTTAACGCGGGAGTTCGCAAACAAGAGGCAAGGCTGTGGGCCTTCATAGCGGAGTCCCACTGATTATGCTTTGCTATTGTATTAAACTGTCTCTCATACTCGGAATTTTTCCATCGAACATAGGCGGTTTCAAAGAGCAAATGGGTTTCTCGTAAATTTGAGAAGTAACCCCTGGTAATCTTGAATTATTCAATTGACTAAGATGAGAATATCGAGGCTGAACATAAGACAGAAGCTCGGAAAAGCCAACCTCGTTATCTACTCTTCCTCTACGGATTGGGGATTCGTTTATTTCCCTAATAAAAGGCACAAACCTTGAATTAAGAGCCTCTTGGGATCGTCCTGGGTATTATACCTCCTGAACAGCAGGAGAAGGAATAGGAGAAGGCAGAGGAGTAGCAGCTCCGGAACCTTGAGGGGTGACGGCCGGTTCTCCAGAGCCGTTCACCTGTTCACCGTCTGAAGAGCCGCTACAGTTGTCCGGAACAGGTCGTGTAGACTGGTCTCCGAACGTTCCTGAGCCTCACGATCCAATCCCCGCTGTTCTCGTTGATCGGCGAGTTCTTGTTTACGCTGCTCCTGTTGGTTCATAAACAGCTGGAGAAGTTGTTGTTGTTGTTGGTTAGCTGCATCCAGAAGCTGCCGTTGATGTCGTTCGGCGGCTTCTTGTTGCTGGTTCATAATCCTTAGTGGATCGATCTGTGTGATCGAGACCACCGAAGGTACAGGAAGAGGGTCCCCCTGACCCCGAATTATTGCTATTGTTATAAAGGGTGAAATCATCAATCACCCGTGTTATCATGATCTAGTAGTCATCTCAAACTGTAAGCCTTCATATGTCATAAAATGAATAGGGTTGCTGCGTCAACAAATATTTTTGTAAAAACAGTCAGTCTCTAGACTTTAAAAAGAGAACTTCGGGTCAAAATATATCGACTTTATTTCTCAAATAATCCTCGTTTCGTGAGACTCTTTTGGCTCGGCGTACGCTTAATTCGCACAAAGAACCCATTGATTCTCTCAGTCCATTCGTACACTTCCCCGTTGTTACAATATGTTTGATCGTGTATCGCGGAGAACAAATTCATCCACACCAAATCGGATCCCAAGATGAAAGACAATTCTCGCTACTCTTCACCGGCGACGGAGACAGTGGACACTTTGATGTCTTGCAGAACCTAAATAAAATTCAGGTAGTGAGTAATTAAGTATCAAAAGTAACAAGCAAATGATAGTAAATCAAGTCGCCAAATACAATTGGGGTTGCATGGCATCGGGGGTTTTGTACATGTGAGTGGATTCGTTTACTAAAACAATCTGAGCAGGCCTGCATAGGGAGCCAATAGCAATGTCGGGTTGATCGGAAACAATCGATCAACAGTTGCAGACCTGTCATCAAATCAGCATAATTGAATTCACCTGTCTAATAGACAATGTATAAGGAAATAGTGGTCGCCGAGGTGGGGTTGGCGCACGAAACGCGCAGGGGCGGAGCCCCTAGTTGATAATAAATTTGAACAACTCAAAACTTCTGTTTGATTCTTTTGCATTAATGGACTTTGGGATAAATACATATATCATCGACGTAACCGATCACTGACCTGAAATAATTAATTAATAATTCTGTAGTAAGAAAATTAGGTACAAGATTGCATACGAAAGACACAAGCAATATATCCGTGACTCACACAAAGTGATCTCCAACGTGAACTTCATTGTTAAAAAAAATCAGTTTTTGTGAACGGAAGCATAGTCAAAGATTCATGGGCGATGTTAGGCCTCGGAAGCGTAGTCGATGGTTCATGGGCAATCTTAGACATTTTTGCCGCTGGTTCCGAGTTTAAATCACCATTACTCGAAGAGCTTGAACCTTCGGTACACGACAGAGAATTTTTACGGGACGACATACTGATAATCGTAAGTTGATTACTTGAAATTTTTCACGCAGAAATTTCTACGCCGAAATTGACAGTTTAGATGCCACGATTAGTTTTTTTTTTTAATCAATATATCGATGTTCATCGTTTCGAGTACCATTTGTTAGTTGTTGTTACAGTGAAATTGAGACGTTCGGTTCAAATTTGAATGATTTTAACATTTGTGACCAGAACCAACAGGCAATACAGACCTATACGCTAACCTGTGACAATTAACTGTGCAAGAGCTATTTGCAATCAATATTGAGGTAATTCTCTACATAACTGTTGAGTTTCCGAGGGAAAACATTTCACTAACAAATAATTCAACTTTTCTTGATTTTTCGTGTCGTGACTGAACATAATATTAAAGTACGAATTGAAGGCGATGGAAATTGTCTATTTAGACCTTTTGCTTATTTTTTGTTCCACGACTAGAAACATAGGGATGTTAGATTAAGAATTGTCTCGAACGTGTATAATAATTGGTCTTTTTATGAACCTTTCATATAGCATCGAAGGACGGTCAAATTCGACGTAATTTTGATTTATGTATATATCCGAAAAATATTTCAGAAAATGATACGGGTGTAGAAGTATTAAGCAAATTATCATGTCATTTGGATCCAATGACCTTCCCTATTATTTTTCCTTCTGGAGATTTAGGATGGAGTCCGTCGATAAAACAAAATAAAAAAAGCACTAGACGGTTAAGTGCTTTACAGTATTACTCATATCGGTGTAAAAAGAACACTATAATAACAATAGTATACGCATGAAGTTGGCGGTGGGGTGAGATCCCGAAAACAAAACAAAAAGCATCTAGCAAACCCTTTGACAGCTGTCATCGGCTGTTATGACAGTCTTTGACAAATATCTTTATAGGTATCTGTTTCTGACGCGCAAAAAATGAACATGCAAATGAAAATTATCAAGATGATTCCCGACGGGAATTGTCTTTTTCGCGCGTTGGCGTATTGTGTATACGGCACTCAAGATCGACACGCAGAGGTGAGACTGAGTATCGTTTCAAATATAGTGGATAATTGGTCTACATTTGCGGGTTTTATTACAGGTAATGAGTCAAACGGTGCTGTGATTAGGTCACCTGGTGATTACAAATCACACATGAATAAAAATGGAATATACGGGGGAGAAGCAGAATTAGCTGCAGCTGCGGACATTGCTAAGATATGTTTAATCGTGTATCGCGAAGAACAAATTCATCCACACCGGATCGGATCACAAAATGAAACACAATTCTCGCTACTCTTCACCGGCGACGGAGACAGTGGACACTTTGATGTCTTGCAGAACCTAAATAAAATTCAGATAGTGAGTAATAAGTATGGAAAGTAACAATCAAATAATAGTAAATCTAAATATATCACCAAACAGTCAAAAGGATAGCCAGGATTTACGATGACAATGGAGAAAGGAGGAGTTTCAACCAGCAGACAACGCGATGAAGATGGTGGATGGTCGGAAGTATCACAAAAGAAAGAGGAAAATAAAATTGTAAGTGCGAAGAACCAAATAAGCCATAGAATAATATTGTTACAAAGGGTGAAATCACCCGTTTTGTCCCCTTTTAAATGATCTAGTAGTCATCACAGATACAAGACGTTTATAAACCTCTTATGTCTTCCAAAAGAATAAGGTTGCTGCGTCAACCTACATTATTGTAAAAACAGTCTATCTCGAGACTTTAAAATGAGAGCTTCATCACTAAATAAATCCGTTTCCTCTCCCAATTTTCCGCTTCGTAACATTGGTGTCAGAAGCGGGATTCTTCTGAATCTCGACAGAGTTTTGTGTGGATTTAAAGTGATAGGAAGTATATACAAAATAATGCAACGATCTCCTACGTCGAGGACATCACGCGCGGAGCGACGAGCTGCCGGGCGCGTTTCGTCCCTTGAACCGGCGTTTCCTCCCGTTTCTCCTTGTTTGGAAGCTCAGGTTCAGCCCCAGCCCCAACTAGCTCTCTTGGCAGAGCTCATCCAGGGAAACCAAGAGCGCGTTATTAGTTATTTCAGTCGGGTCTTGTCTAAACCGGAAGGCAATTATTGTGTTACCCGTAGGGAATTATTGGCGATAGTAAAATCTATTTGCCATTTCCATCATTATCTTTATGGAAGGAAATTTTTGATTCGAACAGACAATGCTTCCTTAACTTGGCTTCTTTCGTTCAAATCACCTGAAGGCCAAGTAGCTCGATGGTTGGAGAGGTTAGGTCAATATGACTTCGAAATTAAACACCGTCCCGGAGTTCTGCATGGTAATGCTGATGTACTTTCTCGTCGTCCGTGCGGGGACGATTGCAAACAGTGCTCTCGTTTAAGTAAACAGCAAGATTCCTCGCTTAACGTTCGTCAAATTTCTCTCGTTGAGAATAAAAAAGACTGGATCATCGCCCAGGAGAAAGATTCAGATCTCCTCCTAGTTCGGAATTGGAAATCCACAGGAGTCAGGCCTCAGTGGGAAGAAGTATCTCCTATGAGTCAGTCTTTGAAAATTTACTGGGCGCAGTGGGACTCCTTGTTTCTCCTCGATCAGTTGCTTTATAGGAAATGGGAATCACCTGACTCTAGGTCGGTACGTTGGCAGCTTCTGGTTCCTAGAGAAAAGATAGCCGAGATTTTGTCAAGCTTTCATGATTCACCTGTCGGTGGCCATTTCGCTTCTAATAAGACTTTAGGTAGGATCAGAGAAAGTTATTTTTGGGCTCACTGCCGAAATGACGTTGAAAATTGGTGCAGAACTTGCACGGTTTGTTTAGCCACGAAGGGACCTCGTGAAAAAGGGAAGAGCTCTCTTCAAATGTATAACGTAGGAGCTCCATTTGAAAGAGTCGCAATGGATATCCTAGGCCCTCTTCCTCTTTCTAGGTCAGGAAATCGGTATGCCCTGGTGATAGCAGATTATTTTACAAAGTGGTTAGTAGTCCCAATTCCGAATCAAGAAGCTAGCACCGTCGCTCGAGCTTTCGTTCGAGAATTCGTCTGTCGTTACGGAGCTCCTCTTGAATTACACACAGATCAGGGTCGAAATTTTGAGTCGAATTTGATGAAGGAGTTCCTTCAAATTTTAGGGATTAGAAAAACTCGTACCACCGGTTAGTTCGATGTTGTTCGATACGGGAAATTTTGATACATCGATTTCTTTGGCCTGCGCTTGGATGAAGTAGTGAGCGTTTGGTCGATCCTCTCTTTTTTGTTTCTAACCAATATATCAGTTTCTTTGAGTTTTTATAGATTTTCCCCGACGAATCTGCCGTCTTTGGCTGTTCCCGATGTTACCTCCAGCTGTACTGTTTGTCCGGTCTTAGCCTGGGTTCTCCGGATATTCAGATAAGATCGTTCCTTTTCTTTTATTGAATGAGTTATAAATCCAATCAATCGCCAAATTTGCTTTGCGAATTGGGAATCATCCGCTTCCTCTCACTTTTGTCCTCCCAACTCTAGGGTGTGCTGTGTCCGGAGGAAACCCCGGGTCGGTTCACCTGTCCTTATCTTGGTCCCCGCAAGAACTTTGAAAGAAAATCTCTTCCTCTGGGATCCGTTCTGTCTCCTGCCCTTCGGTCTGTCTCGTGTCTTCGGCCAAGGAATCTCATGAAGAACTCACTAACTCACCCTTAACACATACCTTTATAAAACAAGGCACACAAATTTTGAAATTCAATTTAACGCTCAACTATCTGCTCAAGGTTTTCTGTGGTTTACCTTGAGACTGTGGGCAAATGCCAGATAGTAAAAAGGGAGTCTTTTAATTTTTAGAGCCACAGCTCCAACTCACCTTCGAGCACTGACTGCTAGATCACTTTTTTTGTAATTGTTTATCTTTTCCCATGTGATTTTGGAGAATAACAGGCAGAGCGGTAGCAAAAATAATTCAGCAATGGTGAGTGGTAGCCAAAATAATTCAGCGAAGGGTGTCGAAGAATTAGAAGAATCGATTGTGATTATTGATTTGGAAAATAAATCAAGAGGACGACCAACCAATATTATGGACATAGAAGAGAGAAAAATTAGACGACGAGAGCAGCAGCGAAAGTATAGGGAAGCGAACAAAAAATATCATACTGGCAAACATGTCAGCATAAGTAATGAAACAGAATTCGAGGAGAGTGAAGAAATATCAAGTCAAGGAGAGATCGATATCAATGGAGAGAAGGAAAACACCAATTTTCAACCAACGAACAAAAGCTTACAATTAGATTGATGAAAAAAAGAAAAGTAAATACAGAATGAAATTCATGTTTGTGAAGAAATATTAAGTGACAGTGATACGTCGACATCGATGGACAAGGAACTGTCTGTATTCAACTTTGTTTTGTATTCGGTCTGTATTCTTTTTGAGAATCATTACCAGTAAATTCTACATCTAGGCATAAAAAATGTAAAAATAATTACTTATATACAATCATTCGTCAAAATTCGTATGAATCCCTAAGCAAATAATTTAACACCTTTTTCACCATAAAACAAGATGACGGGTTAGATCTGCTTCTGTGCGCAGCAGCAGAAGCAGCAGAGGAGGAGCTGCTGCTTGAGACGGACGACGTAGAGTGGTCCGTCTACGTGTGGTAAATGAAAATTATACAAGGAAATGTAAATAAAATGATAAAAAATTTATCATTCCAAAGCAAAAACATCCCAAAGTGAACGATTTTTCGCTCCCTGGTTAACTTCAAACTAAATTTAAAGTGATAAATGTACAAGACAAAAATTTATTTGAAAAAAAAACTAAAATAATCTGAGCAGGCCTGCATAGGGAGCGAATAGCAATGTCGGATTGATCGGAAACACAGACCTGTCATCAAATCAGCATAAATGAATTCACCTGTCTAATAGACAATGTATTAGGAAATAGTGAGGCGCGTAGCACCGAGGTGGGGTTGGCGTGCGAAGCGCTCAGAGGCGGAGCCCATAGTTGAAATAAAAAAAAAAAAATCCAGGGAAGTCCTTATAAAGGACTAATTAGCTGCCCGATTTAATTTCGCCTTTCGGAAACCTACCATATTTCGTTGGTTTTGCCGTATCTATCACCGTTCTCGAGATATTCGCGATTTTAAATTGGAATTCTGTAAATTAATAGCAGATATTGAATATTGTTACAAAGGGTGAAATCACCCGTTTTGCCCCCTCTTTAATGATCTAGTAGTCAGCATAGATAAAAGACGTTTATAAACCTCTTATGTCTTTGAAAAGAATAAGGTTGCTACGCCAACCGACATTATTGTAAAAACAGTCTTGTTTCAGACTTTAAACGAGAAACACATATTAGGCATTAAAAGCATTTTCACAATATTTTATTCACGCTCTTGATTTCTTTGACTTAATAAGTAAACTCGCGGATCCATATTTTATTAACGTAACGCCAAGAACGTTACATTTGGTGTCAGAAGCGGGATCTTGAGTTTCTTTTTAATTAAGTCGATTCAGTGCGTGTAATAAACAATGAGCAGTAGTCGTGTGACGCGCTCACGTCGAAGGGAAAGTGGAGAAGAATCTTCTCTCATGAAAAACCCGAGGATTCCAGAAGAAATTTTATCACCTTCAGTGGACCCTCTTTTAACTCCTTCGACGGTCTCTCAACTTGATCTACTGAAGATCTTGACACAACAATAAGAAACTGCTGCTCAACAACAGCAACAACTAATCCAGCTGCTTCAAGAGCAACAAGAGGCTCGAGAGCGTTCAGAAACTAATCTTCAAGACCTTCTTCGGACGACTGTGGCGGCCCTTCAATCCGTTCATCAAATGAGTGGCGCTGGAGGACCGGCTGTTACACCACAAGGTTCTAGAGTCGCTACTCCTGTTCCCTCTCCTGTTCCCTTGCCTGTTCCTATTCCCGTTATTCAAGAGATCCGACATCCAGGACAAATTCAGGATGTTCGAGACTCAAGGTCTGTGCCATTTATTAGGGGAGTAGTTGAATCCCCAGTTTGTAGAAACAGAGTAAATAATGAGGTTGATTTTTCCGAGCCTCTGTCTCAGGTTCAGCCTCAATACTCTCATTTGAGTCAATTGAATAATTCGAGACTTCCTGGGGTTACTTCTCCGATTTATGAGAAACCCTTTTGTCCTTTGAAACCGCCAATTTTTGATGGAAAGATTCCATGGGCAGAGTATGAACGTCAGTTTAATACAATTGCAAAACATAACCAGTGGGACTCCGCCATGAGGGCCCACAGCCTTGCCTCTTGTCTTCGAACGCCGGCTTTGAATGTTTTAACGGCATTGTCTGAGGAAGAAATTTCCGACTATGAAAAACTTAGCTCTGCGCTTAAATTAAGATACGGAAATGACCACTTGACGAAACTGTACACGGCTCAATTACAGACTAGGAGACAAGGACGAGACGAAGACCTCGCGTCTCTTAGTCAGGATATAGAACGACTTTCACGTGTAGCTTTGCCAGATCACGAGCCGTCTCGTAATTTATTAGCAACACAAGCTTTCTTAAATGCGATCAATGATCCAGAGATTAAAATGGCCGTTGGAACGTCGGACCTCACTTCTCTGCGGGAGGCAATGGCCAAAGCCCTCGAGGTGGAGGCAATGAGGAAACAATATTTTGGGTTGAACCGGTTTCGTCGGATTGAGGTGTCCGAAAACACCTCAAAAAGTCGAAGTTTTGAACACTCGGAGGAGTCAAAGCCTCAAAATCACAGAAATAAAAATAATAACAAGTATTATAATCGTGTAAATCGTGGTTCTCTTCAGAATCAGAGTAACAAACACGAAATTAGAGGCGCAGTTATGACAGATCAAAATGTAGTAACGTGTTTATTTTGTCATAAAATAGGACATAATGCTAATCATTGATTTTTACTTAAAAAGAATAGTAGAGAAATGATACAAAACTCGCATTCAGATTCCTATAATTGGCGAAGAAGAGATAAAGAGGTTGGGGAAGAAAATCCTCAATCCTAAAACTAGCTCTTCTTCTAAGGCTGGTTTGAGGAACTAGTTTCAGACGTTTTTATATAAAATTATCATTGGAGTTAACCTCTTTCTTTGAATTATTTTGGTTATGCGTGACAGGCATTCCCAACCTATTTTATTGCCTGTCAGGGAAATGAAGCTCGTCGAAAGTTAGGTAATTTTCGCGACTTCGAATCTCATTTATTGACAAAAAATTTTGATCTCATTCGCTCGTCTGAGCTCAGAGTAGATTTGATTGTTTATTTGCGAGTTTCCCCAGAAACTTCTTTTGCTCGAGTTAGTTCCCGTTCTCGTGAGGAAGAATCGAGTATTTCTTTAGAGCTACTCAGAACTATTCATGAGGTTCATGAAGATTGGCTAGTAAAACAAACCTTTTCTTCTTTATCGGCCCCTGTTTTAGTTATCAATGCAGAAGCTACGGCCGATCAAGTTTTTAAAGATTTTTGTACTTCTTTAACAAGCGGATAGTATATAGTTAACTTGTACTTGCTTTATTAAGGGATACACTTAATTAAGTAAAAGACATAAAAAAATGATAAAATAGATTTTCTTTATTGAAAAAAAAAACATAAAGATTGTGAAAGGTTATGTTTTAAAAATTCATTTTCTAGCAATTGATATTTTGCGTAGTTGATCTCCATTTTGTAGGTTCAAGGCGTGATAACGCTTAGACGAAATCGGGTTTTGGTCGGCTCGATTTTACTACGTTGAATCCAATGTTGCTTCAAGCGTTGCTCTATAAATAAGAGAGAGTGATTTTAAGATGGGTTTGCTCTTTTCATTTGGATCTTTTAAATTAGAATTGAATCATTTCTTTTGATTAATAAACTTTTCAAAGAGCTTACATTTATTATCGTTGAGAAGGAGTCAGATTTCAGCGCGTCTCCAAGGACCGTTGCCGTGTCGGACAGAGTTGAGTCCTGGTCAAGTACCTTCTTCGGGCTCGCGCTTCGTCGATGGGGTGCCGGGCAGCGGGGAAATGGTCTTGTCCGACACGCTATCGACAAGGTCTGGGGCGATGAGAAATTAAAAAAAAGGGATGATGCCCCGGCCGGCGTCCGTGCCGGCCGGAGAACAACAACGATCTGATGTTTTCAATATGAGAAGTTGTTTGTTTTCAAGAGATCTTTTGTTTTCCTGAAGGTTTTGTTTCCTTCTAGAAATTTCTTCTTCAGAATCGAGTTTTGTGTCGGATAGGCTTTGGTTTATTAATGTGAAAAGAGCCACGATTATTTTTCGAGGTCGATGAGCGATTGCTTGATTTTCACATTTTATTAACCTCAAGTGTCAGTTTTTGTGAGTACTTTTTCAGGTTACTTGACACAGCCTTTTCCCATCCAATCTTTCCCCGATTCCTGAAGATGACTGGTGGTCTTATTTTGAAGAAGGACGCAGAAATGATTCAGATAAGATCGTTTCTTTTCTTTTGAATACATATTTAATTTATTTTATTCGAGTATTCTCCCAAATTCACTTAGTGAATTTGAATTGTTATACCACCACTCACATTTGTCCTTCCAAAACTCTAGGGTGAACTATTTCTAAAGAAGATTAGGATCAGTCACCCCACGATTTCCTTATTTCCTATGAAGAGAAGTCTGTTTTTATCTTATTTGGTCCTGGAATTGTCGGTTTCCGCTTCGATGTTTTCATCCGAACCTGTTTCGGAGGGATCCTTCATGAAGAAGATTGAATTTCTTTCCGACATCAATCTAGACCGTTGCTGATGACTTCAAATTCATGAAGATACATAACACTTAACAACACTTACCTTTATAAAACAAGGCACATAAATTTTTGAAATTATTTAACGCTCAACTATCTGCTCGAGGTTTTCTGTGGTTTACCTTGAGACTGTGGGCAAATGGTAAAAAAAGGAGTCTTAAAATTTTTAGAGCCACAGCTCCAACTTACCTTCGAGCACTGACTTCTAGATCACTTTTGTAATTGTTTCAACTTTCCCGAGTTGGGACGACTCTTTTCATCGGGGGCGAGTATGTTCGAATTTAGTAAAGATGAATCGGTGCCAGAATATCATTTGTATTTCATCCGTCCGGTTTAGAACCTGCGCGATTTGTTTAGCCAAAACGGATATCGTGAAAAAGGGAAGAGTTCTCTTAAAATCTATAACGTAGGAGCTCCGTTTGAAAGAGTCGCAACGGATATCCAGGACCTCTTCCTCTTTCTAGGTCAGGAAACCATTATGCCCTGGTGATAGCAGATTACGAAGTGGCTAGAAGTCGTTCCAATTCTTCTGCCATTATGGCCCTCCGCTAGAATTCCACACAGATGAGCGTCGAAATTTTGAGTCAAACCTGATGAAGGAGATCCTCCAAATTTTACGAATTATGAAAACTCGCACTACTGATCTTCATCCTCAATCTAATGGAATGGTAGAAAGATTGAATAGGACACATCTTCGTTATCTTTCCGCTTTCGTCAATGCGAATCAGTTTCCGAAGGTTCGTCCCACTCGATTTACAATTCGATTTTCCGACGAAAATTAGATGTGGTTCATGAATTTGCTAGAGAAAGAATTCGTATAGCCTCCGAGAAGACTAAAGATCGCTATGACATTAGAGCTAGAAATTTGATATTTGAGCCTGGAAACTCTGTTTGGTTGTATCAGTCTAGAAGGCAACACGGGCGTTGCTCTAAGCTCCAGAGTAATTGAGAAGAACCTTATGTTATTGTTACAAAGGATGACGTCACCCGTTCTACCCTCTCTTCTAGAGATCTAGTAGAAGAGTTCTTCTGTCTTAAAATGAATAAGGTTCCTACGTAAACCAGCATTCTTGAGAAAACAGTCTTGTTTGAGACTTTAAACCGAAAACACGTACTCTGTCATTAAAGCCTTTCCTCAACACCGTCTGCTAGGTCACCTGTAAAATTGTTTTAAATTATGCGAATCGGGTCGACTCTCTTCAAGGTGTGCGCGGGGAGGGGGGGGGGGGGTAGTAGTTTTTTGCTCAACTTATTTTCTGTAATTCACTGCATTTTGTTGAATTATCGGAAAACCCATTAATTTGTTTGTAACATAAAAACGTTACAATACTTTTATTGACCGAAAAATGCGGTCATCTAAGTTGACATTTCTGCGACCTATCACGAGTTGCTGAGACGCTCACTGCCTTCACGTAAATAAAATGATGGTTCAGCTTGGTCCAATCAGATTTACTCAACAAAGGTCAAGTGGCATATCGCGGGCTGCGCTTCAACGATTTTGCCAATTTTGAAACACCAATATTTAGACTGCAATCACACAAACTTAATAATCGATAAGCTCAGCATTATGGAAAGCCCAATCCTATTTGGGTTCAGAAGATCGTCGCGGGCTGAACAAGATTTTTGAGTTAATCATCACTGCGATTTTGACCTGGGTCACTGATAATAACGCTAATCAACGATAAATACGCAAACAATAACGATAAAAATTGAAACCTAATCATCCGAGACAACCCGGATCCGCGACTAAGCCCTTCCCAAATCTACAGCATTTCAATAAACGTAATTTATGAAGTTGGACAAGTTCCTGGTAGCGAAGAATTGAGGCAAAGCTCTAGATAAATTGTTCCCGGTTAAACCTTCGCGCGCATCACGTTCCAATAGCCGTCTTTATTTATACATGTGGTAGCCAAATCGGTTTTTGAAAAGTTTTTTCGGACCCTAACCGGAACCAAAATAGTTACGGTCCTTTCGGTATGAAACATGAAAATTTGTAGGGAGTTCACCCGGAAATATTAGGCGATAAAGTAGCATTAAGCTTTGATAGGAATTCAAGACCACTAGAAGTGGCTTTAGTCACGTCGTGAGTTTTGCTTTGTCATATTCTATGTTGATGATACTTCCATAACTTCCAAATCGCGTTGAAAGTTTGAGCTCTATTTTTAGAATAATTAATCATCTATTCGAATATTGACTTAGGTATTCAATCTTAATTGTTTACTTTCTTTTTCTTTTCAATTGCGACAGGTGCATTTCGGAATCAGCTACCAGTTCTATCGGAAATCTTGTATATACTTGTTTTAATCTTTCAATTTCAAAACTAGCTCTGGTTCTGTCCTAGGCAGTTTTTAGCGCTGGCCACTGATTTCGGAACTCACCCAATAGTCCTGCGTCCGGCGACAGGCACGGCCGTTAACCATCTTGCCCATTTCCCTCATGGAAAAACACCATTATAAGAGAAGCTTTCAAACAAGAAGGAGATAGAGCGTCGTCACAGCTACTTATGATTTACATATATTATTATTAATTAAACCTTAAGTAATATCACTTCATTGTAGGTTAATGATTGCATTCTGGACGTGTCAACTTTACCCATCGTATGATTACGTATTCGCTCTCTTAGCCACATCTAGGAAAATCTTGGAACTTTACAACTTCCTAATTCTTTGACCTACAGCTATTCTGAGGCATGGACTTCAACCGAATGGAAGAGTGTCTTTCCCTCTACTTAACTGATGCATTACCACACATTATAATATGCATATTACATCATAACTATACCCTTAGCGTATTTTTTTTTTTACACATTAGACTCGATTTTTTTTTTTTTGTTTCTTTCGTCTTTCATTCTTTTTTTTATTTTTTGTTCTATTTTTTTTCGACTTTTTTCTTTTTCATTCATGAATTCATTTTTTGCGACTGGCACCCGTTGATAGATGAAAGTGACTATAAATTCACTTTTCTTATTTACTAAACATAGTATTGTATTTAAATATCAAAATTCTTTTTTTTCAGCACCCTGCCATATGTAGGAAAGTACATATTATTGAGCAAAGTAAAGATATTGGTAATAATAAACTTTAGGACCAAAGACTTAATCTAAAATTAACGAACATACTCTGGACTCCAGGTAACTTGCACGCTTTCAGCTCATTATTTTCCCCATACGAAGATTTACGCTCAGAGCTCCCCCCCCCCCCTTTACGTTGCGGGCTTTTTACCCTCCACCCCGCGATAATCCTTATATCCTGTACCACCGAGTTGTGCAGCATGTAAAGTAGGAGCCATGATTAATATGTCGATATTTTCTTCCATCCACATTAAAGCGTGCAGTCAACGAAAGTCCAGCGCAGTTTACAGGCATAGAATACAATATCTTCTTATTGTGAGATCCCTTCGATGACTTCAAAAAAGTTTCAATAATCTGAATATTTGAGAATTACTCTTCGTACGCTGCTTCATCCTTGGTGTGACTTGTTCTATTGCTTCTTGTTTCCAAAATTTTTCCATCAGCTGTTCGCGTAAACCGAAGTTTTCACTTGGTTAAATACTGCAAGAGATAAATAAGCTTGCATATTAACTACCTCTTCCTCGATTAGCTATCCTAGCAGGGTTTACTGTAACGTCGGTGACTCTTATCTTGCTTAATCTCCAAATCAATTTTGCCAGAAACACAGCAGGTTGGATCAGCTCAAGCATATATCAGTGGGATTGTTTATTCTGTTTCGATTCTCTCGAGTCTACGGCATTTCTCCAATTTACGGTAATTTCAAGGATTTCAATGGAGTATCATAGGTTGTAAATGTTGGCTTCATTATTTTTGACATCAAATGATAAACATTGGTTCATGTTCAATTGATTCCACTAATTGGTACGTTCGCTTTGGATTCTTTAGTCGCCAGGTTTGCCTGTTGACCTAATCGTGAATCTAACAGCGCTGCATCACTTAAAAGCTTCCATATGCACCTAACTCGAGTATTGGAACTTTGCTCCGTTGGGTTTCACTTGAATGCTAAATGACAGACTTCTTCGTTTTCAGATTCGGAATATCGACTATTACCTCTGGATACGGCCTGTACCTACAAAATCCTCTTGGCCGAGATGTAACGGAAATTGGAGTTGTTTGGAGACCTTCGTATAATTTCCAGTACCTAGGAAATTAAGGCAAAGGTTTATTTTTTAGCTTCCTTCATTTTGTGACGTACAAGCAGTTTCAAAAAATTCTTGACAGCAATGCAAGGAATTGACCTGGGCCAAACCTGCAGGCCCACTGACTGTCATCAGAACGACTGGCTTTTCTTTCGGGTTCAAAGTTGATGCTACGACATGTTCGTAGCTGGCGTATACTCATGACCTCTGGCGTGCCACTTTGTTTGTTGATCAATTTGAGTAGCTCTTCTATTTTCGGCAAGATATCTTCACTGGGCTTGTTCTACTTTATGCTCGTGATGAGTATGAAGATCCAGCACTTCAGTTGTCAAGCGAATCGAGAAAGCGTCTGCGAATGATTCTAATTCGCTAAGAGTCGTTTTAATGTGCTTTACAAAGTGATGCATCATGGTATAATTGTGCTCCATTATGAGTAGAAACTATCAGGATCTTATTTTTGTTAGGCTCATTGTATCTTCGTAGTTAATTTTCGTAGCAATCTACCAATTTCCATATAATGTTGTAGTTTGGTGCTGTTGCTGAGTGCGATCGAATCATTCAACGCCATTTTCCGAGAAGCTTGCATTTTCACAAATAAGGAAGTAATCTTACAAAGGTAGCGTTAGTACACCCGGATTGCTGAATTCATCTTTTTGATTTTAATCAACGGTCCAGGTTGGCAGCATGTGAGGCAATGCTTTTAATTTGATGATTTTTCATAATTTTCCATTACCTTTAGGTTTTTTTCAAACTCTCAATCGTCGTTTTCGCTTCTACTTCCAGTTCGAAGTATCTATCTGCCACGTCTTCTGGTACTGCTGAATTTTCCTATTCTCAATGAAAATAGCGATTTAATTTATTTTTGTGCTTGTTAGTTAGGAAGTTTTAGTTTTTCTCCATAACGTTTATATCTTTGTTTGTCGAGTCTGTTGGATGTCTCTTCCCGTCGATTTATTATTTCTTTAGCATTTTAGTTCTTTCTTTTTTAGGGAAGTGTCAATGTTGAAACTTTTTTTTTTGCAAATCTCTGGCATACGATGATGATTTTTTCCTGACCGTTAAAACTGCTAATTTTACAGTAGTAGAAAAGTCCTTGTATATAATACAAAGAAATACATTAAAAAGAAAATACCCAGATTTCTCCGAAAAACGGCTATTCTTATTTTCAGTATGGTTTCACACTAATATTACCTGCTAATTACCTCCTTCAAACGTTAAATATGTTTTAGTCTAAGGTTCTAAAATACTTAGTACACAAATGTTAACAACATTCTCTCTGAGATTCGAAGTAAAATTCGGATTCGTGATGACGCATGAAATGGAGATATATATTCGATGCTGCGGAACCTTGATCGAAAAATACCACATTGTGGGTTATTTACCGTAGCGCTAAATGATATATAAGTAATAAATAACAAATAAATAAGTACAGATTTAATTTATACTGAAATCGAGATTCTCGGGATGTCGAGCATTATCAGTTGCGTGCGCAACCCTCCCCGCTCCGTGCTTGGCGATGAAAGGGGGGATTTTCTGACCGTATAAACGATCGCGCTGGAGCGAGAACTGTCTGTCTATAGAGAACTTCGGTAATAAATATATCGTGACAGTAAACGAATTTAGAGACGAACCTTCCTTGTTATATATATAACCTCTTTCCTTAACCTAACCCGAACAAACAGCATTTATTTTTGCGTCGCACGGTGTCGGATCTATTACCTGTAGATATTGTGCTTTTTATAACGAGTTTATGGTGTATTCTTAAACTTACAATTAGTATTCATTATATTAGTTTGTATTTTTTAGAGTATTTCTTTAGAGGATACATTTGGCCCTTATTCTTAAAGTAGAATATAAGGGAGACCAAGGCAAAGGGGCAAATTTTTATCCTGTTCTACCTTATCCCGAATGCCCCGGTCTCCCCTGCCAAGTTTGAGTCTAATTTACCAAGTTCAAAATAATGTTTCTTCCGTATTGACACAGCCTGAAGATTTCCTGGTCTAATTTTGAACACAAATCAATTTTCGAAGACTCTTACAACATTCAACAAAATTTTTAGGATATGACAAGTATCCTGTCTTGAATGTCTTGACCACTGAACCGGTTAATTCAAATCCTAGTTTTGCGATTTGGAAGAAGAATATCAACAACACTTTTTCTGAAACAACATATTTCTAACAATACTTTTAGTATATAACAGAATCACAGGAACAATTACATAACTTAGCTGTTGCCTCAATTGTGCGTTACCGGATTGAAACTACTAGTCGTTGTCACCACCATGACGATTATCAGGACTTGTGGGGAACTCATTTTCATGGCGAAATTACCAGACCCAGATACTATTCTAACAAAAATACGATTTTGGGATACCTCATTACCTTATCTATCTAATGGCAGGACAAGTCAAGCGAACAAAAATATCGTTTATATTTATTGCAAATTCTTCAAAGACATTTTGAATCTCCAGAGACAAGATTCACTTATGTTCCGCAAGAAACGACTGATAAGGTGACTCTAAATAGCTGCAAGTTAGTAACTTCACTTTCGAAGATTGCTCAGGATTCACCTAGATAGCGCGTTGAGGAACATAACGCGACGTATTTAAATCTCAAACCACTTTATTCTGAATTATGGTCATTGTGAATAACAATCTATTCGGGACTTTGATACTGACCACACGTTTTCTGTTTTAAAAATGACCGTTAAACTAATGGACCGTCTCCAGCCCAAAAATCTTGTAACGGGGAACACGTCTACATGAATTGACGGGACATGCCAGGGTGAATGAAAGCATAATTAGTGTTATAGACACGTTCTTTATTTAACCGAGTAACTGACATTCCATTCGACACGTTTATTATTTTACGAGCCGCTACCCAGATCGATAGGGACGGTTTAATTATGTTACAAAAGGTGAAATCACCCATTCTACTCCCTTTTCTTAAGATCTAATAGTCGGCATAGATAAAAGAAGCTTGAGAGTTCTTCTGCTTGAAATGAATAAGGCTGCTGCGTCAACTAAAAAAAACAGTCTTGTTTCTGACTTTCACCAAGAAAAATACTTGCCGATAAATAAAAGACTTTTTCATAACTTTACTTTGCCGTGCCTTTAAACCCGTTAAGTTCTTGTTATGAAAGGTGAAATCACCCGTTATACCCCTCTTGTTCTGATCTAGTGGTCACCATATTGTTACGAAGGAACCTTTTCACCCTGTAGGATTAAACAAGGATATCACAAAAAGATGACTTACTTGGTTGCTGTGTCAACCGATATTATTGTGAAAACAGTCTTGTGCTAGACACAGATTGGGATTGACCTATTTCTCTTGAACAACATAATTTCCTCACGAGTTTTCATTACTTTTTATAATCGGAGAACCCTTTAACTTTAATAGTAACAGTTGTTACATTGGTGTCAGAATTATTCCGATTCGAGTCAGTGTTAGTGAGAATTTAAGGATATTTTGGGAATTTTCATTTCAAGGAGAGATATCGATTCGAAGATGCCTTGTACAAGATCTTCTTACCGACTGGCGGAAACGGCTCCTGTGAAGTCATTCCTACTACTTCGGTTGAAATTCAACCTCAACAAACACAGGATCAATCAACTCAGGTTTTGAGTTTAATTCAAGAAATTCTTCAAACTCAGCATGAGGAACGTCTTGAACGAGAGGTAATGATGGTACAAATTAATAATTTGAAGAATCAGATCCAGGAAAATTGTTCTCGCAGGAATAGATCTCCTTCCCCTGTTGTTTTGAGAGATTTTCCAATAAATCAGGATCAGGTAACAGGTATTACCCCCAGGTCAGTGTCATTTTGCCCCTCTTTTAATAGAGCTTCAGTAGAAAATAGAGTGTGTAAGAACAGAAATCTGCAGAGATTTGAACTCCCAGAATCCTCACACGCTCTAAATTATCATCATCAGATGAACGCTAGATCATGCCAAAATTTGGTAGATAACGTTCATAGAGACAGCATTTTTCATTCTGTCTCTAATAACAAACTTAAACCTGTAACTTTTGACGGTTCGACTTCCTGGACGGATTATGAACGTCTGTTCCAAATCATTGCTCGAATAAATAATTAGGAGCCTGCCATTAAAGCTGCTAATTTAATCAATTCTCTAAGATGTCTAGCTTTGACTATTTTGTCTTCTCTATCGAATTCCGATAGACTTAGATTCGGAGATGAAAATTTATCTAAATTGTATTGTTACAAAGGGTGAAATCACCCGTTTTGTCCCCTCTAGTAGTCATCATAGATAAAAGACGTTTATAAACCTCTTATGTCTTTCAAAAGAATAAGGTTGCTGCGTGAACCAACATTATTGTAAAAACAGTCTTGTTTCAGACTTTAAACGAGAAACACATATTACGCAATTAAAGCTTTTTCACAACATTTTATTCACGCTTTTGATTTTGACTTGATAATTAAACTCGCGAATCCATATTTTATTTCCGTAACGTCAAAGAACGTTACATTGGTGTCAGAAGCGGGATCTTGAGTTTCTTTTTAATCGAGTCAATTCAGTGCGCGAACTTTAACTATGAGCAATAGTCGTATGACGCGCTCACGTCGAAGGGAAAGTGGCGGAGAAGAACCTTCCATTACGGAAAATCCGCGGGTTCCTGAGATAATCTCATCACCTTCAGTGGACCCTCTTTTAACTCCTTCGACGGTCTCTCAACTTGATCTACTGAAGATCTTGACACAACAACAAGAAACTGCTGCTCAACAACAGCAACTTCTTCAGCTGCTTCTTGATCAACAAGAGCAGCGAAAGCAAAAAATCGTCATTCAACAAGAACAGCGAAAAAGAGAACAAGAACAACGAGAAAGGGAAATTGCCTCTCAGTTGGAGCAGTGGAGGCTTGATAGAGAAGCTCAAGAACGATCCGAGACCAGTCTGCATGAACTGTTCCGGACAACTGTGGCAGCTCTTCAGGCTGTTCATCAGGTGAACGGCTCAGGAGAACCGGCCGTCACCCCACGAGGTTCCAGAGTCGTTACTCCGCTTCCCTCTCCTGTTCCCTCTCCTGTTCCCTCTTCTGTTCCCGTTCCCGCTGTTCGGCAGGTCCATCATCCAGGACGGTTCCAGGATGTACGAGACTCAAGGTCTGTGCCTTTTATTAGGGGAGTAGATGAATCCCCAATTGGTAGAGTAACAGTTAATAATGAGGTTGGCTTTGCCGAGCCTCTACCTCAGGTTCAACCTCGTTATTCCCATTTAAGTCAATTAAATAATACAAGATTTCCTGGGGTTACTTCTCAAATTAACGAGAAACTTTTTTATCCTTTAAAACCGCCAATTTTTGACGGAAAGATTCCATGGGCAGATTATGAACGTCAGTTTAATACGATTGTTAAACATAATCAGTGGGACTCCGCCATGAGGGCCCACAGCCTTGCCTCTTGTCTTCGAACGCCGGTTTTGAATGTTTTAACGGCATTGTCTGAGGAAGAAATTTCCGACTATGAAAAACTTAGCTCTGCGCTTAAATTAAGATACGGAAATGACCACTTGACAAAACTGTACACAGCTCAATTACAGACGAGAAGACAAGGACGAGACGAAGACCTCGCGTCTCTTAGTCAAGATATTGAACGGATTTCTCGTGTAGCTTTGCCAGATCACGAGCCGTCTCGTAATTTATTAGCGACACAAGCTTTCTTAAACGCGATCAATGATCCAGAAATTAAAATGGCCGTTGGGACATCGGGTCTCACTTCTCTGCGGGAGGCAACGGCCAAAGCCCTCGAGGTGGAGGCAATGAGAAAACAATATTTTTGGTTGAACCGGTTTCGTAGGATTGAGGTGTCCAAAAGCACCTCAGAAAGACGAAGTTTTGAACACTCGGAAGAGTCAAAGCCTCAAAACTACAGAAATAAAAATAATAACAAGTATTATAATCGTGAAAATCGTAGTTCTCTTCAAAATCAGAGTAACAAACACGAAATTAGAGGCGCAGTTACGACCGATCAAAATGTAGTAACTTGTTTATTTTGTCATAAAATAGGACATGATGCCAATCATTGCTTTTTACTTAAAAAGAGTAGTAGAGAAATGATACAAAACTCGCATTCAGATTCCTATAATTGGCGAAGAAGAGATAAAGAGGTTGGGGAAGAAAATCCTCAATCCTAAAACTAGCTCTTCTTCTAAGGCTGGTTTGAGGAACTAGTTTCAGACGTTTTTATATAAAATTATCATTGGAGTTAACCTCTTTCTTTGAATTATTTTGGTTATGCGTGACAGGCATTCCCAACCTATTTTATTGCCTGTCAGGGAAATGAAGCTCGTCGAAGGTTAGGTAATTTTCGTGACTTCGAATCTCATTTATTGATGAAAATTTTCGATCTTCTCATTCGCTCGTCTGAGCTCAGAGTAGATTTAATTGTTTATTTGCGAGTTTCCCCAGAAACTTCTTTTGCTCGAGTTAGTTCCCGTTCTCGTGAGGAGGAATCGAGCATTTCTTTAGAGCTACTCAGAACTATTCATGAGGTTCATGAGGATTGGCTAGTAAATCAAACCTTTTCTTCTTTATCGGCTCCTGTTTTGGTTATAAATGCAGAAGCTACAGCCGATCAAGTTTTTCTAGAAACTTCTTCGGAATCGAGTTTTGTGTCGGATAGGCTTTGGTTTATTAATGTGAAAAGAGCCACGATTATTTTTCGAGGTCGATGAGTGATTGCTTGATTTTCACATTTTATTAACCTTAAGTGTCAGTTTTTGTGAATACTTTTTCAGGTTACTTGACACAGCCTTTTCCCATCCAATCTTTCCCCGATTCCTGAAGATGACTGGTGGTCTTATTTTGAAGAAGGACGCAGAAATGATTCAGATAAGATCGTTTCTTTTCTTTTGAATACATATTTAATTTATTTTATTCAAGTATTCTCCGAAATTCACTTAGTGAATTTGTATCGTTATACCACCACTCACATTTGTCCTCCAAACTTTAGGGTGTGCTGTCTCTGAAGAAGCCTTGGATTCAGTCATCCATTCCTTTTTCCTGTTTCCTATGCCGGTTCTCAGAGGGAATCAGCCTTTACGTTGCCTAGGACCCAGAGTTTTTCCAGTTATGGTTTCCCGCCTCGTTGTACTCATCTGTGTTTGATTCACCGGACTATTTTTCCCTGAAGAGGAATGAATTTTCTTTTCGACGACGATCCGGATGATTTTGATGTCTTCAAATTCATGAAGGTACACAACACTCAATAACACTAACCTTTATAAAACAAGGCACATAAATTTTTGAGATTATTTAACGCTCAACTATCTGCTCAAGGTTTTCTGTGGTTTACCTTGAGACTGTGGGCAAATGCCAGATAGTAAAACAGGGAGTCCTTAAATTTTTAGAGCCACAGCTCCAACTCACCTTTGAGCACTGACTGCTAGATCACTTTTATAATTGTTTTACCTTTCCCGAGTCGGGACGACTCTTTTCCTCGGGGGGGAGTAGTGTTACAAAGGGTGAAATCACCCGTTTTGCCCCCTCTTTAATGATTTAGTAGTCATCATAGATAAAAGACGTTTATAAACCTCTTATGTCTTTCAAAAGAATAAGGTTACTGCGCCAACCGACATTATTGTAAAAACAGTCTTGTTTCAGACTTAAAACGAGAAACACATATCTTGCATTAAAGCATTTTCGCAACATTTTATTCACGCTCTTGTTTTCTTTTGACTTGAAAATTAAACTCGCGGATTCATATTTATTTTCCGTAACGTCAAAGTACGTTACAATATTATACACAATTAGAAAATAGACGCCAGGGTCGAGACGAAGATCTTGCTACCCGAAGTCATGAACGATTAATCCGAATTCTTTACCGGGTTGTCCAACTGAAATTCGAGAACAAATAGCTTGTGCTAGATTTATCAATGCTCTATCTGATCAAAGTCTTCAACAAATTTTAAGATTGCCTGCTCCCACTTCACTTCATCAAGCAATAATTAAAGATTTAGAAATAGAAGCGATAAATAAACAGAATCTTAGTTCCAAACATATTCGACAAATTGAAACTCATCAACCGATAAATGAAATAAAAGAACAATGCATTGAATATCAGAATAGAAATGTTTCTTTTTCAACTTATAATTCTCAGTCACAGAATTATATTAATAATGATTCTAGAAAGCTTGAGAGGGAATGTCTTTTCTGTAAAAAGAAAGGACATACTTTTGAATTTTGCTTTTCATTACATAAATCATTTAAACAAAGAGAACAAGAAAAATTGAAAAGGAAAAATAGTGATAATAATAATAATCAAACCTGGATAAATTCCAATTCACAAAATAAATCTCAAGATGAATTTGTTATTCGTAGAGGTATTAATTCTGATCTCTATGCTAGGAACCATTAATGGAATTAATTATGGATGGATTATTGATACTGGAGCTGAAACATCTGTTATTCGTTCAGATTTAGTAAGAAATGTCCCTTTGAATGCGTCTTCTTCAATTTTACGCATGGCAATGGGACAAACTTCCAAGGTCTTTGGCAAAATTTTTGGCGATATTGATATTGAGAAATATTTTCAAATTTCTCATGAATTTTTTGTTGCTGATATTGAGGATGAGGGGATTTTGGGAATGGATGTTTTTCAAAACATAATTGTAACTTGAATATACAGTCTTACTCTCACATCTAAAGGAATAATTATTCCATTTCTAACAGTAAAACCTGCAAATTCTAATCAATCAAATCAAGACTCTGCTTCTTTAATAAGAGGAATAAAAGAGATTCCAGATTTACTCAATGACCTTTACGAAAAATCCTCAGAAAAATCAGATTCAATTCAGAAAATCAATTGAAAGACTTACTCTTAGAATTTCGTGAAGCATTTGTTAACGGAAAAAATGATTTGGGACGGTGTTCGTTGGCCGAACATAAGATCAATGTTGGAAATATACATGTTGACTTACGAATTGGATATTGGCAAGTTCAAATGCATCCTGAGGATAGAGAAAAGACGGCATTTGTGACTGGGCTTGGAGGACTTTGGCAATTTAAAGTTATGCCTTTTGGTTTATGTAATGCTCCTGCTACTTTTGAAAGATTAATGAAAATAGTTCTTAATGATTTAACAGGGTCTGCAGTTCTTAATGGATTTTTTCGAATTCTACCATCCCTATCTCTTGGTCTTCTCGTTTTGGTCCCAATTATTTGGTTCATGGTTCTACCAACTGTGGTTTCCCTCGTCTGGATCTCTTTTAGTCTTTTCATCTATACCCATTCTACCGAGCCATTTTTCTGGAATTTCTCCGTTGGAAATCTTCTTTCAAAATTTGCCAAAATTAAACCTGTTTCTGAGAAGCAGATGGCATCATTCTTTCAATTTTCTTCAATGGATTAGTCACTGACTTTGGCGAAGTATATTTTACATTCCCCGAGGAGAAGACGGAAATTGGTACTCGTACTGCCTTCTCAAGGTTTTGTTGTGGTTTTTTCCTTGAGAGGGAAGGCAAATGCCGGACAGAATCGGGGGGATTTTATCATTTTCGAGCCACAGCTCAAATCTCCCCGAGGGATGAGGGAAGAGAGTACCCAACTCCAATATTAAAAATTTAACTTATTAAAACGTGTTATGTTATTCTCATGTCAGTTTTATAATTATGAAACTAAAAAAAAAAAAATTTTGTTGAGTAGGGACGACTCAACTTCAGGGAGGGGGGGAGTGTTACGAAGGAACCTTTTCACCCTGTAGGATTAAACAAGGGAATATTACGAAAAGATGAATTACTTGGTTGCTGCGTCAACCGATATTATTGTGAAAACAGTCTTGTGCTAGACACAGATTGGAATTGACCTATTTCTCTTGAATATACTGTTTTAAAATAATTTCCTCACGAGTTTTCACTACTCTTTATAATCGGAGAACACTTTTACTTTAATAGTAACAGTTGTTACAATATATAAAAGACACATAATAGCTATCACATGTCATCAAATGAATAAGGCTGCTACATCAAACCGTATTATTGTAAACACAGTCCTGTTTCAGACTTCAAACCGTAAACACGTATTGCCAATAAAAGCATTTTTCTTATTTATTTATCTACGCCTGTTTGACCACTTCCCTCCGCTCAACGACCCTCAGTGTTTTCTCTAGTAACTCCCGAGAGAGTTGTAATACTTTATGCGATCGAAATTTTAAACAAACCTTACGTTACAGTATGTTTCAGTATAGTGACTCCTGCCGCAAATTGAGTAATAATGAGAAAAAAGACATTAAGAAAATTTTTTAATAAATATAATAATAAATAACCGAGGAAAACAAAATGGATATTTAATTCAACTAACTTATTGAAAAATTCTCTATTACGATACAGATAATATCGTATAAATTCACAGGTTTCCATTGTAAAATGTACTGGCCACGTAGCAAAAAGTGGTATAAGAATCATATTGCAATTCATAATATCCTGAAATATGTAATTATTATGTGACTTTGTAGTGACAAATATTAAGCAAATTGAATTGTTACATGATGGGATTTGGATGAAGTTCATTATTTTTCGATTTACGTATTATTTGGC
Source organism: Neodiprion fabricii (assembly GCF_021155785.1). Taxonomy (NCBI): domain Eukaryota; kingdom Metazoa; phylum Arthropoda; class Insecta; order Hymenoptera; family Diprionidae; genus Neodiprion; species Neodiprion fabricii. The sequence continues at coordinate 25,810,131 of NC_060242.1, read as the reverse complement.
TTGTTATTATCATTTATTTCATACACTCAGATTTGAGATTTTTTCACCTTAATAACGTGAAAAAATTTGAATAAATATGTAGGAAAAGTGTAAGGAAAAATTGACAAATCGTTTAAAAAATTATTACTTTTCAGTAATATTGCGGAGAAATTAAATTAAAAAAATTGGAAACCAAGATCAAGGGAAAGTTCAGGCTCAGACACTGTATAAAAAAATTTATGCTGATTATTTTAGGACGGGCCACCCACAATCACGGATCTCACTTCGGCAACGCATGGCAAAGAAAGTTACATTGGGTAGTTCAAATTTACCCCAATAATTAATAAATCAAACTTGAAAAATATGAAATGAATTTTTTAAAAAAATAATCTTCAATTTTATTAAATAACTGATGACAGATTAGACCAACATTAAGCATTATGGAATACGAGGATGTGGAACAAGCCGATAATTATGAGTATTAAAAAAGGAATAGGAGAAAGTAAATTAATGTAAAATGTTCACGCAGTTTGGATATCGTGAAAAAATGACAATTCATGAACTGTTGATTTTAGCGTGAAAGAGGAATTGGAGTCAAGATGATCCGTGATGGAAATTGTCTCTTCATCTCGTTATCGATTGCCTTTTCAATGCACAAGAGAGACACGGCAATGCCGGGGTAAGCAATTATACACACATAAAACGTTATTGACAAAAAGTTGACAGAATTGCATTATTGGCGGTGAGTCATATCGTAACGAAGGTGTGTTCACACCCCTTATACACCCTGGCACGACCGATGCCGATATAATATTGATCAAATGTTTAATCATTTGTCTAATGTAGTCAGTCTGCGGACAAGTATACAGGAGCACTTCGTGCCTAAATAAATCCGCTTTTCGCATATTATTCTTTTTTTGTGAGACATTTATTCTCGTGGACGCAATTCAAGATTGCCCTTTATTCTTTAACATGCATGTAATAAAATCCATAAATTACTGGTTGCTGTGACAACCTAGATGATTGTAAGAATAAACAGTCAAGCTTTCCAGATTTGGAAAGGGGTACACGTATTTCAACGCATTTTGCAAAACATTAAATCATTTAACGCCATGAAGTAACATAAAATCGTGACAAGCTCAATTAAATCACATAAACGTTACGCGTATCATACGAGGAAATCTGGGCCTACATACGAGTGATGTAGAGCACACCGTACCTACTTGCATTAATTCTCAAAATGGGTTTACCCGACGGGACATTCACATGCAAAACACGTTATTTTTCCAAGGGAAACCATCCGTGAAAAGTCGAAAATCTCATAAATTTACACGAGATTGTACCTTTTTCCACACGAATAACAAATCTACATGGCTATCCATGAAATGTAGGGAATTAATTGATCATTTGTTTATTCATGTACGGTTGTTCAGGCAACAGTTATTGTTGTAAAAACAATTCAGTCTCATGACTTTGACCCGAAAAAAATTTACTTGACCCAATGACGTCAAGTACTACATGAAATAGTATTGGGGAAAATCGTAAATCTAACAAGTTCACTTTGCTTTTAGGATTGAGATCGCCACACGGGTTTTCATATGTTAACTGAAATCACTATATCAGTGATTTCTCAGTGATTTCATCTAATACCGAACTATTTAACCGATTTTTAAGACTCGATCATACGCTAATCGAATTCAGCTATGTGATAAAAATAAAAATAAAAATATACGATCCCACGGTCATCAAAAATCAATAACAAATTGTCTATAAAACGCGAATGAGCGAATGAATGTGAATTGAAAAAACTGACCTCGTGGTTTGTACACAAACCAAATTTTCGTTGCAGGAGATCGAAGATAAACGCCTACGCGTTCGTTCCTCGTTAATCAGTTTGCGTAGCGTCGCATCTCGGAAAAATGTTCGTCTCTCTGGTGTTGCGTTGTGTTCGAAGCTCGTGGAACATTTCAATCATCAGGTCGATGAGTCTGGCTGAATCATCGGGCTCTCACCGTCCTTGCCTTCCTCTCGTAATCACCACTTCATATTCGGGATCAACCAACCATAGAATTTAATTATGGCATAAATCACGAAATCAGCATTACTTCTGGCGTATTTGAAATAGGCAAGAGGAAAAATTACGAGCCAAGCCGTTTAATTTGGACACTCGTAAACACGTCTTTACTCTTAAATATCTCGTGAAGAACTGTTTTTCTTCACAACTGTTTATCACCTAGATACGGGTTCCTTTTATTTCGTTTATTGTTAGTCTTCTGTCAAGTATTTTTAATGGGCCATGTATCGCATATACTGGGAGACCGTAATTTTAGAAATCACACACCGTAATATTGTTCATTGTGGAACGCCATTTAATAAGCATTACGTTAATTAAGCTACATCGAAGGGGAGGGGCAAACTATTAACGTAGTATTATAGTTATGTCGGATTGTTTCATCGGTTCGACTAAATATGATTTCAAATGTGCAAAATAGAAATAAAATGTTTGCATCAAGAACGAATATATGGCGCAGTCTCCATGAGTCCAACAAACAGAATCTTCATAGATTAGGAAATCTATCCTTTTGGGAGGTGATTCCATTTATTTGTGGGCCATATTACTGATATCGATAGAACCTGGTTAAAAAGTTGGCTATACTAAGAAAAATTATTTTCCACTGCACTTTGCAATGCTATAGGTCATATGTTATTTATTTAATTTTTTTAATAGAACGGCCATTTTTACAGCAAAATATTGAGATGTATTTTTGTGACTCGATCGGGCAAACGCGTGCTACATTTATTTTACATTGGTTTTGCAATTCGCGTTAAACTTACTTGTTTTTTAAATTCACGTAGGTATATCGATTATTTGGATCTTGAATGGAATTCTGATGGCATACATTCGGAATCCATCTATATTTCATACTTTCATTTGCATACATACGATTCTTTTAAAACGTGTTCGTAATCTTATTTGCATTTCATGGATTACTTCGTTTTGCGTAAAAAGGGACTAATTTGTGATATGACTTGGTAAGACGGTGTTTACTGGCTCATTGAGTGAAATATCCAAGCTCGTCGCAAAGCCTCGCTTCGACGAATGAAAACTTGGACGGTGATTGGGAAAACGTAATTATTTCGGACCAAGCTTCTTTTCGAGCACGTTCTCCCATCAATCACAGCTCGACTAGCCACGCCAATAAGCTAACATAGCGAACCGTGAAACACACAAAAAACTAAAGATTTTCTTCGTAATTTCTCTACTGTTAGACCCACGCTCATTCAAATGTGTTTTCCGTATTTCTGAGGGTTTAAGTAGCCCAGAAAGGGTCTAGCAAATCGATTCTAAGACTGAACAGTTTTTGCTCAAAAAAGTAAGGCTAACCCCTTTGGATTTTCAGTGACATTTTTGAGGATTTTGGATGATTCTGGGATTCATTCTTTGATGAACTACCTACGTCGACGTAATTTTGCAAGATGAATCGATTGAGCGCAGTAAAAGTTCGCTGCGAACAACAGGTGAGGACAACCAACGAAATTTTTTAGTATTCTTTCGGCTGTTGGTTCAACGCTGTTTTAGATGTCTTCTTCGTACTGCTAACGGCCCATCCAGTCCAATAACAGCCGTACAAAACGATACCAGACGGAAAAATTTCTGGGTCCAGAAAGTGCAAAAGAAGCAAAGCCAACTTTCTCAGTAGTGGATCAAAATTCACGACCAAAATACATAAAATTTGCACAGGGTTTTCAAACAGGTTAAGAAGTAAAATCGTAAATTTATATTTTTATGTTTATTCAATAAGCCTTAATTCTAAAACAAGTGTTTGTGCGTCAGTGTGTAGTAATTTAACAAGTTACCAAATAGCACAAAAATAGAAGACCAGAAGGAATTTGAAAGTATAATTGGACATTAAATAATAATTCTGATTATCTGGGAAAAACTAGATCTAATTTTACTTAGAAATAAAAAGTTAGATCTTATCAAAAACTACAAACGCCTAATAATCGACAAAGACCTAAGCGATAGTAAGAAATCCTTTTCCTTAATCCTTTATCCGGCGATAGTTAGCCTTAATACTAGCTCATGAGAATACGTGAACTTTATGATTTCATTATGGTGTAAAAGAACATTAGCCCAAATCTACGATGCGCTTTGTCCCCTAAGTCGAGTTTCAGCAGGTAACGGACCTAGAACGCAGAAACTACGAAGATCTTGTCCCCGAAGTCGAGTTTCACCAGGTAACGGAGCTGGAGCACGGAAACTACGAAGCGCTTGTCCTGGAAGTCGAGCTGCATCAGGAGCGCAGGATCAGGAGGTACAGAACCCGGTACTCGAAATCTGCGGAGCGCGATTCTCATCCGTCCGCTCTACTGCGTGGTTGTTTCCGGACTGTGGAATTCAGCTAGTTGATTTTCGTCTCTATAGATCGATGACGAGTATATACGTGTATAGCCGTATTGTTATAGATAATTTAGTTTGTCTCCTGGAAAATTATCAAATTTACAGTATGCATGACGTATTAATCGTAAATGGATCATATATATTAATATCGTACATGGACCGCATATACATATACACTTTTTGGTCTCTGCATTGTTATGACATCTGATCTATCATTATATATCATCCACGTATACATACTTTTCCCGGGTACCTATACTTTAATTAGATCGGGCCAAGTACTGGCTTGGGCTTACCATGGCGATGACTGTGTTACTCGGAAAGCGAATGCAGCCAGCATCATGTCGGAATCGGTAACTCTCTGATGTTCTGCGATAAGTTCTCAACTCTACCCTTGGAAAATCTGTGGGGGCGCAGGCGCACGACGATTTTTGGTTGTCACACCAAAGCCCATTGGGACAACTGTCTTTATATTCCTCAGTCAAGGTATTCTTCAGTCAACGGATAATGTACGTACAGTGATTTTCAAATCTGGCTCGTCGTTGATCACGGGCTCAAGTAAGCGACGTTACCAAATATTCGCACGCCTACAAGCAAACGCGTTCGGCGTACGTTCTCGTTGGTTTATCGTGAAATATTTCTTCAGAATTTCCGAGAACCCTCGTTTTTTTTTGGCACCTATAGAATTCTGATATTTCATACTACGTATACATCGGTTTTTGTGTAAGCCGTAACTCGTTAAAGGTAAAAAAACCTTCAACTGCATTTTTGACAATGATAGATCGGCCGTAACCCCCGTTTTATAAAAGTTCATTCTCATCGGTTTTCAACATAATTTATTTCTGTTATGTGCCCGATAACTAACCCCTAAATTTCGGACACTTGGACTACTTCACTTTGTGAACAATATACCAAATCTTAGAAACTCTCCTGAGTCAGTCGATTACCGGAAAAACCACTTTAAGCTTACTCTTAATGCGCTGCGATCAACAGATAAAAAGTTACAGCCAAAAAACAGAAGATTTCCCTTCGAACTTTTCTGCTGTTGGTTCCACGCTCTTTTCGATGCGTGAAACTGTCGGCTCCGAATATGAAGATAAGAATTAGGCGAGTCCCTTTGTATTTTTGGCGAAAATTTTCGCGATTTTGAAAAGTGCTGAAATAATATCTTTCATACACTATTCCGACGTAATTTTACGAGAGAAATCGATTGGGCGCAGTACCAATACGCTGCGATCAACGCATCAAAAGTTACAGCCGAAAAACGAAACCCTGTGATTTCGACATTTTTCAGCAGATGCTTTTTCCTTCGTAACTTCTTTCCTGTTGATTCCACGCTCTTTTCGCTGCGTTCTCTGAGTTCCTGGGGATCCAATTGGTCAGGAAAGAGTCATACAACTCTCATCTGAGACCACAAATTTTTGGCTCCAAAAATGAAGAAAAACGTAAGGCTAACCCCTTTCCATTTTTGGCGAAAATTTTTGCGATTCTGAAAAGTGCTGAAATGAATTCTTTCTGGCACTAATCAGACGTAATTTTGCGAGACAAATCGATTAAGCGCAGTCCCGATACGCTGCGAGCAGCGAATCAAAAGTTACAGCCAAAAAACAAAACCTGTGATTATATGAATCCTTACGTAATGTTTTTGATGTGTTCTTATACTGAAAATATTTATTGCTATTCCAGGTACAACCCGAGGTGGTTATCGGTGGTTGTTCGAGGTGGTTGGCGATTGTTGGAGGTGGTCGGAGGTGGACGAGGAGGAGGACGAACTGAACTGAGTCTCAAAGCCCTGTTGACATAAAAGCAGCTATTCGACAGAAATTATAGTTTATAGTTTACACAGCCCATTGCATGATATTTCATTACAAATACATATGTTTCAATGTATTTAGGAATAATTTATGAAATATACAGAAGTCATGTGCAAACAATAAATGAATTGATTCGACCGCAGTTTGATGTATTCATTAGAGCTTTAACAATAAATTTGAGCTTTGTTACTTCTTTTATTTTATTATGGATAATCAAAAACATTTTCGACTAATCATGCTGTGGAAGCATGGGGATTAAACCAAACGTAGCAAAAGATTAGAAACAGTGTATGTACAGTACGGGTATTTTTCTCATAATGCAAATAGAATAGAATACCACGCCTTGCGAATTAGCTTTCCAGTCTGAGATGAATGATGAATTTTAAGGACTGCATTATCGTTGTTGAATACTCTACGCCTCATTGGAAACGAGAATCTGTAACGATAAAATTGATGCATCGGATCATCGTCGACTTTAACTTTTGAAATGTCCTACCATTTTCGAACACCTCCTACTTCCCCCTGCCACCTCCGACCATCAATGGCCACTTTCGACCACCCCCTAACACCTTCTGCCAGCGCCGACCACCTCCTAACATTTCCGAACACCTCCGACCATCCTATTTAGCTATATTACCAGATTAGCTATGATATGAAAAGAGAAGAATTATTCATTTCGAAATGGAATTCTATTCGACGCGCGCTCGATGTATTCCATAACATTAGTATTCATAATTATTCCAACAACTTTTCATTTGCTCTCTCGATCTTGAATTTTCATAGGCATAGAATCGAAACGTTGTTTTAGCTGGTCGCAAGTGAAGTATCTGCGTTGGGTAGAGGAGCAGAATTGTTTTTCGAAAAGTATTCGGATGGAAAAAAATTCAGAGTAACTGTAATACATCACGGATGCGCTAATTTTGAACGAGATGAAATGGATGCTTCGTATATGAGACGATATTTAACGCTGCGTAGTGGTTTAAAGACCTAGAAATGTGATAGGGAGAGAAAGAACGACGCTTCTTAACACTTTGAGTGTATTTTAACACACATTTGAAAAATACGAGCGAAATTTTTCATCATCCAACTGTCGCAGAACGGCAGCGTTATTAGCCGACCCGTTCACTGAAGAATATATCCTCAATCAACGGCTGACCATCGAAGGGCCTGGCCGCTTGAGTCTGGAATCGGCAGGAGAGATAAAGTGTGTATTTCTTGTATGAAATGTGAAAGCTAAAATCATTATACATCATATCATATCATCATACCTTATACATCATACATCATACATCGTACATCATACATCGTACATCATACATCATCATACATAGTATCAAAGTTCGAAACCATAGTTTGGATGTCGGACGTTCAGAAAGTGACGTCACCAATTCAAAATCAGCTAGCCGAATTTCTCAGTCTGGAAACAACCGCGCAGTAGAGCGGACGTAGGAGGATCGCGCTCCGCAAATTTCGAGTACCGGGTTCTCAACCTCCCGGATCCCGCGCTTCGGGTCCGCTACGCGGTGAAACTCAACTTCCAGGATAAGCGCTCCGTGGTTCCTGGTTCACGTTTACAATAAATTATTTCAATTCGTTTTTCGCGCAACCCCAAATTCGGTGGCTGTCAGTCCGCTAATAAAATTTCTCGACTTCCAGGATAAGCGCTCCGTGGTTTCTCGTTCACGTTTACAATAAATTATTTCAATTCGTTTTTCGCGCAACCCCAAATTCGGTGGCTGTCAGTCCGCTAATAAAATTTCTCGACTTCCAGGATCAGCGCTCCGTGATTCCTCGTTCACGTTTACAATAAATTATTTCAATTCGTTTTTCGCGCAACCCCAAATTCGGTGGCTGTCAGTCCGCTAATAAAATTTCTCGACTTCCAGGATCAGCGCTCCGTGGTTCCTCGTTCACGTTTACAATAAATTATTTCAATTCGTTTTTCGCGCAACCCCAAATTCGGTGGCTGTCAGTCCGCTAATAAAATTTCTCGACTTCCAGGATAAGCGCTCCGTGGTTTCTCGTTCACGTTTACAATAAATTATTTCAATTCGTTTTTCGCGCAACCCCAAATTCGGTGGCTGTCAGTCCGCTAATAAAATTTCTCGACTTCCAGGATAAGCGCTCCGTGGTTTCTCGTTCACGTTTACAATAAATTATTTCAATTCGTTTTTCGCGCAACCCCAAATTCGGTGGCTGTCAGTCCGCTAATAAAATTTCTCGACTTCCAGGATCAGCGCTCCGTGATTCCTCGTTCACGTTTACAATAAATTATTTCAATTCGTTTTTCGCGCAACCCCAAATTCGGTGGCTGTCAGTCCGCTAATAAAATTTCTCGACTTCCAGGATAAGCGCTCCGTGGTTTCTCGTTCACGTTTACAATAAATTATTTCAATTCGTTTTTCGCGCAACCCCAAATTCGGTGGCTGTCAGTCCGCTAATAAAATTTCTCGACTTCCAGGATAAGCGCTCCGTGGTTTCTCGTTCACGTTTACAATAAATTATTTCAATTCGTTTTTCGCGCAACCCCAAATTCGGTGGCTGTCAGTCCGCTAATAAAATTTCTCGACTTCCAGGATCAGCGCTCCGTGGTTCCTCGTTCACGTTTACAATAAATTATTTCAATTCGTTTTTCGCGCAACCCCAAATTCGGTGGCTGTCAGTCCGCTAATAAAATTTCTCGACTTCCAGGATAAGCGCTCCGTGGTTTCTCGTTCACGTTTACAATAAATTATTTCAATTCGTTTTTCGCGCAACCCCAAATTCGGTGGCTGTCAGTCCGCTAATAAAATTTCTCGACTTCCAGGATCAGCGCTCCGTGATTCCTCGTTCACGTTTACAATAAATTATTTCAATTCGTTTTTCGCGCAACCCCAAATTCGGTGGCTGTCAGTCCGCTAATAAAATTTCTCGACTTCCAGGATCAGCGCTCCGTGGTTCCTCGTTCACGTTTACAATAAATTATTTCAATTCGTTTTTCGCGCAACCCCAAATTCGGTGGCTGTCAGTCCGCTAATAAAATTTCTCGACTTCCAGGATAAGCGCTCCGTGGTTTCTCGTTCACGTTTACAATAAATTATTTCAATTCGTTTTTCGCGCAACCCCAAATTCGGTGGCTGTCAGTCCGCTAATAAAATTTCTCGACTTCCAGGATCAGCGCTCCGTGATTCCTCGTTCACGTTTACAATAAATTATTTCAATTCGTTTTTCGCGCAACCCCAAATTCGGTGGCTGTCAGTCCGCTAATAAAATTTCTCGACTTCCAGGATCAGCGCTCCGTGGTTCCTCGTTCACGTTTACAATAAATTATTTCAATTCGTTTTTCGCGCAACCCCAAATTCGGTGGCTGTCAGTCCGCTAATAAAATTTCTCGACTTCCAGGATAAGCGCTCCGTGGTTTCTCGTTCACGTTTACAATAAATTATTTCAATTCGTTTTTCGCGCAACCCCAAATTCGGTGGCTGTCAGTCCGCTAATAAAATTTCTCGACTTCCAGGATAAGCGCTCCGTGGTTTCTCGTTCACGTTTACAATAAATTATTTCAATTCGTTTTTCGCGCAACCCCAAATTCGGTGGCTGTCAGTCCGCTAATAAAATTTCTCGACTTCCAGGATCAGCGCTCCGTGGTTCCTCGTTCACGTTTACAATAAATTATTTCAATTCGTTTTTCGCGCAACCCCAAATTCGGTGGCTGTCAGTCCGCTAATAAAATTTCTCGACTTCCAGGATCAGCGCTCCGTGGTTCCTCGTTCACGTTTACAATAAATTATTTCAATTCGTTTTTCGCGCAACCCCAAATTCGGTGGCTGTCAGTCCGCTAATAAAATTTCTCGACTTCCAGGATAAGCGCTCCGTGGTTTCTCGTTCACGTTTACAATAAATTATTTCAATTCGTTTTTCGCGCAACCCCAAATTCGGTGGCTGTCAGTCCGCTAATAAAATTTCTCGACTTCCAGGATCAGCGCTCCGTGGTTCCTCGTTCACGTTTACAATAAATTATTTCAATTCGTTTTTCGCGCAACCCCAAATTCGGTGGCTGTCAGTCCGCTAATAAAATTTCTCGACTTCCAGGATCAGCGCTCCGTGATTCCTCGTTCACGTTTACAATAAATTATTTCAATTCGTTTTTCGCGCAACCCCAAATTCGGTGGCTGTCAGTCCGCTAATAAAATTTCTCGACTTCCAGGATCAGCGCTCCGTGGTTCCTCGTTCACGTTTACAATAAATTATTTCAATTCGTTTTTCGCGCAACCCCAAATTCGGTGGCTGTCAGTCCGCTAATAAAATTTCTCGACTTCCAGGATAAGCGCTCCGTGGTTTCTCGTTCACGTTTACAATAAATTATTTCAATTCGTTTTTCGCGCAACCCCAAATTCGGTGGCTGTCAGTCCGCTAATAAAATTTCTCGACTTCCAGGATAAGCGCTCCGTGGTTTCTCGTTCACGTTTACAATAAATTATTTCAATTCGTTTTTCGCGCAACCCCAAATTCGGTGGCTGTCAGTCCGCTAATAAAATTTCTCGACTTCCAGGATCAGCGCTCCGTGGTTCCTCGTTCACGTTTACAATAAATTATTTCAATTCGTTTTTCGCGCAACCCCAAATTCGGTGGCTGTCAGTCCGCTAATAAAATTTCTCGACTTCCAGGATAAGCGCTCCGTGGTTTCTCGTTCACGTTTACAATAAATTATTTCAATTCGTTTTTCGCGCAACCCCAAATTCGGTGGCTGTCAGTCCGCTAATAAAATTTCTCGACTTCCAGGATCAGCGCTCCGTGATTCCTCGTTCACGTTTACAATAAATTATTTCAATTCGTTTTTCGCGCAACCCCAAATTCGGTGGCTGTCAGTCCGCTAATAAAATTTCTCGACTTCCAGGATAAGCGCTCCGTGGTTTCTCGTTCACGTTTACAATAAATTATTTCAATTCGTTTTTCGCGCAACCCCAAATTCGGTGGCTGTCAGTCCGCTAATAAAATTTCTCGACTTCCAGGATAAGCGCTCCGTGGTTTCTCGTTCACGTTTACAATAAATTATTTCAATTCGTTTTTCGCGCAACCCCAAATTCGGTGGCTGTCAGTCCGCTAATAAAATTTCTCGACTTCCAGGATCAGCGCTCCGTGATTCCTCGTTCACGTTTACAATAAATTATTTCAATTCGTTTTTCGCGCAACCCCAAATTCGGTGGCTGTCAGTCCGCTAATAAAATTTCTCGACTTCCAGGATCAGCGCTCCGTGGTTCCTCGTTCACGTTTACAATAAATTATTTCAATTCGTTTTTCGCGCAACCCCAAATTCGGTGGCTGTCAGTCCGCTAATAAAATTTCTCGACTTCCAGGATAAGCGCTCCGTGGTTTCTCGTTCACGTTTACAATAAATTATTTCAATTCGTTTTTCGCGCAACCCCAAATTCGGTGGCTGTCAGTCCGCTAATAAAATTTCTCGACTTCCAGGATAAGCGCTCCGTGGTTTCTCGTTCACGTTTACAATAAATTATTTCAATTCGTTTTTCGCGCAACCCCAAATTCGGTGGCTGTCAGTCCGCTAATAAAATTTCTCGACTTCCAGGATCAGCGCTCCGTGGTTCCTCGTTCACGTTTACAATAAATTATTTCAATTCGTTTTTCGCGCAACCCCAAATTCGGTGGCTGTCAGTCCGCTAATAAAATTTCTCGACTTCCAGGATCAGCGCTCCGTGGTTCCTCGTTCACGTTTACAATAAATTATTTCAATTCGTTTTTCGCGCAACCCCAAATTCGGTGGCTGTCAGTCCGCTAATAAAATTTCTCGACTTCCAGGATAAGCGCTCCGTGGTTTCTCGTTCACGTTTACAATAAATTATTTCAATTCGTTTTTCGCGCAACCCCAAATTCGGTGGCTGTCAGTCCGCTAATAAAATTTCTCGACTTCCAGGATCAGCGCTCCGTGGTTCCTCGTTCACGTTTACAATAAATTATTTCAATTCGTTTTTCGCGCAACCCCAAATTCGGTGGCTGTCAGTCCGCTAATAAAATTTCTCGACTTCCAGGATAAGCGCTCCGTGGTTTCTCGTTCACGTTTACAATAAATTATTTCAATTCGTTTTTCGCGCAACCCCAAATTCGGTGGCTGTCAGTCCGCTAATAAAATTTCTCGACTTCCAGGATCAGCGCTCCGTGGTTCCTCGTTCACGTTTACAATAAATTATTTCAATTCGTTTTTCGCGCAACCCCAAATTCGGTGGCTGTCAGTCCGCTAATAAAATTTCTCGACTTCCAGGATCAGCGCTCCGTGGTTCCTCGTTCACGTTTACAATAAATTATTTCAATTCGTTTTTCGCGCAACCCCAAATTCGGTGGCTGTCAGTCCGCTAATAAAATTTCTCGACTTCCAGGATAAGCGCTCCGTGGTTTCTCGTTCACGTTTACAATAAATTATTTCAATTCGTTTTTCGCGCAACCCCAAATTCGGTGGCTGTCAGTCCGCTAATAAAATTTCTCGACTTCCAGGATAAGCGCTCCGTGGTTTCTCGTTCACGTTTACAATAAATTATTTCAATTCGTTTTTCGCGCAACCCCAAATTCGGTGGCTGTCAGTCCGCTAATAAAATTTCTCGACTTCCAGGATCAGCGCTCCGTGGTTCCTCGTTCACGTTTACAATAAATTATTTCAATTCGTTTTTCGCGCAACCCCAAATTCGGTGGCTGTCAGTCCGCTAATAAAATTTCTCGACTTCCAGGATAAGCGCTCCGTGGTTTCTCGTTCACGTTTACAATAAATTATTTCAATTCGTTTTTCGCGCAACCCCAAATTCGGTGGCTGTCAGTCCGCTAATAAAATTTCTCGACTTCCAGGATAAGCGCTCCGTGGTTTCTCGTTCACGTTTACAATAAATTATTTCAATTCGTTTTTCGCGCAACCCCAAATTCGGTGGCTGTCAGTCCGCTAATAAAATTTCTCGACTTCCAGGATAAGCGCTCCGTGGTTTCTCGTTCACGTTTACAATAAATTATTTCAATTCGTTTTTCGCGCAACCCCAAATTCGGTGGCTGTCAGTCCGCTAATAAAATTTCTCGACTTCCAGGATAAGCGCTCCGTGGTTTCTCGTTCACGTTTACAATAAATTATTTCAATTCGTTTTTCGCGCAACCCCAAATTCGGTGGCTGTCAGTCCGCTAATAAAATTTCTCGACTTCCAGGATAAGCGCTCCGTGGTTTCTCGTTCACGTTTACAATAAATTATTTCAATTCGTTTTTCGCGCAACCCCAAATTCGGTGGCTGTCAGTCCGCTAATAAAATTTCTCGACTTCCAGGATAAGCGCTCCGTGGTTTCTCGTTCACGTTTACAATAAATTATTTCAATTCGTTTTTCGCGCAACCCCAAATTCGGTGGCTGTCAGTCCGCTAATAAAATTTCTCGACTTCCAGGATCAGCGCTCCGTGGTTCCTCGTTCACGTTTACAATAAATTATTTCAATTCGTTTTTCGCGCAACCCCAAATTCGGTGGCTGTCAGTCCGCTAATAAAATTTCTCGACTTCCAGGATAAGCGCTCCGTGGTTTCTCGTTCACGTTTACAATAAATTATTTCAATTCGTTTTTCGCGCAACCCCAAATTCGGTGGCTGTCAGTCCGCTAATAAAATTTCTCGACTTCCAGGATAAGCGCTCCGTGGTTTCTCGTTCACGTTTACAATAAATTATTTCAATTCGTTTTTCGCGCAACCCCAAATTCGGTGGCTGTCAGTCCGCTAATAAAATTTCTCGACTTCCAGGATCAGCGCTCCGTGGTTCCTCGTTCACGTTTACAATAAATTATTTCAATTCGTTTTTCGCGCAACCCCAAATTCGGTGGCTGTCAGTCCGCTAATAAAATTTCTCGACTTCCAGGATCAGCGCTCCGTGGTTCCTCGTTCACGTTTACAATAAATTATTTCAATTCGTTTTTCGCGCAACCCCAAATTCGGTGGCTGTCAGTCCGCTAATAAAATTTCTCGACTTCCAGGATAAGCGCTCCGTGGTTTCTCGTTCACGTTTACAATAAATTATTTCAATTCGTTTTTCGCGCAACCCCAAATTCGGTGGCTGTCAGTCCGCTAATAAAATTTCTCGACTTCCAGGATAAGCGCTCCGTGGTTTCTCGTTCACGTTTACAATAAATTATTTCAATTCGTTTTTCGCGCAACCCCAAATTCGGTGGCTGTCAGTCCGCTAATAAAATTTCTCGACTTCCAGGATCAGCGCTCCGTGGTTCCTCGTTCACGTTTACAATAAATTATTTCAATTCGTTTTTCGCGCAACCCCAAATTCGGTGGCTGTCAGTCCGCTAATAAAATTTCTCGACTTCCAGGATAAGCGCTCCGTGGTTTCTCGTTCACGTTTACAATAAATTATTTCAATTCGTTTTTCGCGCAACCCCAAATTCGGTGGCTGTCAGTCCGCTAATAAAATTTCTCGACTTCCAGGATAAGCGCTCCGTGGTTTCTCGTTCACGTTTACAATAAATTATTTCAATTCGTTTTTCGCGCAACCCCAAATTCGGTGGCTGTCAGTCCGCTAATAAAATTTCTCGACTTCCAGGATAAGCGCTCCGTGGTTTCTCGTTCACGTTTACAATAAATTATTTCAATTCGTTTTTCGCGCAACCCCAAATTCGGTGGCTGTCAGTCCGCTAATAAAATTTCTCGACTTCCAGGATAAGCGCTCCGTGGTTTCTCGTTCACGTTTACAATAAATTATTTCAATTCGTTTTTCGCGCAACCCCAAATTCGGTGGCTGTCAGTCCGCTAATAAAATTTCTCGACTTCCAGGATAAGCGCTCCGTGGTTTCTCGTTCACGTTTACAATAAATTATTTCAATTCGTTTTTCGCGCAACCCCAAATTCGGTGGCTGTCAGTCCGCTAATAAAATTTCTCGACTTCCAGGATCAGCGCTCCGTGGTTCCTCGTTCACGTTTACAATAAATTATTTCAATTCGTTTTTCGCGCAACCCCAAATTCGGTGGCTGTCAGTCCGCTAATAAAATTTCTCGACTTCCAGGATCAGCGCTCCGTGGTTCCTGGTTCACGTTTACAATAAATTATTTCAATTCGTTTTTCGCGCAACCCCAAATTCGGTGGCTGTCAGTCCGCTAATAAAATTTCTCGACTTCCAGGATCAGCGCTCCGTGGTTCCTGGTTCACGTTTACAATAAATTATTTCAATTCGTTTTTCGCGCAACCCCAAATTCGGTGGCTGTCAGTCCGCTAATAAAATTTCTCGACTTCCAGGATAAGCGCTCCGTGGTTTCTCGTTCACGTTTACAATAAATTATTTCAATTCGTTTTTCGCGCAACCCCAAATTCGGTGGCTGTCAGTCCGCTAATAAAATTTCTCGACTTCCAGGATAAGCGCTCCGTGGTTTCTCGTTCACGTTTACAATAAATTATTTCAATTCGTTTTTCGCGCAACCCCAAATTCGGTGGCTGTCAGTCCGCTAATAAAATTTCTCGACTTCCAGGATCAGCGCTCCGTGGTTCCTCGTTCACGTTTACAATAAATTATTTCAATTCGTTTTTCGCGCAACCCCAAATTCGGTGGCTGTCAGTCCGCTAATAAAATTTCTCGACTTCCAGGATCAGCGCTCCGTGGTTCCTGGTTCACGTTTACAATAAATTATTTCAATTCGTTTTTCGCGCAACCCCAAATTCGGTGGCTGTCAGTCCGCTAATAAAATTTCTCGACTTCCAGGATAAGCGCTCCGTGGTTCCTGGTTCACGTTTACAATAAATTATTTCAATTCGTTTTTCGCGCAACCCCAAATTCGGTGGCTGTCAGTCCGCTAATAAAATTTCTCGACTTCCAGGATGAGCGCTCCGTGGTTCCTGGTTCACGTTTACAATAAATTATTTCAATTCGTTTTTCGCGCAACCCCAAATTCGGTAGCTGTCACTCGGTCGTTGGGGGTGGTTGAAGATGGTCGGCGGTGGACGAGGAGGAGGACAAGGAGGACGAGGATTTGTGCTCGGTGAGTAAAACACTCTTATAATATTTCATGGCAATTGTAATTATATTTTATTTGAAATATTTCAAACTAGTCATGTTTACAATAAATTATTTCAATTCATTTTTCGTGCAAGCACATATTCGGTAGCTATGAATAATCTTATACAATTTGTTATGTTATTAATTCATTAATTAATATTCTTATAATATTTAATGGCAATTGTGATTATATTTCATCTGAAATATTACAAACTTGTTACGTTTACAATAAATTATTTCGATTCCTTTTTCGTGCAAGCACATATTCAGTAGCTATGAATAATCTTGTACAATTTATTATATTATTAATTAATTGATTAATTACATTAATCCTTACACTATATTTTTAATGTGTTCCTATACTAAAAATATTCATTACTATTCCAGGTATTACCCGAGGTGGTCGGAGGTGGACGAGGAGGAGGACGAGCTGGACGAGGAGGAAGACCAGGTGGACGAGGAGGACGAGGAGGAGGCGGGGTGGGTCGTGGGAGAGGACCTCTCCTCTCCTTAGAGGAGGGGACGGGGAGGGGCAGGGAAGGGGGAGTGGTGGGCGGGGAGGGGTAAGGGAAGGGAAGGGAAGGGAAGGGTGAGGTGGGAGGCGGGGAGGGAGAAGGGGAGAGGGGCGGGGGAGGGAGGGAAGGAGGGAGGGAGGGTGGGAGGGAGGGAGGGCGGGAGGGAGGGAGGGAGGGAGGGAGGGAGGGCGGGCGGGCGGGCGGGCGGGGTGGGGGGAGGGAGAGAGTGGAGGACGGATGTCGATGCAAGCCTGTTAGAGTTAATAGAGCAGTACACCCCCCCCCCCCCCCCTCTCGCGCCCTCCCTCCCGCCCTCCCTCCCTCCCGCCCTCCCTCCCTCCCTCCCTCCCGCCCTCCCTCCCCCTCCTTCCCCTCCCCGTCCCCCTCCCCCTCCCCGCCACCCACCTCTCCCCTTCCCTTACCCCTCCCCGCCCACCACTCCCCCTTCCCTGCCCCTCCCCCTCCCCTCCTCTGAGGAGAGGAGAGGTCCTCTCCCACGACCCACCCCGCCTCCTCCTCGTCCTCCTCGTCCACCTGGTCCTCCTCCTCGTCCAGCTCGTCCTCCTCCTCGTCCACCTCCGACCACCTCGGGTAATACCTGGAATAGTAATGAATATTTTTAGTATAGGAACACATTAAAAATATTGTGTAAGGATTAATGTAATTAATCAATTAATTAATAATATAATAAATTGTATAAGATTATTCATAGCTACTGAATATGTGCTTGCACGAAAAATGAATCGAAATAATTTATTGTAAACGTAACAAGTTTGTAATATTTCAGATGAAATATAATCACAATTGCCATTAAATATTATAAGAATAATAATTAATCAATTAATAATATAACAAATTGTATAAGATTATTCATAGCTACTGAATATGTGCTTGCACGAAAAATGAATTGAAATAATTTATTGTAAACGTGACAAGTTTGTAATATTTCAGATGAAATATAATTACAATTGCCATCAAATATTATAAGAATATTAATTAATTGATTAATAATATAACAAATTGTATAAGATTATTCATAGCTACTGAATATGTGCTTGCACGAAAAATGAATTGGAATAATTTATTGCAAACATGACTAGTTTGAAATATTTCAAATAAAATATAATTACAATTGCCATGAAATATTATAAGAGTGTTTTACTCACCGAGCACAAATCCTCGTCCTCCTTGTCCTCCTCCTCGTCCACCGCCGACCATCTTCAACCACCCCCAACGACCGAGTGACAGCTACCGAATTTGGGGTTGCGCGAAAAACGAATTGAAATAATTTATTGTAAACGTGAACCAGGAACCACGGAGCGCTCATCCTGGAAGTCGAGAAATTTTATTAGCGGACTGACAGCCACCGAATTTGGGGTTGCGCGAAAAACGAATCGAAATAATTTATTGTAAACGTGAACCAGGAACCACGGAGCGCTTATCCTGGAAGTCGAGAAATTTTATTAGCGGACTGACAGCCACCGAATTTGGGGTTGCGCGAAAAACGAATCGAAATAATTTATTGTAAACGTGAACCAGGAACCACGGAGCGCTTATCCTGGAAGTCGAGAAATTTTATTAGCGGACTGACAGCCACCGAATTTGGGGTTGCGCGAAAAACGAAT
Source organism: Neodiprion fabricii (assembly GCF_021155785.1). Lineage (NCBI taxonomy): Eukaryota > Metazoa > Arthropoda > Insecta > Hymenoptera > Diprionidae > Neodiprion > Neodiprion fabricii. Next base: position 25,791,796 of record NC_060242.1, on the reverse strand, counting down.
TGAAATAATTTATTGTAAACGTGAACGAGAAACCACGGAGCGCTTATCCTGGAAGTCGAGAAATTTTATTAGCGGACTGACAGCCACCGAATTTGGGGTTGCGCGAAAAACGAATTGAAATAATTTATTGTAAACGTTAACCAGGAACCACGGAGCGCTGATCCTGGAAGTCGAGAAATTTTATTAGCGGACTGACAGCCACCGAATTTGGGGTTGCGCGAAAAACGAATTGAAATAATTTATTGTAAACGTGAACCAGGAACCACGGAGCGCTGATCCTGGAAGTCGAGAAAATTTATTAGCGGACTGACAGCCACCGAATTTGGGGTTGCGCGAAAAACGAATTAAAATAATTTATTGTAAACGTGAACCAGGAACCACGGAGCGCTGATCCTGGAAGTCGAGAAATTTTGTTAGCGGACTGACAGCCACCGAATTTGGGGTTGCGCGAAAAACGAATTGAAATAATTTATTGTAAACGTGAACCAGGAACCACGGAGCGCTGATCCTGGAAGTCGAGAAATTTTGTTAGCGGACTGACAGCCACCGAATTTGGGGTTGCGCGAAAAACGAATTGAAATAATTTATTGTAAACGTGAACCAGGAACCACGGAGCGCTGATCCTGGAAGTCGAGAAAATTTATTAGCGGACTGACAGCCACCGAATTTGGGGTTGCGCGAAAAACGAATTAAAATAATTTATTGTAAACGTGAACCAGGAACCACGGAGCGCTGATCCTGGAAGTCGAGAAATTTTGTTAGCGGACTGACAGCCACCGAATTTGGGGTTGCGCGAAAAACGAATTGAAATAATTTATTGTAAACGTGAACGAGAAACCACGGAGCGCTTATCCTGGAAGTCGAGAAATTTTATTAGCGGACTGACAGCCACCGAATTTGGGGTTGCGCGAAAAACGAATTGAAATAATTTATTGTAAACGTGAACGAGAAACCACGGAGCGCTTATCCTGGAAGTCGAGAAATTTTATTAGCGGACTGACAGCCACCGAATTTGGGGTTGCGCGAAAAACGAATTGAAATATTTTATTGTAAACGTGAACGAGAAACCACGGAGCGCTTATCCTGGAAGTCGAGAAATTTTATTAGCGGACTGACAGCCACCGAATTTGGGGTTGCGCGAAAAACGAATTGAAATAATTTATTGTAAACGTGAACGAGAAACCACGGAGCGCTTATCCTGGAAGTTGAGTTTCACCGCGTAGCGGACCCGAAGCGCGGGATCCGGGAGGTTGAGAACCCGGTACTCGAAATTTGCGGAGCGCGATCCTCCTACGTCCGCTCTACTGCGCGGTTGTTTCCAGACTGAGAAATTCGGCTAGCTGATTTTGAATTGGTGACGTCACTTTCTGAACGTCCGACATCCAAACTATGGTTTCGAACTTTGATACTATGTATGATGATGTATGATGTACGATGTATGATGTACGATGTATGATGTATGATGTATAAGGTATGATGATATGATATGATGTATAATGATTTTAGCTTTCACATTTCATACAAGAAATACGCACTTTATCTCTCCTGCCGATTCCAGACTCAAGCGGCCAGGCCCTTCGATGGTCAGCCGTTGACTCAAGATATATTCTTCAGTGAACGGGTCGGCTAATAACGCTGCCGTTGTGCGACAGTTGGATGATGAAAAATTTCGCTCGTATTTTTCAAATGTGTGTTAAAATACACTCGAAGTGTTAAGAAGCGTCGTTCTTTCTCTCCCTATCACATTTCTAGGTCTTTAAACCACTACGCAGCGTTAAATATCGTCTCATATACGAAGCATCCATTTCATCTCGTTCAAAATTAGCGCATCCGTGATGTATTACAGTTACTCTGAATTTTTTTCCATCCGAATACTTTTCGAAAAACAATTCTGCTCCTCTACCCAACGCAGATACTTCACTTGCGACCAGCTAAAACAACGTTTCGATTCTATGCCTATGAAAATTCAAGATCGAGAGAGCAAATGAAAAGTTGTTGGAATAATTATGAATACTAATGTTATGGAATACATCGAGCGCGCGTCGAATAGAATTCCATTTCGAAATGAATAATTCTTCTCTTTTCATATCATAGCTAATCTGGTAATATAGCTAAATAGGATGGTCGGAGGTGTTCGGAAATGTTAGGAGGTGGTCGGCGCTGGCAGAAGGTGTTAGGGGGTGGTCGAAAGTGGCCATTGATGGTCGGAGGTGGCAGGGGGAAGTAGGAGGTGTTCGAAAATGGTAGGACATTTCAAAAGTTAAAGTCGACGATGATCCGATGCATCAATTTTATCGTATATTTGATAAATTATTCCTAAATACATCGAAACATATGTATTTGTAATGAAATATCATGCAATGGGCTGTGTAAATTATAAACTATAATTTCTGTCGAATAGCTGCTTTTATGTCAACAGGGCTTTGAGACTCAGTTCAGTTCGTCCTCCTCCTCATCCACCTCTGACCACCTCCAACAATCGCTAACCACCTCGAACCAGCGATAACCACCTCGGGTTGTACCTGGAATAGCAATAAATATTTTCAGTATCAGAACATATCAAAAATATTACATGAGGATTAATATTTAAAAAGTGCTGGCATAAATTTTTTCTGGCACTATTCCGACGTAATTTTGCGAGAGAAATCGATTGGGCGCAGTCCCAATGCGCTGCGAGCAACATATCAGAAGTTAGAGCTAAAAAACCAGAACCTGTGATTTCGACATTTTTCAGCAGATGCTTTTTCCTTCGTAGTTTCTCTCCTGTTCATCCCACGCTGTTTTTGCTGCGTCATCTGAATTCCTGGGGGTCCAATTCGTTAGAAAAGCGTCACACAAATCGAATCGGAGACCAAAAATTTTTCGCCCAAAAAACCAGCAAGGCTTACCCCTTTGCATTTTTGGCGAAAATTGTCGCGATTTGAAAAGTGCTGGAACAAATTCTGTCATGCACTATTCTGAAGTAATTTTGCATTAGTCCGGATGCGCTACGAGCAACGGATCTGAATTTCTCCGAGTCCACAACACGGTTAAATAAACACACGGCACGCGAATCTCGTAAAAAGATTTTCGCACAGCCCTAAATCATCGATATCACCGTAATAACCATTCGTTTGTTTATTACTGATTATTTATTATTTCTCAATACAATAATTAAGTCTGTTTATTCGTTTACATAGCATTGTGAGCCTAAGTCTAGGCACGCACGTATTAGCTACTTAATATTACTTCTGTTTATGCTATAGACAATCATTATTTATTATTAACTTACATTTTTTCGACTGCATTTCGTTTCATCGTAACGGATAATTTGACATTTATAACTAAAGTTCGTATAAAAAGCGTTGTTATCGTACTAATAACTGTACTATATAATTTAAATAATTAATATACCTTAAAAAATTACTTTTTTGTGATATCTATCGCGTCAACTATAATCTAATATATGTCGCTTATTGTAGGCATATTTAATATTAGATTTTTGTGCAAATACTGTACTTTTTTCCTTAACTAATGTACTGACAATAATTTACATCAATTTCTTACAAAATAAGATATTACATTTCAATTAATCATTTTCGCAATGGTCATTCTTGTGGTTATAAAAGACTATAACTTGTTCGATACATTACAACACTCATTCACACGTTACATTACAAGTATCTCAAAATCAACATCTCACACACTGCGAAGTAGCTTTTCATACTAGTTGTACGTTTAGAGAACAAAATTATGCCTGGAACATGGAACATGAACTTAAGTTTTTTTTGTCAAATGATTGAGAGCAAGGAGTAGGCACTTGTTACATCTTGATATAGATTAACAAACGTGGAAAATGCATTGCAAGATGAACCTGGAATAGAATCAGAGACATCGAATATCACAAGCACAACCATGTTCCACTTTCCACATTTGAGGGTAGACACAGAGTGTATCATATCGGAATATAGCGTGATGGAAGAGTTCTGGTTACCTTCAATGTCACACAATATTTTTCCCACTTCCTGCATAACTAAAGCTTTTACTTTAGCGTTTGTTTTTATATTAGAATATCTATCATACGACGAATGGAAAGTTCAATAATTTTTCATGAGCGTTTGGTAGAATTACCAAAATATGTGACGTAAATCATGTCGGTACAATTAGATTATCGTACCAGAGTCTAACCAAACATGCAGAAAATCGTCATAGTTTGAACATGTACGTGTAATGTAAAGCAGATTCGTCACACAAGACTGCAATCAATTAAGTTTCTAAAATTCATTTTCAGTGGTAACCAGAGCACTTTTTTCGAAATACTTCGAGTAGAATACGATTTGATACGGGATCAAATCACCGTTGTTAAGGTATGCACATTCCAAAACATTGTTCGTATCATACAAACATATTTTATTCTATATACACATATATTTTATATATATATATATATATCGTCGAAAAAAAAAAATGACGCACACATATCCTAGATGCTTATTCTATAATCTTGAATGATGTTTTACATACTGATTTTCTATACACTTACATGAAACGCTTTGTTCAAGAACACGTGAATTCATGGACTTGTTCTCAGTCGTTATGTAAATTATATTTTTTCGTACGCTAGACCGTAATGCCATTTTAAGTTTCGATAGCTTGTGATATACAGTTCGGATGTATAATCAAATCTTAACTAATTACTATGCTCGTTCAGCAATTTTAGAACTCCGCAAGATACCAAATTCGAAATATTTCTCTTTAAACGCATAGTGTGTTTTAAAATTAAGAATTACTTTATTAAGTCTCATAATGAATGCATCGTACAAATAATTTCACTTTACAACTTTAAAATACTGACAAGCAAATACGATTTAGAGGATTCTCTATGCAATAAAAAAAAAAAAAAAATTGTGAAAACAATAGTCAACAGTGGAATGGCATTTCATTCTATACCAATGTATTTGGATTATGCTACACAATTTTATAATTCTATAGTAACCTTACAATTTTATTCGCCTCCGTATTCATTACTGTGCAAAATATTTTTCTCTGTCTATAGTATTATTACGTTCATGATATTATTGGAAATTTGTTTAGGCAAGAAATTATTGCAATATAAGTACGTGAATTATTATCATTCCTTTGAAATACTTAGCCATATATTAAGTATGTTATCCAGACAAATTTAAGAAAGATGATCTGTTACCCATATTGACTGTAGCCACAAATTATTCTTATGAAACATCAGTAAGTTTGATTCCGATGAGAATACTCGACTAAATATTTTGACCTATACTGTAAGTTTACTCCACTAAGTGCAGGCCATGGATAAAAATTCGATGATGCACGGTCTCTACTTATAATTTCGAGAATTTCCCACTTGAATAAGTCCCGTTTGTTCAATATCAGTAGAACATTTAAATAAGGTTTTTTCGTGTGAGCTCTGAAAATTGGGTGAATGATTCTAAAATAAAATAGAGCGATCACACGAAAAATTTATAGATATGTGGATAAATAATTCAGATTATTATCTATAGGGAAAAAATGATTCATCAACGTTTTCGTTCAAACATGCAGAGAAATACTTAATGGTATTGACAAGGTTCGAACTTTAACGAAATAACACGAACTGCTGGAAGTGTATCCAAGTATTTTACATAATTGAAAAAATGTAGGAGACTAAATTTTTTTTCCGATCTATTTCATTTCAATTGGCACATAAGCTTTGTTGTTCCTAGTTCACAGCAACGAAAAATATACCCTTACTGAGATTGAAATATTGAATATCCTACCAGTCGATTGATCAATTTTGTAGAAAAGATATCTTGCCAAGATTTAAAAAGTGCTTTTGCGAGTAGTCACAATACTTCACTACGTTTCAAATTTTCATTCATAAATACGAGATGTGATGTTAATTTTTCATTACCAAATAAACAAAAGTGATTTATTTGTCACTACGCATAACAAGCTCTCAGCTTTCCAAAATACCTGTCGTTAATGGAGCGTTGCATTTATGACAGAATAAATGAGTGATAAAGGAAATATACTAAAATATATTCCAAACTTCTTTTGTCAAGAGAGATTCGTGGAGTTCTAATTATTACTGAAATTCTAGTATTAAAAGAATGAATGACAAGCAGGATGTGAGAGTATGAACGTAGTCTATTACAGCATCAACAAATAATGAATTTCATCTACATTACAATAAATGTTATCATTTTTTATTTATCACAGATGCAACAGAATGCTCAAGATTTTAGCTGACATTTTGTGTGTGTCGGTAATAACATTACTCACTGATAAAATTATTCAAAGCAAACAAAAATAAACGTCCACGATGTGGGGACATAAATTTCATGATTTACGAGAGTAAATACTCAAATTTAATTACTTCCATAACATCATGCAATGTTGTAGAAATATTTTGACAACTTAATCGATACTACGAATGATTTCAGACACATTCCTAAAATATAAATGCAAATTTTGTGCTATCAAGGTTAACTGATCATAAATGTCAAAATCTAAATACCCAACAGTAATAAATTACGAGAAAATAAGGTCAGAATTAGCTCGAAATAAATTTGAGTCGACAATAATGGACCACTAATTGATTTAGGATATGTTACTAAAACGCAGAGACCACACTTTACTTTTACACTGAGCCAATGGAAGCAAGTCGCAAGGACATTTGATGATTGTGTTAGATAAAAATTAAAGCTTTTCATTGGTGTGATTACAGAATCTCTTGACAATATCAAAACTTTTGTTGATGTAAATTTATCGTATTATATACCTAATACGATAGTAAGTACAATAATAAATACGGTATTTCAATATTTGCAAAACTGTCTGGTAATCGTATTTTTCGTTAACATTACAAGAATTCAACACGAGCGCACAATTTTTAACAATAACAGTACTAAACAATCATAGATATCTGGACGACAGATCTTGTAATTATACATTTGGTGAAACCTTACATTGGACTAGTAATAGAAGTGCGCAAAACTGTGACAGCTGTTGCGTGAGCGTGCTGAGCCTCAGCTATGCGTCGGCGGAGGAGGTGGTGGCACTCCTGTAATCTCTGTCCAACGCATTTCAAAAAAGCTACGCATTCCGTGACCAGCTTTGCCGACAGGACTGTCATCTTCATTGAACACCTCGCAGTTTATGAACATTTGTCGGACATCAATGCAAAATTCATCTCTTGATTTGTACCTGAAATAAATGTAAACAATCTCACTGTTATTTCTTTGCAAACTAAAGATGATGTCGTTTTTTGTTCATGTTATGTACTGATCGCTATTCAACTTCAGTTTGTATATTAATTTTACCACATACAAAGAATTTTTTCTTCAAAGAAAATTGTGGAATTGCTTATCAGAAATGCGGAAGCGTTCATGTGCCATATGCATCTTACATTTAATTTTAAATCCAATTCTTCAGTAAATAAACCGAGAATATTATTCAACAGGCAAATGCACGTTATTTAATGCTGTGTAAAATATAAAATCAACCTTCTATTTGAAATAAAATTCCTTGAATTTGCGTGGCGAAAAATGTAATTTTTTTTAGTCACTTTGTACGGAGTAAAAAAAATTTGAGTTACGTTGAGTAAACAAATTCAAGGGATGGATCCCATTGATTCCCATTCTCAATGGAATTACATCATACGATGTTTTTTGATACTATATATATCGTTATTATATTTTCCTGAAAAGATATTGAATATGAAGCTTAATAATGTCTGGTTGTAAAAAATGTATTTTCTTTATGGACGAGCATAGTTCCTTATTTTTTTCAGACCAATGAAAGTCCCTGACTATTCGCCAATTTTCCGATATCAGAAATGTTGTTCAACTACTTCTGGACCTTTTTTTTTCAGATCTAGTTGAAAACGGTCAATTAATTGGTACACAAATAGTCAAATTAATTGATCTTAAGCGATTTAAAATTCATCTGAATAGGCGAATTTTAATGCTGTGTAAGAATTGTATAAATCCACTTAAACGTTTCATTGAAATACACCTGTCAACGGGTTAAACAAAAATCTGTGTCTGGATTACGAATGGTATTTACTTGATGTTCAGATTAAGGTATAAACGGAACGAGATACCTATAAGAGAACTCTATAGGTACACTGTTTAAGATATATTATTTTGTTTAAAACGTAGATATTTTACTATCCCGTGAAAGTAATTTAGTCTATAATCGTTACCCCAACAGACAAAAAAAAAAAAGAAATTAAACAGTACATCTTCAAATTTCCATTCGAAGTGGCTGATTTTGTGTAAATTTTGTCAAAAATTAACCTGTCTGATAGTTAATAAGTTTTGTCTCATTTTATTCAAACAATCAATTCAATTTAATTCAATAAACTTCAAAATATTGCTTTTTTGATCACAGAAACAAAATTTGAAAAGAACAATAACGATTTTATTCATTTTTACGATGAAAGGAAGGAAATCAAACTATGCATTATTCAGGCACAAGAACCATGTTGACTGATGTTATTCTCGGCATTATGTTACAATTATCTGACTTCAGATCTGTACAAACGGCTATGGTATACATGCAGCAAATTGAAGCTTCAATGAGTCACTGAAATCAATTCTACTGGTTCACTAATGAGTGGAAATTAAAGAGTTTTACATGGAGCCTAAAATGCGGTATGCAATTGACTGTACAAATTGCTTTTTTTTTTTTCTTTCTTCCGAATGAAGAAAGCCGATGTCAGCCTCATTTTGAAAGCACGAATGTTGGTATCGAAGTCCTTTATTTATGGTGTTAATGAAAAACATCTAACTTACGCACAGTCCTGTAACTTTTTCTTAATGGTACTGAGATCCATTGGAGTTTTTATAATTTTCTTATACGTTGGAAACTGTTTTGTATTAACTGGCAATAAAAAAGGCCACGCTTCATCTTGTTGCTCTAATTGTTCTAGTAAAATTTTACATGGTGCCAATTCTCGTTGTTGCTTTTTCGTCAGTGCTCTGCTATTGCCTTCTTTGCGAGGTGATGCAGTAGGGGTAGGTGGCTCTGAGGAACTAACATCTTCGACATGGGTGTTTGACGCTGTTGATGGAGTTGGACTGTAAATGGAATAAAATAGTTTTTTTTACCTATTATTCAAGTGATGTGTATACCTTAGATTTTTAATCAAATTTTATACCTAGTTGGTGGGTGGTCAGAACTTTCACTATCCCTTGTTGCTCCTTTGGTATGACTCCTTCGACTACTGTTCCGTTTCTTTGGTTGTTTGCTGTGACAATTGGAACAATACCACTTTCCACGAGGCATCTGTTTGGAGTGACATTCACTTAGAAAAATTCGGTGAAGCATTTTCAACTACCTGATCTATTCGTATATTAGTTAGCCATCAACGAATGGGGATCCTCATGCCAAACTTGGCTATTAGAGATACTATTGAAAAATATGGTTCAAACGTTGGGTTCGATTTTTATATTGATAATGAAATCCTATAACAAAGAAATTCAGAGCTATTTTTGATTCTCTCGAGTAATAAGATTTGCATAGAAGTTATAAAAGACATAAATATCAAGCACGAAGAATTTGATTGAATGAAAGCATCCATGTCGCTTTGAAACAACTTAAATTATCAAGCAAACACCAGTTTCATGACTGCTATCTCTGGCTCTTCACTACGCTCAGTTTGTCATGTCCGGATTCCCATTGGAAAAATAAAAAGTAAAACATAATATTGGTTCAAACACCTTACCTTAGGCATTACAGGATTGTGGCAGTCGGTATGATAAGCCCTTGGGCATAATTCGCATAGAACTAAATTTTTTCCCATTCGTTTACCGCATACCAAGCAATTTCTTTCACCTGTTGCTTTATTCATACACTCGTGGCAGTACCTGAAATAAAAAATTAATTTATAATATACGCTACGTTAGCCTTTTAAAAACGAGATTTAAATTTCTGTTTAAGCATTGTAAGTATAAAATCTTTGAAAATGTCTTTACGCTATGTGACAAACTCTCGTCTCTCAAAGAAATATATTCACCATTCATTCAAAAAATCAGTAATGTACTAAAAAATGTGAATGATTCCAAAAAAATGCTTTTCGCTTTATTACTCTATACTTCGATATTGAAGTAAATATTTGAATTACATTTTAAGGCATTTTTTACGTAATCTTTATTTTACAGTAGTGATTTTAGTGGAGAGATGGGCATTATATCAGTAAAAGCAAATTAGATTTTGTCAGTATTCTGATTTGTGAGAAATAATCCAGATTAAAATTCTGTATCATAGTTGAAATGCGACATTAGAGTTAGATTTTAGCTGTTCTTAAAAAGCAGCACTTACCAGTCACCATCGGGAATGTTTTCCATTTTTGGACGGAAGCAATAAGTATGATATCCACGGTCACAACCATCACACAACAGTAGTTTGTCTTCGTTGTCGCCGCTATGACAGAACTGGCAATTCTGGAAACAGAAAAAAAAAGAGACTCGTTGATTAGCAAAGTGATGAGCAACAGTTTTTGTCCTATTCAAGATTGTGCTGTTTAATTGCATTGTAAGGATTACAAATTTTGTGGCTATTTTGACAGGTTTGATTTTGTATAAGAATAGTAAACAGCTTTGAAAATATAGTTCGGGAATTGAATTATTATACATTCAATAAATCATTCGTGTACAGTGTCATTTTCTTGAAACTACATACAGGGAGTACATGCTTGATGTTCCGTTTCCCTTATGCTATTTATGTATAAAGGTAGGTATCTTGAGTCTCACTCGCAAACTCCTCGCATGTAGATCCAGGTAAACAACCTTGTATAAATAAATCTCGGGACCTATCGGCTCCCAAGGCTGAATTTTTGGAAATAATGATGAAATAAAATCATGATAATTGAATGTAGATTAGGTATTCAATTAGTCGTACACAAAGAATATTTTTAATTGTATTAGTTCAAAAGATGATCACATGAACTTTAAATCAAATAAATAATAAAAAAAAGAACAAAAGATCCCAAATAAGAGTAAGTCTAGATGTTCCATATGTATCAAAAAAATTAAAGAATAATCAGCACAATCTGAAACGATTTAAACGCTCCTCAATACTGTACATGTATTTTAATAGCAAGCAAACATGCTAGATATTAATAAAACAATCGTTAAAAACTAGTTTGAATGAAACAATATAATATCCAAGTAGCTTTAAATCAGCACTGGCAATAAATTATATCTGTTGGTATGTATTGAAAAATCATGACTGCACTACACAAAAAATTTCAATCATAAAAAAACGAATACGTGCCTACGTAATGCAACACCAAAAGTGATACCTCTTTTGCAAAGAGAGTAATGTATTATTTGTACAAAGTTTGGACCAATTTTTTTAGAAGTTAAGATTCGAGCACACATGATAGCTATAATTCCAGGCAGACACAGTTTGAAAATTAATACACTGCGAGTGAATATTTAATGCAGCTGAATTGAGTTAGTCAAAGTATTCAAGTCAGTCAAGTGCAGACAACAAAAAAATTATGTGAATATCAATTTCGCCAAATTTTAATTGATGTTCACCTTAGAATTCTTATACAAATTTGACTCAACTTGATTGAAGTAAATCAATATTTAAACCAATCATGGCGGCAGAAGTGTTGTGTTGACTTGATACAAAATTAAATATTACGTAAAATTATGCACACAATGTTATTGCTAGTTACACTGCAAGCATTAGTTTAGTATAAGAAAGCAAATTTGATAACACCATAAAATAGATGATTGTAAAAGCGCGTTGAATGTGTGTTTACTTAATACAGCGGATAGTGTACTTTATAGTTTACAATATGGTTCCTGAAATATCTGACAAGCACAATTTAATCAATGGAAATTATATGCGGCACATTTTTCAACTATCTACCGGCAAATTTAGCTTTGACAAAAAATAGAACTGAAACTACTTCTTCCACTTTCCGCCACACTGTGCATCTCGCACAACTACTCACTATCGACAACGTTCGTGTTAATGCTCGGAGAGCGACTTGCTGCATATATATAATGAGTTTTGTGACGTAGGGTTAGTTGTAAATTTTTTTCTTGAATATTGCAAAACTTGAAATTTACGGGAGTTACGATTAGTTTTAGAAACATCTCTTTTGTTACTATAAAATGAAAATCTGTACTATATTCTTTTTGTAACTATGGCGATGATCTGGTCTTAGGACAACAATAAATTTTTGTTACAGACTTATATAACTGAAAAAATATAGTAAACCCAACGAACAGATTCAATGTTGCAATAACCAAAAAATATAGTATTATATATATATATAATAAGTCGTAAACAAAGAATTCGAGATGACACGTAATTGTTGCATAGAAACATTGACCATTCCTTTTTTTTCTCGCTAAGCAGAAAAGTAATGTGACTAAAGTCGAAGCCGTAAGCAAATTTATCAATTGTGACAAACATAGTATCAACTACTCCTGCATAGATTTGTGTATGAAGATCCTTAAGCATATAATGCGCTAATTTTTCATCAAATATTTCATACATACAACAGCAAAAAAATATGTAAATTAATCAACATCGAATGCAAAAATATAGCAACCAAATTACATGTTTATGCCAAAGTAACGCGAAAAGTGAAAAAAAAAAAACAGAAAAACGCTAAACACCATCGGTATATTACTATATGAAAATTCATGCTGATGTAATTCAAGATTCCTGTGCATCTGTAGTTTGACCAGAAACTCTAAGCCTCCATCTATCATTTTCTTCGTAGGTTTCAAAAGAGAATGTTGTGATAATTTAAAGAACAAATTCAATTTCTGTACTATACAGTATACACATTCGAATAGATCAAATAAAAAAATTATTATTGACAATTGTAATGTATTTCATACAAGTTTGGAACGTGAATTGGAACGTTTCTAGCTGTTTCAATATATCATATTTCATATGAAAGAATGAATTTGTAGATGCAAAAACGAATTACAATGCGATTTTTGCAGTAAACATGCTTCTCATATCCATTTGTAAAACTGGTTGTGCAATAACATGAATGCTGAAACAACGTTTTTAAATATGAAAATATAATATTGATTTTTAGTTTTTGAATACTGTGAAAAATGCTTTATCTTCATTCTATCAAATGTTTGCTGTAATTTGCTTACCACTTGCTTCAACTTCATAAATCAGAAGAAAAGAATACAAGATTTTACCGTTTTTAAACAGAAAAATTGATTAAGAATAAAAACAGATAATAAAAAAATAAAAAAAAAAAAAGGAACTTTTAGATCAAACGAGAAAATTGGAAATGCATAGTGGAAAGTTGTAAAAAAAATCTGAAATTTTATTAGAAAATAATATAACACATGATTTGGAATAAAATGCTCATATTCTTTTTCAATATAAAATTCAAGCCTTTGCATGGAAAAAAAAGATAGCTCAACGTCTATACTATTGTAATCTATTGTTTCATAAACAACATTTTAGGAACCTTACAATTTGTCACGAGAAATTTCTATTACGTGAAAACTGCAATACAACCATTTATTGCATCTGTAGGTTGAATATTGTTATCTGGATCGTGTTTGTCCGTTTATTTATGGTGTGCGCACAAATACTGTAGTGTAGTAGCAAAAATAATTTATAAAAACGTGTCAAGTCTACAGGCCAATTTGTTAATGATATTTGATGAAAAGCTTTACTCATCATTTGAAAATATTTGAAAATGTTTGAAGACGTTTGCAATATTGAATACAAGCATAGAAATATTGCCAGTTTAGCCTGGTATCAAAAAGTAAAAGTGTTGATGATGGTAGATGAAGAAATTTTGATGTTTACTATAAATATTGAAATTCCTATGAGTAAAACCTTGGATGAGCATTTTTTAGGGTTTCATGTAATTACAGATTAAAGAGAAATTTATTAGACAATATAATAAGGTAATGTGATACCATTGCTTTGAACTCACTGTGTGAATGTTGATGTTCTTATAATTAAATGATTGAATTTCAAATATTCCTAACATGTATACTGTAATTTCAACATTTCTTTCCCAGAGAATGTCTACGTTAAAATATTTCAGGTATCCGAATAACTCTTGAATACATGAAGACTTTTAGGAATTAGAATATTTCGGATACCCAATACAACGTGGAAAATATTGGCAAAAACCAGACGAAGCAAAATAAAAATTCTATTACCTCGGTGTTCCTGAGGTAAAAAACATGAATATATCATGCCAAAGAACCGCTTGTGTAAAGGTTATTTTTTCATAGCACACCGGATGTGCCGAAAGGAACATTAAGCCTTAGTGGGTATGCGAATACTCTTCCTACTCAAAGTCTCCATATTTAATGAGGTTTAGCATTTAAATGTTCCATAGTCAATGCGCAACAATGTATTGCAAGTTAAACTTTGATAACATTCTCTTCGGATGCCCTTCAAGGTAGGAAGAAAGAAAGAATGAAAAGAGAATTCGGTTAGTAAGTTAGTGCGAATACCCACAGAGGCCTGAGTAGTAGTCAATAGCTGATTGTATTGAGTGGTAGCTTTGAGTGAGACGCAGCGGTTTCGCAGCATGATGCAGACCGAGTTTCTAGCTGGTGTTAGACTCACTGCCTTCATGATGCTCTTGTCCCAGGCGATGCTGGCCTCCAGCATGTAAAGCGCCATTGCCAGCTGTGCTGATGTATGCGCCCTAGCAGTTGCCTCTCGCCAGTTATTGAGGCCCCGTGGCGTTGTTTCCTCAATAGGTGGTGGCCCAAGAGTATTCGAATCTGAGTTGTTCACAATGGAATTTGTTGCAGCTGCTTGCTCTGCCTTAAGAGCCGTAAGATTTGGATCTCCGGTACTGTAATGTAAAACATATTGTCACATGAAAAACTATTTTCGTGTAACAATCCTTAACCTAGTTCACTAATAAACTGACTTTCACAAGTCCTCTCTTAGCCACTAAAGGGGAAGATATTGGAAAAGAATTTCATCTGTGATATACAATTTCGATTTTAACCATTTCTATTCGATTCTTTTGTATAAATTTTAATACGCCTCAAACAATTCAATTTCTATCCAATCGTTTCCGTTTGAATACTGCAACGATTCGAATTCATATGAATACGTGAATGATTTAACCGCAGCTCTACTCAGTACTGTTTTTGGATGAACCAACTTAAGTTGCTTGTGTTATATAACTTACCAGATACCGAGAGGTGGTTTAAGATACCTTCTCTCGATTGCTGCCTCTAATGATAATAGCCTTTGTCTTGCTTGTTCAACAGCACTAACTTGTTCAACTTCATTAATTTTTTCTAATTCCTCGGCTTCGTCTGTACCAGATCTGGGTGGTAACTTCCAGCCTTTAACTTGCATACTGGCATTGGCAACCTTGTCTTCGAGTGCTTCAACCTGCTCCAGTAGCTGAGCATCGACTCGCAAAGCTACTTGTTCACTCCAGTCATCAGGCTTATCAGGTCTTGGCGTAGGAATGTCTTTCTCATCATCATCCCCTTGTAAATCTGTAGCTGCAGTATTACCAGGGTCAACGTGAATTTTCCCTGTTATAGCTAAGAAAGATTCCATCGTTGCCCAAGTCGTCCGTTTCAGTTCTTTTTCTCGCACACCACGGGAGTGAAGTTTCTCCAACAACGCTTGAAAAGTATCAATGTCTGATACTCTCCACCAACCATACCGGAGTTCTGCATTATACAAAATTCATATGATCACTTTGCTATGCTTTCAAATATTCATTGACGTGACATGTGAGACAAATAAGTAGGTTTTCCCATTGAAACAACAGTCACAATTTCCAAAATGACAGTATAACTAGTCGTTATACTATACAATAAATATTGAACCCTAAAAGTGCACAATATGTTTTTCACGACATAAACTGTACACTAGATCAATTGAAACCTGAGTGTATTTTTTTAATTTCTCTAATTTCTAATAACGATGCGAATCGAAGTTGTTGAGGTAAAAAAAAAAAAAAAAAAAAAAAAAACATGTATCCAAATACTTTGTTTTCCGCCATTTTTAGAGAAAAATGCGAAAAATATGTTGCACCACTTATACAAAAATGACCCACAAGAAACTCCAGTTTGGTGTTCCACTCAGATTTCGTTACAACTCATGTATGTATGTACAAGTAACGAACCAAATTGTTGTTCTTCATCGGTGATTTTGGTGAGACTTTTCTCAGAAAGAAAGATCACTGGGTGGCCTACATATGTATAGTTATCAATATATGAAATAGCTCACCTTCTGGTACTGGTTTCGGATCGCCAGCTGGAGGCAAACCATGGACTTTCAAGTGTTCTAACTGAGTAGCTTCATCCTGAGTTAAAACCAAGGGTGCTGGACTATCACACCTGTCATAGGATGGACTAGAAGGCGGAGGAAATACAGGTATCCTGAGTTCTGTTGTCTCTGCTATTCCAAAAATAGCCTTGGTACACGAGCCTGGTGTATCACAGGTTTCCCGAGGGAAAATAGAAAACCAAACAGGCTCAGTATTTCCACCTGCATAAGAAAAATATCACGAGATTTGAGATTTAGTCTTGAAGCATGTAGTAACGATTTATAGGGCAATAGCGTGTTAGATAATAAGAAACGATAAAGTTCAACATCCAAGATTTGAGAGTATGTTCTCATAATCAGCTACCTAAGGTGTCAAGGATATTTCCTGTGTTTTTTACATTCATGTATTTCCTTAACTTTAGAAAAAAAGAAAGAAAAAAAAACTGGAAATATTGAATAAAGCAACAGTATTTTATATCGCCACCATGGGCGATTACGCTGAAACTCTAAGTTTGACATAAAGCTAATGCAAGTTTCATTAGTTCCAAATATGTTTCAAGCTTACCGCAAATAAATGTTCCATTCAATTCTTTGCCATTTGGGTAGTGAGAATTATTTACATGGTTACATTTTTCGCCATTCGGTATAGTCTCTACAATCTTATCTTCCATAGTTTTCGTGGCCGAACCGGTTATTTCTTCATCTGTATTATTTTCTTCATTCTTTATTTGCTCAGTTGCGGTTTCAATATTTTGGACTTCAGTCTCTTGTTTAATCTCTTCGGATGTGACATTTGTTTTCGCATCAGATTTAATACTGTCAATATTCACTTTAACTTCATTTTTCACACTCGTTAAATCCTCTTTTATGGAATTTTCAAGTTTTTCCTTGCAGCTAACTTCATCAACTTCCATTTTAACATCATCAAGTTCAGACTTAACTTCAACATTCTCAACTCCCTCGGGACATGGTTTGTCATCTGTCGGCGACTGTTTCGACACTTCATCATTGAGGTCTTTCTTTTCTGTCGTTTCTTCTACCATATCCTGCTCTTGTATCTCTTCATCTTCGGGTGTAGGTTTATAATTTACGTCTAGTACAGCTTGAACATCAAGAATTTCGGGCTCTGCACTTTCCATTGCTTCAACATATATACCGCCTGCACACGGCAGCTCCCAGTACCTTCGCCAATACCTATCCTGCCCCAACACATGAGCGCGAAGTTGTTTCGACGAACTGTTCAATTTTTGTAGTTGTTCTTCGGAATTTTTCAAAAGACGATCTAGTTTCTTTCCCAATTCTTCTCCAGATAGATTCTTATCTTCCTCCTGTTCGATCATCAAATATTTTTTACTTATGTGTCATTCATACCTCTATCTAACTCTAATTACAGAGTTGTCACTCATTTTGGATTGTAAGATTCTCCGAATTTTCCAGGTTTTTCAGATACAATATTTTAATTTTCAGATATTTTCTGTCATTTGAAATTAAAATTATGAACGAAAAAATTTAAACAATCGTGAAAAATCATACATTATTTATTTCAAAGAGTTTGTACTTCACCCATACGTTTAAATTTTTTGTTCTAATTAAAATCACGCTAAGTATATATTGAAGACTGTAACATTGTGTAATTTTTCCAATACAGACAAAAACCTCCGATTATTTCCGGTTATTTCCAAGTAGAGTGACAACCCTGGATGAAACATTTGTCTGATAATTGCTAATACGATAGAAGGCTGATATAATGGATGGATTCGCTACAAAGTGGCAATAGTTCAATACAACTAGGTGTTGGAATATACAAGATCGACCATTTTTCCAAGTGATTGTTAGCATAGCAATTCCAATAAGTCAAACGTCTCGGCGTGCATATGCCATGATTTTTGAAGACATGTTTTACGGATGTGTAAACGCATATCAGTGGCCATAATAATCAAACCGAGTGTGGTAGCCAAGCATACCGTATCAACTTTTTCTGTAGATCTCTGCCCGTATTGGCAATAAATGCTCAGTCAGAAAACTAAATACTGATCTAATGCTACATGTCAGATTCAAGTGTTAACTACTGCAGCTTCAGGTACAACGAATCACTAAAACGGCATATTGCTCGTCTAAGGCAAATTATCGACTCTGTAGATTGCGGAGTGTTCGTTTCAAGTTATTGAATGAGATGATCAAACTAGCTGTAATTGGAGAAATGATGTTGATTTTTCAAATCAGATGTAAGAATGAAAAATTACCTCTTCAGGTTGAGTGCCTTCACTTTCATTTTCTGACATGTCTTCGACCTCGTCCTCTTGGTGTATTTCATCCAAAGTAGGTGTGGCTCCGGCAGCCGTTGATGGGTTACATTCCTCGTCTCCTTCTTTTTTCTCTATTGTTATTGTATCGCCAGACTTGTTCACTATAACACCCACTGCTTCCATGCGTACTTTTCTGTTGTGTAGTTGTCTGAGTCTGGAAAGAAAGTGTAATTTCAATGTTATAATCAGAAAATATCACACGTTCAAGAACTTCAACACGGTTGTTTTTTTTTTTAATGCAATGAGTAGACATAACTTGAAAAATTGAAGTACATGAAATTTAGTGGTTTGTTGAGTAGGAATAAGTTGCAAAACGAAGAAATGAAAAGTACTTACTTTCTGATCTTAGTATCCAGAACGAATCTCTCTTTTTTCATCTGCGCTAAAGTTTCTAAGCTCCCTTCAATTTGTTTTATCACAGCCTTATTTTGAAGTAACTCATTGCACAGAAATGCAAGCATTTGTGCTTTTTCAGTTGGATTTAAAGCTAAAAATGGTTTATCTCTCAGTTTCTCGGACATTTTCCATGTCTCGTTACTGTGCAAATGTTCATAGAACTGAGCATTTTTTCCGGAGCAGCTCGAATTGTTGTCACCACCATTCTGATGGTGATCAGCAAATTTCTTATCCCTTTCACGCTCTAGGCAAACGCCAGTCAAAGCCTTGACTTCACCAGTAGCGTTTGCGTATAAATAAATTCTCAGAACTTCACTGATATTGGCATGAGTTATATCTGCTTGACGTAGACTTTGTCCTAAGCCAGTAGTATGACGTGCTGGTTGTGGAATTCCGGGATCTTCTATTGCACAAACTAAAAGATGTGTCATCACAGACAATAATTCCTCTTCAGCTTCCTCGTCGTTCAAAAGAGCTAGTTGAAGACTTTTCAAACTAGGTAGTGACTCCATATCTATTGAAAATAAGTGAAAAATAAAATTCCCTTGTACAATACAGCATAAATTTGTATAGTAGGCATTTTTAGGGGATATAAAAGAGAAAAAAAATCAATTTACAGATTCATTGGAAAAGATATAAAATAATTCTATTTCACCAATCAAACTTAGGACTTACCAAAACCAAGTGTTTCGCCAAAATTGTGCAGGAATTCAAACACCATGACGATGTCGGCGAATGCTTGACCAGATAATTTCAAACCTGGTATCCTATTCAACTTTGGCAGAGGTTTTTGATCTGCAATAGATAGTTAGTTGTTCGAATAAATAATTGGTAACCTTGCCAAAAAAAGATAGTCAGTATCTGGATAGAAAATCGAAAATACTAACCCGTCAATTCCGTATCTTCAACGGGTTTCCTGATCTGTTCAATCAATTCCATTTCAAGTTTCCTCTGCTCGATACGCTTTTCTTTATTTGCAATTCGTTCAGCTCTAGCTTCTAGTCGTTTCTTTTCTCGTTCTTCCATTCTTCTACGATTCTCCAATGCCCTCACTAATGCCATGTGTTGTCGTCTCCTCTCTCTTTCCTGGGACATTTAGAATTTCAGTTAGTTTTTAGGACTTTTATGAGTTCGTGTGCTACTGAACAACTAACTATGTAAGGAGAAATTGTATTCAACTGTGAGCCGGGTTTCAAAAATTATTGATTCTACATGCATCAAAAAATATTTGGCAAGAACCACGAACAGTAAAGTTTTGAAATATAGTGCACAACCTATGAAAAATTCTATGTTGTATTTAGATTGAACCTAACAATAACCATAATAGTCTTGAGAAGCTTTTTACTTGATAGCTGTAATGGTTGAATAAGTAGAATGAAATCTCAGACTTGTCGCGTGGTGAGAAATAAGTGTAACAAGGGTTTCAACAAAAGTTACGCAAACTGATATAATCGGTCTTTACAATGATCAGCACCAACACCCTATCGTTTTCCATTATATTGTATATAATAGCGTGTAATGATTTAGATATTTGTATGTATCTTCCAAAATTCAACAGATAAACTTGAATGACATTGATCGATATCATTACAAAACATTATTCTTCAAAGTAAACACAATTCTACGGTAACATGGAATACGAGACTAATTATTTGTTTTTTTAATGGAATTGACTCAAAGGTATACGTAGATATAGACTGCAAAAAATTAGCGTTATGCTTTCGTTTTCAAACTAATTATGTAATCGGATATGAACAGGTACAAATAACAATCTTCCTTTTTTCATGCTTTCGCAATGTTAACATATAGGTAATACCAATTGCCATGACAAATAATGGTAGTTACAATACGGTATCGATGATCCTGAAGGTATTGAAAGTATCACATAAATTTTCTGGTTCAACTTTTTCAACAGACGTGCAAGAAGTAAAATGGCTTCCAACAAGTTAAAAGTTTTATCACGTAAACCCAAACTTGTTCTACATCCGTCACATACTCGAATACAGGTTGACCAGAACTTAGTCTGAGAATAATCAAATATTTTCTATCACGAAATAATGGCAATCACCTAACTATCTTTCATTGTTATAACGTGTATGCTGCTGCAACATAATTATTTACATTGTCAACTGAAGTCAGTGTAATAAATTATTTTTTTCGTTATCAATCAATTAGTCAAGTATTCCCCACGAATAGAATGATTTTAAATAATGTGTATATTATACAGGCAAAACCACTTTTACTTCACAGTGAAATTAATTTATACCTTCAAATCATGACTAAACAGATTTTTGTAATAAAATCGTGTAGCTTCTTGTATATCATCTACTAGGAATTAATTGTGTGTACTTTTGTACTACCGAACTGCGATTCTTCATACTACTTAAGATGGGCGGTTTATTACTGGCTGCCGTTAGTAATGATGCATAAAAAGTAATTAAAAAAAAAGGAGGATTGGGCTGAAAATAAGCGTCCATTTATTTTCAAAAATTATGATATTCAATGATTAAAGGATGAAACAACTAACGTTGAATTTATTAGTCGGTAGACATACGTTAGTTGCAGGTTAATCAACGTGAGAAGTACGCATTTAAAAAACTTTATGAAAAAAATCATTATCAACTATGATATAATTCAGATTTAGTATAGTGATTTTGATGGAGAATAAATCGACTTTGACATAGTTTCCCGATATCCAAAGTATTAGGGCTGGTAAAAGAAAATCCGATAAAAAAATAAATAATAATAATAATAATAATAATAATTATAATTAAAACATCGTCAACGTAACAAGTGTTTTTAGTTACTAAATCAACGATGAAAAATGGTTTTTAACGCCAGCATCAACTATAAGAGAATACAAGTTTATGGTAAATTTGGTAAATTTATCTACAACAGGATATCTATTGATTTATTTATCAAAACTGTATCATGTCCACGGCTATTAACTTTGAAGAAGCAAAACACGTAACACCAAGCAACACAGAAGTGCAACTAAACAAATTTCATAATGTGGAAGATAATTTATTTTTGGTATCTTGTTCGAGTGAAAGATAAAAGGAATGAATAAAGCAAGGAAAAAAAAACCCACAAAATGTACGATTTGTGATATGATTGATATGAATGAAACGATAATAAGCAAACTTGACTTTCTTTTTATGTTACACGTGACATGTATTCTACAGTTAAATAAAAACATATTTCAAGAGATTTATCAAATATAGCATTCGGGTAGTAGATTTTTTTGGCGTTATGCATATCACAATGTGAAAGATGATGTTAATAGTTCTACTTGACCGGAATTTTTTAGTCATCTACATTGTATTCACGCGTGAAATTTATCGTTATTTTGTTCTCTACAGATGTTACACAATCAATAATAGTTACCTATCATATACCGTGAATGCTTTGTTGAACGCATTCTGATTCACGAAATTTATAACATGAGATATGTCATGGATGAAAATATTACTTCTTATAATATATACCAAACACCTTTGATCAAGACAGGTTTTGATAGCCTTGACAAATATTTCCTGAATAATTTCAGGAATATCCCAATTTCATGCATTTGATGTATAAACCATAACTACACACGGATTCGAATAAGGAATAAAAATGAACATGTTCATTTGAAGAAAATCGCAAAAAATCCGATACTATCTTTATTGAGGTTCATTATAAGTATTTCCTTCATTCAAAATTCATACCAAATCACCAGTAAGTTGTTTAAAAAAGAAAAAAAAAGAAGAAAAATCGATGATAGCTAAAAAATATTCCCACTACCAACTAATGCAAATCATTCTTAGAGCCTTGTGTAGAGGGTAAGATGAATGGTGTCCATTATTAATCATCTGATCTTCCAATACATACAACATGCATAATACATAATAATGATCATTGTAACATTTGTAATCATTTAAGTCTGTTGTTAGAAACCCGAGAAATAAAAAATTATTATTTTTGATATGTGACCACCAAAAAACTGAACGTGTATGTTGAAAAATTATCAGTTAAACCGGGACATTCAGCTTAATTGGAAATTCGTAAGAAGAAAAGAATACGTTTAACATCTACTATAAGTTTCAACTAATAGAACGTGTAATTAAAGAGATAATCGAACAAGTAGTGCAATTTAAATTGACCTAAAAATAAATAAATAAATAAATAAACAAAAAAAAAAAAAGCATTCGCCCAATGATTATAACGAAGAGGTAATGACAGCGATTAATAATGTGTAATACACTGACTCAGTGTATGTAAATTGAACATAGTAGAAGTATTAATTTAGTTATAAAAAGTATCATCATTTGATGTTATTTTTTATTTTTAATTTGTGAATTAGAGTAAGGTGCGTGAAGGAAAAAAAGAAAACAAATTCCCAAAATGAATATATAATAATTTTTTTTACGCCCCGTCACAGTGATGTGATGAAAAGTCACTAGCAAAGCAATGCGGTTAATGGGGAAAATAACGTATCGGCAGTATACATAATATGTGTGAACATATTCTTCAGCAAACCTTCATTGAAATCGCAGTATATAATACTAAGTGAGTGGGATGGTATTTGTTTCAAAAGCTACGGTTAGGTATGAGACATACCAGCTCGACGGTGTAGAGCATCTCGCGCTGCTTGCTCAGCTCCTGCATGTACATCTGCGGCACAAAACACACATCCAGTCCACCAGTGCTCAATCCACCGCTAACATTCGAACTAATATTTGTCTAAATGATTGTTTCTGTACTAATTTGTACTAGTAATTGGAACATTCAAAGAAACAATGGAAAAAATAAATAAATAAATAAATAAATAAATAAAAAGCGAGGGGGGGGGGGGGGGGAGGAGGAGAGAAAATAAAATAAAATAAAATGTGGAATAAGATGGAAGTGCCAATACAATACTGTCCTTAGAACCATGGTAGAATGTAAAATTATTTGAAAATCTATGATTTTCCAGTGAAACGTAAGAGAAGATATAAGTTTCGTCCTGATACTGCAAAATTTCAACAATGATACGCAGTCTACATATTTAATGAAACACATGCAGATGCAATGATTGTTGTTGAATTATGTGACAAGTGGCCAGTAGGAATCTATTCTCTATTCGTTCGTTTCCGTACGACTTACATCAATAGCAGTAACATCGCATACTATTCTTGACATCGTTAAAGCGTTTCTTAGAAGTAAAACAAGACTCACATGACCCAATAGCGAAACATATTACGTCAGGTTTGATAAGTTTTTTTTTTTTGTAATAGAAAAGTAGCAATAGTCGCTAAGTTCCAGTCCACCTAATGAATTTTAGTACTTCAAACCTGGGTGAACATTGTGGAATATAATGCTACTCGAAATCTCCTCTTGCCAATAAATAGATATGTCTGATTTGCCAAACATTGTTAATTAATAAATTCCACATTTTTTACCGATCTGGTTACTGACCGTTACATCAAAGAATTTAACCCAACATCTTAGACACTTCTTTCTCTGTGTCCTTCATTTAACCATGTATCACAGGAGAATAATGTACCGTTTGGCAATTTATTTTATAATAATTAGCTCTGAGCTATTCATCACTTGGTAGCAGTGATGGCGAAACTGTAGATATATTGGATGGATCTTTTCAAACGATTTGTACAAGGTGATTTTATAATTGATTTCAATGGTACCTGGCCCCACTATACTGCTGTGTCAATATTACGTCTTATACTTCACGTCATAATAAAGGCAATTGTTTGAAAAATGACTAATTGGAAAAACTAACACACGTAAAAACTGAAGAAAACATTTAGATGTCCATTTATCCATCATAATGACGGTAATTTAACAATGTCTGATTGTGAGGTATTTTTAAATTACAAAATACATTCTTTCTTTGTTTTTAATTATTCATGATCCCCCAGCCATGTTGACATGATGCAAAGCACAACAGAGCAAGGAAACATGTACCTAAAATAGACATTTGGCATGGTAGTAATATCACATGTATTAAATGAAAAAGTAACAGGCAGCATTTAAAGCAATTGAAATGATCGCGATGTATGAGATTTAGTAGGAAAAGCACGTAAGAAAACCTCGCCATCACTGCTATATGGCTAAAAAAAACCACGGGCAATAATTATACTCAGCATGGTAAAATGATATTCTGTAATGGAACAACTAGATCGTAATAGAAACAAACAGAAGCAATTTTTAAGTAAAATTTTTTAAACAGTATTTTATAAAAAGAGATGTCCTACGTTCAAACTCAATTCAAAACATTAACATTTCTCTCCGGTATACAATAATAAAAGCAGTGGGAAACATAACATTGACTATGTCTACAGCATACACTCTAATCTACTCGATAATAGGTATTGATAATTTATAAAGCATCCTGTCGTGCTCACCTGTTCCTTAAGCATCACAGCTTGCTGTCTTTTTAGTTCTCTTTCCTGCAAAGAAAATAAAATAATTCTTTATATGTCGCCATTGACATCGTTAAAAATCTACATTCAAACACGACTCTTCCTACTTTCTCTGTAGTACAAGTTCATTTTAGATTGAAATAATATAAGAAAGTCTTGTTTTCAAACACATCCATCATCTTTTTCAGTTGGAATTCAAACAACGCATCTCTAAGTATTTCACAGTCAAGTACAACTCAGACCTTAGAGTGAGATCAAACCAGAAGAACGAGTTCTGTACATCACTAAGATTATGTGAAGATATGAATTTCTCCAGCATACTTTTTTTTTTACTTTTGATTTAATACTATAGACTTCAATAATTCAAGTTTACCAATAGATCAGCCCGGGGCACTTAGTTCAATCACTAATTGAGATTGTTACTACGGTTCGTAGCTGATAATAGCATTGAGTATTTTGAGAAATCTAAACTGGAATACTAGAAACAATTCGATCTCATGACTGTATTCTTATAAATCTGCAGTAAGTAGATTCATTGAGAGAGAAATAACATAAAAATAACTTACAATGTGTTGCGTACAAAAAATGTTACCGGGCTATGAATACTACGGTAAATCGGAACGTGTAAAAAATTTAAAAGCTTTGATTGTTAGGATAGTTGAGAAAGTTTAGTCTAACGATAATTATGAAAAGCAACATGATGATTCAATGAACGAGAAACTTTGTTGATAGTGTAAAAGAATGTGCTATTATTTTCAACAGAGAAAAAAAAATTTACACAATAAATAATACAAGAACAAAAATATTATATCACTGACAATCTTGGAAATTGGTGTTTAAAAGCATGCGACATGAAGCAGCCAATAGCAACAAAAAAGAAGATGACATGTTCTTTTTTTTTTTTTTTTTAAGATTTAAGCTTATTTTTTTCTTTCAATTTCTTTAAAGAATTATACACGGGTGAACTAATTCCATATGACATTACCTGCTGCTTTCGTTGTTGTTCTTCCATGCGAATCTTCTCCATCTCCTCCTGCCTCTTTCTCCGCGCCTGCGCACATGCCACACACACGTCACCCACATCCATAATATTGATAAACAATCGATGTTATCTACTAATAATTGGTAATTAGAAATTTCGATTGAAGAAGTTTCAGATAAACTTCTCTCAAGTACGATTCTAATTTTGCAACTGAAACATAATTCGCCTGCAAAACGATATTCTTATCGCCGCAAAATTTTTGCATTGCTATGAAAGAAATTAGTCAAATTATTCGATGAATACTTTCTAAGTTTCTTTCCCAGCTACCGTTGTATAAGGATAATAACGTTATAAGAAATAGAAAGGTTTTGAAATCCAAAATCCAGGCACACATATACAGAAAATAGGTACAGCATCCGTCACACTTAACAACGATAAGTTATCAAATAAAATTTTTACGTACATTGGGTTTGGGCAAAAGTTTTTTTTTTTTTTGTTTACTTAAGAGAAAATTTCAGCAGGAAAAAGGAAAATACAATAATTTTGAATTAGGTGCACTGTATCTAAGATTCGAAAGCAAAAATTGAATGAGGTTGAAGATCGTAATGTTAATATCACGATGTACGTTTATTAAAAGTTTATAAAAGATTGTCCGAAATGCAAAAAACCGTATCACTACAAAACATACTAGTTTTTTTTGCAACTCCAACTCCTTTAAATTTATACTCTAAGATTGTAAGACTGTGAATTTTTTTTCAATATTTCGGTACGTCAACATCACTAACTTCAATCCCGTAAAATAGAACCAATCAACAACAAATTGAGCTAATAAATGTGGTGAAATATTTATGCTTTAAATGAGAATACTTGACAAGGCGTGTAATAATTTTCTTTTTTATCCAACGTGCGGTAAGCACTTCAGTCGAATACGTTAAAATAATAAAATATGTTCAATTAGACATTAATGAAATGACACTAAATCGTCGATGATTATCTAATTTACATAAGCTTGCAACTAATTTTGATGATTCGTCTTGCAAATAGTATGTACTGATAAACAATGTCGCTCATAAGGTGTTCTTACACATTCAAATATTCCAAGGTGTAATTCAAAAACAAAGAATCTCAGTCTACGACTATTCTACTTTTAAACTAATTCTTATAATTATTACTGATCAGATGGACCATTTTACACATATGTCGCCTCATTGTCAGGTAAGTGAAAACCGCTCAAAGAAACATTCATACGTGTAATCTACGGATTTTTAAAACCCAACACAAAATTTATGTACGTAACCGAGGCGAGTTGATTAGGTCCAAATATCGCATAAGCAAGTATTATCAAATATCTTAACAAATTTTCTGAAAATATATTGTCTTCAAACATTCTAATTGGGAATTTTTTCTGATCTTTGGATTTGTCAGCCTGTGACAATTAAATTACCTTAAGACTATGGATAAAATCTGGCATTCTCCTTAAAATAGTGTCATAAAGACGTTCATGCTGTAGCTTCAATGAAATCGCAATTTTACTAACATTAGAATTAAGAATTATACCATGGAAATTTGAATGTATACGAATAAGGTTTACCCGTGTTTGTGAAACATTTTTTCGAAATTATCGGATTTTAAAAAAAAATAAGGTATTTTTCGTATTTTTTGATCTTTTACTGGTTAATGAACTTATCTTGCGAAGACTCTAGTTCTGTAATTGCCAATAATAAAGCTGTAATAATATAACTCGAAATTCGTCACAATAAATCCCGCGTTTTATCAATATTAAATACATCTGCTATGTCATAATGGCAAAGCTGTATTCCATTGTTTGAAATATTTTATTCGTTCTTTGAAATCCTACTTCTTATTGAAAAAGCAAGAATAAAGTAAAACAAATTTTTCTATACCAAAGTATAATCAGTATTATTTTTATGACGCATAAGTCATGAATCAAAAATAAAGTTGCAAAATACTGTATGCTAAAATGCACAAATTATCTCTTCAAGGGGTCAATGAAGAAAAGTCTAAAACACTTGTTGTATTATTATTATCGTTATTATTTGTTTACTGCAGTACCTACAGCACTTACGATATTTAAATATATCGTTATTTGCAAATTAAATTGTGTTTTGTGGAAGTTGCGTCAGTGAAAATGTTATCAGATGCAAAAAATACTGTGACACCTGTTTTGTCTACTTTGAACGTCTGTAACAGTAACAACCGAGTACGTATGCACTTTTATAATAATAAATTAACAAGTTATTCCCCAGTTTACTTATTTTCCCACTTTGTTCAGAGTTTTTATTCCATACTTGGATTGTTAAATAAATAAAAAAATTATTAAAAAAATAAATCATATAAAATATTATTTGAGTTACAATTCGACGTGTATTATCATGTATTTGTGTGTGAAACTGTACTGTGATTCAACGAAATACGATTTGCTAGATTATACATCAAAATGGTTGTAAGCTAGATTGTTAGAACAGATTATATTCATTAATGATCGTCAAAATACCAACTTTAGTCATCGAAGTGCCTCTACTCTGATATCAATTAGGCACTTCAAATAGAAATTCAATTACAGATGTAGAAAAAATTGAAAGCCCTGAGTTACCACCCACCACGAGGAACGTGATAACAGCCACTCAGTGAAAAGACTTGAGTTGTAAAAGAAAAAATCAGTACTGCGTCCCTCGAGCTTAATTCATGTACTGTGCTAAATACTACCAGAGATTATAGAAAATTGTTTCAACACCTAATGAACCGAGATACAAATGAGAAGCATAGCATCCATGCAGGGGCCAAGCAATGATTTTCTAGTTGTACGCAGGAGAATTATCACCTAATCCACCTGGCATGTTAATTGTACAGTAATAAACTACTTATTAGATAAAATATATAATAGTAAGAGTAATTTTTAAATATACATATGGCATGCTGGTTGATAGCTAGCTGTTATATGTAGTGACAGGAGAAGCTAGGCACAGGGTAGTGTTGCTGCTGTTTGTATTTGTACCTAATTTAATTATTTATGCCTACATATTGTTTAGTTTCTGAAAAATACCGTATCAATCTGATTACAATTTTATCATACCATGTGATTATATTATGAACACACAAGGTACAAATGTGGGCCGAATGTTCGTATCATGTACGTATTCATTGGCACGCATAGGAGACATCCATTTTTTACTATCCATGTTTATATTCCGCATATTCTTCAATTTCATCAATCCTGCACGTGTCAAGGAAAGTAAAATGAGTCTCGAGGATAAAATTTGTACTGTAATGATTACTTCTCTGTTATCAAGAGTACAGTTATGTAATATGATGTGCTATTTTCCTTCGGTGTCGTTTACTAGCAAATAGAGAAAGTTGTGTGACTGCGCAACCTGATTTACATTAGATAATTTGATAAAGGTGTTTCTCAATTTTTTTTTTTTTTTTTTTTTTTTCAGCAGTGCATGTATTGAGTGCATTAATTTGTGGCCAAGTGTAATTTCAGGTAGACATTAGCAAGCAACTAAATTCGTGAAATACTCAACCTTTTCAACGGAGTTTCTGATATTTTCATAAAATGCAATATTGAAAACGCTACGTTAATTTTCAATTCAATTTGTATTCGAATGTTAAATTTCTTCAATGCTAAATCAAATAATTCAAATAAAATCTAGTTTAATTTTGTAAAACAATACTTTAGAATTGACGATACTGGAAATGATCAATTGGAAAGAGAGAAAAAAAAAAACATTCAATGTTAAAGTAGAACAGCGCTGTATGCATTTCGGGTCAATGTTAAGAACTAATTCAGAAGTTTCGACATAGTATTCCAAGCCACCGTCTACATTACTCATATTAGTAAGTAACTCATTAGTCAGGTACTAGCTAATAATTTCTCTGTGTGAATTTATATTTCTACCATTCTACAGACGATTAAGTACATATTGATTGTGGGTCTATATTTTTGCTCTTTTAATTTCAATGCTTTGTACAGCAATCGAGATTACTCATGTACGCATCAGCATAATGAGATAATTTGGTATCTACCTGAAGTATTTATGCTAATAACCGATATTCATTACATTTTATCCATATTGTAACCTTATCATTTACGTGTACAAAGAAGAAGAAAAAAAAAAACGAACAAAACGAAAACGTATCCGTTTTACTAATGGAAATTAGCCAAACCATATTTTAGCAGCTGTAACCGATTACAAAAGTGACATGCCTGATGACTGTTGTGCTTGTGTGTGTCGTGTTGGTGAAATTTTTGTGAACAAGTCAGGGCAGGAGGGACAGTCAGGGTAACGACATCTTACCTCCAGCAACTCATGGTTTTGCGTTTGCTTCTGGACCTGTTGCACCTCTGGGATTGACGTCACTTTTTTCAAATCAGTATCTTCCATCTGCATTACGTCTCTATTTCGCCAACTTTCTGTGATACTTTCACGATTCTTCCAAATCGTCGCAACGGTACTGCTAGCCAATCCGAGCTCTCGCGCCACGTCGCTCTTGCTCTTTCCGCACTCGATCTCCTGGATGATCTTCATTTTCTGTTTGATCGTGAATGCTAGGCGCTTGCGACCCTGCATTCGTGCCGTAGCCAGTGGCTACTGTCAGTGGCAGCTTTTATGTTTTTTTTTTATGGTTTTTTTTTTTTTTTTTTTTTTTTGTTTTTTTTTCCTCCCCATGTTTATGTGTATGTAGGATGGGGCAGGGCAAAGAAGCCATTGCAGCTAGGGGTCAATTCGGGTCGACCACATTCTCGTAATTGGTGA
The DNA here is from genome assembly GCF_021155785.1 of Neodiprion fabricii. NCBI lineage: Eukaryota > Metazoa > Arthropoda > Insecta > Hymenoptera > Diprionidae > Neodiprion > Neodiprion fabricii. The sequence continues at coordinate 25,760,664 of NC_060242.1, read as the reverse complement.
GGCTGTGTTTTTTATACTTTTTGAATACCAATGCAAAGTACACTCATTTTTACAAGACACCGATTACGCGTCAGGTTTCATATTTAATAATAATTTACATTTTTTGTAAATATTTGATACGAAATTTATCACGACGGTACAATCAAATACTTGAACCTGTAACCGGTATATGCCTTATTTCTACATCTCATCTCAAGTATATCGACAGCAATTATCCAGAAGCTGTTGGCTTTCTTCGATAATAAATCAACACCGCACATCCATGCTCTGCGTATTTGCAGTTATAGGTCACAATAAAGTCGAAAAAATTTCATGCTGGTTCACAAAACAGAGCTCGTACATTTCCAGATAACTTCAATGAATATTCATTTTTGTATACGTAAGTATATGTAGATGTGTACGTATATATCTTCATTCCTGTATAACCCGATAGAAAGTACGTTTGTATGTACGATTGTTATCAATATTTTTCATTCTAATAGGTAGAACAAATTTTTACAGATAAAAGAGAGTTCGTCACACATCTCTTGCGAAAATGTACTACTGATCAACACTAGTATCGAGTACTGGAGTCGGGTGTGATAAAAATAAATACTACTGGTTTCTGCTGGAATCAAACTTCGGTATTCAAGTGAATCAGTAGTGCGAGTAATTTGCATAATATAATTTTCAGTAGAGGTAAGAGTACGTTATCATCGACAATTATGAAATACGTGCCAAATGAAATCAGCATTTGTGCCTGTGGTCAGGTATTTAAGTTGTTCTATTATATCAAATAATCTTTTATTTCTACTTAGAAACGATATCAACAGTATTTTCGGCCTTTCGCGTGATATTCAATGTTACGAACTTGATATTTACGTGACTGGAGTAAAGAACTTTTTCAGTTACAAGAGAAAAAAAGTTAAGAACATCAACAATTAATATGTGAGAAGAGTAGAATTTCACCACCAAAAACCGATATGCACAAAATTTGAATGGAAATTTCTCTCAAAACGGCTGATCATGAATCCCTTGAAGAAATTTTCAACTTATTCCTAATAGAAAATTGTTGAGCAGCAGTAGGAAAATGTTTTCTACTTTGACTGCTTTCCAGTTATGTGAAATACTGAAGTCCCGTATTGCAGAAGTGAGCTGCAACGCTAGTCTTCAATATTAATCCGGTAGTTAAACATGACTGATCCCCAGTATTACAGAATTTCAGCATTCACTAAACTGCGGTTCTTCAGAAGTGCAGTAGTAAATTTTCGTAAGTGTAATAGTTATACTCAATGATGATAACGGACATATACATACACATATAACTATTTGATATACAGAAATTAATGCTCTAATCGCTGACGCTGATAAAATATGCATATACATATATATTACTCAGCGATAGCTTGATACACACGTCTTGTGCTTGCATAAGCCTTGAATGCAATCTATCAGTCAACATACAAGCACTACGTGTACGTATGGTAGTGGACTTGTAAATTTAAGAAATTACAATGTCTAAGCTTTATATAGCAGCAATTTTTGAGTGATAAGGAAAGATATTTTTCGTGTACATATTTAACATGTATTTTCTGCAAGTGTAGAAGGGAAGAAATGATTTTCTAATATATTGTTTCTTGTTATTCAAAAGTTTACAAAGAGACAAACTGCAAAGCAGATCTGCTCTGTCGACATTTCTGTAAGCAAACACGATCATTACTCTAGAGTGTTGGTTCTGTTTTAAAGTAGTACACGACGACTGAAAAAGCGAGTGAATTTGAGTAATTTATATCTTTGCAGGCAATTATTGAATTTTGTTGGGGTATGTTTTATTGAAAGGTTTGCAGATTAAGATTCATCTAATTATTTTGGCGATCGGAATCATTTAATTAGAAGTATTATTATTAACAATAAAGTCAACTGTTTTGCACGATGAAATAATTTGCAGTGTCTGTTATATCTCAAAATCGGTTCAACCGATATACTTCAAGTTTGGAGACAATATTCGTGGATAATGTAACGTCCTTTGACGGTTTTTTTATACCAACATTGCAACTGCTGAAAGTGAATTTTAATTTTTTGTCCTGAATATAAGATATTTTTAAAAAATTCAATTACAAAAGAAATACAATAAGTAAAAGAAAGTTGGATTGTTGCACAGGGGATAAATTATCCAAGATCATTGACTCCAAATTTGAGGTAAATTGGTCGAGCCTTTTTTGAGATATCGTGAGCGCTGCTAAACATGTCACTAAGAAAAATGGTTCACGTTATTGTCACAAACAATGCTTTCAAACAATTCATTTATAAAAAAAAAAAAAAAAATTAAGCTTGATCTAAGTGCTTCTGAATAAAACAAATCGCAATAAAATTGGAGAATTGGGTAGCGAAATATTAATTATCAAAACTCATCCACTTTTTCAGTTATCTACTCGTATATATTTCCAAATAACATTGCACACTCAAAAAGTAGTGAACTTTTGTAATATTAAGTTTTTATGCAATCACCAAATGATCAAAACTATTTTGTAACTCAAGATTTTCAAAATGTCAGCGAAGACTTCCTGGTCAATAGTGCTGAGTAATATAAAATGTAATTCTAAATATTACGATCAAGTACAGAGCTCTGTCAGATACAATATAATGATTGTAATGGTGAAACCCTTAAGGTGAATATTTATCATCAATTATATCAGCCTCACCTAACTGGAATGTGGCTTTGCGACTAAGTAGTACCAATTGTAGTAATTGGTAAACGCATGTAACGAGAATTCATCAATTATGATGAAAAATAAATTCATACATGGAATGATAATATGGACCTTGGTATAATGCTTCAGTCGTTGCATTACAATTAATTTACAGTGGAACAGGTAAATTTTGAGATGGCACTTTAATAAGAAAGTAGCAACATTGAGGTGAATTAGACACTAAAATTTGCACAAATCTCTTGTAAGAATATCTTGTAATATCACAGTAAAAATAATAAACTGCAAACTTGATGCTTTCATGCTGGTACTAGGTGAATTTTTTATTCAAAGCTAATCTACAGTCGTATAACTTTCAGTATATACAGAGCTTCACAATTTGTAATTGAATCACAGTTCATTCAATTAATTTTTTTTTTTAGCGTTCTTTCCTTTTTTTGGTAAATAAAAAAAATCAATTGTACGTCGCAGCGTTGTTTCAATGAAAAGTGACATCTATCCTTAGCGATAAGTCGCATACAAACTTTGAATGATAAAAATTAGACTATATGAAAATCTGTTCGTTTTTTCAATAAAAACATATTGGCAAGAATCAGCAACTCGAAAATCGTGTTGCAAAAATTTACTTCAGGAGCAAACTTCCACAAAATGTTCATGCTTTGCTAAGTACACAACATTAAGAAATAACCGTAACATCAACACTAGTGCCATCTCTTCGTTTTTCTTTTCCTTTTCTGTCCAGCCCTACACGTCATGTAATGTTTTAATTTAAATCGATGTTAAATAATAAGATAAAATAGCACACAATTCTTAAATAATAATATTAACAAAATAAACGGTAAAACATGCTAGGTTCTCCTGTCACTATGGCTAGCGGGTAAATATGGTGGACTTGTTATAAGTGAAATTTGTCACCTCTATTTTCTATCGGTTAAAGGAATATGGCACACATAGAACATGCGACACGCATGGCAGAGAGACAAGTACGAAATGTATCCCAAAGAAGAGAATAGTCGTTATAATTAGATGAAAAATAAATATATTTAATAGCACTTACTTCGAGCAGCTGTTGGTTTCTGAGTTCTCGCTCTCGCCTCACCGCCTCTTGCCTCTCAGACTTCTCTTGTTCCTTTATTAGCCTGGGTAACAATAAAAAAAAATAATTCGCTTGTTATGAAGTTCAATTACTGAATGAATAATCAAATAATTAATTGAGACTATATCGAGCTTGTTCAGGTAAAATTTTTTTTAATTTTTTTTGACTACGTATATCCAAAGAACAATTTTACTTCAACTAGATTACATATTGAACGATGTATAGGACGCACTGTCAGCTCAAGAATGCATTGAAACAGAAACATCAATAAACAGAAATTCAATAGGTATAACTAAACTTCAACGAGTTGAATGTAACGTTGAAAAACGTACCAGGGTGTGTGAAAAAAAAATTTTAACAATACATTTACGATACACCAACTGATCTAATAACTTACACGCGACGAGTCACATTATTTTACTATTTTTGCAAGGAAGAATCGCTAAGGTTCGTCGGATTTTGATTAACAATAAGTTAGCATAAATGAATACACCACAAATCATCCGACAGATGTTTTTCTCGAACTTATTGATTGTTAAAAGTAATCTGATAAGTACGCTCGAAAAAGTGGAGTCAAATGAAATTGAATGTCAACAATAGTGAAACCAAAGTATACAAAGCTTATTGCTTACCTAACTTGCTCTTTGTATCTCTGAGCTTCTTCTTTAGCCAGTTTCTTAGCATAAGCCAATTTATCTCTGTCGTATTGATTGTTTGGTCTGGCATCACGCAGACCTCCTGCTACCCTTAACTCTTCCAATCTTCTTGCAACTTCTTGGGATCCAAGTCTGACGAATTCCGCCTCAGCTAAACCCATTGTTGGTTGCAGAAATTCACCGACCAGTGGTCGCGACGAGAATGAAAAGTTAGCAGTAGTGAGCTCCGTGGAATTCTGTTGTTCCAGAAACTGTGAAAAATTATGTCATCGTTATTTTCAATCATTGAACAAGATGTACCAAATTTCTAGCGTTAAATCGTAATGAATCTCTGCGTACTGAAATTAGTCTCAATTATTATTGGATTACAAGCATATCGATTACAGTGATGACATCAATATGTCATCGAAATGTTCCGTCTGCAAATATTGTACTTTTTTATAGACTTATCATAGCGGATATTGACTTACTTTTAGAAGCTCAAGAGTATTTCTGAATGTTTTTCCACAAGGGCTGTAGTAAGTAACATCTCCTTTAATAACACCTGTCTTTCCAAGTCCTTTGATAACGGTTTCGCGTTTCCATCCATGATCCAAAGCTAGTTGCAGATCTTTTTCACTAGGATTCAATTTTCTCTTTTTAGCACTAGGTATTCCTTCGACGTTGTCGTCATCAGTGTCTGTAACTACGTCTGTATTACTGCCACTTTCGCTTGTCACATCCATATTGCTCTCTTCTCCGGACACTTCCAGAAGTTTGTTCTTCATTTTTTCCTGCAACAGCAGTACAATGTAGACATTTTCGTTCAACTTTCCCCGGATAAATAACGATTTAGGCATTACTTATGTTCAAGTTTTAGCACAACTTTAATCACAAATATAGAAGCTCGATAATATACGTATTCAAAAGGCAAAATTGCATTCATATTCATCGATGATAGTAGACCCTGATATATTCCTGTTGTGCAGCTAATGATGGATGTATGTGTGTCTCAAAAAAGTTAACGTGTGTGCATAAAATCCATGATTCAACAGTGTTACTGTAAACCCCAAACTGACATTACAATGCATTAACAAACATGGATTCGTACCTGCATCTTCTCATCCAACAATCCTGTACTTGCATGCAACTGCGCAGCGAATATGTTAGATCTAAGCAGAGACACCTGATGCGCTAATGGCGCACTAGGATCTAAAGCAGGTGTGGGTTTAATACCAAGCGCTCTACTTTGAGCTAACAGGGATGCAACAGTGTTCTTCTTCGGCTTCGACACACCGCGGCCAAGATTTCTAGGTCGCCCATCTTTGTGGTGGGCTGTCATGCTATCATTTTCTTCGCTGCCGCTGCTTGGCCTTTGCGGTGAATCAGCAGCGGCAAAAAGCTGAGCAAGCGATGGACTAGGTGAGGCAGGTACGGGGACCGAATTCTGCGGCACTCGTCTCGGTTTTGGACCAGGCTTCCGCCGTGCTGTATTAAAAATAAAATTCAAAGAGCGTAAATTTGACAATTGTTCAACATTTGAAAATTGATACAATAAATATCGCCTTCTTCGAGTGCCTATTTCATGAGTTTTGTATTTGATTAAACATTGAGACAGTATTAAAGACGTTTTGAAGCTTCCGATCAGATTAATTCACTTTGTAACTTTTTGTAGTCGCAATAATAAAACCTGACATCCTAATCTAATGAGGTTCATTGAAGGACAAAAATTTGATTCAAATAGTAACGAACTGGATGAGATGGAATATATTAATTTATTAGACTTACACGTTCGGTCTGAAGCTAAAAGAGACTGGCTCAAATTGCTCAGCTGAGTAAGAGCTTGAATTCCAGTTATGGGTGTACTGCTACAAGTTGATGCAGGTTTCAACGAAAGATTGAGAGGCGCATCTGTATCACTGGTATTACTCGTATTACTGGTGGTATATGTAGGCGGTGCTGTAAGGACTGATCCGTTTGTTGAATGTGCAGGTAATTTAATTACTTCCACCCTATCAACGGAATCTCTGTAGTCATTCGCATCATTCTGAAAGTTGCAAATAAATAGAATCAGTAATCCGTCAATACATATTCAATTATTATCTAAAACAATACTGTCTATAACCGGTGGAAACAGTATTTTAAACAACAATAAAATCATTTATTCAACTAGACATTTTATATCAACACTTTATAAGAAAAATAGTAAATGAAATATGCATCCACTATCATCAAAAACTTTAGTGATCTCATTTGTGGCAATCAAGATGTCTTATCGAACGTACACTTTCAAGTTCTCTAAAGTGAGGATTTGCTCATTTTGTCGAAATTTAAAGAATTTCATCCAAATTTCAAATTGAAAATTAAATAATAATCGTTTGAATAGATCGCAAAATGAAACCTGTGATTGCTATGTTCGGCATTACGAAACTGTTCGAAATTTTGCGGTACTGTCCAGGTACTCAGGTTTTTAACCAATCTAATATTGGTTATTGTACAAAAATGAAAATCATATTGATAAAAATGTTACATACCCCAGTTCGATTATATTTTCGAGGGTCTAGCATGAGAGAGGAAGAAGTATTAGTTTGATGAGCACTTATAGCCGGTAGAGGCGGCGGATGAACGCTGACACTTGGAGTGTCAAGTGAAATCGTTTTCTTTCTCCCTCGATTTGTCGTTCCGGGAATCTTGGGACCGACTATACTGGACGTGTACTTGATGATTTCTGTATCTGGTGGAAGCCGAACACCACCCAAAATACTGCTGGGGTCACTGTGTGAAAAAAATTAGATTTTCATTGTCGCAAAACTTCCGTTGGCAAATAATCAATTTATCGATAATCTTGCCCTATTTATCAATGACGAATTTCTCATTGCTATGTAACACTACTAAGTTACAACTAGATGTTATGACAACAAAAAATAATCACCTTCCTTCCTTAGAAGAGCTGTAGCGGTAGCAACATACAAGTATGTTAATAATATGAATTAATATTTGCCTGTTTTGTATTTAGTTGTAATTTTATTTTTCACTCACAGACTCTTTTGTCCGAGTTATTATCATTATACGTGAGAAGATTGAAATGAAAGTTTTCTCAAGGGAATATATACGAGTATATGACTGAAAAAATGAATAAATATTAGGAATTTATATCTCGAGAAAGAATTATTAAATTCTATTCAAGGTCGAGTTGATTTAATTTAAAAGTATACATAACGAGCTTCATTGAAATATTATCTTTTTATATTAGAAATATATAATAAAAGGTTTTAATATTGACAATAACGTTAACCATTTCGCTCGGTGACATGTTTTGTGGTGCCCGCAATATCGGTTTTTCACTCAACTAATCGTCTATAACCCCTGAAGAAAATGATATATTTATCCGTTATAATCATTGATGTTTACCTGACAACATTCGTCTGCGAATTAGACGTACTAGTAGTTGAAGTACTGTGATGCGAGATTGGTGTTTGACTCACGGCCAAACTGCTCGTCAGACTAGCTGTTGCGGAACTACTACTTGCGGGAGTCTTATGGCTCTTACTAGATTTAGCTGTGAGATAAAGGTGAAAGAAAATTACAATACATTATGGTTTGAAATTGGCTGAGATGAATTAAATTTTCAAGATTTACGATCAATTTTCTTCATATTTTAATCCGTACAGAAACGAATACAAGTCGGAATAAAATAATCTATTACGTGATACTTTTTTCCTCCGTATTATGCTTTGTTCTGAGTATCTCATTCACTTCCAGTCAACATTTTGCAATGACTTACATTTATTGGACTTGTGAGATGATAACGGTGGCGGATTGAGCAATGAGCCAGGATACGGTGGCAGTAAGCTTTCTGCGCTGGGTGGAAAGCTGGGGAGCCCGGCGGCTCCTTGTAACCTCGCAAGGTAATCATGTGCAGCAAGATGCGAGGCCATAGTCCACCATGCTGCACTAGCTGGATTGATACCTGTAAAATAAACGAATTTCGTACCTCGGTTCAAAAATCATTGTATGCCAACAAAAGACCAAAGAATGTTGTATTCTTCACCTGAACAACTGCTAAAAAGATGTTACAAAGTTCGCAAAACTTTAATCCGAACACTTTTACAAATTACAATGTATGATTGTATTTATAGGGAAGATATTTTTTTCATTCGCTTTGAAGATAACTATTTGCAAAATTTATTTCAAACAATCACTAGAAATCTCTATCACCAACACAATAAGCCAAAAACCATCAGAATTCAATGAAAAACACTATAGTTTAATTAGTTTCAACGTTCTAAATGTTCTAATTACAAAACTTGTGTAATTCGAATTAGCTCAGATTCATTTCCACCACATGATGAAGATGTCGATTCATTCACGTTCATTATCACTGGCTCAAATAACATTGCTAGATATTTGTTGAATGATTGGAGTCCGTTCATCCTTAAGAAGTTGTTAGAAAGATGACGAAAATTTTAGGAAGTATGTACATGAAATTCGTGATATTATTTACTAGTCCGTTAATACGTAGAACTCTCTTCTCCTGCTGTGTTTTCACTTTCGTGAAAAACAAAAAAGTATGAAAAAAAAAAAAAAAATCATTTCATCAAAGATTGACGGCGTTGATTAAAGCAAGAATAAAAATGGTAATAATTACCCAGACTAGCGGCCTGACTCGCAGCCACACTCAAGGTGCCTAAACTGCTATGGGAATACGGTGGTGGCGGTGGCGCAGAGGTGGGAGTATGACCTCCATATCCCTGCCCTGAACCACCCCGACCAAGTATCGCATAAGCAGATGGCAAATGATGAGGACTCAGACTGTAACCACCTGGCATTCCACTGAACAGCGATGATGTTGAGCTGTCTCCTCTAGGCCAGTATGCTAAACCAACACGGAAAAAACGAGATTGTTAGTGTGTACGTATTGACAAAAGTGCTACTTTTGTGAGAAAAATTTCAATTTTCATTCATATCATCCCCAGCGTATAATCAACTCGTTTACCGTCACGTGATTGTAGGTAATTTAATTAACTGAAACAAAATACGACGTTAAATGAGGATTTGATTCCGGGGTGTCTATACTGAATTAATGAAAATTTCCAAGGAATTGCAAATTTTTATATACATACAATTTAGAAATATTGTCACATCTAAAGGAGAAGATCTTTTTCATTAACATACTTCCAAGGTCTGAATAGTTGAGGTTTTAATCATTGTAGGTATTTTTGAAAATCACATTAACATAGCGCAACTAAATTACGCGTTTTTCATGGAAGGTTTGAAAAATTTGCGGTCACACATTTTTGTCCTCACATTATTCCAAGTGTTTCGGAAAAAAATTACACGTGCCAGAAATTACTAGTTTCTCTCAGCATAAATAGTCACTAACTTCAATATGATGAAATTTTCTACTGTTTTTAAATCCATAATGAAATACAGTGAAAATATTGCATCGAAATATAGTTATAACCTTAGGTTTTACACGTTGTTATGTTCCGAAAAATTCGGTATTACGTTCGATATCCTTGGCAAAGGATGCAACATATACGGCACTTACATTTTCCAGTAGTAACATACGGTCGAAAAAAATGTCTGTTAGGGCAGTAACCAAAGAAAATATCGGTAAATTAAATAAAAGTTTCAACCGTCAAGATCAACGTGCCTCTAAACTTTAAATCAGCGTTATGTGAAATTAGATGTATGCTTTGTACTTGAGACGAAACAAATTAGGTACAACTGTTTAAAATGGAAAAACATTATGACGGAGTAGAATACATCGGTAATTATATCGCGCAATTAGTGCGACGCTACAGAATCCAAATGAAGTACTCGTCTCGTTTATATCAAAGCATTTTGCTGCGTTCATTTTTAATTTACAAAAAATGTCGATCGGTACGTTTTTACGGCTGGGATTGATTCGAAGTGGTAGTTTCGGAACGTTTCTGCGCGCGATTCGAGGGATATGGACCCGCTATCCTTGCCCCGACCCCTCGTCAATCGATTTCATAACACGGCCATTTTGCTTTTCTACGATATGAGGACGCGAGCGATGGGTAAAAAAGAAAAAGGAGAAACAACAAAGATGGCAAGGAGACGGCAGCTCTCTTTCAAGAAAAACCCGATAAGGATAAAAAAAAAGAAATATATATATATGTATGTGGAATTTTCTACATCTAAACGAGAATACGTCAACTTTTTGGGTCTCTGATTTTTTATTAATCAAAATTTTGAGTCGTGGTATTGCAGATCCAAAGCCTACACGCACTCGGATAACTGTTTCTTTGATTACAACTTTCGTCTCTGTTTGATCAAAATTGAATATTTACTCAATTCTTTTATGAGCTTGACATTTTTTTTTCTAATTACAGCTCTACGAGAGGTCAAAATACACAGCCACGAAATGTTTAGTTTTAAATATACATTGCAATTATACAACAAGTTTTACATTTTTAATTATTTTACGAACAAAAATAAAAATTCTGCATTTGTGGTAAAACTGTACCTCTGATTTCCTCAGATGTTTTTTTTTCAGTAATCAACTGGATATTGCCATACATGGTAAAATTAAATATTTAATAACGTCGACATGTAAATAAAAAAGTGATTCAGCGAATTTGTAGAGAACAGTTTTCTTCATAAATTGATCTATCGCAAAGTAAAATTGCGAACTAGTCTGTTCCAGATTTTCAACAATTTTGAAGCTATTCCAAAACGAAGCATCGCCAGCCTAGTATTTGTCGATAAATCCAGTACGTATTTCCTGTTTTTGCAGTTTTATAGAAGCCTCCGAAGCTTACGAATATAATGATTCGACAATATATCGAATGTACGGCTATCTCGTAATGAAATCAATAAAAAGTATGAAACCCTTGCGTGCGTCGCCATGAAATCTACATTTTCCTCATTCGTCGAACGAACTCACAACAGGTTCAGTCATGCCGAGCTCCTCGAAATATTCACAATACCACCTCATACCTGTGATTAGATAGATTCATCCCATAAACTCGATCTTTCGTTCATTATTTTCAAGCCCAGAAGTTTACCGACGCACCATCGTAAATATAATAAATTAACATGCAGTCACGTGTAACAAAGTTTGGAAAATTTTCTGCTTCCCTGTTAATTGTAAATCCAACGGAACTGCAATTTGCAGAGCACAAACATTCGTCTCGGTCAACGGAATTCGAGCCTAAAACGTAAACATGCATATTCGATTCTTGTTTCCATCGATTAGTCTCATCTTTGTCGTGTATAAAGTTTGCACAGTAATGCCTATCACAGTACCAGTTTCTATATTACAATTAGACAAACGTGTTGGTTGTTTCGAACGAGACAATTCAGGATCCAATACCCAAAGTCCTGTCTTTCTCGTATTTTCCGCTAGAATTCCGTCTTATCAAGCTCTTCCGTACACTAATCGGACAAAAATCATGCACGCGTAACACTTGTTTTCGTACCCACGACATACGACAATACGGAAGTAAAAGTTTAGTTTCCAAGACGACTGACTCTGACCTACGAAATGCAGCAGTCACGACGAAGAAACGAGAGAGAATGGGGCAAGTGCAGCTTTCGTAGACAAACCTGCGCTCTTGTCTCACCTCGAACCGGCAACTGTAAGTTTTATCGTTCTACCTGACCGCGCCATGTTGTCAAGTGATTTCAGACCAGTTTGGTATCGGCGAGGCGATCTGCACTCGGTTGATTCAAGGTCGGCACTTTCAATGCGACAAAGTTCGACGCAGCCAGACGAATTCCCGTGTCTGTATCTCGTAATCAATTGTCCGTCGTTTTACGCCAGGTATATACCTGTGCCTTATAAATCTACTACACCGGCATCAAATTAAAAGTAATACCAAGTTGGCATCGATGTCTCCGTAAGTTTATACGAGTACTGCACTTGTATGAAGAAAGTTCAAGGATTTAGGAAACCACTGCAATTATCACGCGCCGCGATGCGTCTCGATTGTTTGTTCAGCCAATTGACGGTATGCGATACTCGCACCTGAACCACTTCTAAACCATAGAAAATTGAACGTGATCTCAGCAATCCGCATGTTCCATTTGTCAAAGTAGCTTATCGTTTCGAAAAGTTCAAATCTTCAATCTTGATTTTTAATCCGTGGTTTAAAAGGAAGGTGGTTCAAGACTATAGTAGTTACATGCAATGATTGAATTTGCGTTAAGAGTAGCCGCATGCTGATCCCTCTTAAAGAAAGCGTTCAAAGTTTCACTAAACCAGCAGATTTGAGAACCGAATTTCAGTATCAACTGATACCAAGAACATAAAACCAAGTTAATTATACATGTATCAAAAATTTTAGGTTGGACGGTTGTTTGACTGAACCGTTATACGCGTTTGTCATCATGACTATGATGCCATCTGAGAATCTCGATTATCGTCTATCAACGGACCAACTGTACTTTGAAAATAAGACATAAGCAATAATTGAATGTAAGAATATCCGATAATACGTAAGTTGAAAAAAAAGAAGAAAAAAAAAATATAAAAAAATATTAGACACGATTGAGTCGAATGAGCCAAGTTCAAGGGAAAAAAGATATGCTGAGTCTTTGAAACGTGGCAGACTAACTAAGCTTACTAATTGTACGTGTACATATCGACCTCTTGTGAGTTTCGCTAGTGAAACTTTGGACTCTGACAGTAGTAGGAGTGCATACCAACGTGTCCGTACCTCGTCAGAAAACCCGAGACGGAAAAAGAGAGGAAAGGAGGCGTCCTTTTCGGCCTTTCCTTACGCCATGTTTATTACAAAAGGACGAGACCATAGTCAGCCTCTCGTATCCACCAAAGTTCTGTTCGCTCGTTGAAAGATATGAAGTGAGTTGAGCCCGAGTGACCTTTTTGTTGTACGATTCATTAACATTGTTACACCTAATTTCGAATGATTTTCAGTGATTTCTATATTATACATACGTATACAAAGAACACCACGTATAGAAAGCTAAGAAATCATTGGAAATCAATGGTATCACCAGTTTGTTAAATGACGGGATTTTGAAGCCCACTCCTTAAAATTTAGTCGTAACTTTGTCATTTGGTAGTAAAAGTAACTTTCAAGCATCCCAGGTTTTTGTCACGCAAGCTTCTTTCAGTTACGACTATTCAACTTTTTCATAGTTGCTCCTCTTTCGCATAAGTTTAAATATTCATAATTCTAAGACGTTTGTCGATTAATAATGTTAACGAGCGAGGGCAAGTATTAGCTGTAAACAACACGAGATGATAAGTTTTTACGATACTTGTCTTATTTTATGAACCATGCTCGGTAATTGAATACATCGTGGGATGGAGGAGAGGCATTTGTTGATTTTGTTCTTGTTCTTTCGGAATTGTATTCGAAACATTCGGCTGCAGTCTGATTATTTGTCGATTTCTCCACTACGGCTGCAGGCATCTCAACATGAAACTCAAGTCATCAATTACCCTTTCCAAATTTCATTAGAGATTCTTGCTTTGTGCTTTCTAAAACGAAGCAAAGCGACCACTTACATGCAGACAATACAACCGTATCGAATTTCACGACCAGTGACTGTTTTAAGTTCGTAAAATTTAGATCTTGGTCATCAACTCAACCGTTTCGAAGCTTGTCAAGAACCGTCTGATGAGTAGCATATAAGCTTTTTCCGAGTTTTGATGAGGGTATAACCTATGATTGTATTCAGGGTAATTTCATTTCTCAGATCAAACTAATAAAGCATAAATCCCGAATGAAACTATCAGCAAGAACTTTTATTTATTCAAGCCTGAACCCATTAGCAAGTCAATTAATATTATTATTTGCTCTACATTTACTCAGTGCAAGAATTCATAATCGACTGATTCAATTCACATACCTGCGTGTTAAGAATTTTAAGTATGCATTGGCAAATAAGATAGAAAAGAGAAAATCCAATGTTCTAGAAGTTTCACTGCTTTGTGTACGAAATTTTTCCGAGTGTCGATACTCTGATGATTTACTGATGAGCTAGCTCTGGTATTTTAACATCAGTGATACGTAGGTTTTGAAAATATCGGTATAAGTGACATTCAACGCGGTCGTTCAAAGCTAATTATAACATCCTGTAAATGTAAAAGACTTTTCTCTACTTTTGCAATGCGGCGAAATTTTCCTAGAAATGTCAAATTCAACGTCGCAAACTTTGTGGATAGCTACTTCGTCGTTGCAGAGCTTAAATACATCATCGGATACTCGACAACGCATCAATTAACCAACTCGAAATATTTCCATAAGGATCGTGATCGAGTACAAATTTTTTTTTAATTAGAATTCTACAATTTACGATAACTACATTACTTTTCTCATACTCCACTTGTTTCAATACTCCATTGTTCCACTGTGATGGAAACTTAAACAGTCAAGCAACTCCTACAAATCTATTTCACCAGGAATAATTAATTTAAATTAAGTTCTTATTCGACTCAGTATCCTCCGTTAAAAATGCGAACATACCGTAAACGACGTCGAAGCTAACAAAAAAAAAAAAAAAAGAAATATACAAATTACATCCAAGCACAAAAGTATCTTCCGGATACGCATACCGAAATAAGTATAATTTTCAGAACCGGTCAACTCCCACGAAGCGGCACTAATTTTTGTCAAAATATAATTAGGGTGAAAAGACGAAGCTTACGTACTGGAAATATAATCCAATTTGAAGACGGATAGTAACGTCCTACGATGATTATCGACACTATCATTACGATTCGAGAAATGATTACGTTGTTTCAGGTTTCTGGGCAATTTTATGCAGCGGCCTGCTTCTGTCTGTCTACCTTGGTCGACTTGCATCGGCAATTCCTCGAGAAGGTCGTCGTCGGCGGTTCAATAACTGTACGTCGTCACGAGAAAAGCTGTTCAGTCTGCATTTCGCATCTGCAGTCGTGCCCCCCCCCCCCCCCCGCCCCCCGTCCCGCCGCCAACCGCCTCTTCATCCCGAACTGCGTCAAACAGCGGCCATTTTAACCTGCGATCAATCCGGTGCATGCATTGCATCGTTGCCGAGACACGCACGCATGCAGCTGCAAACAGCGAGAAAGGACGACTAAACCTGATCCGATCTTTACCTGCTCTCTGAGGGTAATTCATTCCAAACGATCCGAAGCGATCACACTATGGATAAATATAAGAGTTTGAACGTGTCGCGTGAAATTTGTCGGGTATCTATAGAAAATTTTGCTATTTCCACGACGAATTTACACGAATCTCTAGTCGAGAATTCATTTAGACAAAGTCATAACGATTTAACAATGAAGACGGATCAATTGCTCGACGATTTCGATCAACGCATTAGCGCATATAATCAAAAGATAGATATTAAAGATTAGGCGCTTCAATTGGTTACCTGCGAGTAACGCAGGCTTTCATTATTGACATTAAACTATCCTGAAAATTATGCCGAACCAACGAAATGTTTACACAAGGTCAACAACTCGATTAACTTCCGACGATCATGTTCAAGTTTGACAAAATTGTTTTCGCCGATTACTTGAGACGAGTAAAAAGTAGCAATATTGTAGCGTTTGGATAAATCAATGTTCCCCTGCAATCTGTTGTTCATCGATATTACCAAATTTGAAATATTTGATCCAGATTCAGGTCCAGATTGTCGAATTTTCATACATTGTAAAGATTCTAGGTCACTACAGCCAGTGAAACAAATGGAATTCAAATTAGTCAAGATAACCCGAAAATATGAGATTAATTATCAAGTAACCGTGTACCTATCACATGTTAAACAATTACTCACTGTGGTAACATGAATTATTGTTGTATAAAAACGATAAACATACAACAGACGCCAGTCAAATATATAATCCAAAGTAGCAGGTACGTGAAACGTCCAGAACAAAGAATGAACGGGAATCAATCAGTCGATCAATCAATCAATCAATAAACTTGTAGAAATAGTAAATCGTTATATCCCCGTAACGACCTTCCGCCATAAAAACTCAAATATTAGTGATAAATAAGCGTGACGAAAAAAATAATAGTGCAAGTGACGAATACTCGTTACAAATATACCGTCTATAAACACGATGGAAACGTGGAGTCGCTAACAAGCTTAATCGTAATAAACCAAACGGTTCCCACAATCCTTGATCAAAGTTCTACACATCGCAATAAATATCCATAAGTGATTATTCGACTACCTTATAGAGCGGCTGCTGCATCGATTACAGCAAACTTCTTTTTCCAATAGCTTTCCCACAAATGCCAACATCCCAACTCTGAATGGATTAAATTGCAAAGAAATCGACCGGCGTGTATCTATCTGTATACCAGTAACTCTTCGCGAGTGAGACATGGTTGAGTGAAAAACAAATACATTTAAAAAAAAAAAAAAATCATGCAAACAGAGAAGGAACCTTAACCTTAGCATTTGGATTTGCATTTTTGTTTTCACCCGACACTTCAATGACGAGTGATATTAAATTGATACCGAATCATCTTACGGCGTATTCACGACCAAGTTAATTAACGCCGTAACTCCCGTCAAACGTTAGCTCCGGATCGTTGACGAGTTATCGTCTTTTGCCGGTATCCTCGTATACGTTGTAAAAGATTATCGAGCACAGTTTGCGCCGTATATACTGTACCTTGAACGTAGGTAGTTGGAATTACTCCGGTCACGCTTGACGCTCCGTTACGTCATCGCTGAGGTTGTCGAGACGAAAAATAACGAATGGTGTATTAGCGTTCCGTATTAACGAGGTACGTTCCATAATTGCAAGTCAAAGAGATGTATCTTTTAGTTCGAACGGTTCTCTACCACAATGATTATCAAGATGAATTACGAAAAACGAACGGGAAGTGGCATATTTGTAAAAAAAAAAAGGCTAGAATTGTTCGATGAAAAAGAAGCCAGCCAGTCGGCCATGCATAGTTAAACCATTGTAAATTCACGAAAAAAATTATTTCAGAACCATAAAATGGTTAAGAACGATACATTTTTAAGATAAACCCTGGCTGCCAGATTTCAAATTTTTACTTTAAAAATATCGCAAAAATATTTTTTTAGGCCCGTAAAAACACCATAGAATTTTTGTGAGACACAAACAACCCCAACTCGAAAAGTGCCCGGTCTAAGAAATTTTGATTCTACTTTGAAAACAAATATACTTAATAATAATTAACTTTTTAAATTGAAAAAATCTGTATCATCGCCAGTATAGGGAATTTATAAGTCGTATTTGTTCGAAAGTGAACTCAGTTGACGGACAGCCATATAAGCGTAAGACTGTCGCTCTGAAAGTGATAGTGCGTCAAAAGACCATAAGATCATGAATTTCACGAATCATGAATACTTGCGAGTTTTTATTGTACAACGTCAACTTCGACCCCGTATAGTATCCGGAAATAGAAATACCTGTATAATGTGTACTGGCACACTAATCTGTTAAGAAAGAGAAATGACCGAAGTCGGTACTGAATAAAGGAGTTCATAAAACGTCTTTCAAACCGGAGATGAAAGCTGCCTCAAGCTATTCGCATACGACATGTCAATTTCATTTTCTCGAGAAACAAAACAAGCTTCTAAAAGGCTGTTACACTCGCTCCTGTCGCTAAAACAATATAAAAAGAAAAAAGGATTTTTACGCTCGTATGTACCTTGTATAACTGGCAGAATACAGTGCACGTTTGAAACTTGAATTAGTTTGATTTATAGTAAATTGTAAATGCAACAGGAGTTTACCGGCAATGACGATGCGCAGAACATTTGTGATTTTCAACTTTGCAGCCCGTAAATCAATACAAAGTTGTCGTTACGAGTCGAATCAACTGCTTGTTATATCAGAACTCTTCTATTTTGATTCTACATGGTCTTTCGATGCATTCAATACAGGTGAGCGGGCGTTGATTCACAATTCAATCGTGAATCCTCTTCGAATTTTAAAATGCTCCAACTCTCGAGTGTTTGAAATTGACTGCAATATTTTTACATCTGTAAAAAAGATGGTTATCCTATCAAGAAATCCGAGGTGACCTCTGCTTACTACTACAATTGCTAGAAAGGTTATTGGCAGCACAATACAATATCCCCCACAAAGCCGGAAAACTTATTATATCCAAAACGATGTTCCGTGAAACCTGTTTCACCCGAGATATTGAATAATTCACCTCAAAACGGTACGCTCTGTAAAAAAAGTTCCTCAAATTACGTTTCCAACTACTATATGACGGACGGAATCCGGCGTAGAGAAAAATCGTATCTGCACGGGTAACTCGGATTTAATGCCGAAACTCTCGTTCCTCGAGTGCCCCTCTCTAGTCAAGCCGACTTCCTGGCGGTCCGAAATTCTTCGGACCGACATTCGAATGGCGAGGTTGTAAAGAGAGAATAAAAGAGACGGATAGACAGAGAGCGGGAACAGCGCGGGGGCTGTTCGACGGAGGAACCCCGGGGATGGGTTGGGATGTGCCGAGGAGAGAGGAGAGGAGAGGTGAGGAGAGGAGAGGAGAAGCGGGCTAGGTGAGGTGGCAATCAATAAATATACAGCGAGAACCGGCATAGCTGCTCCCCATCCCCGTTATAACCGGAGCCCTGCTGCCCCTCTGTCCCTTCGCTCGTCCTGACGGCAGGAGCAGCGGCAGGACGGACAGACATTCGTGGTGGAACGGGGATGAAGTGGAACTACGACGTCGCCGGTCCTCTTTTAATACCGCGCAGTATCCCGGGACCGATTCATTTCGCCAGTCCCTGTAGCAGCGTTCGCAAATAAAAGGTGAAAGGTAGTTTAATCGGCAGATTATAGACGTGGTGGCGAAGAGAGAGAGCGAGAGAGAGAGAGAGAAAGCTTCGCCACAGAATTCGTTGCTCATTTTCGTTGATCGGACAATAATCGTGGCGATGCAGATGGACTTGTCAATTAGGACAAATTATTACAGGGTCTTTGAATGAAGTTTAAACGGACGCCTCGCACCGTACAATAGTTTTTTTACCGTTCAAATATTATGTAAAAAAGAAAGAATATGCATACTTATTCCAGTTTCATTGCGGAATATTCTCAATACGTATTCCCTGTCTTAAATCGCAGAGTGCGCGAAGAAACACGAAAGTGGGTCAATCCACGAATCAACGCGTATCAGCGTTATCTTTCCCCCTCGAAACCCTTCAGGGTTTGTATCAAACTTTTTCTCGTATCTCTTCCAGTTCCCGAGGTATTCGCCTGGGGCGATTAAAAAAGACCACCCAGTAGTCTGCATCGCTCGGAATGCTTCGTGAAAATCGCGATGAAAATGACAGGCACTTACCATTGAAGAGAGCTGTCGGGTCCAGCAAAGGGTTCGCTTGATCTGCCTGAATTTTTTCGGCAGCTGAACCTGATGTAACCGAAGCCGCAGACGCGGAGGTCGAGGTCCCTCCTGGCGCGTTGTCCGCGCTCCCTCCGGAGTTCTCTTTCTCCATGCCAGTCCTCTGGAAGAGAAAGGATGCGCACAATTATTACTTGGATTGATCTGAATAAACCCGGACGTTGCGAGTCCGGAAAGAATGAAAGGGATGGGACGTTCGAATTTCAACGTTTTTGCTCATTAATCACTCACGCTCGATAAGCTCTTGAGCTTCCAAACGTGCGACAAAGAGGATTCGGAATGATATGTAAATTAGAAAGATCCTTGAAATATGTTTGGAGAAGTTTTAAATGGGCTTTTAAAATACACTCGTCTTTGCCGTATTTTCAGGATACTGTATTTTGTCACAACGGGGACTTAATTACTTGCAAAAATAATCGTAATTGTGACCAACGTTAGTGGGCATTGATGCTACTATTTGGTCAAAACACTGTATAGGAAAATTGCAAACTTTGTAAGAATGAAATCAATACGTAACTCTGCTTTAAGTGAAATATCGGTAGGTCGATGATTTATTTTGCGCCAATTAAAGATTCGAAATAAGCGTTGGTCCTATTCTTAATTCAGAAACAGAGCATCTGAGATGTCATTTCCAATATTCCGACAAGTAGGTTCAATTTTTACAGAATTAGAGACTGTGATTTCAATTCAATCTGTCATGTCAAACATGAGATAAATTCCCAACAAGTGACAAGAAGTGAATGGAAAAAAATTGGGAAATTATAATTACTAATCAATGAACGCTGGCGAGATGAAATTTGCAATTCAGTCACTGCTACGGAAACATACTTGCGATCGATGAGAGATGTATACAGTAGCAACTGTCGTGTTCGTCGGCATCAAAACGTACAACTACATATTTCTATCGGAACACAATTCGGAACATTGACAATCGGTTTCGCATTGATGGATTGGAACGAAGAGCGAGCCACTTTGATCTTTCGCATTCCCTCCGCAAACCTATTACGTTTAATTGATAAATAAAGTCAGCATCTGCGGTGCTGAAATATTGATTGCTTGGATGTGTTTCTCGATTTCATTATATTCACGATAGGTTAACACAAGAGTCATTGGATATTACTATTTATGAATAGTTGTACACAAGATTCATTTGCTGCTTACGGTCGTTATTGAATCGGATTATAGAATCCACCCCACATCGTGAGAGACTGTTTATTCCGTTTCTTTTTTCCCCGGAGTTTTGAACTGGTGTCTTACTGTAATCGTACGAGCTGCGTAATTCCGTCGATGACTTCGTGTCAATCCATCCTGGCCCTGAATTCCCACCTACTTCCTTAACGATGTTTATCGTGGTTATAAAATTTGATTTCCTCACCATTGAATGTTTAGAGAGTGAGAAATAACACGTGCATCACCTATCGGATAACAAATTTAATATACGATGAGACTTTGATCCATGAAACTTTTCTTAAATTCGTTAACTCACATTATTGGATAAATTTTTCGAAATGATACGAATTCTTAAAAGCATTCTCAACAATGGTTTATATTAATATCCGAATTACATATTTTCTCGGAACACCAGCATAGCCCTCAATTACTTATTCAACTAGTCTAGCTACCTTTTCAAATAAATTCCCTCAGTAAGTATAATATAAAAATGATTAAAAGCACGACAAGTAAAATTCACGGTTACTTAATTACCTTACCTACACTGTACAATTTATCGCGCAGGTTCGCATTTGCATTCATAACGTTGTGTAGTTGTAAACTCATTGCTACGCTGATGTAACTCGTAATAGTAGACGGTGATCGTTAAACGAAATTTATTAGTAATAAACTATCATCACGAGTCATTTAATGTATGCATTATCTGTATCAACTATAAACGCAATGATTATTTCATCAGCAAAGTGATTCAACGCAATCGTAACATTATCTCCAAAGCGCTTTTTTGCAGTAACAACATTACAGAAACATTCAAGTAAAAATCAGAAATACTTCATCCAGTCAGACGCGTGTCTATTTCATTCAGTAATTCAATCCTCTGTGAACGTGTTAAGTATTATGATGATACAGATATTACAAGCGAGCTAGTTATTGGAGTGATGGAACCATTCAAATGGTAATCAAAGTTGATTTGTAATTTGTATCGTTCGGAAATTTCTAAAATCATCGACAGTCAAGACAGCAATTACAGGACTCTCTGAACAACTGACTGACTAACGATTAAACCATTGATCAGGCTTGTCGATATGTGCAAGTTTATCAGACACGCACACTTCGCTTTTTCAATGCTGTTACAAGGTACGAAATACCGTCAGTGCGCTGAAGTGCACGTGTGATCAAAGTTAATACCGTTATTGTAAGAAGGCAAGTTCAGGAAAAAAATGTCTACTTCGCGCCATTAGAATTGTCTGACATTAAGTAAATCATAGCGAACCAAACATAGCCATATTTCTCAAAACAGCTAACTCCTCGTCGAAAGTCATTCTAAAATTACGAAATAATGAACTTCCTCCTAATGTTTCGTGACGTTAACGTTAGAGTTAGCTTCAATCTCCCAAGTGTACACAATGCAAGCACACATCCTCCCGTTACTCCTCTTCCTCAAACAACATATAAAATTTATACTCGTCAGTGAAGCTTGTGACCCGTATAATAAACATCACTGCAGTTACATATCTTGATAAGCTCAACCCGTTGCAAAACGGGGAGAATTAATCATATTTTCAGCTAACTCACGAGTGAAAATGGCCAAGTGGCATGGCACAATACGATGGGTGTACAACAATGTTTCCAAAGCGAGAGAATTTCTCCCGAGTAAACTCTCCGTTATGATGTTGTGGCGAGTGTAGAGACATGTGCAGCCTACGTATAGATGGGAAGCATATATCTCAGCGAGTATCCAACGACGTTGGGTTGGAGGGGTCAGGTTGACTCGGGCTCGGCTAGGTTGGAGTGGTTTTGCTGTCGGCTGCGTATTGATTGCTGCTATCTCTCTCTCTCTCTCTCTCTCTCTCTCTGTTTCTGTTTCTCTCTATCTTTCTCTGTCTCTCCTCTCCTCTCCTCTCCTCTCCTCTCCTCTCGACTCACCTCTGCTCCTCTCCTCTTCTATTCGCTTCTCTCCTCTCTGCGCCGTCCACCGTGATTCCATCCTTGGCACGAACTACGAGTAAACTACGAGTGTACGATTCCTTGGAATCGCGTAATGGCAGAGAGCCGGGACAGCAAGCCGCCATCTTTACCCGAGTCTTAATATACAGGGATGCGGACCGGGTGGGTCGCGATTAAACGCCTGCGGTTCAGGCTGACGACAGTAGTTATCTTATGGTCTTGACGCTTCTCCATCGTGCCCTTTCACATCGACGTTTAACGAATAATTACTACCGACGTTACCAAAAACATTTGTAATCGCAAGGCCACCAGCTTATGAATACATCGGTTGCTAAAGCGACAATAAACGAGATTGAACATACCAGACGATATATTTCTACGACACATGAAGACCCCAATGGACCCCATGAAGTTCTGCGATTTTTGGCTATCCGAACGCTTTGGTAGTCATCAAACTTTACTCTGTTTGTTATTATCCAGAGAAACACATCCCAACTTACAGTAGGCTCCTAAATTTGTTTGAAAAAGATAATTGTCCAATATTCGTTGCACGATGTTTCATTTGTAGAGTTACGCGAATAGGGCGTCGTAGAGTCGAAGTTTGAAGTGTGATTGATTTCAAGAAAATGAGCCGAGGTTCGGAAGACATTTTTCAGGGAAATCTGTTATAGGTACGGTATGGTGCTTGAGGTTTAGGTACATTGAATTGGCAAGTGTACGAAAAGTATACAAAGCGAATGAATATTTGAGCTCAGGTCTTGTTCCTAACACCAATTCATCCTCTTTTGCCAGGACTGGAATAATCCATCCATCCATCGTAAGAGTCGGTAATTAATCGAATAATTAAAGTTCACGTTCGTAAAGCAGACCCTACTAGAAAAAAGCACAATATAGCCATTTGGCGAGCACTTTAACCGCTCCTAAATATTTCGTGATCGTTTACATTTGATAAATGTGATTACGAGAAACCATTTGACAAAATAAATTTTACTTTGATTACGTGATTTCCCATGATTTCTAAAATTTCATACGATATCGTAAGATGACAGAGATATTCCGGTGATTTTAAATGATTTCGCACAACTACCCACGATCGCTTTGACGATTACCGGTGCAGAATTTCGTTTCAATATTAATAATTTCAGTGTAATTTCGCAGATTACAAAATGATTCCGAACGATATCAATCGCTTCGGTGAAACACCCCTTGACACCGCAGTTACAAACCAAAGGGATTTACACACTGCGGTTAAAGCAAATTCGATAACAAAGGAATCAAATGGAACGTGTCAACGATATAAAAATTGTATTTAAAAAAAGTAATCAAATGCTCATTCAAAATTGGGATTCAGAGAACAAAGCATCCTGCGACAGGAAAACCACTAATCAATATGGAATCAGATCATTTGTCGTCGCATGTAGCTGACCCTCATGGAAGAAAGACAAAAAATACTTCACATTAAGGGGGGGGTACACCATGCAAGCAAAAAAAAATACTGCAACTTTGCGATTTTTTTTTGAAAAAACGGATTCATTTATGAACATGCGGTCTTGAATACATTAATATATAAGTCTTTGAGAACTTTAAAAAATTTTTTTATTGTCGAAAAATTTCAAAATGGCGTGGTGACGGTTGGATCCCCAAAGCCGCTCGGAAAAATGGGGTGCGAGATTTGGTGGAGTCGTGGATAGTCCTAGAACACACAAATTACAAAAAATTAGTTGTATATTATGTTTTCTTGTCCACTACGTACCACTTTTTTGATATCTAGTCTCAAAAATTTTTTATGATTGTTTAAGTGACGATTTTTTTTTTTTTTCAATTTTTCGACCACGTTTTTGCGACTTCAAACGGTCAAAAAAAAATTTTCAGACTAGATATCAAAAAAGTGGTACGTAGTGGACAAGAAAACATAATATACAACTAATTTTTTGTAATTTGTGTGTTCTAGGACTATCCACGACTCCACCAAATCTCGCACCCCATTTTTCCGAGCGGCTTTGGGGATCCAACCGTCACCACGCCATTTTGAAATTTTTCGACAATAAAAAAATTTTTTAAAGTTCTCAAAGACTTATATATTAATGTATTCAAGACCGCATGTTCATAAATAAATCCGATTTTTCAAAAAAAAATCGCAAAGTTGCAGTATTTTTTTTTGCTTGCATGGTGTACCCCCCCCTTAATGAAGTACATCGTATAAACATTCCGTAATGTAAGACGCTCAAATAGTTTTCACGAACGACTGACCTGCCCGTCAATTTTCCGATTTCAGGATGAAGTCTTCTTGTATTTAGGTTAAAAATTCGCAAAATATACTGCTCGACATGTCCAATTGCAGTGAAACAAATAAAAGTAATCGCTCGTGAGAATTTTTGTCGGATCTTATTGTCGAAACCCTTCGAATAACGATGACGTAATAGCGTGTTTAGATAGACTCCAGATTTGCGCACGCCGAAAGTTTTATATTATATTTTTCTCCGCGAAAACAAGACGGGACGTTTAATTTTCCGGATTAATTTACAAAGCGCAGGAAATATCGAACTACATATACGTCTACTTTTCACGAAGTACGTCGATATTTTTTAAATCTTCAAAAAACTAACCAACAAATTAGCAACTGAAAAATTTTACATCGAATTTTTCACATCGCGTACTTTTTTCTGAACCTGTGAATCTAGAGACGTGCCTGTTCAAAATAAAACTTCGACTATTGTATTATTATAAAATAACAGAATAATTTAAAAAAAAAAAAAAACTTTGCGAAGTTTTCGATTGCAAATAACTCGACAAATTTTGCTTTATGTGAGACTTAAAAAAAACATCCGAAGAAAATTAAGTGATCCATCTCATTCATAGGTTGTTTCATCAAATATTATCAAACCGATAGGTTGATACTTTTCACTCAAAGATACCATAGGTTTTACAAATTATTCGTAGTCGTATAGGTTTCTTCGATGAATTTAGTCCCTAGGTGTCCATATTCGAGCAATAATTTAAATCGCGATTATCTTATACTGTAATATATATATATATATATGTATACACAACCGACGTGATATATCTACAACAATAAATTATACTTACAATTAGTTATGCTGTCTCAGCTCATACTTGCTGGCGTCAGTAAGCCCCATCACACCTGAAACAGACGTAAACGCGAACATGAGAGTGACATCTAGATTAAACACAATTAATGAATAAAGTTACATCACGCCATCGTCGTTAGCTGCGAAAACTGTTGGCGCAATCGTTTCGCTGTTTGCAATAAACTCCAAAGTAACGCCACAGATTCAAATCGCAAATGATCTCAAGCATTGGGCGAGTATCTCATCCAAAATGACAATACGCTGCATTTACTCGGAGGGCACATAATCGATTACAGCTGACCCTGTTGTCGTTTAATTATGTGTTCCGGTTCGCGGGATCCAAAGCATTATTCGATGTTTTCAACATCTGGTATAATGTAACAACCCAACAACCCGTCAACACCACCGACTGAATGACAGAGCTGACGCGTTTGGCACAATGTCAGCACCGAACGTGAGATTTGACGGTTTAGGCTGCGGTTTTTTTTTTTCTCTCTCCCTTCTAAAATTATATCAAATTTCCAAAAATTTTCGGGCGATAGAAGCGTTTTTGCTCTTTCTTTCGTACAATTAACCGAGTACATTACATTACGGTGCACTGTACCTGATGCTGATCTCGGAGTCGCCTAAGGATCGTCGATTCAATACTATGTCTCAATAACAAGCAATGTTTAACAAACGAAAAGTCACTAGTTAAGTCGAGCGTTTGATAAGATATACGATTTTTCAACTATTCATAAACATTTTCGAATAACCGCAATATTTTTTCCAAACATTGAATCAACAATTGCGATTTAATGACGCAATTGATAATTGCGAGATGTTAAAATTCTATTCTTCGCCGATTTCCTTGCTTCAACTGTTTGCGCCACTCTATCCCAGTTTCAAATTCAAATTGTTCTATTCGAGTCAATCACTAATGGTTACTTTCGGTAGCATGCCTATGACTGGTCACAACTTTCTAAGGTTTTCCGACGAAATTTGCTACAGTGTGCATCTTAAAAAAAGCTCCAAATAATTTTCAATCACATGTAATTATAAGGAGACTTAAAGTTAAATATAACATTGACTTGGCTGCCTAATTGGAATTCATAAGGTTATAACAGTTTATAAATTGCTGTAATAATTAACGCTTAAACTCCTTTCAGTTACACAAGTTCATCAACAATTCCTTTTCAATTAACCAAGACCAGTATGACAACGTCGAATGAATGAATGAATGAATCTTTGTATGTAAGTATGTACGAATGAAATGGAATTCGATAATCAACGAAAGCTAAAAATACAGTTAAACCCGATACCATTAATAATTTCAAGACAATATAATAGAAGTTACAATTAATAAGCCGATTGCAAAACATCGTTTATCGAGGCATGTTTGAGACTTTCGACTAAATAAAAAGACTGATTCGCCAACATTTCGAGTCACCCTGTATTTCACCGCGTGATCTGATGCCGCGTTGATCATACTTCAGAGACAAGACGGTTAAAATACAACGGCATACAGTCCAGGTTTTCCCCGATTTGTTAAAACGAAGTTCAACGACACGAGATAAATATTGGACAACGGTAAGAGAAACTTACGGAAGAGTTTTGTCGACTTTCCGCACTTGTATTCAAAACATAAATCGTCGAAACAGAAAACGGCGGAGAAAAAGAAGAAGAGAGAGAGAAGAAAGAAGAGAGAAGAGAGAGGAAAGAGAGAGTCTTTGCCGGAAGAGACATTGACCCAGACACCTACATACGATACCTACGCGCACAGGCCATACCGTGTACATAATAATACATATATACATGAAGGTCATGTAATATATATGCAAAGCATGGTGTGTTGTGATACGCGCACACAACGCTCGCACTATACGACTACTCCATAAAATAACAAGCTATATATTAGCTCGAGCCGCGCCGGCGCACCACGGACCATATAAATGTATGTAGTACGATGTGTGCGCAGCACGTTTGCCGCCCGCGACGATGTACGAACCGAGGCAGAGAAGAGAGAGAGAGAGAGAGAGAGAGAGAGAGAAAGAGAGAGAGGGGGGGGGAGAGACGTTGTTGGGAGGGGGGGCATTTATGAATGAAAATATGAGGCGTATCGGTGACTCACTCGCATCATTATTTATGTATGTCTCGGTTTATTTACGATTCCGTTTATCACCGCTATACGCCACGAAATCGCATGTTGTAATATATGTGTTATATATATACATACGTGTTAATGTTGAAATTTTACAATTTATTGTATACATGGATATGTATTTATAATTTGATATACAAAACGATTTGAATTCAATTGAAAATCGTCAAATTTTTTGCGTCACATCAGTTTTTACAAATTTTAAATACATCGTCGTAATTAACCGATGCAATACGTCGATAAAAGTCGACATTAATTATACTGCTCGAAATAAGATGCCGCTTTCATAATTGAACGAATGAATTTTGTACATTCTTTGTAACGGAAGATTCACGGCGTTGAGGAAAATTTTTATTGCAGCAGAAATTTTTTAATATTTTCGACAGTTTTGATACATTGTGAAAATTGTCAATTGCGAATTATTGGTACAATTATGGGGTAGCTTGTTGGAACTTTTGTTTCCTACGCTGCATCGATAATTA
Organism: Neodiprion fabricii; assembly: GCF_021155785.1. Lineage (NCBI taxonomy): Eukaryota > Metazoa > Arthropoda > Insecta > Hymenoptera > Diprionidae > Neodiprion > Neodiprion fabricii. Next base: position 25,732,086 of record NC_060242.1, on the reverse strand, counting down.
TGAAATTTTTTAAAAAATTTAGAAGAATTACGACGCAAGGAGCTGTTTGAAAAATACCGTTTCCCGACATTAATTTAAATAATATCTGAACAAATGTGCAACACAAATGTTTGATACCGGATGAAAACTACTCGTTTCGTTAAAGCCTATTATGAGTTTAAATTTCGAGCAAATACAAAAATTATGAAGTTTCACAGATGTGCGGATCATCAGTTTTTTATGAAGTAGAAATGGTTTTGAAAACGGGGAAAAAAGTAGTAGTAATTCAAGTACCTCTCATCTTCACTTAATCAAAGTGGTAATATGATGAAATTAAATATGAATTTTCTAAATCTTCTCGGTTTCTCAACATCGCGATTAAGTTTCTTTCCAGTCTCTGAATGAAAATATCAATCCATTTCGTATGACAAATTTGGGTGAACGAAGATTAACTAAAAAAATGTTTACATTACTATTTATTTTCACTTGTAACTATCCTTAACAATATTGTGATAATTAAAAGAAAAATCATGTGTTATATCAATAGTTGCGTCAATGCTTCAACGTCGCGCACGACTCTCGAGATTTGACATGAATTATTAAATCTAGTAAAATCAGCTTCGCTATTTTTCTTCATCTCTCCACGATTTATCTTATACCGATTAGCAAGAAACTAACCGTACTTGCTTTACAGTACGGTAAAAAGAAGAAAATCGTTTAGTACGGTAATAAAAAAAAAAAAAGACAAACTATAAAGCAATTGAATAAATTTAAAAATTCAACGAGTCTCGGGAATAGAGAAAGAAGCCTCCGGACCTACCGCAACAACCTTACGACATCGCGGGACGAGCGGCTTTTTGCGTAAGTCACATACACTGCAACGTCTACATAAATAATTCATAAATCCGACACAAATCGATCCAATTACGAAATAATTATGGTAATAAACATACCTATACACAATACATATAATACACGCATACGCGCGGCAAAATAATAATAATTAGTATCAATGAAACTTCTATCTATGCAAACGTGCAGGATCTCAAAACTTTTCGATCACTGTGTACATGCGATTTATTGAATCAATTATTTCATATACGTGAGCATAAGATCGCGTGAATGCATCGTGTCCATGTTTTAATAGTCCGCCTCGATTTATCGCTCTCTTCCTCAAGTACTAAAAGTCTCAATGAATCTTGGCTTTTGATTTTTTTTTTTTTTTTATTTTTTGTTGTTCAATAAACAATCCCGTCATACGGGTAATCACGTGGCAGCGAATTTTATTGTACTACATCAAAAAAAGAGGCAACGGATGCGAGGAACAATTTTGGAATACCAGATACTTATACTAGATTGTAATTATCGATAATGCATTTTCTGGTTATTACAACATTGAATCGGTTTGTTCAGTTTACTGCGCTTGAATAAATAAGTAAATAAATAAACAAATAAATAAATAAATAAAGCCTGAGCATCAACTTACTGTTAGACCAACATTGGATCATAGCAACAGGTACAAGTGACCGAGTTATCAAAAAGAATAGAAACAGACATTAGATTTTATGGTTACGGCTATAAAACTCGTTTCCAATTTGTACCCCGAAGAAGGATATTTTTCAATTACGTTAAAAAAAAAAAAATGGAAACAGTCAAGGATCGTAAAAACTAACAACAACTAGAAGTTTCCCTCAGTGTACAGACTACCTGACAAGGTAGAGAAAATAGTAGAGTCGCCACTTGATCCACTTGAACGAAATTTTTCCACACGAGTTTACCGTCGATTACCAGATTATTCGGGATTTTCAATCCAAAATCGTAAATAAACATAAATACCAGATAAAACAAAGTGTATCAATACACTTGCTACACCAAATTCATTCGACGCCGATTTGATGTAACTAAAAGTTCGACAGTATGTAAAATTTCGAAATGAAAGAAGACGCTGGATAAAATCTCAAGTGATACCTTGAATCTAACGATGCATCTGCAGAATCACGGGAGTGCTGAGCCTTTATCCTCATCCAGCGAACGCCCGTTCCCCTAACATAAGTAACTGACATTTGCGATAATTGTTTGTTGAAAACGCCTGTACACCGCAAGTGTGACGAAGAAACGAAAAATGAATAATCGATCGTGATTGAAAATCACTTCGAATCACACGTCGCGGGGGAATAGGATAAGTAATAATACGGTTAACAACAATCGCGACACTGCACAGCTTCTTTGATCGTATAAATTTATACACAAACACAACTCGGACGATCTTCCGGCCCGTCTAATCGTCAGGATTAACAATTGTCGCTCGTCTCCGGCAACCTCTTTTCCCTCCTCTCCTCACGAATGGCCGAGATGGTTTTTTCCGCGCAAGGACAGAAGCGGCGTAAGCAAACCGTCAAGTATGGCCGCCCTCTCGTCCCGTCTCGTCGAGTCGACGACGTCCACGCCATGAAAACTACACGTTACTGCGCGGCCGTTGCCTCTCAAGTCCCGGGGTTCCCGCCTCGCTTCCTTTCCTTTTATTTCTCCCCTGCCCCTCTGCTAAGGGGGGAAAACGAGTATGGGGCCCAGTGCACCCGCTGCACCGACACCACCGTAGCCGAGTCGACTGCCGTCAATTTTGATCGTCCCGGCACCCAGGTATGCAACGTGACGCAAGAAACCGACCGAGTGTCCTCGAGTCCGCATCCTCTGAGCCAAGGAATATTCCTGGCTGAAGTTATTTTCGTTCGAGTTCGGGTCGGAGGATTTTAATTGGCCACGCCGAGTCGTCTCTCGATACTCCCTCTCCTCGTATCTCAAATTGGTACGGAGGTCGAACTTTGTGTAAATTAAAACGCCGTAAGTCTGCGGCAAGAAGTCTGTGAAATGTTCCATATTTTTCACACACCTGTTTGATTCGTGTAAAGATAAATAAAATAATAAAATCATGCAACCAATGTAGGATGATTTGTGTAATGAATATGAATTAGAAGAATGAAAGTGACAATGTGAGCGAGTCAGAGTGACCGGACACGCAGAATTCGGTGATTGTACGACGGAAAGAAAATACATTTGTCGGTGAGATCCGGATATAATTAAGTCAGCTTGTCAGCTAAATATTTTGTTATAAAAACTGAAACATTCGAGTAATGTGTAATAATAGGTATAATAAGTGTTCGGATCTGTATTAGCTCGTAAATTAATGATCTTGATATCGGTTGTTTAAATTTTTCATATCCGTGTCACATGTTCCGCAACATTCGCTGATAAAAATTCAAAAGGAAAAATCGTCGTTCCGTAAAGCATGATAGGTGAACTTTGAGCCGCATCAACTATAACAACCACTCGATTAATCGAGTATGAATTTTATCGAGCTTGTAAATATAATTTGCGTTCATCGTCTGTTGTTTCTTTCCTTATTCTCGCGTTTATACTAGTTCCCGTTATTTGTTGCATTCTTTATACTCTAGCGGTAGGTTGCATGCGATTTCGGTTAACGATGGAAGATAAAACAATGAATGACTGACGTTTTAGCATCGCAATGTCGGCTACAGGCCACAATAAAATGAATAACAACAAGCATCGTCATTGACTTGGTCCATTCATTCGCTCACTCATTCATTCATTCGTTCGTTCATTGTCAGTCGTGAAAGATCGTTCGTTCGGGTCCATTTATGCAGCGAAAGAGAAAGAGAGAAAAAGGTAACGGCATTCGAAATATGGTTATTAGTGTATTAAGGAAAAGAGAGGTTAGCCACTAATCAATTACTCGATTATTCAATTTTCTAATCAGACGCAAATATCTCACCCGACAGCTGAGCAAACCGAATACAACGCGAGTATATTCGACATTCCTGACATGCCGTGGCTCTACACGCGTATACATTTCTCATTCGTTCATTCATTCGGCATTCATTCATTCGCTTCCTTACATTACGCCACTGCATGTACCGTACACATATACACGCCACGGTTGTATTAAACTATACGCTGCACCATACCACGTGACATCGCTAAAACGACGGTGATCATAGCGATCAGCGATATAAACTTCAGGCTATTTATCAGAACATTTTTATATACATGTAAACAAATGAACGGTACAAATAGTCCTGACTTTGATAACTAATATATCTCGTTTCCGGTACTTTTAATTTAAAAAAGGCTACCGTCGTTTCTAAGGATAATTCAATTGTATAAAAGCTTATATCCATGCAAGAGCACACTCGCGACTTTTTAGGCAAATTTTAATAACTACGTACTTTTGCTTAAATGTTTATCCGAGTTATAGGTAAAAGTCACATGTTGCGAAGTGCCACGGAGGGATTTTTTCGTACGGCAAAAGCTCGTATTCAGACCTTGTTTCAGCCAAAAAAACAAAAAAAAAAAAGAAGACAAATTTATTGCCACAAACTGAAGCAGGCTACCGCTTCAAAACAGAACGAATCAAAAGAATCGAGGGAAGATTTCTTTTTCCACCGTCATTGCTAAATACCAATTATTTTCTTTTGGTGTTACTTGATCAAACGAGCTACCTAGGCAAAACAAACCTGCATATTGGCTCAATTCCCGATTCATACAGCTATACCTTAGCAATTTCGCAACTCGATAACTGACTTTCCGATTCGTAACTTTGCCCATTGCGCGAAGGTTCGCACTTATCAATCCGATTCGATCGATGCAATTTCGGACTCGTTCGTTGCATCGCTTGTAAATCTATTCTCCGTCCTCTCTATACATAAATATTTGTAATAATTTGAAGCTAACGGGGCCGACGGCGAAACGTAATGTCACGTAACGCATCGCAAGGCAAGGCAAGGCAACGCAACGCGGCAGCCTAGGATCTATTTATTGCTCGATAAGTCCAAGAGCAGCCAACGGCTACCCACCGCATCGTGTCCCGTGGCAACGAGACCTGATCACGTGACACGCCTGCGGCCGTTGCGAACGAGACGTGAGGAGAGGAGAGGAGAGGAGAGGAGAGGAGAGGAGACGAGAGGAGGAGAGAAGAGAGAGAGAGAGAGAGAGAGAGAGAGAGAGAAGAGAGTCCTCGTCAACCGTATATAGCAGGCCCGGCTAAGAAGAATCAATACGGAAGACGTGAAACTGAATAAGTATTGGGAACAGCGAAGCGATGGGTTCTTCCATCATTGCTTGCAGGGCTGTGGGATAATGAATTGCGTAACGAGAAATTTTTGTACAGCGCGATGCTGTCGCCGCAATTGCAGGGGAACAAGGCGGATAAACGTGCGAAAAACGGAAGTGGCAGGAATTCGTTAATTTTTAGTGATAATCGAGGTGTAAATTAAAACGAGTTCAATGATGCGACTGACGTATCCCGCGAAATTATCGAGGAATCAAAATCGAGATAACAAAAATCGTTGGAAATCACTTGACATCCATACGACAACGTTGATGAAATCGTTGGTTGAAAGTGTTCCGGTAAACGGCAAATGATCTCACAAATGATTTAAATTCATCAACATTCCATACATTTCTATCTTATCACGTGCTCTCATCTAGTTCCAATGATTTCCCAGCATTCCGTAGAATCGGAAAATCACTAAAAATCAGTGGAAATCACCCTTAGAACGGGAAATTAATGTAGATCACATGACCGAGGTAGAAGTTGAGAGAATTAACTGGAGATCGATTCGAATTTAAGCAATATAAGAAAAATTCAGAAAGGTCGCATGTGATCACCAACAAATTCCAGTCAAGATAATTATAAATTCCGATGAGGTTTTCCGAACTTGTTGATTAAAAAAACTTAGATAAAGTTTGACGAAAATTTACGTCATAGAAAGAAAAGTAGCTAAAAGTGGATTTATTTACTTACTGACAGTCCTAATGTTAAAAAAAAGACTTTCTTAAACAATTACACTGTCGGAAGTTGAAAAGAAAAACTCAAGGAATTACGACGATAAGCTTTTGCACTGCAAGTAAGTGTGGTTAAGTCGGGCTTTACAATTAGATGTGTAATACCATAAGGGATACTAGTGAATTGGTCACTTTACGCGATGCGCGCATTGTATATAAGAGGCATCGTATTTTCACTCGAATTCAAAGTATGTATTTTATTTACTCGTTAACGCACTGGCGTCAAAGATGTGATCAAATGTACAGTCTACAACTGTTCAAATAGGAAAATGGTATCGTGTGAAAAAGAATAACGACAGAAAGAATCAACAGCTACGTATCACCGGAGAGACAAACAAATCGAGTTTAATCGTAAGAACATCCGTTTGACACTGGAGCAACAATTACATTTATACAAGTTTTTCATTTTGTCGAAACTGTATACTTACGTATGAGAAAATTATTGATGTCTTTGAATGGAAAAATATTGCTTGTACAACAAAAGATGTTTAATCAGATCAATCAGCAGCGTAAGCTAGGATCTTTAATAAACTTTTCTTCTTGATAATCGATGTAACATTTTCTCTCCGTAAAATAATTCTTTCCTATATCCGACAAAGAATTTGTTCAATAAAATCTATTCACGTACTTCTAAGACAACTTGATTATTTTTTTGAGATGAAATAAGGTTTAGTTGAAAGTGAACCATTGTAGGTTACGTTTAATGAATTCAGGCATGTCGAATTACGCAAAACGCAATATCAAGATTACTGATCATACATAATTACAATACAATTATACATAACGATTTTTCCATTAAAAAATAGAGTGACAAGTCTTTTCAGTGTCATCGACAATTAAACTTTAGTTATACATGTTATCGGAGTTGATAAAAAAAATCAAACAAATTTCATTTTACGCACTCAAATTTCACAATAGTTTCGTTACAATAATTTCTTTTACCATACAGACCCTTCCTACTGATTCTGGAATTTATGGATGTTTCGAAAAATGGAATAAAACAAAAAAAAGTAACGGCGTTGCATACATATAAACGTAATAAAAATAAATTCAGTTATAATTGTATTATAAAACGATAATAAAGTGTTAATCAATATTACTCGAGTGAATAACGTGAACAAATGATCAAGATCATCCTATCATATCATCATCATCATCATCATCCAAGTATTGTTCTCTCGTAGCAGACCTTGCGCCACGAACGCAGATTTATACTATGTATAAAATCGACTATATTACTCGCGTTGATTAGACGTAATGACTTGCTTCGACATCCTACCCTTGTACCCTCCACGTGAATCATAAGATGCGTATATCTCGCTTACAATTAGATATGTAGGTACTATCGGTAGGTATACATACAGCATCGAGTTTATTGATTCCGTAACGTTACTTTATCGCTTCCTAACCGATATCTTAATACCGGTATTGCTATCACCATTGCCATTACTGTTACTGTTACGATCGAGACGTTCGACGATCATCGCTGCATGACCTGATAAACAACTGTACCTTCGAACCTCGGGTCGAGACATCTTTGTTACGTTAAATCACGAAACAGCCGTTTACATGATACGTTGTATTTGTTGCGTGCATCATTCCGAGCCAGGATTACAGTCAAAGCATTTTAGGCCCACGCAGCGATATTTTAAGCGTGTATGCCAGGACGTACGAGTCAGCTCGAAAATGTGTGAATATGCTCGAAGGAAAAACATGAATACAAAAATTTAAAAACTGTAAATAAAACTCCCAGAGTTGCAAAATAATTAGGGAAGTTGGTATAGCACGGAGGAGGAGAAAATTGTAACATAATGTTATTTCTTTGAAGTTCGTAACATTCCGAGATTTTAACATTTAAAATTCAACCTCTCGAGATTTTCTGATCGTTTTGTCACATTTTTTCCAAGAATATCACTCGTTCATATAGTTTACAAATCAGTGATTTTGTAACAGCGACTATGACATTAGTGACGGGATTCATTGAACGAATGTTACGTGCCACACAAAGTGCGCGCGATCTGAATTCAACAATTTTGCCAAGCTTTGAATAACGAAAATGCAACGTATTAACCTAACCGCTGAATGGGGTGAAAACTAGAATAGAATAATGTTTTCATGACAAATAACCCGAAGTGAAAAAATCACAACAAATATAATATTTCTCTATCAAAAGTGACTTTTTGTTACCTACTTCCTATAAATACAAAAACGAGTGATCCAAATTTAATTTTAAATTTCTAAGGTAGCAGGGATTGAAGTTTTTGATTCTCTACTACGTAATCATTCCATCTGTACGTTAATAAAAAATTTTGAGAAAATTTCGTCGACTTAAAACTTCGGTTTTACGAACCACGCATATATTATAACATACATTACCTTATAGTAAAACAGAATTAAGAAAGTGCAGTAAAAATTTCATCAATTTCCGGAGAATGTTGCTCGCACGCGTTGTCGATAGTTTTTTAGCGTCGCGGAGGTTTTGTAAAGACTATAAATATAAAATGTAGAACAAGCATCGTGGTTACCGAGAGAAAAAAAGATCACTGCGTCGCCGAGTCTCCGAGTTATATTATGCACATGGCAGTGTTAGTACATGTGGCTGTTCCCCTGCAAGAGAACGACGAGGTCGAGAGACAGGAGAGCTTTCGTCACACACATCGACCTAACAAGGGTTGCGTAGCTTAAACGAAACGAATGAAAATATGCTCTAGGTGTATGTTACGAACGTCGAGGGGAGGAAAAAAAAAAAAACGTCTGCAACGGGAGAAAAATTGTACGGAAATCTGGCCTATCATTTGAAATCGGATGCCAAAATTCAACAAAGAGGAAAACATTTCATACACGGTACTTTATACGTGGAATGCAAGCGTGAGAAAAATTGATCCGACTCAACTGGGGTGCGGAAAATTGGGTCTTTGTATGAGAAAAATATTAAACGCCGTTTTTTGTTTTTGCATTTTTGTTTTAAATATTTTTTCAACGTAACCAAAATAGAAACAAATACAATGAGATTAAAAACTTGTACAAAAAAATCTATGCACTACAAAATTGGTGAAATTGAATTGCTCGTAGTAACATTCACGAGTTTATCTTTTCTGATGAGAAAGGATGTTCGATCTGATTACTTTGCATTTCTCTGCTCTACGGACGTGCAAAAGGCGGTGAAAAAAAAAATCATTTATTTGAAATACAAAGACCAGATTGAAGCGAGTTTCAACAATTTCATTTGCACGGGAAGAAACGCTGCGCTTATAATTAGGCACGTTTAACTAACGATGAAGAAAATTGCACATTATGATATAATTGACATAAAATATCAAAATATAGTCGCACCAATCTCAGTATAAATTACGTCCGTTACTTCGAAACTCGTGTAGTTTATTGCAAAACGTATCGGTTAAATCTTCTTCTATTTTTTAACATGAGTTATTAAAATAATTTCAAGTAATTTATTGCGAGTTTACTAAACATAAACTGATTTATTACATGATGATAACAATGATGTTATCACTATTGTACGTGCGTAAAGTTTTATGATAGAAGAAAAGCGTGAATGTGAGCTTTCAATACTCGTTTATGTTGTCAGTTGGATGATTGAAAAATTGATATTACAAAATTGAGAAACATTACAAGAAACTGTTCGTTTGTACACATTAACAATTCAACTCTATTACCGTGGGAATGCTCTAGAAATTCCGAACATATAACCGACTGTAGATATTCAGATACTTCTCTCGATTTCTTACTTCTTTATACGTCAAACCTGTTTTCACATGATTCAGAATTCTGACTGTGTTAATATTTCTGAAGTATCTAATGAATATTCAACGATAATACGATTAAATATTAAGTTTTCTATTATGGAACGTATTTTATCCTAACAAAAGAGTAATATCGCTAGAGTGGCAAATTAACAAACACTTCGCGTTCGTTTCTAAATTTTAGATTACCATTTTTTCCGAATCAACGGCTGGTGGAAACACGTGCCTGAGAGACGACGAAAGAACCCGTTGACAGCTTTTTCATCGAGTTATCGACCGTCGATTCGCGTTCAACGACGATAATATTCATGGAAGCGAGATACAGTCAAAAACTGATGTAAAGGAGCTTTTCTTGTCAACTGGTTAATCATTTCCCCTCAATTTACCCCGAGTATATCTTATAATACGTTATATGGTTGTAAATAATTTATACACCACACAATACAGACAGATCGATACGAATGTGAAAATAAGTTTCAAAATCCCTATAAGAAAGCGGATAAAAGTGTAACCTCATAAAAAGAAAAAGATCAAAAACGTTGATTCATCAACTCACTGACAGTCCTGATAAGTTTTGTTTAGATTAGGTCAAGTATATTCCGTCACATCTTTAATTTCCGTAGACCCAACCATTGCAATGGGATTTTAAAATTCTGGCCCCCACATGACGTCATTATGTCCACTATTTTTAATAGTTATAAAACAGCCATTCATTCTCAACATCCACCGAATCTTGTTTGATTGGATAATAATATTCAAATATTAAATAATTGATTACGGATGTCATGTATTGTACTTTTTACGACGGAAGCGGAATTTTTATCGTGACGTCATGTGGGGGATCACGTGACTTTGCTGCTGCGCATCGCCGTTTAGAGCACGACTTGTTTCCCTTACACCATGGAACGAATCGAAAGGCTCGGTAAAGGTTCTTCCTTTGGGGAAATCGACAGCGAGAAAGGAGACTTGTCCACGCCGAGTCTGACGACACGTCTCTCCGTTATACATGCGTAAACGATGAACGATTTGTATGCGTTACATAGCACATGTTACTGTGCAGGATGGTCAGAAAATAAGCCTGACGTACCATCCGAGATCCAGGTCGAACAAATCGCTCTTTTCTTTAACGACCGATGGTTTGACCGAGACTTTGTCGTGTTACACAGAGTGATCATCTATCGACGGAATGATCCATCGTCTGTGATAGTTTAATGCGCATGCGCTAAAATTCGATAGCAATTGTTTGTCAGGGTGACCAACCGTCGTAAAATCCGGACGACTTATTTTCGCCGCGATGTATGTAACCTAAAAAATTTTCACAGCTGTCGGTGTCGAGCACAACTGCTAGTGACAACTCTCAAAATTTTTTAGGTTAGTTTAACGACGGTTGGTCGCCCTGGCAAACAACTGCTCTCGGATTTTAACGCATGCGCGTTAAACTGTAGCAGACGACGGACAATCGCTCTGTATAGGTACTCTGTATTATTATAGCCGACTACGTGTAGGCATTCATGAACCGTTGACGACCGGATTCCACATCGCGCAACTTTTGACAAATCGAGGAGGAAACATGGTTTTCTAACAGTCACGTAATCATTTTCCTAAACGTTTTCTTTCCTCGTACATTATGACGAAACTCTCGTTTACTCGGTGATGTGAATAGAGTTTCAGGATATTCGAAATTCGTTGGAGTTTATTCATGAGTTTGAAGTTCCTAACGTTGAAGTAACGATACATTTCGCAAAGTCCGAAATCAACTCCCGCAAATTTATTTTGAAATTGTAACTTGGAGATTTTTTCCTCAATGTCTCGCCACGTTAATGTTACTGACCTGAAATTCGTGTTTATTCGTTTACTCGTTCGGATTAGGAAAGTATCTTTTTTTCACCGCAAGGAACAAGGTCGAAAAAATTAATTTTTGCTAAGCAAAAACTTCTTTTGATGTACCTATAGGATTTTCGGCTCAAGTCTAAGAAGCGTCTTGAAAAAAAAAAAAAAACAAAAAAAAAACACGCACAGGCTCTCGACATTCCAGATATACGAGGTTGAAGTTAGTACCGCTAATGTGACGGACGTCGAAAAAAAAATCCGTGTTTTTCAATTTCAGAACAGATTTAGAGTGTAACAGTTAAGTTTCTAAAATACACGAAGTATACAGTTTTGATTTGTTGCGGGATTACTAAACGTGAGCTAATTCTAAGTTGTGAAATAACGACTATTTTCATAGAAATGAATCGCTGCAGCAACGTTACTAATTTCAACCTTATACAGATAGAACTAAATTTGACCAAAGAAACATCTTGTATGAGAAATTTTCAAAGAATTTTTATTTTTGATGATAATATGCGTGAATAACACGTATCAAAGAGTATAATATTTAATCAGAATGACAAGAACTGGACATTTGAGATTCGAAGATTGAATAAAAATATGTACAATAAAATTGCGTGCAGTGTAACGCGACTTGGTTTCAATGAGATATTCAATCTTGAAAATATGCCAATACCGTTTGTTATATCCATTTGAAAACGAGAAGACTAACAATAAGTCAAGTCAATTAATTCACGAATTAAACACTCAATGATGCATCGCCGATAATATATGAACACAGCTCACCGCCGTCAAGCGTGACAGGTTTTTAAAAAAGCACGTACGAACGCGTGAATAAACGAAGAGAAGGAAAAAAGAAAGGTATAAAGAAACGAAACGACCGTGTATACAATTCCCTAGCATTATAACACGATATAAGCTTTGAATGAAATAAACGATCACCGAATTATCATCTCGCTTGGTAACTCCATTACGTCATTTTTCAACATTTAATAATGACGATAATCGTTCATGTCGGGCGTTGAATATCCCGATGTTTTCGTCGCAGCGGTATAAGTACGAAATAACCATACATGCGTAAATGAATATACCAAAAGTCATATTATCGAATTGTCATCGCGTGGAAATGATGATTTAATCATTAAAAGTATAATGTGTATGCTTGGGGTATTTTAGACTTTTCTTCTTCGCTTCCGTTTTCCTTCACATGTCGTTTCAATTTTAAAACCCACATTGGACTTTCTCAAGTAGGTATCCTAAGTAATTTATGCATTTCGACAAGAAGAAACTCCAAAAATTTCACGTTTGGATAACGATAATAAGTACTTATATATATTTTTATGGCCATTATGTGCTGCTTCATTTCTTTTTTTTTTTTTTTTTTGTCGTTTCAATACTTTCGCAATTAAATTTCTACGATCCAAATATCCTTATATCTGGAACACGTATGCAACCATTCAACTTTCGTAGAATGATCTCGAACGGGTCCAAAAACACGACCAAGAAATGCATACATTGAAATACGGATCAAATCGAAAAGCATTTATATCCGTGCATTTTTAATAGCGGATAAACAGCGCTCCGAATGAATCGAATAAACAACTCTGGTAAACAACTTTCGACGTACAAAATAAGGAGTTGCAAAATATATACAATTCGTCCCTGCATCGCGGGACCGAAATTCGTTACTGATTCAGCATTTCTGCAACCGGTTGCGTGACAAATTGAAATTCGTAACTTCGTACAATGATACCTGTAAATAATATTTGTATTCCATTTTAATCCTTCGTCAAATCTGATCGCGCCTGTCGTCAAATACACGAATATTGTTACTTCCGGATGGTGTTATCCCTCTCTCTCTCTCTCGGACAAACGTTAACATGTCAAATGTATTTAAAAACGCGGAGAGAGGGTAGCGAGTGGATATAGTTAGGTTGAGAAAGGTCACGTCGGTTCAGGGTCAGGTTGTAATAGGTTAGTTTAACGACTCGGACAGCCATCCTCTAACTGCCGTTACATACATTTACGTACGTACGCTGGAGAGATAGAATTATGCACGATCCATTGAGTGGAAGAGTTGGACGAAACTGAGATAACATTCTTTTTTAAATTTTACGTTGGGTAATTAATGATCACTGATCGCCGGAGCAGCTCAAAAGTGGAAGAAAAATGTACGCATATTTTGTTTCGACACTTTCCACCGTTCAACAAAAATAAACCTGTTTTAGATAAGCAACGAATCGAGATATTGAACGTATCGAACTATCGAATGAAACCACAATTTCAAAACTTTAGAACGAATTAAGTTTGTCTACGTGAAATGTGAGTACGCTTTCAATCGTTATAACAAATACCTAGCGCCGTAGACAATTTTATAAATCGCGCAGTGAAATAAAAATCTTTCCGAAATTTGCGTCGTTTATACATTAACGTGACAAATTTCTATCGCATGATGCAGATTGGAAAACCGTACAACATTCCACAAAAACCGAGGCGCAAGCTATAAAAAGCTTTCTAATTATTCAAACATATTAGATTCTGACGAATAAGAAAATCCTTTCCGTTGCCATTTTTATCTTGAAATATTTCGAGTAACTTTGTGAACTTACCAAATGGAGTTGCTTCACTTTGTGCACAATATTGGAACTCTGATAACTAGTTGACATTCGTCAACGTTATTATAAAAAAAAACCGAAAAAGACTCTTTGAAGCATAATTCACAAGATTATATTCTGTGAGTGAAAACCGTCATAGGCGTTTACCTCGTTACTTTCTCACTGTATACGTACAGTCACTTAAGAGACAAGTGTATCACCATCTCAGCAACGGCAATATAAAACACGATATAATTCAATCGTGCCGCTGCGACAAAACGAACGTATCCAAAACTCGTACCAAGTGATAAAAGTTGGCATAAATTGCGGGCATCCGTATGCCGAATAAAAAGATAAGAAGCGGGTATCCGTGATTGAAAATATGTGTAAAAGTGAAACAAGCGTGGTTGGTACGTACTTGCCGAGGATCCGGGGTACCAGGGGAACGAACAGGTGAGATAGTCTCTAGGTATACGTACAAGAGAGGAGCTGCAGGGCTGGAAGGCGGGCGCGTTTACAAAACGACGACGACGACGACGACGTCGAGAGAAAACGGGGCCCGCCACGCTACACTCGCTAACTTTAATGGCTGCCTAATTCGGCGAATTTATTGATTCGCAGAGTCGGGTAGGTATACGCGATGAAAGGACCTGGCTGACTCAGCGCTTATGACGAGGATACGCGACCTGCGACTTTCGGGGGGCGGGGATTAAATTGTTGAGAAAAAAAAAAAAAAGTATCAAGAAGACGTAAAAATTGAACAAAACTACCGCATGTCCGAAATTTTATATCCATATGTAAGATATAGGCACGAAACACGTGTAAAGATTGTTTGCAATAAGAGAAATTGTTCCTTTATTCGGTGGATTTTTTAATATATATATATATATATATATATATATATATATATATATATATATATATATATATATATATATTGGAACAAGATCCAAACGTTGGTTTCTGTCAAACTAAATAATCCTCTTGAAGTATACAATTTTTCCACGAGATTAAAGTTCGCAACGTCAAAGTAACTATTCATTTTTAGGAGAAATCATAACTTCGCAAACAACAGGTTTGTCCGATTGTAAAATTGAGTAATCCATCTGCAAACATCAAAGTGTATTCAAATCTTCATTATTAAATTCTCTCAAAGTCGTTCTTCATTTTTGAAACAATGATTTTCGCATCAATATTTCGTTACGTCAACGTTACCAACTTCAAATCCGGTAATTTTAGCTAGCTCAGGTATGAGAATTAACTCCTTGCACGTGATTCCTCCCCATCTGAACAAACGAGCTGAAAATTCTATCTCTCATTGTCAGGATGATTTTCTTTGCGGTAAAAACTAACGATCGGACCTTTTTCTAACAAAAAGTAAAACAATACATACACAGCCGTATATGTATACATTGCATATTGCCGTAATTTGAAGCAGTCTAACCGGTATAATGGGAAGATCAATAAGTGCCAAAACGACGTGGCTGTTACTGTGTATACGTAGCACCATGCGGCATGGAGACAAAGGCGGTGGTCACAGAGGGCTGCGGATACCAAGTGGTTAAAATCATCCGTCAAACATGGTTGCAAGGCTCGCCATAAACCAAAACCCATCGCTCTACGATAGTAGGTACATAGCAAAATCTTTTTCAATCGATCTACAATTATTGACTGTATTTTATGGATGATGATCATGGAGTTTACAAGCATGGTAGAATGTTTTCTAAACGTTGTTAAAATTATTAATGATAATTATTCGAGTTCTTTAACCGTCAGTATCATTTGGAGACCATCACTGTGTTGTGATAGCGATGCCGTAATAGTTCAGAGTGACTTTTGCGAATCGCGATATCACAGACAATCGTTTCCGATATTGATGGATAAGAAAAGTTTAGAATTGAACGTGAAAGGATGATTTCAATCAATACAGACGATTAAAGACTTTGACGTTAATACATAATTGGTAATGAAAGGTGCGAAGTAGAAGAAGATGAATTTTCGAAGGTGTGAAGAAAAATTGGCTCAACAACCGACATATCAATTTTTTCACATCTTGACTTGTAGAGTCCGGTGAAAAAAGGATTTGGATTGTAAACGAGTATTATCAATCGTGAGAGTTGGAGAGAACACAGAATCTCTTACCTAATCGAGCCAAGTTCAATGATGAGATTAAGGTTTGTAATATTAACATGCAGCGATGATTTAAGGAAACAATCGTTTTTCCCAACTTTGGATTACCTGCCTGAAATTCAGTAAACCGTAACATCGCGAGACTTACACCTACTCACATGTTGCAAATTTGACTCTATCAAAATCCTTCCGAAACGACGAAATTTTAATTTTACGGCCGATAGATGTTTCGCGCATTATTGATAATTCAACTACAGCTGTAGTATACTTCACAACCATGAATATATACTCGACGACCAAAGAAGTTGGCCCAAAAGCGTGGCGAAAATGAACGAGAATGAAAATTGAGAGGTATTGTAGTGTTGAAATTATTTTTTCCTCAGGGTGAAACGAATTCGGTACACGGAACGGGCGGAAAATGGAGGAGCTTCATCCAGCCCTCATTCTCCCTTCGACCCGGCTCGACGTATTCGCCCAACCTAACCCAACCCAACCCAATTAACCCTGGGAAATCGATAGCTTTCCAAACCTGCATCTCCTCATCGTTGAAACCGGTCGTAAACGAGTATAAGTACTGGTATATACAAGGTGGGCAGAAAAAAAAAACGAGACCGATTTATAACGTCAATAAAATCTGAACGCGTTGACAGATTTCCAAAAACATTTTTTCCGTCTCGAAAGAGTTGAACATTCTTTAATATTAATTTTTTTCAGTCTCCCAGCAAAGTTTTCAAAGCATGTTTTTCGACAGCTTGTATCTCAACTGCAAATAAAGATTTTCCAGATTTTCAAACGCGTAATAAAACATTCGTTGTTCTACTTTGGAGAGGAACAAAGTTTTCGAAAATCGGTCAACGCGTTTGGATTTCATTCACGCTTCAAATCGGCACCCTGTATATATAAACTTATACGAAGGCGTTCGGCGAAAGTAAAAAAAAAATGTCAAAAAACTTGTACAATCCGCCGTTGAATAAACCGTTCACATTTTTCTCCTTCATTTCTTCATCATTCAGTTTCAGTGTGATTCATATTTATCGATTATCCAGACGATCACTTTCCGAATCGAAGTACACTTTAATTGGCTTTCTATCCTTGCAGCCGGTCGGCTACAAGTCCTCGTCGTCCTCGTGTGTTCGTGTAACCGATTAAATAAGACGAACGTCAAGACGATCGATGCATCGTCGTATAATAAATAAATCACTGTAATAAAATTTCGCATAGCTCGTAAATCAGCGAAACTCGTGCGAGCCTGTGAACGTTGCTCGAAAAACTTTTCAAACCGCGCATAATAACGGCGCATCGATTAAAGTGTAATGAATTTCACATTTCGTTATGTATACCTGGGTACATCACACTTGTACACTTTCACCGGTCATAACGTATTCGGATTGAATGTCAACCGGAATTCGATCGGTTTCGATAATGGCAATGAATCCGCATATTGCCAAGCTTTCGTGGTTCATCTCCGACGACGAGTATAAGATATGTATAGGGATACATACCTACAGATACGCACATGCATGCATATCTCAAATTTAGATGAATTAATACATTCGTGCACTACGCTACTTCGTCTAAGCACATTGGCAAGCAGCCGTATCTTTCAGGTAGTTAAAAATAACTGCAGTCAATTCCGCCTGCGTTGTCAGTCGTCGTTCAAAGTGTGTTAAATAAAACGAGTACACTGTGTCAGAAATACATAGCTAAAAACCAATGTGGATAATTAACTCGTTATTCATCACATTTCTTTTTTTTTTTTTTAATACAAGAGTACTTGAGCCGGTGTACACAGGTAAGCGTGTGTACCGACAAAACGATATTTCGCATGATTATCGTAGTTATACCATTATGCGTACATCAACATGTACATAGTATGCATAGTCTGAAATTAGTAGGAAAGAGAGAAATACGTATAAAAAAATTAAAATAAAAGAAAAAAGATTTTTTAAAAACACACAATCGTTAATTACAGCTCTTTTCGGGAAGATACTACGCGCGTACCTGTTTGTATAATATAATACAGTAGGTTATTATCATAGTACCAGACTCAACAAAACCGGTTAACAAAAGCATACAACACGTTCGTTACTTTATAGATTATAAGTAAACATTACATATTCGATCTCCATACGTGCAAAATAGTAGGAAATTATCATCCTGATTCTCATTAACCGTTAAAAGTGAGTAAAAATAAAATAACGGTATTATCAGAAGGCTTTCAAACTTTTTTTTTCCCCTGATATACACACATGGAAATAAATCACACCTTATAGTTCATAGTAGAAGAATGTTGATCCTATACTAGTATATATTATACATATATTCAGCATCTTTTTACATACGTACATGTTTTTTCTTCCTTTTATTTTCTGCAGCAACGTGCGGCAAAACCGCGTATAATGTCGACGAAAAAAATAAACGAATAGCGAATGACAAGGTGAGCAATTTTCGCGTAAAGGAAAATTGCATTATTTGTCACGGAATATCTCCGTCATAACCTTTGCACCATGATTGCTCAGGTATTTTCAATATCTACCTTTTATCACGAGGTCGCGGGTGATGACCGAGACAAAATAAGCGCCAATTCGTTCATGAGATAATAACACACATGTTCGCCGATTCGTCGGATCAACGAATTGCGGTAAATCCCACGTGATTTAGTAGAAACCACAGGTAATTACAGTTTCAGTAATACATGCTTACTACGCATGTATACGGAAACGCTGAGTATAAAAGCGTGTAATCTAGACTGTAGATTCTAACAGTAAGACGAAGACCGTTAGAAATTCAACCCCTCGTCGATATTTGGAACACGCTGGACTGTCAAATCGTCGCTATTTTCCCTCTATTTATTGTTATTCTTATTCTTATTCTTATTCTTCTTATTATTATTATTGTTATTATTATTAAGGTTGATCGTGAGGGATTTTCATAACACCAATTTCCCTAATGAGAAAAAAAAAAGAAAACTTGGGGTTGAAAAAATTTCAATGAATTATTCATAGTGAAATCCGATTTTGCGTGTATTTTTCCTTCAAGAGTAAACGCACGCACAGAAAAAAAAATAGAAAAAAATAAAATAAAATGTAATTAAAAATAATAGTAATACGTAGGTACAATCGAAAGGATGAATTTACTTTCGAAGAAATTCAGTTCACCGCCGAATTACGTCAGCAATGAGTAGCAGACGTAAAAAGAGGAGAGCCGGATCTCGAATTGAGTCCAAAAGCACTTGGTCTTCGATATAAATCAACGTAGAGGTAGTAATTTTCACATATTACGACAGGCACGCTTGAATTAACGATTGTAACGAAATCCAATACCAAAACGCATATATAATGAAGAGGAACACAAAGATACATCTCCCCTCTAACAAAGTCTCTTCTAAAACGCTAGCAGTTATGTATGAGGCGTTCGCCGCCAATTCACAATCAGTCACTTTTTATTTATCCACTCGGTTCTGTTTCATAATTAGTTAGTACTACTTACAATTAGAGGTACTCTCTGTGAATTTTAAAAATACAACATAAATCGCGTTAAATAGTTCATGGAAAAGAGGAACTCAGATATACGTTGATTCACCTTTCTCGGTAAAATATTCTTTCTACTCGGCAAGAATGTCAAGTTCACGATGCCAATTTTTTTTTATCCTTTCCCAATACATTGTCAAACACCCGATAATATTTAGACGAAATCAAAGGTGTGGCCGTATTGAAGGGATTTTTTTTTTTTTTGCTGAAATCAGCTTTTTTATGCCATCAAAAATAAAACATATAAATGCATTAAATAGTTCATGGAAAAACACAACTTATTCATGTTAAAATATCCTTTTGTGAGACTTCAATCTTCCATGATATACGGGTTTAAAAGAAGAAGAAAAAAAGAGCATTTCAGAAACGAGTAAATTAAAACATTTGAAAAAATTCACAGAAGCTACTTTTAAGTCGTACTACCGTGTAACCAATTATGAAAGGGACCCGAAAGGATGCGTAAAAAAAAAAGGTGGCTGAGCAGTGGAGAACGCCTCGTACATTCATTTGTCAAAATTGCCGAGAAAAATCGTCCAACATTCACCATTTACTCATTCGGTGTATATCGTGTGACACTCTACTGACGATGAGATGCGTCACGGTGAGATCTCGCGAAACCAGAAGGAAAAAAAAAATAATAATACACTCATGTTTAATCTAATCAGACATTGCATTTATATATATATGCGTGGTCTACAGATATAACGTTATATACCATAGTATCCACGGAGGATCGCGTCGGATAATTTCATAGCTGGCGTGACGGAAAAAGAGACTATAGGAACAATATTTTTAAGGCAACGGATCGACCCGCAACTCTGGTCGTAGTCGTTGTCTCGGGGTCTCACGGCGTATAGAGTCGAGGAGAGAAGAGAAGAAGGAGGATGAGGATGAGGATGAGGATGAGGAGAAGGAGACGGAAGGGATCCCGAGAGGGGAATGTAACGCTGACGCGTGTGTGCGCACGGTGCACAAACACACGGGCATCGAGAAGACACGCATGGATCCGTACATCCGTACGTGTCCCGGCTTTCCGAGCCGCGGAACGGGTTTCAGGAAGAATGTCCGTCCGGTTGTCGGCTTTTTAACGCGTGCAGAATCAGACTGAGACGGTGAGGGAAGGCAGCCAGAGGGGAAAGAATCGGTCGTTCGTGTTCGCCGATTCCAATCCGCACCGGCAGCAAGTATCGAACGTACGTAGTTACGCACAACAAACAACACGCGTCACAGCGAAACCGACGACTAATAAAATAAAATTAATACAAGTGGAAACTAAAAGTTTGCCGGGTCTCTCTGTAATCGCATTGCCAAAATTATCCACACCGGTAAACATGAACGATGTCATCGTGTATCGAGTCTGTAAATCGAATTGGTATCTGGTTTGATAAAAAAAAAAAAAAAAAAAAAAAAAATCACACACCGCAGTTATACCTGCGTCCGTAACGGTGTGCATAAATAACACTCCTACAACAATCTCATTTCCACCACCCAGGTAGACATATCTCCAAATTTTTCCTACCTAACACAGATTCCGCGTATTTTTTGCGTGTACTCTCGCTGTTGCCGGCTGCCAGCTCGCCGATCTCACCGGTTAAAAGTTTACCTGTATGTTTTTACGCGGCTGCTATATAGAAGAAGACGAAGACGAAGAAGAAGACGGGGAATGGAACGGAATATGGTGGCGGTGAGGGGCGGGAAGGGAAGGGGAGGAGAGGGGAAGCAGTCCGCGAACGAGACGACCCGACCACTGACCGTTGGGTTGCGTTGATGCGAGTGATATCGAAGGTTCTCCGCCACGCCGGTGTACTTTTATGTAAGCGTACAGGGGGGGGATGAGGGGGATGAGGGGGGACTCGAGCGGGCGAGCTAGCGTAGGTATCATGCGTGTGACATGTACGTACGTGCCTCGAGTGCGGTATAAACGTCGTACTCGTGTGCGTGGTGGACGATGATTTGCGCGTGTGCGAGTTAGCCGAGGAGAGAACTCTGTGAGCCAAGCCCAAGCATGAAAGGTGCGTCACGTACAAAAATATGCGTGGTTGGACACAGCGGCAGAAACGCCGCCGTAAGAGTCACGACAATTATAACGATTCGTATATACCCTGGTTTAACGCTTGTCCGTTAGTTTCACACGTTGCCCGGAATCGTAATATCATCGAAGACGCTCATCCTCCGACAGCGTATCACCGATTATAAAACCACGCGTACGTAGATTACGTGCAACGATACAATTGTCACACGCTGTGAATTACGGGTGAGAAAAAAAAAAAAAGATGTAGGTACTACTCGTGATACACGTCGATAACGGCACAACGTTACAATTGCAATTCATCGTTTCGATCGGCGAAAAATAAAACGCTGACAATAGGTGTACGTAGGATAGAATTCTGATTGTTAAGATGAGAATTTTTACCTGAGTATTCCAACGCCGCTGGCTGGTGTGCTCTCCCCAATGGTCGATCGGTTGGAGTAGCTCTCCGAGCCTCCTGGGGGTCAAGTATGTAGTCACTTCCCTCGGTATGTGTTGATACAACGATATATATATGTCTGTGTGTGTCTGTACGTGTGCTTGTGTGTAATTATTCCTGCACGTAAAGCCGGCTAGTAGTTTAACACGCAACTGTAAATCTATGCAACAATTTCACGTGGTTTACGCAGATACAGAGAGCCGACGGATCGTGAAGCGAAACCGAGCGTATGCAGCGGTGAATCGGTGCTGCAGCAACAGCAGCAACAGCAGCAACGGCGGCAGAAGCAGTCTAAGCTCGAGAGACAGACACACAACTGCTCCTCAGACAGCGGCGGTGGCACCGGGTCCGCGGTTATACTCAACCCAACGACGACGACGACGACACACCAACACGAACTAAACGAGAGTACGAACAACGCACACTTTGGGCTTTCCCACCGAACCGAATATCTCTCTGCAAGCAACCGCTCGCTCGTTCAGCTCGGTACGAAGGGCTTGGCTCGCTCGGCTCGGCTGCGGCTCGTTCCGACTGCGACTGGCTGGCGTTCGTTCCAGATTTCAACGCCTCGCTATAATAAGTGCACGACGACGACGACGACGGCACACGCTGGTTAACGTTGTCCACCGCTGCTAGCTCCGCGTACACGTCACTCCTGGTATAAGTCCGTGCATGTGTGCACGTGTGTATGTATGTAGATGACACAGAAGAAATCGCGTGCCTGCCTGCCCACGGCGTTCCTTCCCCCCTCCGTTATTCCCCGCACGTCTCCTCGGATATTCGAGCTCTCAAGCTGTGGGTATAATATGCGCGAGGAAATTGCTGCGCCGCGCTGGGTCTCGAAACTTGGGTTACCTGGCCGCGAAGGAGGAACGTAGCTCGGCAAACGACGCTCCTTGACGTGACCCAAGTATTATACCTGTGGCTGCCGTATAATACCTTCGGATTTCGAATCCGTCTCTCGCTCGCTCTCTTTCTCTCTCTCTCTCTCTCTCTCTCTCCCCCCTTCTCCCTCTTCCTGTCTTTCCGTTTCTCCAGCTATCTCACAATCGATGCAGTTCGCCAGCTACGTACAACGGACTCTAAACTCGCCTCGGCACCTCGCCGCTATCCACTCCACAGCGATTCTTACACTGCAGCGGCAACGAACAAAGAAGACCTTCTTTTTACGAAGAGGAGCTTTGGAGACTGGCTCGTTCTCTTTCGGTGGATCAACAGCAGCGTTATAGATATATATAAGTGTATGTATATACACTTCTTATAAGCAGCGCGAAGTCATTTAATGACAATGAGTCGGAATCGAGGAGGATCAAACTCGTAGCGCGGCTTCGTAGCGCATAGATAATAATAATCCTTCGGGCGAAAGCCGATTGCCGTGCTGATCGATCAGCTGTTCGGCCTCTGTAGCGTTCTTCCCGCAGCGACACACCGCTCTACCGCAACGTCCTTTGCTTCAAAAATGAGCCTAAATAAACATAAGAAAAGGAAAGCAAAGGAAAAAAAAAAAAAACTGCACAAAACAAGTACGCGATTGTGTATTAAAAAACGAAATACACGCTCTCTCGCCACGTTTGAAAAACGTCAAAACACAGTTTAAACTCGCGCGGCAAACCACGTGGTCACAGACACACGACACACACACACAAACGCGCGCGCGCGCGCGCGAGAAGTTTATCCACGTGCTCGGAGTGTTACGCAACCGTCAACAGCGAGATACACATCGTACTACATACGTGTACACGCGCATACAAACAACGCGCGTGCGGTAGAAAAATTGCCGCTGAGAAAACGAGATTTCTTTGTAATTAATGAAAATTTGGAGTATTATCGTAACCCCGCCGCGGCCGCTCCTCCGCTCGTCGTGTCTCTTCCCGAGCGTTGCATCGCACACGCAAGATGGTCGCTCGCTTGCCTCGCGCTCGGTTCGTACTCGCTTCCCGTCCCCGATCTGCCTTTGCTCGGGCCTCGCTTCCACCGTCGTGCCAGCGGCAGTTGGGCTCTCCTCCCCCTCTACCCCCCCCCCCCCATCGGCCCCATCCCCGCAGCCGTCGTCCCGGGTGTCCCCCCGGGCTCCCCCTGCAGCCGTTTTCCCTTCTCGTTCGGTCTCACCGTAGCTCGGCGCTCGGTGACGGTGAGGGTGACGGTATACGTGTACCTACATCGACTAGGCGGCGTTCGTTCCTTCTCCGAGGTTCGGTTCGTATCGTTGCGTTCGTTCGTTCGTTGGCACGTCGCGTCGACTCGTTGGCTCTCCTCGTCCTCATCGTCGGTCTCGTCACTGCCCCGACGACGCCGTGTGATTTAGGAAGGATTCCGAACCGATGAAAAATTCACGCTGGTTCAACGGTCTTGCGTGAAATATTTTCAACCTCGCGATACGTGCACATACGGGTACTCTTCGACGCTTCAAAGAATCTTTTCATGACGGGATCCTGAGTCGCGGTAGGTTGTACATTGTTGTACATCGTCGTACATTGTAACCTTTGCGATATCGCGCGGTGCGACTTTGACCGATTAACGTACCGATAAACGCGGGACGAGACCGCCGGATACGTTCCAAGTACACGTATGCTGGATCCCCGTGTTCTCGACTGTTATTTGCAATTCGAGACGAAGATTCATCGCTCTTTATATCATGCGCACCCGAAACGATTGCGAGTTACATGTTTATGACAATGTCCGTCACGTCACGCGACTTCGGAATTATGGCATATTCCGTACGACGTTAGAATAGCTGCAGCGGTGATCTGTACAGTAGTAAATATTAAATGCATCGGTGGTTGCGTTCGAGTAACAGCCTGCTAGCCTCAAGCATTCCGGTCGTGTTGGCATTACCATTTAGAGTGGGTAAAGCGTACGGTTAACAATCGCACCGACGCGACGCGCGAGTCGAGCTACGATCTAAATGCCACCTTTACACACCGGCAAGTGTAATTACGGGACTTGTACGCAACGATAAGCCTCAATAACGAAAGATTATCGATGATGCGTACATCGACGACAACAATTTAGACTGAAAGTTGTGCCGCAATCGTTATCTTCGCTCGACTGTTGTACTATGACTAAACTCTCGCCGTGTAGCTTGAGATTCACAGATTCAAATGTGAATGAAATTTATTTATGATATGTGTTTTACATGCCGTTTATTGTTAGCTGTTTTTTCCCCCTTTCTTTCTCCCAATATCCCGACAGACCGTGGCTAGACGGTGTTCACTTTATTAGTGAAATAAACGCAAAGCCGTATTAACAGGGACACTGTCAAGGTCAGTATTTCGTTAATGGCAACGCTGGCCGTGGTTATCTCCTCGACGTTCGTTTGAATTTCGCATTAATAAAGTTGGAACGTGATCGAGCACGTTGAACAAAAGTCCGAGGCTGTAAGCAACACGGGTAAATCCAACGGGAAGAAAAAGTAGACGGAGAAAGAAGGAAAGAGAGAGAGAGAGAGAAAAAGAAAGAAGTAGCCGGCTGAGTGGAAGGAGATGGAAACTACCCATACACTTATCGTTAAGGAGAGAAACTAGTCAAGGCCCTCCGTTCGGCGGAGCGTTCGATTGACCTTCCTTCCCTTCCAACGTGCATCCAACGTTCCAACGATCGCATACTCAAGACTAGCCCGACTCCACGTTTTCTCGCCGCTGCAGGTACGGATCACGTCGAAGTAAAAAAGAATGTTCGCGTCGGTAGCTAAAAAGGCTCGTACCTCGCGGCCGCAACCCGGCTGTAGGTCACGACATGAGAGGGCGAAAGTAACAAGCACGACGGGTGAAGTTCCACGGATACGAGGGGATTCATCTCCGGATTTATCGCGCAGCGTCGATACTAGATCTCGAAATTCAAGAAATAACTCCCAGCAAGCCGAGCCGGTCCGTTCGCAATAAAGGATTCATCGGCCGACCGACGATAATCAATCGAATACCTGAACCGCCTAGTATCGGAGCGCGGCTCCTATGAGTAATAATGCATCGGGAACCAAGTCAACCAAAACTCCCCTCGCATCGCGTAGCGGTTCGATGCCGCAAACTATGGACGGACGGAGTCCGAACTACCCTGCGCCATCCCCGCTCGACCTGAAGGCCCGTATCACCTCGGCTCGTCCCATGCCGTACCTTTTGCTGGGCTCGACTCGGCTAGGCTCGGCTCGGCTTGGTTTGCCCCGGCGGCCTGTCTCCTCCGTTCCGCTTCTCCTCCCTCCCCCGGCGACCCCCTAATACCGATTCCCCTTTGCTTTGGACGGAACGGGCGACTCTGCGCTTCGAGCCGACGAGCCGACTCGCGCGTATCTTTGCCCTCTGTGTACATGCATACATGCATTGCGCGCGCGCGCATACACACACACCTATAACGGAGAAGAGCGCGCCGTCTCTTTCTCTTTCTCTTTCTCATTGCCTCTCGACCGACGGGTATGCCGGGAAGTGGGGAAAGAGGGAGGGCGGGAGGGGCGCGTGCTCGCAACTCGCAAGCTTCGAGGCAGACCTCCCCCCTTCCCATCCCCTTCCCTCCGCCGCCCCCCTGCCGACGCCCCGAGAAGCAGTTCGTATCTGTGCGGCGGTGGCTCCCTATTACCCAGCGGCCCCCGCTCGCCGCCTCTGTACCTACTACCTACTACTATAGCTGCGAGCGTCACGACAGCCGCGATTATCTTTTGTCCGATCGTGCGGTGCGGTGCGCTGAGCGCCTCCGCCGCCGTTTGCGAGTGTGCGTGTGCGTGTGTGTGCGTGAAATACACACACGTACGACGCGAGACGAGAGAACGCGTATGCACCGAGTATGTATCGTGAAAGCGTCGTCTATTACGACCGTACCAACGAATTCTTCCCTGCACTATTTTCGCCCAAAGTTAACGGTAAGTACGTACGTCTCTCTCCGACCTGTGCGTACCGGGTGTTTTCTGTGAAACTTGCCGCGTGTTCGAAACGCAGCTTCGACGGACGCGCAAAGTTTCCACGCAATACACTCGATGTTTAAGTATATGCCTGCAGGTGCGACGGGAAGAGACGAATTACCGCATTCCAAGGACCGGTGCGCTGCGGGTCATTACGGTACGCTTACTAGCCAAAAATTCCCTTCCTTAAACGCTAGAGCGCATTATGCATTTATATTACATTTGTTGAGCGGCGAGCACACCTGCGCCGTTTCGTATTTCGCATCGTCGGGTATGTGTTACCTCAAAGGTGAAAAGTTTTTTCTATCATGTAAGTGCGCGGTGCCGCGGTATAGACGCTGTCGAAATTTCCCACCTCGATTTGTCTCCTCTCCGCAAGTCCGAGCAAACTCCTGCCGTTGTCTCTTTGCTCCTAGTCAAATTTATACGCGTATACATGCGTGTGCGTGTGTGTGTGTATATATATATAGTTGGGTATTCGCGACGATTCTCAATTCCGTATGTGTTGTGTGTTTTATTCACGTTGCCGCCGCTCTCCGCCATGCGCCGTCTCGTGTAGTTCACATATATATATATATATACTCGTATATCTGCGCCCATACACCTACTCATTCCCTCCTTCCGTCGTTTCTCCCGCAGTTTCGCATAACGCCTCCGTACAGTATTGCATTTCTAGACCTTCCTTGTTACGCTATTTTCTGATTGTACTAATCGTCGTCTTACAATTAGTCTCGTTGCCGTTGGATCAATTTTTCTTTTTCTTTTTACCAATTTCCGTTTTCACCGACAAGTAGAAATATAGACAAGCTTATACATTACGATGATCCATCGAGTTACAAATCGAATACCCAAAGAGAAGTATGACAGATTGTATTCACGCATAGATGTTTTATATATCCTGTAGATTATTCTAGTAATTTATACGCGAAAGAACGCGATAAGCACAACTCTGCGTGTGCGTATACATATATATATATATATATGTATCTGTACGCGTCACATACTGTCCGGTTACTCATTCTGTGCCGAGCGAATATTTATAGTCCTGTTATTATTATTATTATGTTTATTTTTCTTAATTTCACATCTTCGGTTTAAAAATAATAAAAAAAAAAAGGTCAGCGGCTTCGCGTATATAGATACACTTTACTTGTGTGCACCGAACCTACCGAAGCGAGAAGTTGGACCTGACAGGAAGGGAGGGAGACGATTGTACTACCTTACAATCCCCTCCCGGACTTGAACGAAGTTTATATATATTTTCTACAAAACCAATTTGACAGCTGCTGTACTAGTGGAAAGCAACAGAATCGACGTTTAAATTCCCCCCGTCAACAGCTGTATAGTTGAAATAATAATTTATTCATATGTTAGATCCGCATGATTTCCGAATTGTATGTGTATGAAATAAAAAAAAATTGCATTGATAAATAAGCGTTATTAGTGTATTATGTAAAATACATTAGAGTGGTTGAGACACACCGACTAACCTGTGTATGCATATTTATATGATCTGTAGATGTATGTTTACTCTATTTACACGCCTAGTGCCTGTACATCGAATTTCTAGAAACATTTCGATTGGGTCATGTCGTACAGGGAAAGGATTGCATATCGTGCGTAAATGTGGTTTGAGTATTGATTGAAAAACGCGCACATCCTCCTGGTTCAACGCATGCGGGATACTTTGCCCAGGAATAATCACAATCGTGCCTGAATGATTTCAACGTCAACTGACAAAAACGCCTTTACGGAACCTAACGTATCCGAAGACTCGATCGATTGTCTAGATTCGTCGAAACCTCATCAAGTTTTTACATATTTGCGAGTTTTGATAACGAACAAGTTAACAATTTTGTGCTCTTGGAATAGGTTACACCAAGTTTCATTCACGCTTCGAGACATCAGTACCTATTAGAGTTTTCGATCAAGCTGTTTGATTGGTCGAAATTTCAGATGTAACACCTAGTTCCTACAGACTGTTAAGAAAAATGTGTAGATAGGACAGCAGAAGCACCAACAGTGGTCAAAGTATCACTTGTGATAGTCTTTGTCGTCTTTTAGTCTCTTCCTTTATTGTACGCGATTCAAGACTAAAATCCGACATTTACCAAGTTTTAGTGTTTCGTCACGCTTCGTTGGTAATCAAAAATTAAGATATACGTATAAATCACCCAAATGCTCAAAACCGGTAAATCTGCCTTACCATCCTTTGTCAAAAGGTTGGTAAAGATCGAATGACCGGATCTCGTTTTCTCACCAGAGTTCGTGACTCCGGACTCGCTGCCTAGGTCTACGAGGCAAAAGAGATTGGGAACAACGTTTCCATGAAGGAGAGTGTCCGCGTCTTCGGTCCACACTACGTGCCCTAATATCATTGGGAACACGTGCGTGCGTCACTCGCGTGGACGTGTGTAACGCGTGTAACGCGTTGGTAGCACAAGGCGGATTATATACCTATCGTCCAGGCCACACGGACGACAGATGGAGGAGAAAAGTATGGTATTAGTCGTTCGTATTCGTTGTGCCCACGCTGCAGGCGGACCAACTACACATACACGCGCTGCGCCAAGCCCGGCGTGGCCTTTTAAGTTTTACTCGTGATCATAGCAGGCATTTAGGTGGTACTCGGTGTAACAGCGGCAGGCAGCGCTGGCCGATTCGTCGGTGTTGCTGGTAGCGACACGTATTTAAGCGAAACATCAGTTGCCGCATTAACCCTTATTCATAGTATTAGGTATTATTCTTACCACCTATTTTATAAACGTTTTCTGCATGGTCGGAGAACATTCGAAACATATTTCTTTGCGGTTTTTTACTATTTCTCGTAGTGGACTAATAGGTTTTCAATGTTCGATAATGATTATTGCGATGTAACGTAAATTGTTATTGTTAGAAAGAAATGGATTGAAAAAATCGTAAAAATCGAAGGAATACTTCATTTCCGACAAAGTTACCCCTCTACACATGCACAACTTTTACATAAATTATATAAGTTTTTAAAACCATAGAATACTATATTGGTATAAAGGTTGTCTCGGCACAATAGCGTGTGATTCGAAGAGTCGACAAGTTGTTCGATTTGTATGTAAATAAATATCGCCATTTTCATTTCTTTCGCAATTTTTATTCCTACCATTGTCATTTCCTTCACTCGTCCGATTGTCTCGCTTCGAATATATATATATGCGTGATTGAAAATTGGCGTGGGGGGGGATATCTCGAGGGCGATACGAAAGCACGGAGACTTTTTGACCAGAGAACGGAACTTACTTACCGAGATGCTTACTCCGATACATAATCTAAAATAGGAAACCCTGTATACCTGCCTATATTCGTCCCAACACTCTCGCCTATATATAGCAAAGCGACGTGGGGCGGATCCGTCTGCGTGTCGCTCAGTCTCGCGGACGATGGACAGGCGGCACCTATGTAAAAACGCACACCGACACACCCGTGTTAGTAACATGCCGGACGGCGCAGCGGCAACCGACCAGATAATTTTGTTGGTGGAAATTTTTGACACCTCGTGTGATCCGCAAAGTTCGGTGCAAGAATAAATCGACCGGAAACCGTTTAGAACGTAATACATTCTGCGGAAACGTCGTTTGCGTTAACGACGGTGAACACAAATGAAACAACATTCCTGGTACATGATGGAAATGAAGCTGAGCAAATTCGAACGACACACGCTAGCATATCAGTAATTTATTATTAGGGCAAAGTTTTGTGATTACAACGTGCAAAGTTATTCAAATTTCATGTTGCTAATCCTATTCTTAAGTTTTCGGCTCCTCTGTCTGCTAGCTGATAAGATCTTATACGCGAGGTCTGAGAAATATTCGGTAAATGTTATAGCTGATGGTATATTTATAAAGCGCAATACGTTTGTCGATAAAAATATAATTTACCCACAGTATGTAAAGAAATTTATTTTTAACCCCGATCGTGATAATTATATGTTAAATGGGAAAAAACATTCAGGAGCATTATGCAGATTTTTATGGTAAGTAAAATTAGATCTGAAACGAGAGAATCGGGACAAAAACAGCAGAGTTTAATCGTTCTGAAAGTTCCAATTACAAAACCTTTTCGCAAATCGTTGATGTCTTAGCTTGTGTCAGTCGAATTTTCTCAGATTTATATCCACCACATAGCCAGAAATGTTCTTCCTTTCATATCCGCCATTATTGACGTAAGTAAGATTTCTGGTGATTTTATATACAATTATTTCTGGTTCCTAACTTTCTACTCAGGCGGTCTAAAGAATAAAGGCGGATAAAGAAAGTCAGAAATACGGATTGATAGAAAACAGCATAAATATACTTGTTGCTGATTCTCACTCGCATTTTAATCTGGAAATTAAATGAGAGCTTTTAATATTCAAAGATCGATGACTTGAAATTTTTATGGCTTAGTCACCAATAGTGCTAAATAACTGAGTTTATCCTGTTCAGCCGACTAGTTAGTTTATATATTTTATTTCATTCAAGTACTTCGACATCATGTTTCGATCAATCCGTTGAATCTAACTAGGAGTCTTGAACCGGTGAGTTCTTTTGTGAAAAGGCATGGACATATCTTTTCCAAAGAGGCACGATGAGAACATTTAAATACATACTTGCCCTGTTC
This sequence comes from Neodiprion fabricii, assembly GCF_021155785.1. Classification (NCBI taxonomy): domain Eukaryota; kingdom Metazoa; phylum Arthropoda; class Insecta; order Hymenoptera; family Diprionidae; genus Neodiprion; species Neodiprion fabricii. Next base: position 25,700,415 of record NC_060242.1, on the reverse strand, counting down.
CATCTGAAGCAACAATGTTTGTATGTGGGATATTTTTCTTGAAATCATAATAACTATCAAAAGTGAAATTTTGATTAGTTTCATTTTTTTCGCATCGTGTTTTAACAAAAATTTACATTTCATATCGAAAAGAGCGGTTATGCTTTTCAAGAATTTGAACACAGAAATGAAATGAAGTGGTATGGAAATCTAATAAAAATCAAGTTGATGTTTTTCTTCCATAGAACAAACGAAGAAAAATTTGAATTTTCGAAGCTATTCGATTTTGAGAATAATGTCCCATATACTTATTGCATCTTTGTTTCGGAAGCGTTGGCGTATAACGAGAACACCTGTCAGTCGACAAATGTTGCAAACCCCAATGGAGTGAAGAAAAAAGATGTCCTACCTGCAACAATAAAAAGAAAAACCATTTGAAATCGATGGATGGAACCGGTAACTCGATATTAAATAAACAGATCTACGATTTTGAAGCTCTGCTTTGAGTTTGTTGATGACTGAAAGATCAATCCAGCAAAATGTCTGTTACACTCGTTGCAGAGGTCGGAGAAGTGCGTAACTCACCGAGGAACTTCAGATGCATTGTTTCGAGATACAAGTGGAAAATAAATTTAAAAAATCCGTGAATACGCAATCGGATGTACCTAAATAATTTCCCACCATTTAAATTTACACTATTATTTTGTAAACCATGTTTGCACAAAATTAATCTGCCCCACAACGGTAAAGAAAAAATATGACGATTCTTATCTCCATTTTAAACTGACTTTTGTCCGCTACAACGGGCATAAATTTGTTCACCACCTGGCGTATGCACAGCGATGTACGAAGGGCGTTCAACTTGGTCGTTACGGGTCCCTGAGGATACTTGTTTCAGGTACGTAAAATAAGGCCCAAAAGTTCGGGACCACGTTTCGAATTCTCGATCGGGAGGAAAATTTAGACGCCACGGAAATAAAGAGAAAAGCGCGACAGAATGATACGGGCGGAATTTGACAGTGGAAGAGACCATCTTCGAGATACTATTTTCAAAATAGGTATTTCAAATACGCTGTGATTATAAAGCAACTCCAAACTCTCAAATCTTTCCCTATAAATAACCATGGCTATGTAGTTCAGCAAATCGATCTGTCGGTTAGTTCTGTTTCACATCATGTGAAAACAATGATGGAAAGACTTATAATTGTTTGACAGAAGTTCTTTTTCAGTCGTGAAAAGAGATCGACATTGACGAAAAACGTCCTAGATCAAAAGATTAGGAGTGTTAAAAAATGACAGTTCTCTTCGTCAGTCAAAACGAGTTGCATCGTAATCTGCACCAACAGGACGTGATCCAATCTCAAGATTCCAACGAGGCTATTACCGACTAGGATTACAAGTTACATACTGCGAAATTCCAGTCGTTGCATAATCGATGCGTCTTCTATGCATAATATGTTTAATCTTGCGACCCGCTTGGAAATTTAAATCATTCATGAAATTGTCAATGTTTTACGTAATATGCGTGTTCGTTAAAACAAGTGTCTTTGCTTTCATTTTTCAACTTGATGTTATACAGATAAATTTGGCACGGTCGGGTGATTGTTAATTCTTAGTTCATATCCTTAACTCGAACCTGAAGTATATAAGTTTTGCTAATTCAATTAGCAAGAGGCCTAGAAGCGTAAAAAGAACTTTTACAGTTACCGTACAATCAGTGTGTCTTGCGGTCATTACAACAAGTCAAGCTTCTTGATAGTTTATGCAAAGATTATGGATCATTTTTTATAACAAAGAAAATCATCTAAGCGCCCGAGTCACCGGTGCAACCTAACGTAGCCCTCAACTTACTTCCTTTTGTTTTTTCTTTTCTTTACTGGCTTTTGACGCCGGTAGCGAATTCTTGTGCCAATGAGCCCTTAACCTGTTAACACCATCCGGTCTGCAGTTTACCGCCCCACTTCAGTGCCGGCATAATAATTAGACACTTAGTGTAAAAAGTACACTCAGTATAAATTAGAAAATTGAGGTTGCGTACACCGTGTGTAGAACATCAAGGGGTTAAGACGTCGAGGGAAGAACCTGACATAAAACCGAAGCTAACCGCAACTGCAGTGTTGGCAACGAAACTTGGTATTTTCTTTAAAATACGCGAGTCACAAGTCTACTGAACAAAATTTTGTCTAACCTCGTAGAAAGAAAACTAATACTGTCAGAGAATATTAGGTGTTAAACCTTACTGAATTATCCAATTTATGAGAAGTTTAGTGCATTTTGTTCATGGAATATCACTTTCGTGGATCTAAAGACAGTCGACCTAATGTGGACTTTACGGTGGTAGGTAGAAGGAAGTGAATACTACGGGTGAAATTGCAATTTTATGCAGTTGCCGACTCATTTACATCGAAATCCCATAAAAGAGTTGCCGGTGAGTGTAGAGAAAAGTGCAATTACCCCCGGATACCAATAATTAGGAGAGGGGCGACCGTCTTTACCTACACTTTATCTCCAGTCAGCGGTTAAGGATGAATGGGCCCCAACATCTTAATAAAAGGTTGGTAAAAGGGAAAGGAAAACTGAATACGGACTCAGAAAAAAAAAATGATATCTCGATTTATAATGAGAAGAGTACCAGATCTCCGGATCACAGATTCTTCTGAAACTTCTGGTTTTCTTTTTTTTTTGCCGAAAATAGGTAGCTCCACTTTTGACGTGTAATTCCAGTTACACTTCACCATGGCTCTCAAATAATAACACATCCACTTAAACTTAAATCTACGAGTACCTGTCGCCGAAACTTTAAGAGCAACAACGAAAATGAATATTTCAGGCGAAAATACGCGACAGATTTTGTTTGTTAAGACGATTCACTCAGTGAATTGCTAATTTTAACCAAAGTGAGGAAAGGCCAAATGAATGAAATTACACATCAGAGGCTCCATGATTTGGGGGAAGAAAACACCCCTAAAAGATACTACTCTCCTCGTTGGATTCTCTTCCATTGCATAGTAAGAATGTTGTTTTATTCGTGTTTACTATCGTCGTTGCGAATACCTTTAGTGATACAAGAAAAGTATTAGTTTCAATCGAAAATCAATTATCTAGTTTCAACGATTATTAACGTTTTCGAACCTCTAGAATCCCAGAAATAGAAAGATGTCAGTTCGTTGGTCAGTCCGACAAATTCCCGCGACAATCTCGGAAACCGCTCGATGAAAAAATTTGCAGCTTGCAGGATTTTACAATCAAATGATACGCGTGAAGAATCGTATGACCAATTTAATTTAAACCTTTGATTCTACCAGAAGACGGAAATGAATCGATTTTAATATTTTACCAACAAACCTAAACTTTTTCCTCTTCCCCTTTCATGGTGCTGAAGCTGAAAAGTATCGCGAAAAAACTATTTCTCCAGCTGGTCTCTACCCTTTTCCCTACAATCCTCAGTTTAGATGACGGGGCTTCTATCCACTCTCGAGGTTCAACCGAAGGCAACGAACCATCCTAAATAAGACTCTCTTGTCCCTTTGCCCCGCGGGGGCGGTCGTGAACCTAAGTTTTCAACGTATACCATTTTTTCACCGAAATTCCCCGTCGAGTTTACCGGTCGGAGTTCACGGGCGGGGCGACTGCGACAACGACGAGGACCTCGGAGGACGACGACGCAGTGCTGAATGTGGATGAGGAGGATGAGGAGGATGAGGGGGAGGAACGGGATGGGGTCAAGGGGCTGCCGGGGTATGGGGAAGGACGACGAAGCCCGGCAGCAGCAGCAGCAGCAGCAGCGTTCCTTTCGTGGGGCGGCGGGGGCGGTCGAGAGAGAACGACGCTGTCTTTCCCCGGACCGGATCGAACGCGAAGCGCCATCGCCGTCGTGTCGTCGTGTGGCGATGGCGTTGCCCCGGTCGGCCAGTCGCGAGGCGAGGCCTAGAGAGTTATCCAGGGAGGGACAGGGCACCCGCGACACCATTGCGGTATGGGTATAGTCCCTTCTGGCCCTGCGTAAAACGGATCTCCTTCGACGCGGTCCGATTTCGCGCGCCGACGGAGGGAGAGGGACGCGACTAGGTCTAACCAACGCATCGCGAGGGAAACCTGCCAATCACGAAACTTCGAATTGATCAACGTCTTCCCTCCGCGCCCGCCCGCCTCAATTTGGGTCGTCTGTGCCGAACGCGAGCTGCTGCACGCGGATCGATCGCGGGGGAAATAGGAAACGCGTGTTTAACGGTGTGTATGGACGAGGTGTACCTTTCACGGAGGTGAAGGATTATTTTGAGTCGAGTGTCGCTCCTTTGAATCGACAACAAATGCGGTGAACGCGATGCACTTGCTTGATGCAACGAAACACTTTCGTTGGTGCCTGTAACCAAATTTTGTCGAATCAATTAAACGATTGTTTTTTTTTATTAGAACTACACGTAAAGTTCGTTCGAACTTTTTCTTCTTTCAATATTGACTCGCGGATGGGAAGTTGCACGTGAGAAATTTGGATCGCCGAGTATTGTTTAGCTATCGCGCGTATTGGCCAAACTACGACGCGACGAAACGTCCAAGTCTGTGATTCGCTCATTAGAGACGTACGTTTTTGCCTACCTTCGAACGAAACGAAAGATTAGAAATCGGGAGGTTGGAGGACGTTGATTATAAATCTCAACTCAAATTCGGATGTTCAAAATGACGGTCTAAAATAAGAGAAATTACTTCGTTTTAACGAAACTTGGTGCTCGACGTACTTTGAAAAGGCTGCAGATCACGTGCCTGAGGTTGGAATGAAAAATTTTCAAACAACGGATCGAAAGAGTCGGCCATAATGAATTTATCAGCGACTTCAGAAACTCCAGGATACCAATTTTCATCCAAATCAAATGACTTGTGCATTATTATCGGGTATGTTGAATCCGCCAATTTGAATTTTCAAATTTTGGATTCAGATTCGTGTTCAACCTTGTAGAAAACCTTGGAATCAAATTTCGTTCAAATCGAATAGTTTCCTGAATTTTTGACCAACACATAGATCCACCATTTCGAATTCCAGAATTCGAAGCTTCGAGTCAATCGAAAGGGAAAATAGTTAACTTTGTTGCATCAAGACTTGTTCAACATAGGCTACAGAGAAATTTGACTCGTCACTGAAGCACCCTTATTTTTACCAGTACTGGTTTACAATCCCTGATTAACGGAGGCTAATCATCGCTAACATGAACGTTCATGCCTCATTCAACATTACAAAGTTCTAATAAATTTTCCAGAAATTTTTGCTAAACTGTGAAATTTGCGTCTGAGAAGACTGGTTTAAAAAAGAAGAAAACAAATAACATGATTACACGCGATGTTAAGGTGAAACTTTTGCAGGCACGTATTATTCTTAAAATTCTTAAAAATCACAAAGACAAGGTCAGCAATCTGTTCTAGATTTCAGCTGATACACAATTTTCGAAAAATTCCAACTCGTGCATAAGCTTCGAAGTTCACGTTATCATCATTTTCCAAGATGATTATAGGCACAGGCCGAGATTTATACCTATACAAGCGTCGAACGCAATCAAGATAATTACGAGTGGGCACTCTGCGGAACCCGCCTGTGCTTGTTGATCTGCCGCTCTCAAAACATCAAAGCCGTGCGGTTGACGGGATCACCAGTTTAAAAAATTGCAGATATACATTCAGATAATTTAGAATGCATTATGTGCTCGTACATTTTTAACGCAAGATTAAAAATATCTACACCACGTGACAAAACGTCACGGTTTTCTCTCCAATCACGTAAAGGTAGGTATACTGCAGGATTCACAGAACTCGACAAACAGTCTGAAGCAAAAGTTGGGAAAAGAAAAGAAGAAAAAAAAAACCGTTTAGAATATCTCCGACAATTTCACTTGTTGAACAACATTCCTACGAATGACAAAAAAAAAAAAAAAGATCGACATAAGATATTTATACTTTAAGAAAACGTTTTATAACTAGAATTAGATGTTTCGTTTGTGTTTTTGTACAATTTCTTTTTTTTTGTTTTAATTTACTTTTGCTTCAGACGTTATGGTCCATTCATCCTTTACCGAATACACACCATGTTCGTCCTGATTAATATCATTAAATCAAAGTGGTGAATGTGTGATTTCGCGGGAAAAAAGGAACAAAAGGAAGTTTCAAGTTACAACAAGGAGGAAAAATCTAATCGGATTAAAGAATTGTCGCAATAACGGATGTATAAAAAGTGTGTAAGCCACTATTTTGACGTATTACACGATCGCTGCGCAATTGAACAGTGAAAAGAGGGCGCTTATAATATCGACAAAAGATTTTTCTTTTCCAACTTGCAGCGAAGGTGCGATGCTATCGGAGATATACGGTAGATTACGCTTTATCGAATTAGTGGGACTTGATATTCACTCCACTCAACGCTGAATATTTTACCATTTCGATCACAGCCATTGAGTAGAATTAACTCACAATCAGGAGTGCCTGTTTCGTTTTATTGTAACAATAAATCATTCACCTCACGGTAGAAAAGTGAGTCGTGAAAAATCGCGGATAAAATAAATAACTAATAGATGACAGTTTAAAAAAAAAAAAAAAAAACACGTTCATTTCATTAGGACCTATGATTAAACTCCAGTATCAATCAGTAGGGTAAAATTTCAGCAACGTATAAATAATTGGAGAATTTGATCGAATAATCCGATTATTTCCATACCTACTGAAGAATCGACATCAAAACCACTGGCTTCGGGCCAACAAACTGGAGATATCGTTCTGCACTAATCGTATCTGTTCTCAATTACGAAATGAAAATGTATCCAACCTGTATCGTGCGCAGTGAAATCATTGTGTGGCAGTGGGAGAATACAAATTGAATTATTTTCAAGTTTCATTCATTTCATCACTAAGTTTGAACAAATTTTTTTCACCCACCCTGAATTACAATTAATTTCAGATGATCGTCGTCGTGATTAAGGAGTAGAAATCTGACGATAACAAATTTTAGTACAAGTTAATTTTAAAGATTCGTTACATCACACAATTTTTAATTCATGTTCATCGCATTGGAAAACTCAACTAGCGTATCATGGAATATTGTCCTTTGGATTTTAAAGGAAGGAACGTTAACCGACGACTTGACTACGTGCTTTTATGGAGGATTCTCCTTGTATAAATCATTATAGTTGAGGCTGTAATTTTTCCTCCTTTGATAACAGGCTTCGCTTCTTGTAGTTACTTGGCGGATATGAGATCCTCGTAAGCTATAAATCAACATGGAAGACGTAGAAGTGAACAAAGTAGCTATAACGTTGAATTTTGTACAAGTCGTAAACGTCACGTTACTTCGGTCAACACAATGCACTAAACATTTCTTTCAACGCAACTGCAGCATAGGTGCACGTATATTAAATTCTACATCAAAAACTGTTCTTTCTATGAAAAAGAAATCATATCAAGGTATCAACACAAGAAGTCTCGGTAGAAAACTTTTCGGTATAATGTTATTCATGAAGAATAAATTTTTTAACCAAGTACTCAGTTTTCAAGTTTTTCTTATAATGGTTCTGAATGGAAAAAAAAATTCACGAATAATTAAAAAAATTCCAAATCACTCATAAAAGAAATGTGCTTATTTTAAAAATTTGATTATTCCCGAAAAACTGAATTTTTTTTTTTGGAGGTCTGCTGCTATAAAAATTGAAGTTGTGTCAAAAAAAGAAATGAACAAGAACAGAGAAAGTTTTTCGAGGAAAAAAAGCAAAACGCACGTTTCATTTAACGAAATGGCTTAAACTTTTATTTTGTATTACACGTGAATTTTCGCGTTAAATTATTAGCTCGATTTGCATTCAATGCACAAGACAATTTCTACCCCATCCGAATTGTTTATTTCAAATTATTACAATATATGTGCATATTGAAATTAAGGTAAAAACTCGCTCTGTACATGTCGTATCATCAGTGTAACATGTGCGTAATTGATGTATTAAAAATCCACCGATTTGTGTAAGGTGATTGATGACGAATGACGAGTACACGGTATGGGAATAAAAAAGTAGAAAATAAAATGAAATAAAATAAAAAGTACATGTGTACGGAATATATATCAGAGAAAGAGTAGGTATAACCTGGGCGGTGATTTATGGGGCGAATTTGACTCCTTGCCCGTCGTCCCGCACGTGAAATTGGCGAGGTAAAAAGTCTGATTTATAGTGTATCCCTGCTACTGGCGACAATTTTTTACGGTTATATACGTGTAGCGACTCTTTGGAACGAGAAATAAGAAATAAGACAAGTATGATTAAGGGATTTACAGGGAAGAGCGGTAAATAACGCTCCAACTTATCTGCTGTATAGACTATAATATAACCACGATGCGACTTCTTGTCACATCTCTCTCGTCCCTCTTCTCATTCGTATAAGAGAGTATACATATACAATATACACATTACACGTACAATTGACCGACCCAGACAATTTACTGATATATACAAAAAAAAAAAAAAAGTAAATTTGTGACTCAAGTACGATGGAAATATTTAGGACAAAAACAAAATCGGTCGCCAGCGTTACAATTTTACGTTAGACGAGATGAGCGTGAATTGAATTTGACAAGTGTAAAAGTACAGATTAGGATCACTGTTCAATTATTAAAAAAAAAGAGCACAATTTATCCTGAGTAAAAGTACTCGTAAAAGTGTTAACTCTATTAACTTAAATAGGAAGACAATCGAAATGTGTTTTCTAATTTACACATTATTTTGAGGAAATCGGGATGGATAGAGAAGTGACGAGTGTGCAAATCTTCCCCTCAAAGAAAAGTAGAGTTGTTTATTTAGTTATATTTCCGATATCGACGTATGAGAGGTGTAAACATGCCTACGTTTAATCTCATAATGCTGTAGAAAAAAAAAACCCCGCTGCCTCAAGTATAAATTTATGTTCTTCAAAATTCAGTGTTGCCAACACCGTGCGGCGAGCTCAATATTATCTGCGGTCTGAATTTTTTTTCTTTTTTCCAACCTAAATTCTTGGCAAAATGCTATTTAAACGTTTTTCGTATGCTGAAAATATGTGAGACTCTTCAAGTCATGATAATGATGAAAAATAGGAAAGAATGTTAACACATTCGAATAACTAGTAATCACAATTGACACGTATAAATTGGAATAATACGCAAAACTTATTTTTCGGAAGAACGTCTCGAGTTACGTCCTGGTAGCTGCACCAGCCAAATCAGCCCACTAAAAAATCGAACGGAAGATCTCATTTTTTATTACTAATTTATTACCACACTACTAAATTTATTAGGTGCCCCTACTAGTTCAGCGTAATCGTCTTGTGGCTCAGCTTTGGTCAATATCCTAACTTCCCTGTATTTTACTTTTTTACTTTTTTACAACTCTTGAATAATACTAACCAAGCATTAAGCATTCTAACCCATGAGGGGCAAACGCAACCCTTATTTCCTTATTTCATGCGTTAATCATCTTTCAGGCTTAATACTGACCGAAATTTATTGCATTTGTCGTTTGTTCGCACCTACAGGCGTACCTTTACGTACTCGGAAGCATTTTCGGACATTTGAGGTACAGTGAGTTGTGGTAAGGGAATAACGCGCCCCGAAAACGTTCGTTTTCACCGAATTGCGTCGACATCTCGCGTAGCTGATATTTTTTACCCATCTCTTATGTTCTTTCAAGTTCCCGGATTACTTACATATATATATATATATACGTAACACGTATGTTGATTAAATACCGGCAAAATAAATGTACATATGCGTGACGATGAGACAGCGTCTTTTCTATCCGCATCTTGAGATAAGTAGGTGAATGTGTTGACTCTGATTAAAATGTCAGTTATTACACAATTTGTCAAATTGTGCCTTTCTCATGTCATCAAAGTTCTGACGGTAAAAATGTTCGAATTTATAATACGCAGATATAAATGAAACATTGAACGCGGATAAATTCACGGATGATGTAAACGTCGTCACACTGAGAAAAATTTCATTTGTTACAGTAAGTAGAAAAATTGAGTAAAACAGGTATCGTTAAAAAATTGCTTCAAATTGTTGGAATTACGAAAAACGAGGTGCGGCTAACCATTTTTCGCCATTGTCGATCCTTTTTTTGTAATTGCGACGCAAAATCAGTTTCTGAGGTTTACTCTACTTTTTTAGTTAAACAAGGCTTTAACGTCAATGTATCGTTGCACAAGCAAATTTTCGCAACAATTACCAGAAAATATAGTATCAGTGATCGTAATGAGAAAGAATAGTAACGGATACTAGACTTTGCGGTAACAGCTAAAAACTAATTTTCATTTTCTACCTAGAACTATATTCTTCGATCGTGGTTAAAAACGAAATTTTCAAGGACCGAGCAGTAACCGGAACTAAAAATTTCTCTCAGTGCAGGTTTCAGCTCCCAATATCATACCCTAGAAGTCGGCTACACCTTTCTCGTCATCTCCGGCACGTGAAAATCTCGTCAAATTGCAGTGTGTAAACTGTAAAGAGTAAAGAAATGGAAATTTCTACGGGAATAAAAAATTGCAACACGCCGAAAACTTTTTTATCTTTCCCTATCGAAATATCGTCGTCATGATTTTCGCTCCGGTCGGACCGGTTATTTGGAACCTGGACTCGGCGATGGGCTGGTGCGAGGTTTTGTGGGGAGGTTGGCGTCGAAGGGAGAGGCTCGATTTTCTCTCTCTCTCTCCCTCCCCGCGCGTAGCCAACTATATAAGCGAGCACTTTATTGATCTTCGTTTGAACCGCGGGTAGGTACGAGCACTCGAAAGCTCGAATGGCATCGGATGACGCACGACCCAGCTTCCGGTTCTCGCTGCTCTCGAATCTACATTTGTCCAGCGTAATTTCAACCACGCCGGTAGTTTATTCGATGCTATGCACAATGGGAAAACCGAATCACAGATCCAAGGATTTTGAGGGTAAGTGGACCTCATCGTCGAGTCACAAATTAAGAGAAAAAGAGTACCGAGCAATGTGTTTTGCACAAATTACAGTCAATGTAAATAAAATATTAATAGCTAAGTTATTGTCAACGTAAAAAGATTTCGTAAGATTCGAAGATAGCAATAGTTCATTACTTATCCTGTGCGCAGTTTTTCTTTCTGAAGGTGTTTCGCTATTTTTGATTTTTAACCTTATTTTTATAAGCTCATCTTTTTCTTCCTAAGACAATGCACGTCAGTTTACAGTGAAAGAAATAAGAAAATGCGAAAGCGAGGGTCCAGGAAAAATGCGGTATATATCTAGGTAATGTGTGTGTGTGTGCGCGCGCGTGTGTAATGGTTATATAGTTAGGATGTGACGATATTATACACGGCGAATGAATAATAATCCATGCCCCTTTCCCTCGAGTCTTTACACCGCAGAAAAATGCAAATCGGCGATCTTCTTTTGTCCGTGCATTATATTTATAGTATATGCAGCGCCCCCGGTGGGTAAAGTTATGCACGTTCATGCCTCGATTCGCGTTTCGTTCTTACAACAGCAGCAGGAGCAATATTTTTCAACCGCAAATTGGAGCGCGCCCACCGCGTGATGTCGAGAAATGAGAGGAAGGGAGGGGAGATGATGATAAGAGAAAGAGAGAGAGAGAGAGAGAGAGAGAGAGAGAGAGAGAGAGTCGGTATAAGAAATTGCACATTTTTCTCTTTTCTTAAGGTGGTTCTTTATTTAATCCAAAAACCTCACCTGTAATTCAGACTTGGACTGATTGTTAATAGAAATGAAGTGAATCCCTTCGTTGTATATCAGACCAGATTACCAGCCAAAAACGTGAAAACAAGGTTTCTGAATGTTGGATTATTGACACAGCGCTTACGACCGTTAAAAGTTTTTTCTTTTTTCAAACGGAAGTGCTGTCACAATTATTTCATAAACTCTATAGACCTTGAAAAAAAAAAAAACGAAATAATATTTATTAGAATACTGATTTTTCCAACGATATGTTGTACAGTAAACATTGCCGCGGACCATTTCGAATGATAAACACGACGTTGTACAGATTAGAAATGTCGGATCAGAGATCCGATGATATGGCGCAGAATTTGGATATCATGAATCGTGTTTTCACCTAACCTGGATTTATGTATTACTAATAACAGCAAAACGAAGAATAAAACGTTCATTTCTTATTGACAAAAAAATTTATTGTACTGTGAGATGTACGACAATAATGGAACTATGTTATAATATACTATATAATATACTATACTCTATATAATATACTATAATCCAAAATGTTCTTAGTATTCATGAATTCCATTATCGTGCATTATTCCAATAACGTCTAATTAAATTATACACTTTTCCAAAATGATGTTCCGATGACTCCGCAGCCAATAAAGAACCACCTTAACTATAGAATCAAACTCCTCGACCGACCGATTCATCCTTAATTTGTTTGTTGCGAGATCGAAGTTGCAAGTATACACTGAGAAGAAAGTCACCGTTCATCAAATGAAGTTGACATTAACTTTTAGAGGGCCTGCCTGGCTCTTTTAGAAGTCAGCAGATAACTCGGAAACTCCCCCGGACGTGTTGACTACATGCGTAAATCATACCTTTAAAAAATATCAAATTTCAAGGGAAAAATATCGACTCTCTGAAGATAAAAAAAAACAAAAAATTCAGATAACCTCAAAGTATCGCATCGCTATATCAACGTCACCATCGTCAAGCTCGCAATTTTTATTGCCTCGCGATTATTCTTTCAATAGTCCCTCGAAATATCCAGCTCTCTGGCCACATTACACCTTCCTGATTTTCCCCCATCTCATTTTTCGTACACGTTGCTCGTCGTGTTATTTCGCAGCGTGCCCGTGAATTTCTTTATTTATTGTAATTTATACGCGAGTATTTCAGGTATCCATACACAGGTGTAAGTATACAGTAATTGCCTGCCGCGAATCGGTTTTCCTCAAGGCTTACTACAATTAGTTATCCATCAGCTCGGCGTATGCATGCATCTAAATACGTAGGTACCTGTAACTATATTACCGGTAGGTATTATTTTCAGTGAATACTCCAAGATCCGGGCGGCACGCAGCCTTTCTTATGGCGTGACTCCCTCTCCACGACGACGACGACGACGCGTTTTATGTTTAATATACCGGAGAGATGAAACACACCTGTATTTCACGTACAGAGGTTTTAACGACTACCCAACTTCCGGCTATGATCGTCGCTCATCGTTGTTGCAACACCTTCACTCTTTTTCTTTGCCCTCTCTCTCTCGTTCTCTCTAACTTCTTGCACGTCGTTTCATCCTCAGCCATTCGTATAAAGACGAATTGAATACAGCGCACAATTTGTTCACAAACGATTTCGTATCAAATTTATAGCCTAGATCCCGAATTTTCGATCTTCTTTTTCTCCTACCTTCTTGGACACCCATATTTCAGAATACGCCAAGTTACTCATTCAATGTGTGTTTTACAAAGTTTTAAACACCGTCAACGTACAGTCGTTATATTTATAATTGTAAATATATTATTCTCAAGAATTTAGCGAAAGAGTTCAATTATTACGTGCATGTGAGTATTTAATGTGATTATTATTGTCGGTAGCAAATTTTGTGTTTATTGCAACGTTAGAAATCTGGTCGTTCACGGTAGACTATATTTTTTCCATTAAACAAAGCTGTAAGATCATTTCATTGTTGCATCAACATCAAATTATCGCATTGGTTAGAAGAAAATGTAGAACCAGTGACCATGAATGAAAATGATAGTAATAACACGCACTAGATCTTCTGGTTGCGGTTACAAAACTCACTATAATTATGATAAAACTCGTTCGATAAAATATGACAGTAGTTACGGGCTACGTAGTAACCACAGCTTATCTCACACATATCTCTCCATGCAGAGGTTTGCAATTTGACATGTACTCTCACAATCAGTCTAAGAACGACCAAAAATAATCAATTTTCGATTAAACCGATTATTTTTTCCCAATTGGTTTTTGTTTTTTACTCCAATTAACGACGTAATAAAATATCAATTTATGTAATCAAAGTATCAATCATTATAATTGTCTTACCGAGTACCTATTTTATATAATTATTAAAAGATAAATGAATATTTTTACCAGAAATTTAAAAATACTTCAAAAAAGAAACTATAAACTATCAAAAAAAAAAAAAAAAAAAAAAAAAAAAAAAAAAAAAAAAAAAAAAAAAAAAAAAAAAAAAAAAAAAAAAAAAAAAAAACTTTTCCGCCGTTAAGACAACGTACTGAAACCTACGAACTTTTGCTTTCAAATGCAACGTTTTAAAAAAATCTAAACTTTAACCGATTTGTTCGAGTTATGTTCGATTATTTTTTTAGACTCGATTAATCGATGCATCGATTATTTTTAGCTTACGCATTCTGACGTAACCCGTAAAATACTTGCGTTGCAGATGAACAAATATAATGATGGCCCTGAAAAGCTGTAACCTGACAGTTTGTCGAATGACCCATATATGTTACATACCCGTACCTGCTCATCCTTTATCACGTCGCTACCCGCGGTACGATTCGTGTCACATACCGGATGGCTTCGACCGGCAACCTTTTCGTTCGAATCATCTTTCCTTACTCTCCCGTTCTCACCGCGCGATGCTGTTGCAACAGCGAAGAAGAACTCGGAGGAGCGAAAACTGGTTCGGCCTTTCGGCTTTGTCCTCGTCTCCTCGCTCGCTCCACCATCTTTATAACGCTTTTATACCTTGCGTGCACCTCTATTTCTCGTCCAAACGCATCCCAGCATTCCGCCCCCCCTCGCCCCGTTCGAATTTTATCGTTATAGTAGAATAACGCCTGCCACTTTTTGATAGGCTAGATATCGGGAAATTTCATGATGTTGAAGTAAGAAACGCTAACGTCACGACATATCGGGAAGAAATTCATTGTTTTTCAGTTTCAGAATGACTTTCGAGTAGTTGGCTTTTGAAAAATATCGGTGTGTTTGATTCGGTATAGTTTACTAAATTTCAGACTATTCCAATGGTGCGATGTAAGGATTTTTCTTGAACATGCATCCTTACAGTAACGTTACTAACTTTGATCGCAAGAAATTTCCAGCATCGTCTATTCAATAACGCAGATGAAATTCACAGAAAAATATACATTTTTTTTCATTTCACTCCGTCAATCCAGAGTAATTGGATTTAAATATTTACAATTCAGTAATTAGATTTTACCACACAACTGTTGTAAATTCTAGGTATTGTAAAATTTTACTCCTGGCAGAATATAAGTAGGTATGTACCATTTTTCTCTTTTTCACGTGATAAAACCTCAAATATACTGATAATTCGGCACACTCGAGCAACAACCTGCAGGACTTTCTGTCATCAATAATGAAATAAAATAGAAATAAATTCTAAGAAATTTTTCTTTAGCCAAAGATCGACGTCTTTTGAACTGTTATACCCGTAAGCTACATGGATCTCTTTAAAAATATAAAAATAGAAACTACTGGAATTACAAAAAAGAGCTTAGATTTCGATGCTTTATTTCAAATCACTTTAAAATTAGGTTTACTCATTATATTCTCAAGGCTATATTCTCTCAAGTCACAGTACGAGATTGTTTTTTTTTTTTTTCAACAGTCAATCTAATATTGCCATTCGCTGATCGTAACCCAGCATCAATGCAATATAATGAAATCGAATATTCAACCGTGCCAAGTTGATAAAAAAAAAATGTTTCAACGAGAGTATAAAAAATCGTCTTCCGAATGAAACGAGTAAAATCGTACGAATCGACCGAATTTTCAACAACTTCGAAGCTATATAAAATGTAAACTTGAAATCAAAACTTTTCCTTCAAATTTCAGTATTTTCTTTACTAAAAACAGATCATCGTTTCTAACGAATACAATAAAAATTCCATAAAAACCCAATAGTAAATACGATCGACGATCACTCTCTCGTAATAAAAAAAATCCGAAAAAAGTATTTTCTTCTCAACTTCCACTAACGTAAAATAAATTCCTTAAGTAGTATTTTTCTCACAGTGCGTATAACATCCCATTTACTTATACATAGCTTATATTGTATTAATAGCAGGACGATTACGAAGTCAAGACCATGCAGTAATTGCCCACCCCCCCCCCCCCCTTCGCCTCCCCCTCCGTATATTTATATCGGCCATTAATTTTCTTCGCGTTTCAGGCAATCACCGCGGTATTACTACCAGTTTACGTAAGGCACGATCAGCGTTACTCAGGTAGGTACCCACTTTTTGCCAGCGTACCTACCTGCCTACCTGCGGCGGAGACAGACACGCAATCAAGTCGTGTGTGTGCGTGTGTAAACGCTGCTGCTGCAGTGTTTATGTGTGAAAGAAAGAAAGAAACAGAGAGGTAAGGGCCGAGGGGCGGGGGAGGGGGGGGGGGGGGGGGGGGGGGGTTGAATTTTTGCGGCATCGTCGTCCGAAACGCTAGCGACCCCGGCTACGAGGATGGCAGATGGCCGAAGCCAGGATTGATTCTTAAGGCCATGTCCCCTCCGCCCCCGTTGACCCCCCGCCCCCTTCCATCGCGGCCCTGGGCGAACGGCATCGCGCACCCTTCCCACCGCCGAATCGATTCCGTACGTACGCCGCTCGGGCGAAACTTTTTTAAACAACCAACCACCAACCAACCAACCAACCAACCAACCAACCGACCAACCAACCAGCCAACCTACCTACCTACCTATCCGGAGCTCGGGACTTTTTTCGGAATCTTTCCGGGCGACGAGGCTTCTCTATATGTACTATATATTCATTCACGCAGTTCCGTATCTGCACGTATAGTTCGAGCTTTTCAGAGTGGGCCCAATTTTCCCTGAATAAGTTACAAACGCTGAGTTTTACCCGACGTAAAAAAAAAAAAAAAGAAAAAAAAGAAAAAAAAACGAAATAAAGAAGGAAGAAAGAAAGAAAGAAAGAGAACATTTTTTTCATCTTTTAATATTGTTTTTTTAAGAAAGGTGAAAAGCGTATACATTTAAAATTATATGTGATTATTCCGTACTGAGAAACCGTAAGAATGACCGATTGATCTTTGAATGATATGCTATAGTAACTATTATCTTAAAGTAATAAACATGAGCTTGAACTCGTTCGTAGTGTATCATGAACACTTACTGGGCGAAAACTGTACTAGCGCACTTGCAGAAAACAAAAATTGTTTATAGTGTGGTTTGATTTGAACATTACAATATTGATTAAAGTTAATAAAATGACCAAACGGGTTACCTCACTAATTCCATGTTCAATGACGTTAAACAAAAATGCAATGATTAAAGCCTCACGAACATGTACAAGGAATTAAACTCAATTTTATGCGGGTTGCTTCGGAAACCTGGGTTTAAAAGACGAAAAAAAACCGGATTTTCAGCTTACAAGCGTCATATGCATAATCGCTGTTTGTAACACAATTCGTGTAACGTATAATAGAATAAAATGTGGAAGCGCTAGGATATGGATGGAATGGCTTGCAAACTATCAACGACATGATAGAAATATTTCTCGTTTACTGTCAGGTTGAAGCTCGTTACGTCGTTATAACGATGCGATTCTCTTTTACGACAAACTTGTTACGTACTTCGCGACTTCGTCATTGTTTGATATTCGATAAATTGTAATACGGCATTAACAAACTGACGTTATGCAAATTCAAGTTCCTTATTTATTCTAAAGAGTCATAGAATATACTAGTGATTTTTATTTCAACGTGTTTCCTTCATATTTTAACGTTATCAATTGTTTCTATGCCATTCTATAGTTAAATTTTTTATTCTATCACATGCAAACTATATTAAAGAAAGTCAGACTCGAAAACTTGTTCATTAAAATGAATGAAAATTAATTTAAACTAAATACAAGCGCGGACCTTTAATCCTTCAGTCGTTTCTATAGTAAATTGATTACATTCAGACTGATCGCTGTTGTTGTCGTTGTTTCGGTTGGTTCTTTTTCTTTTTTCTTTTTTTGACGAGCAACCACGAAGCATCGGTTTCATAACAATTTCAATATGCCAAAATATTTCTAATACACTTGTGGGAAATGATATTTATGACTATTTGATTTCGTTGGATGACGGTCAGGATTTAAATAATGCGAATTAAACGCCTAACTTTATTTTTCTATACGACGTTAACAATCTTTACATTCAATTTCGCATACAATGTTACTTTGTTCTAGTATGTCTATTTTCGACTTTAAAGATGTAAATATATTATTCCAAGTGTTAGTAACTTTATACGATACATTAATGCTCTCTTTCGATAGTATCTTTTTAATGTTTTGTGACAGGCCATCGATGAAACGAATTGATCCAAATGATGTTTGCGAGTTTCGATTATCCTTAACTACACGTAACGTATTCTCTCAGGTTACTAATTATTATAAAATTTTTTTTTTTTTTAATAGTCCGACGATTTCATTCGGACCCTTGTCGGCATTTTTTTTTTTTAATCGTACAGGATCGAAATAAAAATTCGTAGCAGAGATACGCGTAAAGGAGGGTGGTGCAGTAAAAATATTCCGCCGTTTTCAACCAAAATCTATTTTATCGGAAGCCGAATTCCTTCCCACAAGGTCAAGTACCTTCCGGAATGAACAAGTTTGTCTGCATATGCAATAACGTAGTTGCTTTTACAACAAAGGATTTCAGTTTACGAAATCTTTCAAAATTACGATGCACTTACATATAACGGTATACGTTTAACTCCGTTTCTAAATCAAATCCTAAGATATTTCAAGCACATTACGATATAAAAATCCTGACATTTTGTTTTTGGATGCGATACGGTAATTAAATTTTTTCATCTCAATAAAAATCTTCGCGATGATATGCCGGATTTCAACGACAATTTAGTAGCGCGAAAATCATGACAAGACTTGTATAAATTTCGGCAACTTTTTCAACATCCGAAAAATCATCGATCAACACAAACAAAGCTATCGCATAATTCCTCCGATTTACTTACCGTGCGATCAGCAAAGTCGTAAAATAATCAAGACGTACTATGGCTGTTGTTAATCACCGGCGTAATTTAGGATCTCAGAAAATCTCGTATCCGAAGTTTTGATGAAAAATTCATGATTGTCATTGATATACTGACAACGAGTTTCAGTCTTTAAAACCTTAGTAATCATAAAGTGTTGAACATCGGCTAAATGACGCATTCCTTCGTCACCGAAACTCGTTGTCATTGTCACGCAGAATGTAATTTCTAGTTGCGGCTACCAAACAGTCCTCAACTACTTTCATTTCTAATCAAAAACGAATACGACCGTATGGTAATGGTTAAAAAACGAAAATAAGTTTTGTAGGTATGTGTAACCAGGAAATAATCCAGTATGTCTAACTATTATTTTAGGTATGGTCAATCGTACTATATTTTCGTATAATTATTGGGATAATTAGATATTCATCGTTGCAAGAATGAATCCGTGTTAACCAAGAGGACTGATTTAACGTCGCAATAACTATAAAATGTAGCGTCGACGAGTATAATCACACTTAATGGTTACTTCAATCCTATTTCCTTATAATTCCAACAATATATCTCGATACCGTTATCATCCAAACGACACCCGTTTCACTAAAATATTCTAACAACATACAAGGTTTGACATTTTTTTCATCCGCAGTGCGACGACGGTTCGAGTTTTAGATCAAGCACGATAATTCGCAAAACTTGATATGCCCATACTCTCGAATCTCTCCAGAGACCGCAATCGCGACGAGAAATGACCATAAGACAACCGTGAGCAGGTACAATTAATATCCTACAGCCTGCGAAGTCCTTCGCCAGGATCGTTTACCAAAGAACCGAATATTCGTCCAATTTTTCTTGTATCCGATTCGCTTCCATGCCGTCCCTTTTACAAAATACCCATCACTTTTTGTCCTAGTTGCAGTGAGTCAGGTAGACACCCGGGGTCCGACAAAAGTTCGGTTGTGGGTCGCGCGACTCGAGCAAGAGCTGTGCTGGCTGGCTTCTCTCTCGAGTATTGAACGAGCTTGAGCCGCACCAGGCAAGCAGGCCGGCAGGCAGAGGTGCGAGAGAAGCAGGACGGCAACGCTGAGCGGGATGGTCGAGGGGGGAGGGAAACGAAATAGGAAAAGAAAAAGAGAGGAGAGGAGAGGAGAGGAGGAGGAGGAGGAGGAACGAGAGAGGCCAGAGGAAAGAGACCACCTCCCTCTCCTCCCCTTCGCCCTGTCGTCCGCCATGCAGCACGTCGGTAAGGTCCTCCTCCTCCTCCTCCTCCTTCTCCTCCTCCTCCTCCTCCTCCTCCTCCTCTACTACTACTACTACTACTACTACTAGTACTTCTTCTTCTTCGTCTTCTTCTTCTTCTTCTCTGAACGCGGGCTCGCGATGCTATATAAAGGTGTGTATATAAGCGTGTATGCGCGCCTGTATGAAGGCAAGCATCCCTCTTCTGCCAGCCTCCCCTCTCAGCCCCCGAAGATCGCGTCGTTCTCATCTCCTCCGCCATCACCCGGGCAGAAGCAGCAGCAGCAGCCCTCGTTCTGCTCCGTTCGCAGCGAAGCTTCGTACCGTGGTGGAGAAATTACTTGGCCGAACGAACGAACGAACGAAGGAACAAACAAACGGTATATACGAAACATCAGCTTCGAGTGTACAGAGGCGGCCAGGCTGGTCGACTACTGCCTTGCCTGCCGTCTGGGCTTGGACATGCAGCCGTGAATGCCACGGTACACGTAGAATTGACAAGAAGATGCCACGAATCCACGCGATTAATCGCAACGGTGTATTTTTTACCGATAAATACATCTGGGTGGTTCTTAATATGGTCATTACGGTACTTCGTTACTCTTATGGGCTGAAATATCTCTAAATAGCTGAAATAACGCGTTACCGAAACCCTAAGCTCCACGTTCAGTCCCAAAGTCTTCAAATTTTTTTCCCCATTCCAATGATGTAGGATTTTTGGTAGTTGGCAGTTATTTTCCCCTTACATATTTTGTTGCATCGAAAAGTTTGAAACTTGGTAATATATAGCCTGTTAAAAAATCAAAGCTGTTTTGGTAAATGCATTGAACCCGAGGTGCCAAAAAACTTAGATATGTTATTCAAAGGAAAAAATCGAAAGGGTTTGAAACAGAACTCATCTAACTCTCAAATATAAGAAGCTAGAGTTTCCTTCTATTTTCTATGATTTATTCTGAGATATACTTCAGCCCGTGGTAACGCAACGATATTCGATAATGACCACATTTAACGCTAGAACAGTAACAAGGGTTGAAAAACATATTCCACGCGAATTTTTTTTGCCCCACGTGATTCTTTATTGAAAGAAAAACGAACGAGATGGAATTTACAAGATCGGGGCGTTTTACTCCCCCCCCACTCACGTTGCCGGAATGGATAGAAAAAAAAGTAACGTTACCGTTCTAGGGTTAAGCACTACCACCTTCAGGTAGGGTGCTAATCCAGAATCATTCTTCTCGTAGGTTCGGATTACACAACACTGAAGCTCGTACCGACTACAAAGGCTAAGCGGCCACGCGGACTAATGCCTGTTAGAAAATCACGAGCATCGAAATCTACATTATTTTATTCAAAAGAAGCTTAGAGTCTGCGGCAGCTAGCTTCAGATTTACCACCGGATTTGACGTTGGCGCATTTTATATCCGTACTTGTAGACTTGGTCTCTGTAATGGCTGTTGTCGGGTTCTTAATTTCTTTCGAGTTATGATATCCACGGATTCGAAACGAGCTATGCCCGAAAGATACAAGTACGCGGAACAAGCCCTCGTGAGAACTTTTTCGAATTACTCCACTACTGTGCGCGATTCGCGGGTTCAAAGAAGCTTGACATCGCTCTGATAGTCCAACTAAAAGTGTATGTTCGTATGATTCATAAGCGGATACTTTGAGTGATGAGCAGTTTTTAGAATTTGTTTTTCATCTGGAATGGATTGGGTTCTGTAACAATGACTTTATATATACTCTAAACGTTGCGTATTGTACTTCAATGCACTTCTACCCCGCGTTTCCAAATTCGAGAGAGCCACCATTCCACGTGAACATACTTTTACCTAACGTTTGATCTCGACGTCAAAGTCAAGATATATGAAATAAAACATCGCAACATAAAATTAATTTAAATAATCCAAGAGCATGACTGAAATCAGCAATTGTCGGTACAGTGATTACACGAACTTCAGCTATGCGTGGGACTGAAATGGAACCGATAAAAGATTAGACTGTTATTTGTGTAATAATCGAACTTGTGGTAGCTACCTTTTTTGGAATATTACATGATAAATTAGAAACCCGATACGTCTATAGTTGTAGTTTGTTATTATATGTCAGATGGAATTTTTTTTCTCAAACCAAGGGAATTAAAAATTGTCTCGGGATATAATATACAAACACTACTGCATCGAGTTACTCGTACATAATTTCACTATAATGTTTTTATATTCCACGTCCAAGACGTCGTTATTTACCTCAGTCAGAGTACATGTAAATAATTACTTATCTGATTCAAGAAAATTTTTGCTCCAACGACGAACAAAAAATGAAATATTACACTATAGTTCTTTTTTCGGCTCTCGTTGTTCTGTTCCCGTTTAATTTACGCGCAACAAAGTAGCAATCGAGAGAGAAAGGTGTCAATAAATTGACCGAAACAAAGTTCTTTGATTTCTCCCGGGCCAAAAATTTGGCCTGTCCCGATCCTTTTCGACAACGTCTGAAAAATGATGAATAAAAATAATCGCCATCAAATTGAATAGAAAAAAAAAGATCTATAAGGGTGCCGCTGATTCCGTAGATCGCACGCACGTAACGTTATATACCGAAGATCTTTTTGAAACGAATGGCCGCGATAAAATCGGAATATCCACGACCGGAACAGTGGCATAATTTAACTCCCTCAGCAGTTTTCAGTGATTCTTCTTTGAACCCGTACGTATCTAGGTTTATAAAATAAACTCCGAGCATCATGCACCAAGGGCAACGCCGTAAACCCAACTGCAAAACGCCGATGCTCGCGGGATTTTATTATACATATTACATCCGTATTTGTAAGTACGGCGTAGCATATAACCTCCCGTGCCAGTGTTGTGTAAGTATGTACCTATTGCCAGTGCAGGCAGGTTATTTCGAGCATCCGGATTCTCTTTTCTCGCGTTCCCGCATGCCACACCATGTTTTTCACGAACGAAGCGTGTTCGCAGTGTAAGTGTACATCGAACTTTGGCACAACCTGTAGGTACTCGGTAGTTGAGGATTATAACGATTGGATGAAGCAGAAGTTACTTAACGCTCGTTAAACTCTGAATTATCTTAAACTAACGATAAGAAGCTTTTCGTCAATCGCGGATAACTGTGTCGAATTCCGACGTGCAAAGGTAGATGAGAAAGACGGTTTATCTCGTTTTCACAAAATTGATGCCTCGTACGAGAAGACCACGACATGTGCAATTGCAAAAAGAAAGACGTCAAGATTTTAGGCCGGAAAGTAGGCATGGTACGGCACACATGTCGGGTCGCTTAACGTATGCAAATATTCGTTTCAAGTACGTCAAAGATATAATATTTACTCAAAGTACGATAAGACGGCCGGTGACCCTACACGCCTGGCCTCGTTATACTCCCCTCGCATCGCTTGTCCGACTACGTGAATTATTCTCGCCATGCCGTGCTGTATCATACGTGCTGACGAAGGTTCTGCGGTTCGTGCTTACCAACCACGCCGTGGACAATAAAACTTATCGCGGATGCAGGGTTAGGTATCATCGTCGTAACATCGCGATATCTGTAGCCGAGTTCAGGATGGGAATACTGCCGTAGTTGGGGTTGGTTATTGGCAAAATTCATGCTCATCGGACTGTTGGAAGTAATCCCTTGGCAGCGATTTACGGAAATTGGTTGATCGAATAGTAGAACGGTGTAGAGAATTAGAAGAAGAATTAAACGAGTTTATATTATGTAGGATAGTAACAAGTATGATATAATAAGTGAAGAAAGAAAATCCGACGAAGCGTTCAACGATCGAGTTGGTTTCGACATCTCAGTGCTGCACCAATTAGCCAATCGATTATGCAACTCCTCGTCATACGTTGTGTGTCAAACGCGGTACACTACGCGTATTCCACGTTACGAACGTTCTTCGGCTTTGGGGCCCTGCAGGCTTGGGACTTGTCTCATCAAACCTTGAGGCTCAAGGGTTCTTGGCTTGCAGATGGCGCCGAGGATTACAGGGCTGTATACGAACGGTTAACGGCGAGTGGAAGGAAACGAAAGAAAATGCAGAAGGAAAAGATTATGTACGTATTGTATACGCATGTATATATATGTATACATACATGTCCAAAAAGAGGAAGCGAACCGACGAGAGAACCAAGCCTTTGCTTCAGTCTGCGCTGCGCGTGCTTACAACTGTTGATGTATGAAGGAAATGTAGATTTACACACGAACGAACGAACGAACGAACGACCCCCCCCCCCCCCCCCCCGAGCTACGACAACCTGCAACTAGCTTTTTTATTTCGAGTAACGAATCTGATCAATAATTTTATCAGCTGACAAAAAGTCTTTTTATCTTCCTTTGGACATAGTTGAATTGTTTACCTAAACATTTAGTCTTTTCCTAACCATTTCTCGCAGCGAATCAAAGTGAATTTCTTTTTCATTCAATCGCAAAATTTTCCTACGAAAAGGTAATCGATCATTATCTACAAAAACATTTTTTTTTCGTTATTTCAAGAATGACGAGAGCGATTTTATTGGTCTTATGAAACTTTTCATTGTGTCGATTAGACATTTTTCTGATCATAAATTCCATTTTTTAGAAGTCTTATCTTTTAACAACATTTGGTGAATGTTTATTCGAGCCAGTTTAATATTATTATTGTTATTACAAGTCCTTGGAAATGTTCGTAGATTTCGGGTACATGATATTTTATTGTCAGTTCACGATATTGTACCTCCGTAATTTATTCTCATAATTGTTCGTCGATGAACGAGCACGTGATGCGAAACGACGAAATGATTCGATCGAATTCGGTATATATCGGAGGAGATATTAATTATCACGCAAAGATAAGAACAAAATAACATTTCCCTCGGCGTGTTAATGTGACAGTGTATTAAATGAATGCTGATCTCGCATAATGTCGAAAAAAATATCGATGTGTATAAAATGTGCATGCATGGAAAACTGTAGTATAACGATGAGACTGATGTATTGCAAATAAAAATTCATTTTATAAAGCAAAGTTACAAGCGTACCGTCATATTTTTATATTCAATCATCGTCGTAAGTCTCCTGCTTTTTCTAGACCTACTTTTCTTGTGAAACCTTGTGAAATTTATGCAAGTTACAAGCTATTCAATTCCAACCAGTTTATCGATATCCAGTAGCTACGTTTTCTCTAAATCGGATTGAGCCCGACGTTTTACAATATAAATTGGTTTTCCTCCGACGCGCGAACAACTGATATTTACTTTAATATGTATCCACTCTTTTAGTCGAGAAATGTGCAAGTAATTTTCTTCCACTTAAATTCGTATATGCGGAAGCATTACAGATTACAAGAATTTTCCGATAGTTCTCAAAAAAGTTCCAATCAGATTCCTGCAGGACTTACAGATCAACAGTTGGTACGTAAACATTATCGCCGAAGGTTGCCATTAAGGTGGCGAATATTGGATTGCGTGTAAACAATTTTCTTGTGTGGAATAAGTGCATCGCTGTAAGCTTCAAATTAAACTTACAGGCGTAAAAGTGATTCGCAGAGTCGTTCTAAAATTTTTTTTATATCCATATTGTCCCTGGAAAGCGAGTTTATCAAACAACTGTCGTGAAAATAAATCTGGCTAAGGCAAATAACGCGCTTCTTAAATCACGAAACAGTCAACATCACGTTTAGAAACCAGTGAGCGTCTCGTGCCAGGTGAGACTTTACTTGAGTGTGCATACGTACTAGACGGAGCCGTGTTTTTGCAATAAGATTTAAAGTTTCGAGTGACAATATTAGCGCAAAAGATCGAACAAAAAATATCGCTACTGCTCGATCAATCGTTGATTAAAAACTACTTTATCCCTGGATTATTGCTGTAATTTACTTTCGATGATCTGTTACACATGCATTTCGGTACGGTATGAACCATGTGTCATTGTTGACTTCTTTGTTGCTTGCTTCCACGAGTCAGCGAGCTCTGACCATCGCAGAGCAACGTTACACAGAGGCAGAATAATTGACGGAATATACACGCAAATACAATTTTATGCAAACAACGTTGTGTCTGGCCGCATAATGCGGCTTGGCTTGGTCGATTGTATTTATAAGTGAACGGATAATTTCGTTTGCACATACTCGCAATGGTACGAGGCTCTTTACTGTCGTCAAACGTATCGTTTGTATGTACATAATTCGATGATGCTCGCAGTATGCATACGTATAATAATGTACCTAACCCCGTATAAGTCATACTGTACAGACGCATCGCATATTACAGCACACTTCTGTCACTCTCTATCTCTCTCTATTCATCTTTCTCTTTCTCTCTCCCCCCTTCCTCACTCTCTCTCTCTCTCTGTCTCTCCTGTTCTCTTGTCAGGCATTGAAACATTCAGCCTGCATCGACGAGAAAATAATTTAAACGACATTTCGAAAAGCGTAATCTGAACGAAATTGCGATCAGGTTCTGCATGCGAAAAAAATCTCACGTGGCGTGTACCGATGATGCAACCGCACGTAAAAGAGTATTCTTTGATATTCACTGTTTTTTTATACGTGTCAAAGTAAAAGAATAAAATTTGTAACAAGTTGAATTGGTCGAATAAAAATATATAACAAATTTTCATATCGTTAGTTTTTACTAATAATTCAAATTCCTAAGTTGATTGTCGACGAGACGTTTATAAAAAAAAGAACTGGTTTGAAATAAAATTATACGTATATATTTTATTATTATAATTTTGTTAAAGTAAAGTATATAGTTTATTTATAAAAGTCTAAAAATTCGTTACGCTTCTGTACACAAAATTATTTGAATAACCGAACGATTGAAAAGGGAAATCTATTTCAGACGCTTCTCGTGGATAATCTATTTACTAACGAAATAAACTGTAACACATTAAATCCAGACAAGTGAGATATGTAGTCGATTCTCACTTGTTATTTAGTCATTTTCTACTTGCTCACTATCCGGACATCTGTAGATATAGAAAAAAAAAAAAAAAAAATATTCTTAACTTGTAAAAAAAAAAATTATCACATATCTAAGATTAGAATTAACCGACACAAACGTGAAGCTGACGCTAGCGGCTAGAGTTGGCAGTCAGATGTGTTAAACTTTTCGGAAATAGAAAAATGCAGTGCAGTTTTATCCTCATAATTCTACAAGAGTGTTGGGGGTTCAAGGTGTTTAACAAAATTTTGATTTTCGGATTTCACTACCTTATTTCATTGAATATTATAACGTTTGGCTGCTAGTTTCAGCCTCGTCACAAGAGCATAAATTTGCAATGCAAATAACAAAGAACGCGAATGAAAATTCGATTAATGAGGAGTATCGTGTACGTTCAATTGCCAAAAGGCCAGTAGCTTCGCAAACTCCGTTTTAGAATATTCCCCAACTGTTCTTTTCTTTTTGTAAATCATTCAAAACAAAGGTCTTATAAATTCGTCTCAACGTGAACGGGATACTGCATTGCTAAAATTTAACCCGCGTTACGCATCAATAGTTGAACTCTTGTATTATCCTATAATATACATATATTTCAATACGGTGAAACTTTCTTTTGCACCTTCATTCGTTCGTTTTCAACCGTCATTATTATTTTCGGAATAAGATCGGATAATTCATCGTGCGAGAAAATAATATCAGCGATACCGGTTCAGCCTCTCGGGGACTGGTTTAATGTCTGCGCAACGGTCGAAATGGACGATCCCGACGACTTTCGCTGCGGGCGATGCGATGGGGTCGCAGGAAGCTCACGGAGCTGTGGAATGGAATGGCTGGGACTTACGGCCCGACAACGCAACATGTGCATCGCCTGCATGAGAATGCCCCGGCTTCCTTGCCTGCATCTCAGCTTTGCAGCCGGCGGCGGGCCGCGTGAATAAATATCAAGCCAAGCATCTTACCTACCTTTGCGTTCGAAGAGAGGAGGATGTCGGGTAGCGCTGGCGTCTTTTGTCCGCTGGATGATGATACGGTCTTGCTTGTTCGAAGAGAGTAAAGTTTCTATGGTGCGGCGACGATGACGAAGACGATGACGATGACGATGACGATGACGATGACGACGATGACGGTGATGGCGACGTTTTACGATCTAGGATGCACCGTTGGCCCCGTTATTCAATATTATTCAATTGAGCCTTGCCCACGCATCTGCTATGCGGTGCGTTATTATTTCACGGGTTATTTATAACGAAGGAGCGCGACTCGACGATCACTTTTTGTGTATTTAATCTTACCGCCGATAACGCAACACTTTTCCTTACATTGCGACACTCGTTAGTTCACCCGATTTTCTTTTTACTTTGTTTGCTACACTCTATTGTCGTTCACGATATTTGCGACACGTATGGATGCTTCGGCTCGGCTCGCTTCACTCGATCGATCAATTGCAACGCTAACGCGACGAGGTAAACAAACAATTGCCTATCGCCCGATGATGGCGGTGGACTTCAGACGCGTTAATAAACCGTTTCTGCTCGAATCTTGCCGATATTTAGTCCCATTTTAACGATATGTACCGGTAAAATAATCCCTCGCGTTACTCGGCGCTTGTCCTTTGTTGATAAATAACTTGCCGGTAAAAATTTAGTAACAACATTGCGCCCTCCCGTACGTACAGTATAACATAGAATTACGACGATGTAGTGAAAAGTAAACAGAAAACAAAGGAACGAGTAGCAAAGAAAAAAAAGAAAAGATTTATAACACCAATGATTGATAGTGCTGCTCGCGTAATCGATAATAATTAATTCCGTTTAAATAATTCGTTCGTTGCAATATCACGCAAGATTTCCATGAGAAATAAAAACGAGAAACACTTCAATTTCCTGGTATAAATGAAATCGATGCATAATAAATAAGCCTACGAAACGAACGCGCACGAAATAAGTTGGCGGTGATTCATTCACATAACTCGATGCAGCATAGAAACACTGTTATTGGCACAAAATCACTCCGTAATAATCACAAATGCATCGGCGTTACCCGCGTTGTTTGCTAACGCTTCACTGACTCGATTGCTGCTACAGTTTATTTATATCAATATCTTTCCTTCCTCGGTACGATACGAAATTCGTCGACTTGCCCGCCCGCAAACCCTCGGCAACTGTCCGCGCGTTTCGAGAGCTTCTGAGGGAATGACGGAACGAGCTCGTGGCGCTCGTAGCGTTTTCGCCGCGAACTATCGCTCACCTCACGGACCGATCCTCTCCCGCCCCCCGCCATTCCCCTCCCCACCCCTGCCCTTCATTCTTCGTTTCACCGCTCGACGTAGTGTCGGGCCAAGGTGCGACTCGCAGAGTGCAACGTCCGCCGAATTGTCTTATTCGCCTTTTTTCCCCAATTTCATATGCAGAAAACTGCAACCGGACTTCTCTGCAGGCTGTTTTCGGGAATTTTTACTATTATTCGTTAAAATTTTTGCACATCTTCCGTAGCCATTATCGTATACGGAACGTGTAGGCTACAACTTGCGGTAGTAACATTGATCACGAGCCTGTTTAACTTATGCTTGTTTGAATTAGATTACAGGTATTTTCTGTCGACTGAATTCATTTCGTTATTAGGCGAATAATTGGATATTATGAAAATATATATGTCAGACACGAGTGTCGTCGAACAAGACGAAGTCTTGTTTTATGAAATAATTGTGCATCGACGATACAACATCGAGTTACGATTAAACGATGCTCAAGTGTAACGGAATTTGTTGAAATACAAATTGTTCTGTTCGATTAGAGGCGAGGGGCGTTCATGCTACTTATTTTGTGCTCTGCATAGTTTCTTATTTTTCTAATGTAGAGGTTTGGACATACGGAAAATTCAAAATACTACATACAAACTGCCGAACGGGTTGATTGACTAGAGAACAAATGTCGCAAGTGTAATAGATAGTAAAAACTTGGATGTGAATAATTAGTAATTTGCTTTAAATAATGTTTCATGCAAGTACATGCAGTTTCTACTGAAGTATTCGAATCGGCATTTATGACGCATACACCGTTGAATAAACACCAAGCTATCAAAATCTCTAATCGTAATCTGTGGGCATAACTGAGAACATCGTAATATATGCCGGTGTATTGTCGTTGATGATTTCATGATCGTAAAGCTTTGTTTGTCTTTAGTTTGATTTACATAGGTATGTTATATGGATAAGTTCGATCAGACGTTGACTCAAGTCAGACAATAACTTATTCGACTCCGTAAATACAATCTCCCAAGCCGGTAAATTGGGGAAACCGACAGTCGAAAAAACTCTGATTGCTCGAGTAGTTCAGATCACTCTCGTAAATAGGAAGAATCGAATGACGTAGTGATTCTAGTGTCGGGATGAATTTTCCACATTCCATACGATCCTTTTTCTCGGTTCAGTTATATCCACTGACATAACATGGGTATAATTCATGATTGCGTATATCGGAAATCAGATTAGCAAATATGTATGCATGTAATATTGAATTAAAAATAATGGTACCAAAATATCTACCACTCACCAGTCTTCCCATTCATGATACAACGACTCTCTCGTAGAGAAGAGTGGCGTCATCTGCCAGAGAAAAAAACGCCAATAGATATCGGATGTAATCTAGCTTGCATACCTGAGATTCGTTATAATCCCTGTAAAATTGAGAAAAATCGTACGAATATATGACTGCAGATGTGAAAATTTATTAACCGATTAGTTTTCCGAATGAATCGAGTTTTCGCGCGATAATCTGGACAACGATTCATAACAAAAATAAGAATACCTGTATTACCGACTCACGGTGATGAACGGGAACGGCTTCGTCGACACTGTTGGTTCAAGCTTTCTTGCGTTTCCGCAACTTTTCTGTCAAAATTGTATTTACAAATTACAGGATCATCGGTTGTGACTTGTGAGCCTTGTGGCTCACCGATATATTTCTTTGTGGCGTTCGTTCAATCTTCGTCGGTGGACTTGAGAGAATACCAATTCGTTTGAAAAGAAGGAGTTGAGCGCTGTGACGTTACTGCGACATGAATATATCGCAAATTGCTCAGCCAGGACAAATGGGATTAGGACAAATGTCGCAACCTAACCCCCAAATACCCCAAGCACAACAGCAGCAGCAGCAACAGCAACAGCAACAGCAACAGCAGCAGCAACAGCAGCAACAACAGCAGCCGCAACAGCAGCAGCAACCGCAGCAACCTCAGCAACAGCAACAACAGCAACCGCAACAACAGCAACACACGCAAGAAAAGTTGGATAATATATCGAAGGTGAAATCCCTTGTCGGTCCGCTAAGAGATTCTCTCGCTGTCGCCTTGAAAACAGCAGCTTCAACTCTGCAACAAAACAGCCTAGTCGACGTAGGAACTTACAAAGGTATCGATGTTCCCGTTCAATACAGATTCGACAAGAACATTGAGGAGTTTTATTCGATATGCGATCAGATTGAACTTCATCTGAAAACTTCGATTGAATGCTTGTCCCAGAATTCAAGCTCTGTCAGGTATCTTCCGATGTCCGTTGCCACCACCAGAACTGAGGCTGTCTCGGGACAAGAAGGTCCGGCTCTCACCTATCCACAGTTCCTCATGACCGTAAGGTCTCAGGTGGCTTATGCCAAAGAAATTCACGACACCCTCATATCCGCGGCTCACACTATCACTCCTGGAGAATAAGACTAGGATTAAAGAACGATCTTGTTTTACATTAAAGTGCGACATACTTGATTGTTTGTACCCACTTTGAACGTTATTCGTTCGTTCGGTGAGCCTTGGGGTCCAGATTCCTCTTCCAGCACTGAAAGATTATCCAGCTGACCTAATGTGATTCCATCAGTGGTGATGAATTTCACAAAGTTCTATTTGATAACATGTTATATCGCTGGATAGTGGGATTTTGACAGTATTATAGAAGCCATGTATTTCAAATAACAGTTACCGTGTTACAGGAATTTGAACTTTGAGTATTTTTGACTTGTATACAATCGTCCCTGTATTTATGGCAAGTGATATTGGAATGATTACTGTTTAATAAATATTTTCCGTTATTCATTCAAACTTTCAAACGTCCATCATTTAAAATCCTTCACTTATCACCATTCCTTCTTTATTCTTCCTGCTGCTATTCACAGTACTTTGTATATCAGGTGCATTTTCTACCAAGTCGACTGGCCCTTCAAATCCTATCAGTTTTAATGTTAATCATGTTTTATTCAAATGCTGACTCAAGGGAGTGAGGCTCGAAAAAATTTCATGTACCATTGAATCATTAACTGTTTAGTTTGCAGAAACTAGTTGGTGCATTGATAAATATAATTTCGAATAGCTAGGTACAACAAATTGAGTATAACTAACAGCTCATCCGTTTTGATCTGTAGTTCTATATTATATGCACTTTTATGTTCTGGCTTACTCTGAAAATAAGTCGCCAATGTCCAAGTAGTAAAATTAAACAGACGCGCCCATGGTAAAGATATTCCACAGACAATAATCTTCTAAATTTCTGGATAATTTTAGTTTGTCATAATCTAATTTAAAGCAATGATATGGCGAATGTTTAACAATCTCTATGAACAAAATATCTCCATATCACAAAAACCTTAAATTATCGATGTCGTCAAATCCATTTTACAAAAGAAAATCCTTTCACGTAGAAACAATCATATCATTTCACTACAATACTCAAGATCTTGATTTCATGTCTTCGTAAGGAAATTTCTGATCATCGTGACATTGAAAGCATCTGGTATAAAAAATTATTTCTTTTGAAGAGTAAATGTGATATCAACATATTCGAGTTTGTCCGAAATAAAGATATTTTTCACAAACACAGTCTCATATTGGCCATATTATTGCTTTAGAAACTCTTCAAGTTCTACTATGAACAATTTTTTAAAAAATGGGAAAAAGCTTGTCATTGACAAAATTCATTTGAACTACAATTCGAACCAACTCTTGATAATGCATGACGGCAAATGTACGCCTGTAGGTGGCATTATCTCGCGGTGTAAATGCAATTTACCAGATCAATTGATGCGCTGGGATCGCCGAAAAAATAGTGATACAAATGTTGCGTTGTTACATGTCGGCTGCGTACGGTAAATTAAAGTGTGATGAAAATATATATTCGACTTGCATTAACTATTTCGATAGAATACCATTGAGGGTGGATTTTAATTTGAAATGCAATTCTAACTTGATACAAACGGAATGCTATTATCTGGCGCGATTCATTTGTCATTAATCAATACTACTGAAAATCGTACCACATGTAGTTAACATTAACCAGATGTTCGATTCCGAAGTACGGAAAATTCGCCATTTTCAGAAGTCATATTGAATGAAAAATGAAAAAGTAGCGCTTAAAGTAATCATCTCGCTCTTCAAAGTACATCTGCAATTGTAATAATAGGAAGTTATCTGCCTATAGTACAGCAGTAGCTTTGAAAGCTATAAGATAGTTGAGAAAAATTCATTTTCATACAAACGAGAGTTAATTTATTACCTTCGTAGAGTACAAGTTGTATGTATGTATGTATGTGGATTGCAAAGGATTAAGGTAATCCATATCACACCGACATGCGGCATACAAAATTTTTCGAAACCAACTAATCCCGTTTACATGATTCAACCGCACGTTATTTGATTTAAATAATATCTAGTTTGACCCGGTATTTGAATTAGAAAATCATCAGTTCGTTCAATTTTGTGGGAATAATTGAATAAATATAATAAATATAGATCGCACAGCAATTAATGTAGCAACGTTTTGCTGAAAGGTCCTTTGAAAACAACGTCAAAGGAGATATTTACATAAAAGAAAAACAGATTCACGGTTTTCAAGACAGACCAATTATCGGAGTATACTTTTTCTTAGCTCAAAGTTTGTGCTTATTAGTTTTCTGACCGTGATTGAACATTGAGAGCCTCGATGAGATGACATTATTGTCGTGAATATCGTATCATTTCCTCTAATTGTAAGCGTAATGTGATGTATGTAAAAATTTATTAAATATGCATTAATAACGAGGCTGACAAGGACGGCGTGCAAAAGAAAAAAAAGAGATAAAATTAATAAAGTTCATACTTCAGAGATATAAAACGAATTTTAATGTCTCGTTATATAGTGTATTTCTGTCTCTAAAATATAACAAAATTTATTTTCTCTGGATCCGAAGTTTAAGGTATCCGAAGGGGCGACAAAATGTAGACATAAGCATTATGTAATGTAATAATCAATAATATTATGCGATAGTAATTAACGTGTATACAATTAATTAATAATTTTTGATAATAACTAATTGTTAGTTCTAATCGTAATCATCTCAACAATTCATTGTGTGAAAAATCTGCCCATGTTTGCAGTTATTATATAGTTGTATACATTGCGTTAATTTTGTACCAACATACAAAAATAACATTCACAGATAGTGTGGTTATAATTAGTTATGTATTGTATTTTATTACTTCCTCAAATATGGGCAGATTTCAATAAAATCCACAATGTAATAATTCTAGAAATCTTACAGTAGTCGTTTAATCAAGAGGCTACTTTCAAATAGAACGTACATCCGAAAATTACAATAATATACGAATTATTCAATACATAAAACAAATTCAATACTATATATAAAGTATATATATAATTTTTCTTTACTTTATATATTTTCGTGTGTGTGTGTGTGTGTGTGTGTGTTTGTTCTTATCTGCATATGCATTTATTATATACGTGTTATATATATACTTGTAAAAACAAAAAAATAAATAACCAATATATTACATCGTATCAAGTACATAATTGTTTGTTGCTTGTTTTCTTTCTTTTACCTTTTCTAGTTTCTATGTGTTTTCTTTTTTTTTTTGTCTCTGTTTCCGTCAGTGTATATTAGCTCACGAATATGTTACAAATCAATGTAACAATTTAATGCTAGATAGTTGAGTTGTTGGGAAATAAATTGTGACATTAAAAATATTTCATACCTATAATATCATTCCAAGGAGCTGCGATAGAATGCAAACGATTTACACGACAAATAGCCGGATTCCCTGGCAATGCCGTTATCATTACTCATTTGCATCGCTCGCGAAAAATTAGTATGAATTAGGAAAATTGAGAATTAAATAACGCGGGGCTCGTTGTCAGTTCAGTATTTATTAAAAAAGTAAGGTGCAATTATAAGCAATAAACTCATGTCATTTCAGTTTTAAATTCGTTGCAAATATGTACTTCTGCACTCGAATCGATTTCTAAGAACGAGCCGGTCGAGAAGAAATACGTAAAACGATGAGGATTAATTTACAATTAAGAGACTTGAGTAAACTACTTTTTATCTCGAGCCCGCGTAAAACGTTAAATCTATGAAAAATCGGGTTTCTAGCCACGAAAGTCTAATTGTACGGGTTATAATTTCGTGTCGATGAATAAGGTTCGTGTAGTATTAGAAAATGTCTCGATTCCGCTTCACAATCTAATGTAATAAAAAATCAGTCTAAACATGACCAAGGTAACTATACATATTTATAGGTATAAAGCTAAAAGATGCTACAAAACAAGGCATTTTTATTTTTAGTTTTATTTCATTTTTTTTTTTTTTTTTTTTTCATTTTATATTAACAATTAATATTATGCTGATATATTATCCTATGATTAAAACCCCAGAAATTCATATTACCATACTAAAGTTTGCATGTACATAACATTGTAATTCTTTCAATGCAATACGTTCAAAAGTATTCATAATTGCGTTATATATGCCCACGTTTGTTGTATATAATATAATGTTCAGCTTCGTGGCCATGATTTGTTATTCGGTGCGTGCGCATCTAGTGACCTTATAATTGCATATTAATAACTGCTTACTTCTTTTTTTTTTTTTTAATTTCTTTCAAATTATTTACAATATATCTCTGTTCAACATTATTAATCAATTGTTTGAGGAAACATTATTCTTCCATGAATCTCTACTGTTTGTGTACGTGTTTTTGTGTTTCAGTGTATGTATGTGTGTACTGTGTATGTACGTATAATTGTGAAATTCTTCGATAAGGGTGTTTTTCACTTTTCTATTTCTCTTCCGTCTACTCAACTAGGTACATATATATATTTAAGTATTTACAAAATCAATTATAGTTATTCATTACTTTACCTTTAAATATGATGTACGTATCTCCTGCTTTTGGTTTGAATATAGTTTTAAAATGTATGTACCTATTTTATTACCGTTGTATCAATTGGAGTTAAAGTTCGATACTCAGTGATCAATCGGTTTTGTTAGACGTATTTAATCGTGTTCGCATGTATTTCAAGTTTCAAACTTACTCGGAATATTTTCAACTTTCAAAGTTAGGTTATCGTGTAAATAAGAGAACGTATAGGCATGTAAACTATTTTTTTCATCAATTCAATACAATTTATTATAG
Source organism: Neodiprion fabricii (assembly GCF_021155785.1). Lineage (NCBI taxonomy): Eukaryota > Metazoa > Arthropoda > Insecta > Hymenoptera > Diprionidae > Neodiprion > Neodiprion fabricii. Next base: position 25,663,808 of record NC_060242.1, on the reverse strand, counting down.
GTTACACAAGCTTTCGAATCACTGTGGTTATCACTTTTTCTTTTCAGATTGTAATCATTCTCACACGAACTATTGAAATACTCACGATGAATTAGTTGATCTAGTTAAAGAACTTTTGAAAAATTTCGTTATTCTAATAATATTGCTGATCGGATTTACTAAACATTTACCATTTCTTTTGAAAACTGTGTATCGAATCTTGTGCAATTGGAGGACATTGAAAGAACGTGTGTCGCTTGCTCCTGTACTTTGAACAAAACATATCGATTTAACGGTTGCAGTTCGAGGACGTGATTTTCGGGTGGGGGGAGATGCAAAGATAGTGTTTTAGTCGGAATTGCGATGTACTCGAAATAAAGTACGGTCAAGATACGGAGCGTGGCAATTTTATTTCTCAACTTCGAAAAAACAGAACACATAAACGAGTACAGTTGTAAAAATGTACACCTTCGTTCAACAAATGTACAGGTAAACATTGTTTCTTCACTCGTTCTAACCAAGTCTCAATGCAAATGATGGTATATGTGTGGTTTGTGTTTTGAAAAAAAAATAAATAAAAATCTTAATGTCCGCTTATGAACCGAATATACTCGTGTAATATATAACTGTATGTATATATAATATATGTAAGTAATAAATGTACATCTCCGAACGACAGAACAGCATATACCTCTTTTAAAAATACATATATATCATTAATCAATATTTTACTTTCTATTTTATGCCATAGATATACATATGTATATAGATTAACGGGTATAATTTGTAAATGTCTCTACTTCCGTGTCGAGTTATTCATATAGTTTGTCAATGACAAATTTCCCAGGTAAATTTATATACTCATTAAAGAAATACGGCAAATATATCATATAATTATGGTAATATTGTAACAACTGTCGTAACGGACGCGTATAGCAATTAAATTCTTTTCATTCATATAAAGTTTTACAATAATAGAGGATGCATTAATTCAACAACGTATAACTGGAGAGCACCGACTCCTCATCCTACGACCTTTACAGCTATGGATGAATTATATCACATGTTCGTTATACGTTCGTAATCATTTCGCGCTACACGTTGGTGGGATGCAATTGGATCTGTTGAACACAATTCTGTGATCTGTGTACCATCGCGTTCTCATATGAAGCAACGGAGTAACAATGCCCGAAGTCAGGTGCAGGCAATGAGAGAAAAAAGAACAATCCAGTTCAATGACTTTAAGCCACGAACTTACGTAAAATCACTCGAAGTTATAAAGTCGCTTGAAATTAATCGAAATCTCGCAAAGTCCCGACAAGTCGCGCGAAGTCATCTCAAGTCTTGTGAAGTTACTACGTTAACTCACTTCAAATCACACGGAATCATTCGAAGTCACGAAATCTTTCAAAGTTTCGATACCCCGATGTCAGGTGCAAAGATCCAACTTCAGGAGTGTTTAATTCCTCGATAAGAAGAAAAGGTTGACCCGATTTATTTTCAAGTCAGGCTAATTGTCACTCGTAGGAAAATATCGGCGAGACATCGACTAATTGATGTTGCCGCGTGGTTTGACTGCTAATTCTCGCCTTCGGAAATATTATTTGAAAATGTAATTTCAAGTACTTGAGTATTAATTGAAAATTTCTCGATATTCCGTCCGTATCCCAACCTTATTCTATTTATTCCAATGATTGCGAAAGTATACGCTAAACATGCGTCATTGATCTATTTATCCGTACAATATCCTGCTATAAAACAAAAGTGTCATAATGGAAAGCAGAATCCGTTTCATTATAATAATACCATACTAATATCTCAAGCTCCGTGTTTAAAATGATTTTACAAAAATCTTCACGATTCAATTTTTCAATCATTCAGATGTATTTTATTTATTTCGTTTGTACTAACAGTATATGTGATACCCTGCTCATGGAAATTCCATATAAACATTTCATACAGTATTATACATTATATCATGTACTTTAGGTGAAATTAATCGATCCACATGAATTATGATAGTTTTTAGTTAGATAATAAGTTCGTAGTCGTGGTAAGAAAAAAATTAATAAAAAATAAAAAAAATAAAACAAACAGAAAGAAGAGACGTTAACAAAATAATTTTTACACTGGTCAAATTGCACTCGGGATTATACAGCTTGGTGAATTACTTCATGCGCTTGGTGTGTACATTAAGAGTGAACTATAGGCAATTTTGCAAGTTCATTTGCGTGTTTTCAGTCTTAATCATTGACGATGGATGTTCACCGTGCTCAATATTTTAGATGCCGTTTTACAATTAGAAGCTTTTGAAAGCTAGTGAATGCTCGTAATTATTGAACAACCGAATTGAAATTCTAAAATCGGGAATGGCGGCAATGTTGATTTTCTACCAATGCCAAATTAGTTACATATCAGATATTTCACCCACGAAATTTGCTTTCGCAATTTTAAGTAAGTTGACAGGTTTAATTTACGATCGAGTCGAGTTTCAAATTTGTATTTTCATTCTTGACAATAGACGTCGAATAATTCACTTGCTTGCCAGGAGATTCAGCTCATGGTGCCCATGGTACACTCTTGATGAGAAATTTATTCCGGGGGGTTCGAAATTTGTGCGAATTAGTAAATCGTCGTGATAAACTTTTTCGCGATACATTATAGGTGAGAACGGAACGTTCTATTTCTTTCGTTTAATTCGAAATATTTCCAGGTATAAAGTGCTTATTAGCGACTTAGTAGAATTAAGTTACACAATTTTCGATCGAACATTCTTTTAGATTCACATGATCCTTATAGCGTAAAATTTCGTTTAATTTCATTACTTTTTTCCTTGTAAGTGTAAAATATCCTGTTCAAATGAGGAATAAGAGATTTACGGAGTTTCAAATACCTACAAAAATTTATTACGAATATTGCAGGATCTGAAGAAATGTTTGAAAAATAATTTAAATGATTTGAGAAGCACATGGTTGCTACGATAGACTTGACAATTATTATCGATGCGTTATATCGTGAAAGCGTTTAGTGAAGATGTGTGGAAAAAAAACGTAGGTAAAGCTCATCGAATTCCCAAACCAATGAAGTGCTCGACAAGACGTCGGCTTTACCATACTTCAATCTTTAATTATAATCTTCAAGTTTCAACACTGCGCCTGGTTATTCCGATATTTTGTATCGTATATTTTGTATATTTCACTTGAATTGCACTCAATGACTGAAAAACTGAGCGACGGATAACAATAATTAATCGGTATACAGAACAACGAAAAGATAAAGAAATATCGCGGATCAGCTGCAGGCTTACAATTAGATAATAATGCAGCTCAGTCAAAATTTTAGATTATCACAAGAAAGTATTCACGTAACGTAGGTGCGTTGGCCATGCGTCCCGCGAAATCCAGTTCGATACTAAATTTTTTTCTTCGTCCAACCCCCCATGAATAAAAACGCCTTCTCGCGTTTTGTGTGGCGGGCGTAAAATTACAATTTTCATTTTGGGTGTAACTTTGCGTGGAAGGCGTATTCTCACAGGGACTAGAACAAAAAAAAAATCGCGAGCATCACGGGCGGAAAAGGGATTTCACTCGCGTGTGATCGCCTTCATTTCGCCCTTAACACACAATGTACTAATTCAATTCGCAGAATCAAAAATTTTACCTATTCACATATTCTTTTATGTTTCTTTTTTACCCATATCATATTACAGGCATGTATGTGGTTTTCTTTTCTTTTTTTTTTAGTTTTTTTTTTTTTTTGTCTTTGTATCGTTTTCGATTTTAATTAATTTTCTCAATATATAAGGCGCCCGCACAGTCTCACAAGTATCATCAGTTCTTGTATCAACAACAAATTTTCTAAGCATTAAACGATGAATATGCACATATATTTATGTATACATATATATATATATAGGAGCGCGTGTATACATGTATATACATATTATTACATATACATATGTATGCACGACAATCTACATGTTTAGGTTATAATGCTATGCGAATTACGAACGAAACTGTTTGCTGTTTCATTGTGAAATAATAGAAAAGTCTTCTACTTCAGGTGTGGGTAAAAATGCGATGTCAAAAGATGAGATTCTCGATAATCTGTGTGTAATATTATTTTCACGGTTCTGTACGCACAACTTTGACAGAAATAATTCATGGCCAAGCAGAAAAACTAAAACGTCTATTTAATAAAGTACTTATTCAATTTTTTACTAAGACTAATAATTCATATAGATATTTTGTCGCGTTCAGATAATTTCTCCGATACGTAGTCGCTTTAAATATATATGTGTATCGTTTGGTGTATATATCTATGGCCAGGTAACGCGGGAAGTCTAGTAACGTTCAGAATATATGGTATTTAAAAAAATATATACACATGACTAAAAATAAACCAGTCGAGGCGTTACTGGACGTCCAATATCCAGTTTCTGAAGGTAAATATACAAATATGTTGATTAAGAAATACTGAAGAACACGAAACGCATTTACAATCGAAGTACGTATAATTTTTTTTCCATTTCTTTTTCTATCATATTAAATGTGTGATACAATATCAGATCTAGGAGTAACATTTACGCTAGTTCACCTACTCGCATACACCTAGGTTACGATAAGTTTATGTTTATTAGAATCAGTCCGAAATACATACATATACGAGCTATGCAGCGAAATGTAGAAATTGTTGAATTTACCAAACTTTCGGTTAGACCGGAGCTAGTAATTTAAGACGTAGGTAAAAAAATGCAGTTGCGGTTTCCGCGGGAGCACAGCCGACGGTACAATTATAGTAGACGCGTAAGTATAAAGATATTTTTTAACGTGTACATTTACATTATACAGCAGCGTTGACGTATCTGGACAAAAATCCAGCGAGTATATAATAATTCACAATCAGTCCAATTGCGTTTTACAATTGTTTTTTTGTTTGTCCTTCTTTTTCCAGCCTTGCTGAATTAAAAAAAAAAAAAAAACAGCTTGCACGATCCTCCTTCGTGTATTGTTAGACATCCCTATCGAAAATGTTCAAGTACTAAATCAGAAGATGTTATGATCGGAAGCAACATGTAATTTATTACATGATTTGTCTTGTAAATTTGAGAAAAATGAATAAAAAATCACGCAATAAATTACAAAAGTACGAATCATCAAACGTTCTCAACTCTATATGATTTTTGATCTAGTATATCTGTCGATTCGTGATTTTTCACATATTTTTCTCAATCTATTACAATCATAAATCTTGTAATAAATTACAAGCTGATTTCGGTCACAAGATTATATGATTTAAGATATGGTCATTTTTAGTGGGGACAGATTTACCTCGGCTTATCAGCAATTTCATTATTCTCTTTCCCTTTTCACTCAACTATACTTACAGACTGGTAAAAAGTAACGACACTAGACAGACCTCTATGAACCTCACTTTTCTATCTTGCAAACCTTTCGCGACTCAAGTATTGGGATCCAATGTGTCGAAAGACGTTATCTGGTAGGGGAAAACATTTTGTCTAAAATCCGAAAGAGTCTCATTCGGATAAGAAAGTTTACTCTATACTGTTAACTCCACGGGACAAAATAAATTCACACCAGCTTAAAAAAAAAAAAAAAATGTTCTGCACCTTAATATAATAATCATCTGGCTAAAAATTGGCTATTGACAGTTGGCTTTAGGTCAATTATGCGAATGGAGTAGTACAGACAATTTCGTGCAAGCTTTGTGGCTTCAGTTTTATTATGCGGAATTAAAATGCTGCGAAAATAGGATGCAAGAGGTATTTTAAAATTAAATATGGCCCAGTTAGAGTAACGCATATTTTTGCCACGAGGTGTCCCAGTGCCACATTATCATTCCCAACTCCCACCGGTGTGTCCACGGTGAAATTCGTTGTTGCTATACACTGAGAATAAACGTTGTCAATTCAGCCAAATAAATCTTTTTTTGCAAGCCGAGCAACACGGATATTGTCTAGCCGCGGCTGAACGTTCATTTTCTTTCTACTAAAATTTTTCGCCAACCCAGCAAATATATGTTTCTCCGACATCACTAAATATCGATTTTCTTGGACTAACTGTTTTTTTCTCAGTGCACTAGGTTTCTCACCATTGGAAATTTCTTAAACAGCGTACGTATATGAAATGATGAATAAACGAAAGCTAACCTTTGTTACGAAAGTTACTACGCGGTTATGTTCTATATCAGCAACGGAATCGTTTACAACTATTCAAGTTTAAATTCAACGAACGACAATTTGCTCATACCTCTATTCGTACGTATGAGTAAAAATGTGGTAATTCCAGGGTTCCCCGGCTGGGCTTCAGTGGTGCTCCTTTGTTTATCCGAGTTTTAAAATCCTTTTTCATTATTTTATCATTGTTATTAGTGATGATGATTTCTTTTTCTATCATTATTCTATCTTCAGACTTCCGCTGGGCTTCTGGAGTGGTGACTTTTCTCAATTGTTTCCTTATTATTATTATTATTATTATTATCATTATTATTATTATTAATATTATTATTATTATTGTTATTAAGATTATTATATTATTACAGTTACAGTTATCGTTATTATTATTATTATTATTATTATTATTATTATTATTATTATTATTCTGGTGCGTTACTATTATTAGTTTCATCAACGTTGTTATTGTTATTATTATTATTACTATTAAATATTATTACAGAGGTTTATCGAGCCTTTATATTACGGACTACTGTAACCTCTAAACTATGTTCAATTGCCTAAAACGCTTATATCCTAAAACCACAGCAGGTACTGGTATACTTTGGCGCTGGCAGTATCAATATATACGTGTAACGCATATATCGAAATAGATACACATACGAGGTATGTATACTATAATGCACGCCGCGTGTCCGAATTGTTGCATGCTCATGCTCTGTGCAATGATTGATAAACTGATTGGATAAACCTTCTTTCGTTTTAGTATTTCTTTTTCGAAAATTAGACGGTATTCAGGATTTGCAAGGGATCTGAAGGACTCATCTTTGACCAGTGGACAAAAACACAAATTGATCGTGAGTTACATTGCATCGATTAGCGGAAAACGCTAATTTTTTTAGTCAATCAAAAAATCAATGGTATTTTGATGGAAGTCTACGCTTTCTAAGACCTGTTTACGTTTACGGATCGCTGTAAGTTGATGTTAAAGTTTCGATTTAGAAATAAAAGAATTGCATACTATTTTTCAGGAAGTTATTACAACTGTTACGGTTCTCAGTGACGCAGCCACTGTTTTATGTTGGTAGCGCGAACTTTGAATGCAAAGTTTGTTTCATAGATGCGTCAATTTTGAAATTGACATACCTATTAGTTCTGGAATAAAACTGTACTTTTTAAGTTTAATTTTGTGAAGAAATGCTGCAACAGAGTCATTTTGCTAAGAAATGGAATTCATCAGTTTCTAGGTATAACTGCAATCGATTCCCGATAATCAGTAAATATCATGAATTTCAGAAGCCAATATCAATTTTCCTAATAACTCCGAGCAATAGATTTAATGAGGAAAATTATGTGACTGACTCAGTATTTCACCCTTTTGTCAAATATTATTCGCGCTGTCAGTTTCGAAAGCATTTTCGACGATCTTGAGTTGACGGAACACATCGCTGGTTTATATATTTCTGTGGTTACAAAAATCAACCCATCCTTTCCTTCCTCAGACTCGCTATGAGCTCTTAATCTCACTCACAATCAATTATTTCGGGAGTACCTTCAACATACCCATGTACACTCGACTGTTTCAAATTGGGTTAAATTTTTTTTTCGTCGCGGTGGAACAAGGCCTAAGCATTGGTTTTTGGCTTACACAAAATCTATTCAAAGAATACAAGGAATTTTTAATTGAAGTCTCTGAGGCGCCTCATTGCATGTTGTCTTTTCTCATTTCAATAACTGTAAAAAATATATATATTGAAGTTTGGTCGCGAAATTTACAAAATAATTGTGAGCACGATGTTACATGGATACAATCGTGTAAATAAGATTTTTAGGTCGGTTAAAACTGATGTTCCAACCTTGGTCCAGCAACGGAATAAAAAAACATCAAACAACATTAGCCTCATCTGAAATAGTCTAATGTAGAAGTATACGAGATATTGAGGATCTGTATCAAGACAAAATGATGTCAAAATTTTCTTCTCAACCAGTTTGAAACGGTTTCATTTTGAATAAATAGACGATACCTCTTGTGTTCGTCATACGGAATGCTTGTTCCTCAGAAACAAGAAACTTGGATTATTTCAAATTTCGGTACGTAAGTTATGATTTAGTATTAGATGATGTATTTCGATAAGTGTAAACGTATGTCATTCATATTCACCTCACCATCAGACATTAGATGAACGCAACTATTATCAATATTGTTATTTTATTTTTCTAATGGGAGAAACAGAAAAGTTACTGGTCCCATTTTCTACCGAAGGGTTTTTATCGTCATCCGACTCTCAGGTAGGAGAGATGGAAACTTGATGAGTTCTGCGGCGTTGAATAAAACTCGTAGAACTCAACGAACCTAGTTTTTTAGTCGTGAGTATGATCCACTTTCGTTCAGGTAATCATCAGTTCAGAGCGAATGATTTTTCCTGCTCATCTACCACGATGATAATTGAATAGATCGAGGATCACGTCAAGAGGATGTTAAGTTGTTCTTCGATGTTAACATGTCTTTTTTTTCTATTTTACTTGACCGTGAGAAAGTAGTTAAACAATTCGATTGACAGTAATTGTGGTTGAGAAATCAGTGAACCGATTTGGACAGCTGATAAGGTGTCTCATTCGTTATCCTATCGGTAGCAAAGATAAATGAATTAATGACCGCAAAGTTATTCGAATATTGTCAACAAAAGTTAGTTTCTAGGTTCAAAATCTACGAAAAAACAAGACTCGAAGCTCCACGTGAGAAGTGATTTGTCGAACCATAATGCCCAGCGTCGGATAAATTACAACCTTGGGCTGCAATAATTGCGTGACAGATGCTTGCTTGTGTCGGCCAAATTATCTGTACCCATACCGATGAACGTTACTTTTTGCTTTAGATCGTAGTGCAATGGAAATATAAAGCTGGGAAGGAGAAACGTTTCTGAAACCTCTAAATTAAGTCTGCTTTATACCGATTAATCCGTAACCTCGGGCTTGATTTATATTCGTTTTTACAATATTATCTAGTAAACACCGGTTTACTGCAGTTTAATGCAGTTATAAAATGTAATGGAGTCTGCGACGTGATTCGTAACACGTTTCGAGAGATTTCGAAAGATGGTAGTGTTGAAACAGAAAATCCGTTACTTCGATCGAAGATCCGTTGTAATGATGATGATGACGACAACGATGATAATGATGATAATAATAATAATAATAATAATAATATTAACAAGAATAAAAAATTTTGTTCTGTTTCCTTCTCTCTGATCCTATATCTTCCTATATCTAAAAAAGTGAAAGAAAGAATAAAAAGAATTAAAAGAAAAGAAACCATCGTGGCAACCACAACAATCATTTATGTAATATGTATATTGAATATCTAGATGTTAAAGCTAAATCGAATTATAATATATATGCACCTGCAGAGAGGCGTCGATCTTCGATCGATTCGGCGAGCCTGTCGCCTTTCAAACACTGGTTTTCAAAAACTTGGGAACAACGAAATTACAACGTATAGATTTATGTATGTATGTATATATTATATTTATGCATATACATAAATATACATATAAATAATATACAGACATGTACATAAACTCGATAAAATAACGCGTATAATAATATTACAACAAATTAACAATTTATGGTATAAAAAATATCGACCTATTCAGCGTCGGTTTGTCGATCGGTCGAAAATCGCTGCCCCTTTCCTTTATATATATATATATATATATATATTTATACATATTATATATATATATGTATAATAATAATAATATTCATATATTTACATGTGTGTATATATATGTATAAAATATCTGTAAAAATATATATACACACATATTAAATAATCTGTCAACTTTCTCTAATATATATATATACACGAGTGTATGTATATATATTATTATAAAATTGAACACCAAATCGTAATAACTTCTATAGTCGCAACGTGTGTTCTGTGTCTGCATGTTTTTGTGTACGTGTAACGTGTCTGTTATGTGTTCTGTGTGGGTTTATTTTCTTTCCTACAATATAAACGAACTGCATTTACGTAATCATTAATCAATAGAATAATATTTATACTTTATTTCCGCTACCATTAACGTGTCAGCTGACGCACCTTATTCTTCCCACTTCCGGCTTTTTCCATGACGGAATATTCAAGGTGGAGTACTCGTGAGATACACGCGCAAATAACCAGCGACCTTACATCAACGTGTAGACGTTACTTCCAAATTCAATTGGTAGCATGTACGAGCATTTCATACACCGGATATCCCATTTTTATCATGCCGTTGTATGATGTTTCCAAAATTTATGCCACTGATTAAGAAATGTTATTAATCCCACAAAACGTTGCTTGAGAGTTTTGACGCATAGGAGTCTTATTGATATTTTCAAGAATGCTTTGATTTTCTTCATACGCATGTGCAAAATTTTGATCAACATTAAGGAAAAAATTGGGATTCGTGTCAGTAGCTTGTTTAGGTAATCGTTAAAAATTTGAAAATTTCGGCAATATGTAATTCAAATTTACCGCAAACTGTCTTACAATAAAAGAAAATATGAAAGAAATTATTTTTTACCAAACTTTCTCAAGCAAACAACTTTTGGATGTTTCTACAACTGTCACGAAAATTCGTAGCGACTGTTATTTATTTTCAACCGCTGATAGCAAATTTGTGGTAAAAATCGTAAACTTGAATAAAATACGTATACGTGTAGTTTTTGTCAACATTAACCGTAATAAACATCGCGTAAACAACTATGCTGAAAAAGGAGGAAAACTATAAATGTAAACTCGACGTTCAGTCAATTTCTGTTTATAAAAAGAAGAAAAAAATAATTGCTATGGTAAAATTTGTTTATGGAAAAAAGATAAAAAAATAAAAATAAAATAAAACAGTTAAATTCCTAAATATAGAAAACGAAAACACATCTCTCTTATATCTGTCCATCTCAAAATGTGAAAAAAATTCTGTTTTTTAAAATTAACTTGTTAGGATAAAATAATAATTTGAACTATCGATTTGAAAATAACTTCCTGAATAGATTGGCATCAGCGTGGGATAATCCGAGTGCACTTGTACCAATTTACGCATTCGTATCGTGAAAGAAAAACTGCGATATCTGACAATACAGGATACGTACATGACTCTACGTGCTTAATAGTTACGTGTTTTATAAATATCGTTACAGCAAGTATTCTATTATCCACAGTACGTGCTTGAATGATTTTTGCACCTCCAAGTATGAGTACACTAGGCATGCAGTCAAAATGGTAAAACGAAATACGAATTCAGGCAAACATTAAAAACATTTAGGGCGTAAATCGAAGGTGGCACGATTACGGACACTGTACGTGAATCGAGGATTACTTTAGGATCGGAAAACAAAATTGCAGCTGTTCGATGTCGTTTTATACCTGTATCGCAGAACAACCGTGGGATCTCGAAGCGGTAGAAAGTAACGTCGTCTTATCGAGGGCGTAAAAGGTGTGATATTGTAAATATACTTTACGGTGCGTTAACCGAAACGTTAATCTGTTAATTGTACAATTAAAGTCTAACTACGCTTACGAGAAGCCCGCGGACAGTCCGGGGACGAAGGCCGTCGCGTTATTTACTTTACATCTTAATTAATTTTATTCTCTTCTCAACAGCCGCATTCAGTTTGTATCGTCCAGTCTAGATAATGACAGTGCCGAGTAAAGCTAAGCGCTATTATAAATCTATGTATAATGCATGTGTTTAAATATTTATTTATTCAATTATTTATCCGTGTATATTATAATCTGTTATCATTTCACGTAACACAGATCCAGCGATCGTCAACTAATTTCCGAATTACACACACAAGTGTATGTGTAATGCAAGGTTTCGTCCGATCCATATTAAACGTGTTATGCGTCCGATAATCGTCTATGATAATAATTGTTGGCTCTACTAACGTAAACTACAGGTAATTCATTACCGTATTCCAACGAGTCTTTCATCCACGGACTGTCCAGCGCAACGTGACTTCGATTGACACGCGCTTTTCTCTTTCACCCGTATTTCGTACAATTATTCACTAATCGTAATAGTGCAATAAGATAATAATAAAATACGACGTGGGTTTTAACGGACACAGCCGAAGTTCATCCCGAGCTTCATTGAACCCGCCATAAGAAGCTCGGCATGCAACGCGTGAAATTCGAACGCGCGCGTTAATCGTCTTCACTTTGCTGGCAATTTTGTATAATGATATTAGTCAATATATACTTTTATGTATCATAACAACCGATAGCTTCATCTTTTCTTTAATATACATGTATACGCAGATACAGGCGCGCAGGCATACAAATATCTGTATATAATGTGCACACCCTATACATATGATACGTACATAAATAACATTAACATAATATTGCTAGTCCCTGTATGTGGAGACGGTGCCGATGAAGTTAGACAGAATCGTACTTTGACGGACCAATTTCTCGCGCATGCGTATTACGAGCAAAGTCTTAATTATCATTTCTATTATTTACCACGATTTCCTGATCCCAACTGATAATATCATTTTGATGTGTTTACGTGTGTGTGTGTGGTATACATATATGTATACATAGGGTGTACACGCATATACGTAAGTGCTTGCGAACACGCGCGTACCCAAACATACACGCATATCTTTCATATATGTATACTTTATATTGTTTTATTTATTTATTTATATATTTATATATATTATATATATTATATATACTATATATATTATATATATAAATATATACTATATATATACATATATATATGTATATATGTATAGAGATTTTTTTAATTTATATGTAACAAGGTTATTTCTTATTATTTTACTTTAACTTTTTTTTAATCATTATTATTATTTTATTTTTTTATTTTTATTTAAGGCCCAATACGTTCAATACGAAGGAAATAATCTGCAACAAATAGAATTCGTCCATTATTATATAAATTTCAACATGCTACGAAATTTTCGAAGATTGCCTAACCGTTCGGTCAATACATGTATGTATCTTTATTACATACATTATGTACGATATAGTTACAGGAAGATTTCTTTGTTCTTGGGTCATAAAATATTTGTTCAAAACTGTATCGTTTTTTTCCTCAAAGATTCGGGCTCTCTATAATTCTATTGAAACCGTTTCAATTAATACTTTTGCTTGATAATAGACATCTAACGCCAAGTTGGAAATTGTAGAAAATTTGTTTAATATCCTAGTTTTACTCGCAATATAAAAACTTCAGTAACAATAAAAGAGTATGAGAAAAAACAATGGAATACTGCAAATAGATAGTAAATATTATAATTACGTGTATGTGTTTCGCCAAAATAATAATAATAACGCGTAATTTGGAATATGCTAAACCTAGTTGGTAGATAATTGCATTTCACGTTTGTAAATTATGCAAAAAAGAAAAGCACTAGTTAAAATGATCAGTATTCAGGGAGAGTTAATTTTTTTTTTTTGTTTTTTATACACTTTTGCCGTGTTTACGTTTATTTAGATTGCCGTATTCTGCTAATCTCTCAAATGGGAAATGTCAAGTTGGGATGGATGGAATCCGCTAACCCTTAGGTACGTGATTGCGTTTACAAGTTCGCGCGGCTCTTGGCGGTGTGGAAAAAATTGATCAGCGGGAAAATTTAGTTCTGTGTGACGGATGAAAGGATTTATGAAGTATTATGCAAAAAAAAGTCGAATTGTGATTGCCCTACGCAACAAGTCTTCTACATGGACATAACAAGGTGATAAGTGTTAAAGTGTCGGCAACAAATAATTGAGTTCGTTTCGATTTTTAATCACGTTACAATACGCAGAAAGAAAACTGAACCGTGACGGCAATATTTAAAACTTAACACGAAAAGATAATTCGTCTTTGGAAAAACACTAAATCGCGCGAATCTGAACGCCTTTGGAAATGCAAACGCGATATCAAGTCAGCTCTTACTGCAAGTAGATAGATTTTATGTAGTCTTTGTTTGTTTTATATTGGTAAATAAATAATCGCCGAAAATGTTTTGTGTATTGGTAAATTTAAAAATTGTCTGCGATCTCTAAATGCGGTTTAATCACGGCCATTCTGTCAAGAGGAACCTTATTTAGAACCGAGGGGTTAACCACTTTTGAAATTAGATAGACAGCGGCGTTACAAGTTAGATTCAAGTTCGATTCAAACGTGAATTGTTTCGAGTCATGTAAAATCTCTCAAGTTCGAATGAAAGTTTTTTAAATCTCATGAAACCGTATGAAATATGTTATGAAGGTCATTGAAGTGTTCGGCTCGTTTTTGAATATTTTCAAATCCGTGAAACCAGTGAAAGTTTAGTGATGTCCTCATGAATTGTTACATGTCCATAAGTTGTGGCGTCTGATCAAGGTTTATGAAGTCCTCGTAGCATCTGATGGTATCCTATGATATCGTACCTATGTAGATTCATTTAAGCCATATGTTCGAATGAAATAATGAAAATATCATTTGGTATTTACGCTATTTTAAAATTGCAAATTTAGTTTATTAGTGTGATTCAATCACACGTTATCTGAAACAAATAATATTCAGTTGAATGTCGCACGCTAATTTAAGCTGGATTTTTATTTCGTTTGAGTTGAAATTTTGTTGAAGATGAATTGTTCGAAATCTTAATTTTCGAAAGTGTCACCAATTAGAATGACTATTATACCAATAAGTGACACTTGCAAGTATCAAAATTTCGAACAATTCATCTTTCGTTATTTCATTTTCGCATGTTTGAAATTTCTATATATCGGCCATTCGAAATACCCTTCCAAGTTTTGATCCCGACCCACTGGATCGAACGAAATATCATTTGCATCAAATGAACCGAATCAGGTAGTCCAAGTATTTTTTTTCTTTCGTATTTCCAAGTTCTCAGAAGACCAAATCAAATTTTGTGAAGTGCTGTCCTGTGGAATCATGTCGAGGTTCGTGATGTACTGGGAATTTTTCTGAATTCTTTGAAGCAGTTGAAATGTTGCATGATTTTCTAAGCTCCCTTGAAATCCCGTGAAATGTGCATGAATGAAATCGCGAAGTTGTCCCAGTAAATAATCAAATGTCCTCAGTGAAAACTATCGACTTCTCCGTGCTAACCGTTACGAAGTCTTGAGACTCACACGCAACTTGTAAAATTGCTGGACAAAGTCCGTGAAAATATTGAAACCTTGAGGACCGAACAACGATGTGATTAATCCGTCGAGAAATGGACAAAGATGACACGGTCCAAAGTAATAAAATTCTGCACGGATTGAGCCAAGAAAAAAAAAAAATCTTACATTTGAATAGGAACCTAGAATGAAAATGTTATTTGTTTGAAATAAATTTTCTCGCTAACTTCAAGTATAGAATATTGTGTTATAAGTGCGGCAAGTGGGCAATTTCCCATGAGTGTGAAGTTTACAGCATAAGACAAAGGCGGGCGCTGTAATCACACTAGTTAGATGTGACTCACCCGCACGTGTGACACGCAAGTTTTTTTCCAACATCTGCGAAGGAAAGTTTGCTTGGGGAAGGACCGTAGGTGCCATTGACGGCGCTTAAAATTGATGTCAAGTAACTCACGCCAATGACAGTGTGCGTAAAATTAAGGTAGTCAAAAGTGCGAATGCGCCAAAGAGAATCATAGTGTGAAAAACGGATCACTTCAGTTGAGCGCATGCGCCAGCATCGTTTTACCGCACTGTTCGGAAATGAGTCACTTTACTCACGTTCCACCGGCTTTGAAAATCGAACTCTCCGAGGAGGTGTTGAAAAAAATCTTTTTATCTCGAATAAATTGAGGGTAATGTTTCCGTGATCGTGAAGATGTGCATACAAACCTCGACACGGCAAGGCCTCCAATTCAGGCACTATTCGCGACGCGGACCGTCGTCGGAAAGCCTCGCGTTGCGCCGGTCGTTCAGCTGTCGACGCTGAAAAGCTCCTTGTGAAGAGCCGGAAATTCGAGGAGCGGCTGGGCGCGCTTGAACTTGGCGAGGGCGTCCATGTGCAGTCCGGATACATCACGGAGTTGCGGAATCTTCGCCAGCATCGCGTCGCAGACCGTTACGTCGCCCTTTATCGGCGACACGTGGTTGCGGTCGACCTCCGCCCTCAGCGCTCTCTGCACTGCCTGGGAGAGTCGCGTGATCTCCTGGAGGCCCTTTAGTCCTGGTCGATCTGCAACATCCGTTTGAACTCTCAGATCTATACGTCGAAATGTGTGTCAAGGGGGCTGGTCACTCGTCTGTTTCAAATTAGGGTGATGTTTTTCTGCTTTTTTGCTCATTGCTCGAACAATGTCTGAACAGTAGTCTTCGTAGTACAAACAAACCTCCCAAAACTTAAGATTCTTCGACTCAAGTGAAGTGAAAAAATATTCTTAATCCATTTTCTTCCTGGGATTTTTCACCGTAGTCATGAGTACGGTTTTGAAAGAATACAATAGAGAAGATAATCGAACTATCGTGAAAAATAATAGCATTTTTTTTACGTTGGAGCAACCAGAAAACAGATATTAACAAGAACAGGACTTTTATTCAAAATGGTGGACTTAATTGGAAATCAAGGAAAGAATGCGACAAGACAGAAATAAATAGAATTTCAATTAGTTGAAGCCATTTGGCGTTTACAGCAAGATTGCCAATGATTTTCACGATTTCTTCAACGCTGTCGTGTGATATATCTAGTAATTCGCAATGATTTCAATTATCTCTATTGATTCGTCGTTATTTCAAAGACGATTTCAGTCGTTCAATCGTAGTGCCTTTTAATTTACAATTTGATCTTGAACTGTTGAATTTATGATTTCATCGAGCAAATGACCCCTCATTTGAACAGCGACGCAGGTTTGAGAGTTTGAAAGAGATAAGATGAAAGATGTCGGAACAGGTATATCTCACCAGGGCTGAGGAGAACCGCGGCGCTGTAGAGCGCGAGCTCGGTTTCTGTCAGTTTCAATTCGGCGACACTCCTTGCGAGCTCAAAGACGCAGGAGACTAGGCTTATTTCGACTGGGTCCGTGGTGTAGAAAGCATCCTGAGGCAGCATTGTCCCACCGTAGAGGACGCAGTTCTGTTGCAGATCAAGATACCTGCTCATTCGAAGTACCGCCAACTCGAAGGAACCTGCGTGGAAAATACCGAGTAGGAAATTTAGCGTAATAAGACACGATCAAAGATGTTTGTGCAACATTATGTTTATTTCACCACAAATTGAGGTCACCAAAAGAAACCAAGTCGGCACTCGAACGCGAATGAATATTTTTCTTATCGACGTCGAAAAATAAAATACTTTTACACGATATAAGCGGAGTTATACGAGTCAAACGGAGTATTTCCAATCGGAATAACTTGATTCATTTCAATCGATTAAAAACTTGATCGCATAATTGCTCCTGAAAAGTGAAATTTTTATTTCCGTTTACCTCAGACGGAAAAATCGAAACACTCGTTGTTTTTTCCCCGTTCCAAACAATATTAAAACATAATTTACTCACATCAAATATATTACAAGCTTATTCGTACGAAATAACCACTAATTTCCGGCTGTGTTGTATATTCCATTTGATGCAGATAAATGCGTTTTAAATAGGTATTAAATTTATTTGAGAGGAAGTTGCCATTACTGCACGTATTGATTGTCGAACCCGGTTAAAATTACAGGTACATAAAAAAATATTAATCTTTCCGAAAAGTTGAAAAAAAAATTTTAAAAATGTTGAACGTAATCATTCAATTTTGAGATCGATATATGACTTTTGTACATAGCTTTTGTTTCTAAGATTGAATGTCCCATAACGTAAAGGTAACTTTTCGTTTATAGTATTGTTTATTAGGAATTGTCATTGATACTAATTATTAACATTTTCCTGATTTCCGTAAATATTTCAAAAACCGTGGTCTCTTCATCACTCGAGTGCCTGTAGTGTCACTTGAAATTTAGATTGAACCTCATCCATATATGCACGACTCATGAATACGTCATATGAAAAGGTTTTTCTGTCGATATCGGCGTTGCATATATACATACATATATACCCATATACACACACACACATGTACAGTTCGCTCACCTGCTTTAAGTAGAACAATTTGATCATCCTGTGACAGCTTCATGAATCCTGGTACCATTTTGGCAAATTCAATAATATGCTGAATGACGGTGGTCAGTTTTTGCGCGCACTCGAGCCAAACCTCTTCGTCCGCCATGTTCTTGTAGTATATCAGCTTGGGGAGGTCGTGCGGCTTGCGGAACGATTCCTGGATCTGTTCCGTCGAAAAGAGGCACGTCCGCGCGTGGGCGTCTGCTATTGTCTTTGAAAGGAGCTCGCTGATTTGCGCGGGATCTGCGAGAAACGAAACAAACCTCATCTTTAATACGAGCCCTTCGTCTTCTCTCGTATCTTTATACTACGTTAAGACATTCTTATAACGAACGGACGACACGGATGCAAACAACGCTTTACACTACAATCTGTCAACTATTTACATAGCAGAATTTCCAATCGCAAACGGTGGTCGTTGTGCCTTCAACGAATGAAAAATTGCCTTTAACCTAGGGATCAGTAAAATGGATACGAAGCTGAAACTAACAGCCAAAGTTAGCGGCTAAACGTGTCAAATTTTTTGGAAATAGAAAAATACATTTCAGTTTGAGTCTCATAATTGTATAAAGGTATCGGGGATTTAAGGTGTTTCAAAAAATATTGATTTTCGATATTCACTACCGTATTTGAATGAACATTGGAACGTTCGGTTGCTAATTCTGGCTGCTAGCTGCAGCCTCGTAAAATGAATTAGCTGTGAGCTCAAGAGCGAAAGCAAGGTTAACTTTCAAACGTTAGCTTTGATGTCTATAACAATTCCCGAAAGCCAGGTTACGGGTGTAAACTTTTTGAACTCTGTGCATGCTACGTTGGAATTTGACTTTTCAATTACCGATCGTATAAAATTATCGTACGCCAATAGTGCTGTGACGAATAACAATCAAGACATGTTAAAGTGTTGAAAATGAGACCTGATAGGACTGGTTTGTGTACGATAAACTATACGATTATGAATAATATACAACCATACCGTCATGCAATTGCCAACTCATTCGTTCGTAACACTGACGAAAACGTGATGCATTTCTTAGCAAGCTGTTTATTACAAGAAGCAGTTAGATGTCACATTGGCGACATCGGAAGCGAATGATTTTTAGGGTAGTTGATTAGACTAATGAGTTAAGAGTTAAGTTATCAGCGTAGAAAATACCGTGGGTAAAGAATACTGCATTTCGGCGATTGAATGAGTTCGAACCGATCGGTAAAGCATAGCTATCAGAAATTAGAAACTGCAGATGTGCCGATCAGAATGGAGTGTGACTAACGTATCTTGTTTCTCAAATTTATAAAAGTCGTTGAAATTGTCTACATTAATACATTTTTACCGATCAGTATCGAAATGTATGTTTAGTTACGAAAGATTTGTACACGTGTGGAAAAGGACCATACATTACAGATTTCGAACTGTGACGCCTCGTAGCACTATTCTCAGCTCAAACTTGCAAGAAATTGGTAGATAGTGTATAAATCTCCATGGAAACGGTGTTTTAATTACGTAAATATTAATCACATCGAAAAATGCCGGCAATGCCCGGCTTCAAATTTTTCAAGCTTCTGAAAATTTCCGAAAATATCAGCTTCCAAGACTTTACGAGGTATAATAGACTGTACCGACCATCAAGGGAAGTTGATGCGTTGAAAAATTTTGTATCAAAAAAATTCAGGAGACTTCCCGAAGTATAATTGACTCTTTAGTGAACCAAGTGCGATTTCACCAGATTGTATGATTTTATCTTTACACGTAATTTGAAACAATTCAGAGGATTTCCGTAGGTTAAGACAAAACATCACGGGTACTTGATAAAATTTCCCAAGCCCTTGTCAAGTTTGAAGATTCCACAAGAATGTTAATACATTTCATTAGATTCTTACAAGATTTGACGGGGTTTTATCAGACTCTGAAAAATTTATCGAATTTCATTGGAATTCAAAGCCTTCCTTGTGTCCCGTAACCGTGATACATGAAACTATACGGAACCTGATAAGATTTTGGGATACATGCTACAAGCACATCGCAATTCGATTGAATTTGAGAAACGATTAATCGCGCATTATGGAGCGCCTACTCGTAATCTCCCAGTTTCAATGTATCTTATTTTCGTCACACGCTTTGCCGCAAAAGCTGCTCGGGTTTGTGATAGTCGAGATATGAGTAGGTATAAATAAAAGACATGCACGTGCAGAGAAACACAAACATAGCCTCACATCTCGTATGGGACATACTGGGCAGACTTGGTACTTCGTCCTCTTCCGGTGGATTACTTGGCCTCTGCTGTTGCTGGCTGCTCAGAAAGGTCGTAGAGTCCACCATCGTGTAGGAACCGTGACCAAGGCCAGCCAGTTCAACCGAGCTTTCTTGTTTCACGGCAACTATACCGCCTCCGCTTAAGGAGCCACCATTCGCACCCCCAACACCACCACCACCCCCACCCCCACCCCCGCCCCCACCACCACCACCACCGCCGCTACCACCGTTACCTCCTCCTCCTCCTCCTCCTCCACTTCCACCACCAGTGCTACTTCCGGTAGACGTCGATGACAGCGACTTACCTAACGTTTGTCAAAATATTCTTTAAACGATGTTAGTTATATCGGCTTGCGCCGTAATCAGAGAGCATTGTCAGGCCCGCTGTGATACTGAATTTTCATTTCGAGATGAAGTGAGTGCGTCATTTAATAAGATTTGTGCTTTATGAGAACTTTGAGTTAAGTCGTGCGACTTTAAGTGAATTTGACAACTGACCCCATGACTTTTTAGGTTCATTCAACCGAATATAATATGCATGGTAATTTCCCCTCGAAGGCAGTCCGGTAGTTTTATCAGTGCGTGATTAATTGAACCATTATAATCTTTCTCTGACAGGTACCGCATCGATTTCCATCATTCTCTAATATGTTGAAGTGCATGAAAAAACGTTAGACACGTATTTTTCCAGTAAGCCAATTCTTTCATTCAAGGTGTAAAAGACATTCTGGAAGTTTGTCCCAAAAAAAAACTTTTCTAGATTGCTCGACAGTGAAATTATTCACTATCAAAAAAAGGATAATATATACAGTGCTTGTTACTTTCAGGGTTTGAATCCCTTACGTTTATCGGGTAAGCTTTAGAGGTGAAAGGCTGGACTGGTACAAAACAAAAACATGTCTCATCTTTTTTGATGTACTGCATAAAGTATCACAGAAGGAAGGAAATCGGTGGTGCACATCTCGGAGAGTTGATTCGCGAGAGGTGAGGCCTGATCATCGACCTAAGTTTATACCTATAAAATTATGAATAATTGTTGCGTCCGCAATTGAAGAACGGACATTTGATAATCGTAACTCGAAGCTTACCGGTGGGGATGCCGCTCGACAAGACTCCTCCAGTCGCCGTTACGGACGGCGTGTCTGGGGTAACGTGGTCGACTTGCGTCTGCGTCGGCCGATGGTCGTAAGGCGTCGTGCTATCGGCATAGTCGTTGTTCTCGTTGTAGCTGGTCATAGCCGGATGGCCGTAATACCCTGGTCCTCCGGTTCCCGAAACTGGGGACGTGTACTCGCTGCCGCCGTATGGATAGCTGAGGATAAACACCATCGTACCTTCATTATTTATTACGAACGGAGCCGAGAGTCTTGGCAATTCCTCGTCAATGATTTGTAGCGTTTTTTTTTTTTTTTATGTCGGACGTTGTAAAGAAAATATCCCCCCCCATTTGGCTACTTTTTTTCCACCGCGTCTACGGGCTTCAATTTTTTTCACCCCTACACGAAGTGCGAGAAAAAACACTCAACGTATTATATAGAGAGGAACGAAAGTGCTAGCGCAGTTTACGAACTCGAAAATGGTGTTAGCGGGGATATAGAAATCTGTGCCGAGTAATGTCGGGTGCAGGTAGAAACATGCTGGGAGAACATTTTTCCACTACTGGGTAAAGTTTCATTGAACGACTGCTCGTCACGCGTTCCGATCAGTAGGGGTGGAATGCACTTTCGCGTAACCATAAATCTGGGTTCGTTCCCTCTTGCCCTACTTTTTCACGTGTGTTCCTCTTATAATTTTAAGGTCTGGCGGGATGTTAGGCGGAGTATACCCTGGCTCTTTTGCCGTTTTGGTCACCCTTGGAGCTCGTGAAAGTTGGTGTACCGATTATTTCCGACCACGAATCAGTAGATGGTCACTGATATCAGCAAATTTTCAATTAATCATCCGTAGAAAGTATACCCCATGCATTTGGATGTAATGTACAAACCCGCCATTGTAGGAAGGCTGATCCGAACTGCTCGGCGTCTGGGATTCAAAGCCGCTGCTGTCGGGCGCCGTTTCGGCTAACCTCAACTGTTGTCTGTGATACTCGACCTCCTCCTCAACCCGCTCTCTCTGCTTCTTTGACATGCGTCCAAATTTCACGGCTGAAAACAGAAATGACATAATTTGATTATTGCGTTGTTAATTCGGCGTCGATCGTTCATCGGTAATTATAATTTTGTAACGCGATTCCAAGAAAAGGTCAATAGAGAGTCTGCTCATTGAGGAGTGTTTAGTTTGTTGTTTATTGTATAAATTTTGCACGTCACGAAACCGGCGTGAAATATCCAAGTCGTGGGATAGTGAGCAGCGCGAGTCGTGAGTAAAGAAAACGGTAGTTCCGTTCTCCGCTCATGCCATAAGATGCCTTCGAGGCCAGATTTTGATCCGGTCGGATCGGCCGATCGGGTAGCGTCGGAAACGGAGAAAAGTGGGAGCCGAGTCCCGCTGCTGAGACGGACGTTGCGGTAAACAAAGAGTCGTGGTTACAGTTATTATTGCCGAGTCCGTGCAAACTACATATTATTACAGCATGTAGCACATCCAAAGTATTGGCATCCGAACCCTTGGAATTGGAAGCGTGGTTGTCTCGGCCCTCCCAATCAAAAGGCGAACGAAGCAGGAAGTTAGCGCGCAAGAAGTTACAGAGAATCCATCAGCATTATAAGATGACATCATCTTATTATACTCACAATCAGTTGGAATGTAACTTACGACAAAACTTAAAATGAAGTCGAGCTTATTAGGCAGTGTTCGACAAGTTGCATGGGCCGTTAGGAACAGTGGAACGAGAGAAGAACGGTGGAGTAGGGTGAGATAAAAAGATGTCTTAAGAACTTGATGTATTTGTAGCATTGTATACGGTTATTAAAACTTTTTATATTCAACGTGACTCGGTTATTACTCTCCTACATAAAATTCTCTTTAGCTTAATTTGCACAGATCATTTCCAATAATTTAGTGTCTACTGAATGATAATTGAAAAATTATTGATTCGTATACGAATGAAAAAATACATTTACACGCCTATACGTCATGTATATAATATAGGTATGCGCATAAACAACACGAGTTGTCTATTTGCGTTGGACTACGCTGTGTACAAGAATCAGATGCACGAGGATTAATTGAGTTTATATGCCGAAATTGACCCAGAAAGATTATTTTCACGATGTGAAAGTTTGTAATATCTTGTCAAACAATAAAACACATGATAATCGTATTGGTAGATGCAAACTAATTGTACCCCTTTTTCCCTCCCGTTCACTTTCGTACTGTCAGAATTTAAGAAATAAATCAAACCGTCCGGCTACTTCCTCAACCACGATGGGTGGTCCACGCTACTTGTGTAGAAACTGCTCCTCATCGATCAGCTTCGGTAGTAGGTTACAATGAATTGTTCGTATACGCGGGCGTTTCATATTTGCATGTGCTTTCCATCGGAAATAAAAATACGTCCGAGACTTTAAATTAATTTTTTTCATCGATATCAGTATTATTATTATTAGCTTTCAAATTGAATCGGTATTCGTTATCTCGAATTTGTGAGATGGCTTTGAAAACGGACATTTTTCGTTGATAAATTAGAAAGCTCCTCTATGAAATGATCTATTCATTCGCATCAATAACTTGAAAGAAAATAAATAATAGAAAATTCAATTCAACTTGCTACTTTCTTTGAACAAGCAGTTGATTAGTATAAAATAAAGACACGTGAATTATCGTTTATTCAGGTCAAATTTGAATATTTACTACATATATATACATCATCACGAATTTTTTTCACGAGCCGAGAAAGCGGAATATTTTTGACGATTATTGTATGTAAATAGGAGTATAAAAATATCATTCGAATAACCATTATAATCATTTTCGTTTCTCAAGTGCCCCACTTCACGCTGATTTCCCCTACATAAAATAAAATTTATCGATGAACTCAGCTGTTCAATTGTCAAGAAGTCCCCAATCACATCATTGTCAAGTGCATCGAATTTTGCATTATAATTCATACACATTAATATACAGGCGATCTTATCAATTGGTCAACATTAGCGATTATCGTTCGAATTACGTGCCTGACGATGACGTTATTTTTAAAAATAACTTTCCTCCATATATAACCGTTGAACTAAAATTTCGAGACCGAGGTTAAAAAAAAGAAAACCTCCTCACTCGCAACGTTAACTTAGGTGACATTTGAGAAGTTTTTAAAAAAAAAAGGGCGAGGATTGTTTTTGCGTCGTACAGTCGCCGCGTGCAACCGGTAACAGGATCTCGGCTGCTGCAGGGTGAAGTCACCGCGTCGTTTTACTTCGCCGTCGGGAGAGATCCGAGAGAGCCGGGAACGGCCGTGGGGGAATGCGGAACAGTCGGTATGGCCGAGCTGGCGGAAGTCCCCGCCCGTGACGTCACACCCTATCTCGCCGCATACGTCACGCCGCTACAGAGGCGCGGACGATGCCAAAGACGAGGAGGGGTGGGGGGCACGGCTGTGACGTCATTCGACGTCGGCGTATCGCTCGACGCGGATGGAGGGAGGGGTGAGGGGGAGGGGGAGGGGGGGGGCGAGGGGTGATCGACCGCGAGCGTTCTCGAGAGAGACGCCGCTAGGAAGAACCGGGGTGAGATGTGAGCAGCGTCAGCGTACCTGTAAAGGTGTACGTGTGCGGTTGCCTGTAACGTATGCCCATAATGCCTGGGGGATGCTTCGCGTAACGTGGTATCGTTGTGGGGAGGGGAGTTTGCATTGTGTATTATACTCGTAAAATGTATATTTGCATTTGGTACGGGTTGCGATTTGGGGTAGAATCGTCGAAACGTCAGAAAATGGAAGGGTCGCGGTGTTGAATTTTTAAATACGCGAAAATTTATTTCCGTATCTTTGATGTCGAAATTCAGAATATCAAAATCTAGATAATGAGAATTCTGACAATTCAATATTTTAGTATCCTTATATACTCGATTACCTTTCTTTATAACGTGACTTTTTTATAATACTTGGAATTTTTACTTTTTAAAATTCTATAAGATATAGTTATGCGTTTTTGAAAATTCTTTACGGTGATTATAATCTTTAAAAACACGTTTACCTCCGTTTTGTGTCCATATGTCTTGCAAAGGGAACACGTATCCGTAATTCATTTTTCGTCACTACGGGAAAATAACTCTTCGATAATTTATTGGAATAAATTTGTTGCAATAAGCATTTATTTGCATAGACGCGTCAAGACTTAACCGCAGGCATAGAAAATCTTTTCGTGCAACCGTAATATGTTTGCAGCATTTCAACCTTCGATTCCTGCGACGAGTTCTTTCACAGGTCATCACTAAGTCTGTTCGGTGTGGAAGATTCGATACAAATTTTCGACAAGAATTTTCCAATCTATATATATTCGGTACGTACCGAAAACACCGTTAACTCGGTAAAAACCAAGATTGAAAAACAAAATCGTGTTAACCGGAAAAAATGTGAATTCTGATAGCTGTAACGAAGAACGAAATATCGAGTGTCTCGACGTAACTCATCAGTCAAATCCACGTAATTAACAAAGGTCCGTTAATTTGACCAATTATCTTAATCATTCTCTCCGTAATTTCGGTGTTCGGATACACTTCGGTATTTTGGTGCAGGTATTGAGAGCTGACGCAAATCACCGAAACTAGCTTTTTCGGTTGTTTTTCTTTTCTCTTTTTCTCATCAATATTTTCCTCAGCGCGACAAGCAGAAACGAACCTTCCCGCGTACAACCCGCCCCCACCTCATACCTGAGCGTGTTAATGTTTGATCATAAATGATACATGCATACAGAGTACAATGCGTAACCATGCGTATCCACGCCGGTCGGCCGGCGATGCATGTACTTTCAGGAGCTATATATAGCGCGTGTAACGCGGAGCGTATCGTACATATGTACGTAGTTTATCAACGTTCAGCGTGTGTTGCGAGTCGTCGCGACGCCAAGCTGGAGTCGTGATTGCCGCAGCTATGCGATGCAGGGGCGGGGGCGAAAGCTCATTCGTCCCGATTAATTCGCATACGAATCGCGCTCAATGTAGGCCGAATTGCCAAAGCCATCCGCGGCGGCTCGTAATTCCGTTGCACGCAGACGAGTTTCCCGTCGCTGATACGTCCGACTGCAGATGTTGTAAAAAAAAAAAAATGCATTTTTTCACCCTGAGCTCAGATCTCTTTGCGAAAAATTTTCATTGCGTCAAGTTTTCAAATCAAATCAAGAGATGCATGTTCGATACGTGCAATGTGCATATGCGGTACCAATCACGGGGGACAATTTCCGCAAATACCACGCTTGAAAATGCATCTCGTGTCGGGATGTTGAATTCTTCTTCATATCGTAAAATTTTTTTGTCCAAAGCGATATCATAGAGAGAATCTCGAATTTGCCACTGAAATTATGATTGGATCACAGAGCGAAAGAATGTTTATCGTGGATGTCTTAATTTCACCATTATTATTATTATTTTTTTTCCTCTGTAACTCTGTAGTTACAGATTGTGTGTTCTCTGTAGTTAAGGAAGTAACGCAGAAAATAGAATCGATGGACAGCAAAATACCAAACTTGGCAGAATGTTCGATTATAATGTAAAAAGAACTCATACAAACTTTTACGATCCGAGGTGGGTTTTTACGCGAGATATTTGTAATTCTTTTTATATCTTTACAAGCCACTTCAACATGGCCTCTTATGAGAAATGATGGAGTTAGCTGCACATTATTCCTTATATCTCCGTAATTGTACTTGTAAATAAAAATATTCAAAGGTGACTTATGATAGGAATAATAAAAACAATAAAAAGTACTAATAGCGAATTTTCGGACCCTCGCTAAAAATATTGCAACTTCGCATATTCGAGGTTATGAGCACGCATTTTGAAATTTCAACGTATGTGACAGCTCGTGCAGGCTATTACATTTTTTATAATTCTTCGTTTTTTGATTACACGACATATTTTACCTTTCCAATAAAATCTTGGCTTCTGTGCTTCAGGCATATCGAACTGGCGCTTAAAAGAAATTCACTGATACCGCTGATGAGCTGTCGACGGCAAATTTGACACACATATAAACGCGCACACAATCAATGAAAAGCGACGTTGCCAGATTAAGTACTACTTAGGTCAAACCACGGGCAAATGTTTTTATGACCAAGTGGGTAGTTGCGTTACTTCCTTAAGGTAAGGGGATAACTACCGAGTACTGTTTATAAAAGTAACAGATAGGTATGTACATATCACTGAGCGCTGCGCGCTCCGGCAAAAAGAGGAGTCGAAAATTACCGATCACCAAAGTCAGGCTCTGAAAATGACTTTAGATTAGGGTATAGGTCTAAAAAAACGAGAACATTCACATCCATGATACGGTCGATGGAAGTTGCGGTTCTTTCCTTGGCCTGTCGTTGCCTCAAGTTGACTTTTTCACAGGCAGTATATAGAACTGGAGAACAGTCACGAACAAACTTAACACGGAGCTGGAAGGGAGCATTTAGTTTTCAGACTTTCCACGCAATTCCCCTGCGCCATCAAAGAATGATGAGCTTCACTTGTACAACGAAACGATCGTGTCGCAGCGCTAAGCGGTTGTTTTTAAGGAAATCGGCGAGGCCAGCGGCGTAAAAGCAAATGAAACATACTTATGTATAACACACGTGAGCGCACACACCTACGCAACGAGGGGGACGCGCGTCTTATCGCGGAGTTTGCGGAAGTGAAAAGAGTTGAGGCTTGCGGTAATAACTCGCTGCAGTAACAGTATACAAATGCTGCGGAAACTTCGGTCTTTCGCGATGTAGGGTGTAGCCACTGATAAGCAGCAGCGGTTCTTCTTCCCCTTCTACAGCAATGAAATCGCACCGAACTAAAAGTGCATTGATCCACGAGTATAAGATGGAGCAGGGAGAGCAACAGAGGAACGTAAAATAGAGAACAACCGTTTGTTGGTTTTCTTGCGATACACCAAACGCATTAGAGAATCTTGAAGGCACGGCGCTACAGTAAAAAATTCACGTCCATGAAACAAGATGGGAGTTTTGGATTATAATTTTTTGTGCAAGCACCGCACAAACGAAGCCCAAATGTCGGGTCAGCGCCAATAAGTTTCGTTCCGCTGTTGCCTGCGCTGCACTGACACGTGACGAAGATGTTCGTTGGCGCAAGGGTTGATGAAAATACGTGCGATAGCCGACGAATTTTGGAAAACGAGGAAGCGAAAAGGCGGATTTTTCGTTGCATTTCTCGCCCTATTTTTCGCAACAAAACTCCGGAATGAACGAAGACGTCCTGCTGCACACGTAGAAGTTTCTGCGGGATAATTTAAGCTGTGATGAAAACAATTGGGAATTGCGAATCACGCCCGCGTCACGCTGTTAGTTCAAGTGTAACATGTACGGCGAACGGTAGTCGAGTAGGTATCGCAATTCGGCGAAGCGGTTGCAGATTAGCGCGTAAAGATGTCGCTACCGATTCGGGTTCAAGGAACTGTGCAAATATATATACATGTATCCATAATGTGTAACATTGTTATATTGTAGCTGCTACACTCGAGGGGTCGACGAGGACTTTGACTTGGTTGATCGTAGGAGGGGAAAGAGGAACGAGCGCTAGATTTTTATCCAAGCGTTGTTAACTGTCAACGCCCTCCGGCCTCTTCTTCGCCGCGGAAATTCTTCACTGCCAATTTGTTGTTCGCGGTAAAATGATCGACAGCAAAATGTAACGGAAAGGGTGAGAGACCAGACGAGACCAGACGAGACGAGACGAAACGAGACACGCCGAGGGAGACGGGGATCGCAGAACAATCCGTCATAATCTGGGGGCGAAGCCCTGCCGGAGCATCGAATCACTCCTCCAACGCACGCACGGCTGGTTGACATTTTGTCGTTGCAATTCAAATTTGAGCGGGCCGAGAAGAATGGTGGAAAGAGAGAAGAACGATGGAACGGTGAGGTTGGGAGTGGCGGAGTAGGGTGGGAATGGTAGAAGAAAATAACGACGGAATGGTAAGGTTGGGAATGGTGGAAATGTAAGGGAACGACGGAATAGAGTGAGACAAGACTTGTTCGTGGCATATTATACGGCTTGTTAAATCTTGTTTATAACTAATAGTGACTCACGATCAGTCATTGCCACCCTTCCCAAGGTACCTTGTTCGTTTCAAACTTCATCCCGAAATTTGAAGTATCGCTGACGGTTTGGTTGCAAAATTTTCCGACAATTGCTGAAAGCACTTCAATGTACGACTATATTTATGTAACCAATGGCGCAATGTGAAAAATACAAATGTTATGCAGAACTGAATTCGAAGTAAGAGTAAAGAGCAAATACGAAGGTGCGTGTCGGCGCAGGGATATTGAAATCCCTTTACTTCCTCCCTCGCGTTTACGATTCTTCTCCCAATCAAAGGACTCGGAGCTCGAAGAAGCGAATCGGTTTCGTAAGGTGTCGCAAGAAGCCCTAGTCAGCCAATTTGTGAGCTTTTGGGTATCAGATACGTAAGCTGAGCGTTACACACCTAAACGCACACGCGTGTGTTTGTGACACGTAACTGCGTAAGAGGGACATGGAGAACTACACTCGTCGTCGAATGCAAGGCAAATCATAAGCATATAAGTGGAAATCATCGTAGGGTGATCTGTCATCGAAAGACATCGATATGATTCTTTAAAGAAACTCTTGACAATACAGTAAATAGTAATATTGTTGGATTTGCAACAGAGTTGAGAATGAATGGAGCGTGTCGCAAACGGTCTGGTTAAAATTGTGAAAAAACAATAATCGCGTCCCCTCAACATGTAGCGATAAATTGAAAACTTGAATTTCAAAATTGAACTCCAAAATTTCCTAACAGGAAGATTCTTGGATTATTATGAAAAATGTATGCGAAAATTTAGCTCTGCGATCACACCAAATCTCACAGTGCATGAATACAGATTTATACAGTCGTTATAAGGTAAAAGCTTTCGCAGAAATTCTGCAGTTTTCGGCCAATTGCGAGGTGAAATATCGCATATCAATCGCAGTCTAAGAAATCATCGATACGAAAATATAACAGTCAGAGAATCGCGTGTCGTCATTCATATTCAGAAAAAAGATAGTTGCATTAAAGGCATCTTGTAGTATCTTTGTATGGACTTTTGGAGACCTATTTTGGGCGACATTCTAGACCTTCGATAACACACCAGTCGTACAACAGAATCGCCTTCGTACAACCGTCAACCACACGTAGGTATTTTTAAGAGCTATGCGATTGATCGATTAATCGAAAGAACAATGAACCGAAGTCTAGGATCAGTAGATAAATTACGCATCCGTATATTGAGAAAAATTTCATTTGTTATAGTAACTAGAAAAATTCAGTAAAACAGGTGTCGTAAAAAAAACTGTTTGAATATTGTTGGAATTACGAAAAACGAGGTACGCGTAACCATTTTGCGCTATCGTCGATCCTTTTTTTGGTAATTGCAACGCAAAGTCAGTTTCTGAGGTTTACTCTACTTTTTTAAATAAGTCTTTAAATTCAATTTATTGTTGCACAAGCATTAAATTTTCGCAACAGTTACAAGAAAATATACTAACAGTGATCGCAATGAGAAATAATAGTAACGGATCCAAACTATCCGGTAACAGCTAGAAAACTAATTATCATTTTCTACCTAGAACTATATTTTTCGATTGTGGTAAAAAATGAAAATAGTTAAGGACCGAGCGGTAACCGGAACTAAAAATTTCTCTCGGTGTATGAGTAATCTTATATCCTTCTCGGAGGAAAACCTCCTCTTCGTGCAGACACGGACTGAGGAATAGATCGTCGAGTGTCGTCGCGTCGTCGTCAAGTTGTTTCGCTGATAGTGGAAGACGTGGGGTGAAGCGGGAGCCGAATCGAGAGGGGGAAGCGGTGATAAAAGGTCGTGCACCCCGAGTGGTGCGCGTGCCAGGGCTAATGGCGTTCTATAGCTTCGAAAGTCTTTACGGTTGCGCCTTTCCACGTAGGTGGAAAGGCGTTAAACCTCCACGCAGGTTGTACCCATGTGTAATGACTTTGGTATCAATGTGCATACCTGTACATTCCACTTGCGCACGCGTGTTGTACGTACAATTTTTTTTCCACAATTGCACGATTAGACAAATACGAGCCCGAATAACTGATTAACCGCTTATCTGCGTATGCGAAACAAGTGGGTGTCTGATAAGCGAAAAGGAAATTCTGGGACTCTGTTCGGATATCGATGATACATTATGATTCATGGAGTTTATTTGAGATCTTTACTCTAGGAAATTAATCCCGAAAGCATTCGCCTAAGCATTCGCCTGATCTCCGAATGTGTAAAAAAAACTGACGACGTCCAACGTCGACTGTAGAAATTATGACTAAAATTGTAGTTCTTATCCTCGTGGTTTTTACTGTTTCAGCGATTAATCGATCGATCTGCCCCTTCAATTAACCATTCATCGTGTCTCTGTGACTTTCCTGAAACTTGTACTCAATTTTTTTTCCTGCCGACGGTGTCTTTCACCTGGTGGATTCACTTTGTCGGTTCATAACATAACGCGTCGGGTGAGTCTACTTCTGACTATTGATATTCCGTGATTGATTTCAGACATTCGTGTCTCTCACAAGGAACAGAGAGGTAGGTGGATGTACGGTGTTGGTAGCTATGAAAGCCACGTCGTCGTTCGCCGCTGACCTTTTTCCCTACCGATATATACGATGTATAACGTACACCTTTTTCCAAGGAGCGGATATTATTATGGAACGGTTCGGATTTCACGAAGAAATTTTCCACACTGTGTTCGCGAAACAAAAGAAAAAAAAAAAAAAAATCACACCATATCTTTGCGCTTCGAAAAGTTCTGCCATTCAATCTATTATAGGTGAAAAGTTAACTTGATTAGAAGTTTCGATTATAACTATATTGCAGAGAATACTGGAAATCGAACTAACCTAGCTCAATGCAACTCAAATAAACGTGGTTCATGACATGGCCAACTTTTGCTTAACGTTTTGTATATTACAGTACGTCGACCACTTCCTGTAGACATTCCAGTAGACTGTAACTCTTAGAATCGTGCAGGAAAGAACACGTTTAGAAATTATAATTGAAACATACTTACGTATTGCGTGATATAATTTTGTACTCGAATTCTTTCTGAGAGTTAAGATGAGTGAGAAATTTTACAAGATACATAAAATAGTCGAGTATGCGGCAGTAAGGGGGAAAAATGTCTTCATCCAATGGTACGATGGTTACTTTACAGTACAGCAGAAGTTCTGGTATCTATCGATCGCGACGGACCGATAGTCGTGAAAAAGAAACCTGCAAAAACCATATTTGCACGTCGGTTATAAATCGCAGTGTTATTTAAACCTGATATCCCCGTCTTGTTTCTCTTAAAGGTATTTCCTTTGTTTCCGAGAGTGGAAAACGCGGAGGATGTTATTCGATAAGAGTGTTTCCGGCATTGCGCAATTTGCCGGCTCGTGAATTTCCGGATGTAACTTATACGCGTATGTATTCTGGATGCCCGCACCATATTGCTGGGAAAGAAGTGATCGGATTATAGCTGTACGGGTGAACGTAACAAACGGGTGAAAATTTACGTTTCATTTTCCTTCCAAAAAATGAGTTCACGTGGGTTCGCGTGATATTTCATTTATACACGCACACAGGCTATGCCGCACGACGCGACCGCCGCCGAGGAGATTCTTGCGTGAGAAAAATACAAAGATTTCTTTTATCGTTCAAACCGCTATCCAGCTCGCTTCCTGGCTGTTTTAATACCGCTCGGGTTGCGTGCGAAGCCTCTTTTTTATTATTCACAGTTCGTTTAGGGGCTAGCTTGAATAATTATTCTATTATATGGTAATGACGGATTTCAAAAAAACATGGTGATCTAATTTAAAGAAATTTATGATAAATCGATTAGAATTTTTCAAACATCGTATTGATTGGCAGATTTTATATTCGAAAAATCAGCTTCGACGAAACTCGTGAACCGTCGGCTTACTTTTACGTCAGTTCTATGCCTCTCCCCGTCTGTTCTTTTTTTTTTTTTTTTTATCCAACTTTTTTCTTAGGAAATAATTAAGACGACTATTTCCTCCACGAAGAAACTAATATTTTTACTCGAAGACTGGGTTTTCCCATTTGCAACATCTAATTAGTCAACTCGTACCGCTGCAGTTTGAGTTCGCATTGGCTACTCCTTTAATAAAAACCGACTTGGTGCTTCTGGGAAACGGAGAGAATTTGCAGTCCTCTCATTTTACGCTGAATAATGTACCGTGTGAGGACTTTACAGGCTAACCACAAGTTTTTGTAATAAAAATACCATAACATTTTCAGGTTTCCAAGACTTAAGACCCAGTATTCCATGACATCTTCTCATTTCTGGTATGTTAATAAAATAAGGTAAATAAAAATTCCCTGCCAATGACCCCCTTTAAATTCCTTGATATTTCCAGGTTTTTCAGGTTTTCCAAGTGTGTGGCCACCCTGTTTTTTACCAACGACGATCGAATCTAAGGTACCTGTGAAATCCTGCCACGTCAATCGGTACAAAATTTTTCATAGAATCCAATTGATTTTTAAACTTGTTACAAAAAAAATTTCACCACCGTGCTTGAATTTTTGATGCAAGAAAAATGGTCTAATATTTCCGCAGACTGTTTGAAGAATTTGTTTAAAAATATTCCGAGCGATTATCATCTCACCGATCGCGTATCTCTTTCTGAAAACAAAGTCTCAAGTAATCATCGTACGGAATTTTTCTTTACCATCATTTAACACTGCAGTCTCGTCTCTTTCAGATTGAAGAAATGGACACGCGACTATCGCACAGAGGCGAGTGAATTATAATTTCTACGCGAAGACGTATTCGGTTAGTGTTTACGCGTCAGTGATTAATGGCACTGACGGAAAAATCATTAAAACGAATAATAAGGTTACGCACCGCGAACGAGCCTCATGCTAATCATTGCGCTAATCAAACCGCTATTACTAAACGTACTGGCCAAGCGAAAGCGATGAACGCCTTCGGTGTCGAGTCGCAGTGTTCGAAGAGATGAGTATTCGTACGCTGAATAAGATAGATGAGGTTCAGTCGCACCGCGTCCCTTTTAAATACGACAAAACTTGAGTTTCTTTGGCTCGTAAAATAATCGCGGCAATATGAACGGATCATCCGAGAGAAATTTCTAGTTGTACTGTCCTCCAACTGAAAAATCTAGTATGCGACACTATTCTTTTCGATTATCGTCGTATTTTCAAATAATTTTCAAACCGTTACTGCTACGGTAACTGTTTTTCGGGAACTTTGTAGTAAACGAAATTTTTCTCAGTGAACAACCGGGCGTTTTAAATTTCGTAGATCGGCATAATTTATTGTTAGCAATCGATGATCGTTGGGGACATGGAAACGAACGAATGGCCATGTATCGCCAAAGTGACGCGGTTTTTTTCTTTTTTTTTTTTTGAAGGTTTAAAATGTAACTGTTAATTCGATTGCAGGTTATGTTAGTGTGTTAAGCTATTCAGAGTAAAGAACTTTCTACAAGATATGACAATAAGATCCGGCTTTTGAAAGTCTCTAGCTATTGTAGATACAATACAATCGAGTACAATGAATTCTGAAATGCATTGAACACGGATTTCGACGTTTATTGGACGTCATTCGAAAACTTAGGAAACAGTTACGAGACCTTAAGTTCGCTGAAACTGAATCAATTTCATTTCCATCATACTTGTCAGATACTTTTGAGGCAAATTTTTTCGATCACGGCTGAAAGTGTCCGTTTTTTCCAAATTCCCCAAAATTTAAAAATTCTCTGTTATTTCCAAGATTTCTCTCACTATGCTTCTCCGTGAGTAGAAGAGAAAAAACTTCGACGAGGGGGACACAAATCAATCAAATTTAATTATTTTTATTTTTATTCTTTTTACTCTCCTTCTACAGGTTCTACATCTAATTTCCTATTAATTTCCATAAAAATCCGACTTCCGAACACTAATATCAATAATCTCGTGATTTTCGCACTGCCTTAACGGTTAATCGTTACGCAGACTGATATATCAGTGTCCTTAATTCGTGCATTCTCCAGAGAGCGCCAGGAAGGTTTATTCGTACGTATTTATGGCGCGTGTGCCATGCACGATGTATTCAACGACAACGAACCACCGACGAAGAGTCGTCGTTAGATGACATAAATTAAACATGCAAAGATAACGCAGACGGGAGGTGTATTTAAGATTTGGCAAACTTTGCCGAGGTGATGCGGTAAAAAGAAAGATACAAAAAAAAAAAAAAGAAAGGCAAACAAAATAGTGAGAGCAAAGGAAGGTGTAAAAAAAAAAAAAAAAAAAAAAACGAGAGGAAAAGAACGCGGAAAGATCGGAACGATTAAGCGGGGGAAAAAAAGGCATTGGCAAAAATCAGGAATCTTGACAAACAGCTGTTACACGCCTCGTGACGTGCGTTCGTGCGTATATATGCGACTTATTATATACCCGGGAAGTTTCGGACTGGCAGAAGTCGTTGGCTCTTGGAATTAGGGGGTTACTCTAGGTTAAGTCAAGTTCAGTCACCTGTGTTCGGATGACTAAACAGTCATCGCATAGCGAGCAACGAACGGATGAACGGGCGTAAAAGAAACGGCATACAACGTGTGTTTTGCCGTCTTTCGAATCCGCGCGACAATTTCCGTATTTGTTGTTGTCGTTTTATCTATTTATTTGTTTGTGTTTCTTTTACCTTGGCATATTTTTTGCATAATTCCGTTCTCTTCGCTGTTATCTGTAATTCCTATTTCGTTTCGTCGCAAGAAGGAGGAATTACAAGTACTGCTGAGAAGATCACGAGGTATGCCATAAGATAAAAGAGCGGTTAGAGTCTCGAGCCGTTTAACCGTTGCTTTTCGTTGATGCGGACGGCGCTGGGTATCAAAGAGAACTAGAATTAATTGTGTGACTGAAACCGCCGTGGCAATGAAAATTTATAATAGTTTCGAGGGAATGGGCTATATTTCTTTGCGGAAAATTGCATCGTCAAGTCGTTGCATTAATACTCGATAAAAACAACCTTTTAGCCGGAATACAAAAGTGTCATTGATTTCTTTGGCTTGTACATTTCAACCGGATTGCGAAGACGATGAAATTGCAATTTTATAATGGAAATATAATGCCATAACGTTTTTTACCAAATTTTTTTCCAAATAAGGTTCTTACAAAAATTATATCGGAAAAAAAAAAATTTAAATCAAGCTCTGTCAAGTGAAAGCGAAGTCGATCGAATCGAATTTTGAAAAATTGACAATAAAATCCGTGGATTAAAATTACAAAAGTCCATCCGCCGATAACAGCTTCATACGTTAAATTCAAGTATATTCGCCCAGGTGTAAGTGAAATATTTTGTTTCTTGAAATAAAATTCCGGCCTGCATGACACTCGCTATTTATCATCTCCGGCAATTCCGCTACAATTATTATTCCAAGGAATTGCTTGGATGCGAATTGATAAGCCATTGCAGTGCCTCAGCACAGCAGTCGGCAAGCGAACGAATCGATTTTTGTCTATTCAATAGGAACCCCTCCGGTGATGAATGCTTTTCTGCGCAATTTTCCCGGCATAACTTCGTAAAGTAGATATCTTATTTCGCGCGAGGATTCTGCAGCGGATCGAGATTCTTTGGTGAAAAATCGCGATGAGAAAATATAAGCAATTTATTTCGTATTACACGTCAACATTTAATATTGTAAAGTTACGAGAAATGTGTTCGGCGAATGTCATCCGCATTTACAATTAATTCAAAATCGCGGTTTCCGTAAAAAAGTATCTAAATATCTGCGCAAACGGTTATTGGAAAGCGCGTTTCACTGCAAAATCAATTTCAGTCACGATATGAAAAGAATTTCTCCGTCTTTCGAAAATAGAAAGGAAAAAAAAAAAATTAAAATCCAAAAGTTGAACGATTGCATCAAATCATCGGAGTATTAAAATAATAATTGTCCTGGGGTTGAGGTTTATCGTTCAAAGAAAAATGCAACCGCATTATAATATCGTCGTCGCTTCCATCTCATTCTACGGTATTATTCCAACATCTCGCGTTAAGTCGCCCGTATACTTAATTTAATTGGTTATCATTATTGTTCGTAACTATTTAAGTCCAACTTTTTTTTTCCCCCTCCTGGTTGCAGGTGGTTTCGCAATAAATTACTTTTGTTTCAGAGCTGTGCAGACTGCACTGCGCGTTCTGACTCCTACGTATATTATTATTGCATATTATTATCATTATAGTAATTGTAGAAGTCATAATTATTTGGTACAACTGTTATACAGTCGGTGTTTCTTTTTCGGATTCAAAGTTTGAAATTTTGGCAGCCGAGGGCATTGCCCAGAAATCATTTCTCATGTTCCAAGGAGTTGAAAATCTGACTTGAAAAGAAGTCAACAGTCCGTGTAACCGAAAATGCGATAAATGAATCACCGAACCTTGTAGTGGGTATAGGTGTATATGCATGAGCAGTTCTTCTCGAAAGTTCGTTTTCACGCATCAACGGTGAACATCGTACATATACGTATGTATGTATGTATGGATAGGTATACCTGAACTTACGTAGAGTTCGCGAGATTTGCGGCACGCTAACGATAAGTAAAATTTTAACGGGGTTCTTTTAAGGCTGCTTCGTTTTATGCTCGCGAGTAAACACAACCGTCGCATTCTGAGTGACTTAAAGACTTGAAATCTGAAGCAAGTATAATTGTTCCATTCCAAGACGACCAATTTTGACGCCACCTCTTGGTGTTGATTTTTTTCAAAGTGGTTTAAGTGATAGCAGATCCTAAAAAACCCGCACTGTATTCATTTTTTTTTATCAATGAAATCACTCTCAAGATCAAATTATTCGAATCTTCTTCACAAAAATTTTTCGGTTGATTGAAACATTTTTTACCGTATTACCAAGTTAAAAAAAAAAGGTTCAGACGACAAACAGAAATTTTGCGCTCGGTTTGTATGCAGGTAGAGGCATAGAAAGTAAGCGACGAATGTGTTTTTTGTACTCACCGTCTCTCGACATGCCTAGTCGAAGGCATTTCTGCAATCGACAATACTGGCATCGGTTTCGGTTGACGCGATCGACGACACAATTTTTGTTCCTCGGGCACTGATAGTTCACCACCGACGACTGCGACCTCCGAAAGAAACCCTTGCATCCCTCGCACGTGATCACACCGTAATGGACCCCGCTGCTTTTGTCGCCGCACACTTTGCACGGGATAATCTCGATTTGGGCTGCAAAAATTGATAGAACGAGCACGTTAGTAAAATCCATAATCGTAAAGTGTAGCAATCAGTGTCTGCATATCCAATGGCATCGAATTTCTGGATTAACAGATTAAAATCAGTAAAAAGAAAAGGAATTGAAATAAAATGTAGGCATTCAGGCGATCTTGCGAAACTGGTACCAAATGGTTGAAACAATTAAGGATCCTGAAGTGTGAACTCGCGCTACGAGTCCACGCAAATTACTATCGAAACACGGAGGATTCACCCAGGTGAAAAATTGAAGTAGAGTATATAGTGACATGTTGGACGTGGTCTGTGGTGGTAACTTTGAAGCTCAACGAATCGGTTAAATCGATGTCGTGGAAAGGAAATCATGTGAAATCACTTGGAATTTATTTTCTATCGAGTTAACTGCGCCGTTCGATCGCAATTTGACGGGGGTTTTAACACACGTTGATAGTCTCGAAGCTTTCTAGAAATAAAAATATAATTTAAGAGATAATAGCTTCTTCTAATTCATTCTCGCAGGACTGAACGAGCGTTTCAAGTACGTAAATATGTAATCATGTCGGCGAATTCGATTAAACAAAATAGTTAACCGAAGGATATGATTTTTTTTAACACACGGTGCGTGTGTTTGTACGCTTGAATCCAATGCACGAAGAAAAATTAAAATGTGCATGTGTGCGTGTACATCGGATTGCGACGGGTGAACGCCGTTGAAACTTGCTACATTTACACGCATCATTGCACGCATAATATCAAACATATCATATTCTATATTTAGATTCGACGATAGCTTTTTTCATGGTTTTATTAGCACGTGAGAGATTATAGTTGTAAGTCTGCACATACAACGTGTAGATTAGAATGTGTATTCTATGACGATTCGTAAAAAGCAAAATTGTTTTTTTTTTTTTTTTTTACGTGATTCTGAAATTAGTGATATATGAAGAAACAACGACTCTATTGTACGATAGAAATGAATTTGAGAAAATTCTTAGAATGGGATCTCAAAAACGCCAGCATTTAATCATTTTGAACGTTATAATGATAAAATCTTTATTCGAATTGTCGATATCTTTGCTTGTGTAATTAGAGTTTGCTCTAATTCAATTCCATTCACGCTTACTGTCATTGGT
Source organism: Neodiprion fabricii (assembly GCF_021155785.1). NCBI lineage: Eukaryota > Metazoa > Arthropoda > Insecta > Hymenoptera > Diprionidae > Neodiprion > Neodiprion fabricii. The sequence continues at coordinate 25,623,802 of NC_060242.1, read as the reverse complement.
GCAAATAACATTGCTGAACATTTTTTAAACGTCATCTTTTCTTGACTATAAACTTTTGAATCGGGCGGGTTGGATTAATCCCGAATAATGCGTATATATATATTTATATACATGTCGCGAATAATTATCGCTTATTTTTACATTAAGATACAAAGTTTGTTAGTATTTCAGGCACTTTCACTGTAGATTAGACCTTCGGTGCGATGACCTTACTAAATTCATTTGCAAACGTAAACAAAAAATGTAATCAGCTTCGCAGTAATTTTCCCCCGCGAAATATTAATTCACCGACTCGACAAATCGTTATTATACGTACATGTATACTGCAGGAACAGTGTATGAAGCTGTATAAAATATTCGATAAATCTGCCGCAGCTAAATATTTGGTAACCAATGAGCATCGAACGATCATTTTATATCATGTAGTTTACTATGCGGACACTCAGTGATTACCGAAAACTTCACCAAACTTTACTTTTGCTTCAGCACCCAGACGTGGCCATCAAGCTGTCAGTAGAGTTAGATGATTTCAAGTCACAAGGTATAATCTTCTTGTCTCGAGCATCGTGTTTAGAACATGTGCAGGAGGATATATATATATATATATATATACACGCCTTCTTCGTCTTATTAATATTTTGTTAATATAAAGTCCGATTCCCCGGCCAACGAAATAAATCAGTGGTATGATTTTTTTAACACAGTCATCCTTTGGACAAAGTGCAAATTTTTCGATTCCCCATTCGAAATAGTTTACATAAGCCCTCTACAACAAGTTCATTGATCATTTTCTGTTTAAACAATACAAGCTCCTTGTTTACAAACGGATTACGGATTCTAAGACCTAAAATTAGGAACAGCATGAGGTTTCAATAATAACAAATAAATACAGTAAACGGATAAAAGGTGAAAAAGAATGTCGCAGATTTTTGTCGATTCATTGCGAAGACAGTTTTGGTTCACAGCAAAGAGCCCGCTATTTTTCTCAATTCTTTCTATACCAAGCTCAGACTGAATGTCGCAAAATGCAGGCTGAGTTACTGACAAAGACGCGATTATAAATAAATATGCAATAAATACAATAGATTATACAATAAAAGAATCGCACAAAGTTAAAAACTTTTCTCCATTTCTCATACCAAATCATACTCAAAATCAGAGACGTTTAGTGGGATGCAAAATTGTTACTGCGATGATCGTATCATCGGTAAATGTATGCAGGATTTGAATTAATGAACGCATTATTGAAATAAATAATTTAAAATCGCGAGACGCACGGCCATCGACGTCGGTTACTCACGCGAAAAGTCGCGATCGAGCAATCTCCGATGCCTCTGACATATGTGTATATCTCTCTCTATACACATATATATATAATATATATATACATGTATAGCGAAACATGGAAGGTTAGTATTCGCGTGAATCAGTTCCCGCGTTCATTGACCCCGGCTCGGTATACATATAACGATTATCCGAAATTCGATCTGAGACGTGTTTACAAGTATATACGTATGCGTAGGTGTATACAATACACGCGTGTGTGCGACTGTGTGTGTGTCTATAATCTCGACGGTATATAATTTATGTGGTCGTATATCTAGTTCTAATTTGTAATCAGCTCTATTATAGCTCGTGCGGTATAAGAAGGCATATTTATACACATATCTATATCACCTATACCGCCTTATCTGAATTCGCGTACCTGTGTATGTTATATGTATACATGTATACGATGTGCACGTCTATAGCTGAGCAGCTATAACATGTCGCACAGGTAATACTGACATGCGTGAGAGCGAAATTTGATCGTGTACCTTCAATCTCGAAGCCTGCTCGCTGTACACCAACCATTGATGAATATCGCATGGGTAGGGACGATAAGACGCTCTCTATAATACAGTGGGTGCATGCTTGTACGCCGATAAGACGTAAAAAATAACTAAAAAACAAAGAAAAAAAAAAACAGCATATCGCTATCAGAACGAACCGCGTCGTAATTTTCACGCGGAAATTTTTTCACGATGACAATTGCATCTTTGTTGGGAGCTCTTTTCTAGCTCGTCACGTTTGTGCTCGTCAGGCTTTTGCGTGCCGGTTGTTTATTGAAATAAACAAGTAAGCCAAATTTGCGACAATTGAAATTTTGCGAGGGACATGAAATAATATTACAGTACGAGGAATAATTGTTTTTTAATTGATACGATCTTCTGTACCTACAGATCGATTCTGAGGAATAGTGTTTAAGTTTTTTGAGAATTCAATTAACAATTCGACCCCGATGTTACGAAATTTTTACAGGGGTTGGTCAACGTTTGACGCTTGATTTTCAAGCTGATTTTAAATAACTGCTGTTGATACATGAACATTTTCAAATAACTAACAATTAAACGGTTGAGAGGTATTAGTTTCACCTTCATTTCGAGTTTTGAAATTTGAAAAATGGTCTACAATTGTTTAGCTTTGCTGCACTCATCTTTCTCGAAACGACGTTTTTTAAAACTTTTCACACTGTAACTTTGACGCTGTTCGTAGAATTTTTATTATGAAATTTTTTAAGATGAAATTTGGTACACCTTCTATACCTTCAAGTAGCTTTTGCAGGGATTAAAATTATTGATCTAAGAACCAGGTTCTATGAATTTTAAATTAAAAGAATGCTAAAATCCAATGAAATCCGTACATTGTTCGGAATTTTGTCAAATATCAGCAAGCCTTTGTTTTATAACTCTCACAGTTTAGTCCTGCAGACCTAAATCATCATAGTTCCAGTGCAAAACGTGTACAAGAATAGAACGTATAGAAGATTTCGTCAAAATTGTGTGAGATGTTTCGAAGTTATCGTTCTGCAAGTGTTAAAAACGTCGTTTCGAGTAAAATGACAGCACTTAAACAATTACGAACCGTTTATCAAATTTTATAGCTTAAAATAAAGATAGGGCTATCAACTTTCAATCTATAATCGTTGGTTTGTGAAGGAAAACATTCCCGTATCAACACCAGTTATTAAACGTTGAATTGAAAATGAAACGGAAAAAATTGATTCACCCTTCTTGATCGCATCTAATCAGCGATTCCAAGTATTTGCATATCGGTATTTGTACCTTGGAATCTTCTACACGCATGTCCAAATCATTGAAGCGAACGTTACAACTACTGTCAATAACTGATTTACCACGAGGAAGCGGGGTGAAACTTTCAGATTGCGCATCCGGCTGCGCATGCGCGAGTTTGATCGTCTTTTCGTACAGTCTGGCCACCTCGAGCTTCAGCTGTAAAACGCGACTCACGGAAGCTACGTCGGTGATGCGAATTTCTCGAGGTTGACCAGACCTCGAATAACTGATGCAGCGATTCGGGAATACCTGGCAAACTCTTGTTGTTAACTAACCGACGACCGACGACTGCTACGAGTCATTCGTCACTCGACGCGGGAGAGTTTTTTGACACCTCAAGCCCCGTTTCGAGCAAGTTGGCACCCCTGCCACGGTGCGAACTCGCCGACCAATGGAGGCCCAATGAGATCTCACGCATGCGCAGTCGTTCGGCCTGACTGAAAAGTTTCACGGTTTCCTCTCGGTTTGCCGTTGAAAAGAACGTATCGTTACTGCGATTTCTACCTCGTATAGAATTTGCTTGGGCTCTACGATCGTCCAGAACGTTGTTCCCGGCACTCCCGCTCGTCTGCGTTGGGGGTGGTCCAACAACGGTGGTCTGTCCCTCGGTGGGTTGAGGACTGGTACTGTCAGCGCCCCACGTGCCGGGGCCGCCGTATATTGAGAGGTTGTTCTCCATTTAGGCCGTATCACGATATCATCCCTGTATTTTGACTTTTCACGAAGGTGTCGCGAACTTTCCTCATTCAGCATATTAAGCCATTCACCGCGACACAACCGGCGATTCACTTTATCCCGTAAGCGCCGTCGATCCTCGATCCTCGCCTCAGTTTCACCAGTTTTCCCACGTCAATTTTGATACTCAAAGATTATTCCGTGATCCGATACGCAGGACAGACGCAAGATATTTTTCACTATCTCTCGATGTATTCTGAAAATAACAGCCCACCCCGCTCTCGTTCAAAGAGCGTTGATTTACGTGAGCTTCGTTAGTCGTTTGCGGTGATTATCTTTTCTATTATTTCTTATTTCCCCGAGTTTAACGCTTAGCGCGTTCGCGTCTTCGATCTTTTGTGTAAATAATATACGTGTTATTTATAAACCCTGCAGCGTTATGCACTACCGGGTTCATTTGATTTGATATATATATGTGTATGTTAATTATTAATAATTTACACATATGTTAATAGATGTATGCGTATACCCTCGTGTCTATAACGTAAGCTATTAGTGTGCCTATATTCGTCAAAACGTGGAGCTGTAAAAAAAAAAAAAAAGCAGCAACGTTACAAAAATGTATCCCCCACCCCCTTCGACCGTTACGCGTCGTGCGATAAAAATAAAGACAGCACTCGACTTATATATTTGTGTAGTATATATATACCTATACATACAATTATCAAGTTTGGCTCCGAACTCTGTGGAGGAGAAAAGAAAGTCGTGTAAAAATTTCTAACCGCGTCAATTATTACCGCTCGTTTTTGTTTGTTTTTTTCTTCTCTTCTTAATCGGTTCCCTTCAAAATAACTCGGCTTTTTACAGCTGGCAGAGCTCTCGCGAACGCAGAAAAATCGTTTTTCTAGATATACCTGAATATATATCCCAGTCGTTTACACATATACTTGAATGTACGCTAACGCCTTCCACTCATTCCAAGTTTCAAGAAAGTAATTTAGTCACTCAAATCAATGCGACGATAAAACTAACTATAGGTATTACAGAGGCCGGATCAGCTTCCAAAGCTTTTTGCAGAAGTTAACGTAACCGTAGAAAGAACTTCGAAGATGTCGGATAATTATTATACCCACGCAAGTAGTGGTAAAAAGGGAATTTTAAACTTTACGGCCTTTTTCATACAACTGCTTTGGACTCTACACATATTTCTTCTTTTTTTTTTTTTTTGCAACACAAAAGAAATTTATTATACAATTGTACGACGAAAAAATATTTCAGGGAAATGGTTCTTCACGGTGAACAATGGAAATGACTTGAAAAATACTACAGATTTTAAGTTATTTGTTGCAAAATAAAATGATTCAAATCGCATTAATTACCTACAATATATCGATGGAAGGCCTGTAATAAAGCTGGATTCTAACATGTAAGAAATATTTGTAAGTTATTCGATAAGCAATTTGATTTTATGTTGCGTAAGCGTATATATGTATAGGTATAATTTTATGCGTAAAATTAGTTTCGGATTAAGTAATTAAGAATATATACGATGCTGTTAGAGGATTATAAAATACTTAGTCTTATGTACCGATCGATTATACATGTTGTCGATAAAAAAAAAAAAAAGAAAAATAATTAAATAACGACAAAATCTCAGACCTTTAAAAGACTCGTGTTGTGCCAGTGTCGCCGGTTATTGTACAATGATAACGTATAGTCTATTTTTTATTTCTGTTCGTTCTGTTATTGATTATGTTTGAGTTCCTTTTTTTTATCAATTTCCTGGACAATTGCTGCAGAAAGATCATCACGTGGTTGAAATCTGAGGAAAGAAGTTTACAAACGACAAGACCAAGTGGCGTTTTTTCCAATACAAAACGATTACAATTAGCCAGTTATCATTGGTAAACGAATTTCATTACTTTTGGTAGATACTTTGCATTCATTATATTTATCTAGTGGGTTTTTTTTTTTTTTTTGTATACAACAATTATGTTTGTTGAAACACAATACGATTACAAAGATGTGTGTTCAGATATTTTTTTATATCTCGAGCGCACAGAGCGAAGAGTTTTTCGGTTCGAAGCGGCGGCCAAGAAAATGAAAAGTTGTTATTAGGAAAAAAGATGTAATAAACAAAGAACAAAAATTCTCCACGATTTGTAATAATATCGTATAATAACATTAACACGCCACGCGTGTTAAAACGAATCGTTAAACGGCCGAAGAACGGACGCGAGTCGTGCGGCTGATATTCGAAAAGACCGTAAAACTAGTAAGTAGGTGTAATGCAAGGATTTAGAGAGTCGGATCGTCAACGACTACACCGAGGTATATAATTATGTATAAATAAAGGATACGTATAGATTCCCGCTCTAAAATCCGCTTCGTCTTAAAAAAAAAAAAAACTACCCAAGACTTCGAATTCCCTGAGATTTTCCGTGGGTATTTAGAAAAAAAAGACAAAAAAAGGTTATACCGGTTATAATATTCAAACATCGATGATATCCAAGCGCGAACGAGATTTTATTGAAGACCCAAGTCTGTACCGTGTGTGCATATAATGACAATGTACAAGACTGTTACAATTTAGAACGATTAATATAGTGCAGCGTGTCAGCTGATAAAAAAAAGACGAAAATTCGATCAAGACTCCGGTGCTCTCGGGAAAATATTATGTACAGTATGCGTACGTACTTGTTAATATAATACAATTCCAATCAATGTTCACGACGCAGTACTGGGAACGAAGAAACGATCCGGCGCACACACACAGGACGCGATGATGCGGAAACGTTTCTTGGTTTTTTCAGAAATGAGAAATTGTGTCGGGGTCGGATCGGGTATTCGGTGGAAAAGGATATACGTGGTAAATTGGTTGGCGTTGATGATCCGATCACGGTTATATATGTATATAATATATATATATATATATATATCCACGGTAATTATAATATGTTATAACAGCAAATCGCATTTTTTCTTGATGCGTATACCTAGTCCGACGTCCGGGAATTCCGTTTTGTTATCTATATCGTTAATGACATTACGAAGAAAATAACACTAAACCGATGCATGGATAGATATATATGTATGTTGTTATAGAAGAGACGGGTTCATGATCGACCCACTTTAGGAAAGCGCACGTGCCGCAGCTACTAGACTGCAGATGTGTCCATACACGATACTATCGCATCTATACGCGTAACTGTAGAACACATAACGTGTGCCGGTGCATCTGATACCGTATGCCCATACATGTTACACCTAAACCCAACAATCTGTCATTCTATTTTTCTGAAAAACAATCCGCACGTATTATACGTAAATTTTCAAAATTTTCATCGTTACATAAAAATACGATTGAGACAACGATGGGAATGTGGTGAAATATAGAAAGAATCCAAGCTAGAGGAGAAAGAAAGAGAGGAGAGAAGAAAAAACGACTACTTGTCGCTCTATATGATTCTCTACGACGGTCATAAACGTTGTAATATAACCGATGAAGGAATCATTCCAATATATCAATTGCCGCGGCTAACAGGGACTGCAGACAGCACGTATATAGGTAGCGTTCAGTGATAATAGATCGTTTGCCGGCGAAATTGCGCATCAAAAAACATATGCATGTTTTCGTCTCCTATTCTCCTGCGTAGGTGTGACCCGATGACGTCGCCCTGTGACGTCTGCTATACTACGATACGAGATATCAAGTAAATACGATCATATATTATAGTCGGATTGAAAATTTTCCACCTCTCTTTTTTGGACTTTCGTTATCGAAATTCGCTAAACTTGATAAATGTTTTCGATTTCGGGGCACGTTCGGGTATCCAAAATTCAGACACTCAATAAGATCATGTACTCAGAGAATTAACTACGTATAAGTAAAAATAATGACTAAATATTAATCGAAAACTTTACAGTCCGATTTCCTGTATGCTACATCTATTCTGAAAAAGATTCAACTCAACTAAAAACGAATAGTTCAATATTACCGCTGCACTCAGTGCATTAAAAATTGATCAAGATCAAGATGACGACTATTTTCACATTGAATACAAGTAACGAAATTACGGTAAACCGAGCTTTCACGTCGGTTTAGTTTACATAAAATATTGAGTACGCTGACGACAGAATACCGGTGGTAAATGAATTTACTGTTCAACGTGCCCGCAAAAAAAGGGGAAAAAAAAAAATGAAAGAAGACCCTGAACCCCCGGGAGAAGCGATGAAATTGGAATTTTTGATATTCGATAGGGGCTGGCAGGTGTTATAAAGCCGTCAAGGGATGATGCGGGGACGTCGGAACGGTGTGAGAGCCCTGAGAGACGCGGAGGCTACGTCGATCCGATACGGTGTGTTGGTAGCGTCTGGTCGCGTAGTTGGCGACGGCAGCGCCGCGTTGCGGCCTTTTAGCGCGGACTGTTGCAGCGGAGGCAAGCAAACATTACATAACAGAGAACGTTGAACTCGGAGTACAGTCACCCGGCGTTGCTACGTCTTTATGACGCGTAGGAACAGCACGGAGAGGCGCTGCGTGTTCGTGCGAAAAACACCCACACACCCAGAGCCTCGCTACGCGGCTATCGAGGGTTTTCGGGAAAGCGGGATTTTCAAAACTCGGCGCGCCTGTGTGACGGACCGACGGATCGCGGGTCCATTTGAGGGCCCGAGAGGTGATGACGGAGGGACGGAGAGGGATCGGGAGGGAGAGACGTGTGCGTCCGTTTGCCTAATATCGGACGGGTGCAGCGGTCATAGGCGGCCGGCCATCTAGCCGTTCATCTACGTGATTGTCGCGCTGAACACGTGACCCGAAGCTAGATTATTTTAAATATCGTGCAATACCGAAGGAGCGATATCGCCTCGCAAACGATACGATATGATATAACGCTCTTCCGGCGGTGCACAGGGGCTAATTATTTATCGCGTAGTTAGGCAAGGATCGACGTTTTATTCGTTACGTACGACGGTTGATTATATTGGAACTCGACGCTCTTTCAGCTTTTGCGATCGTCGGGAAATAAGAATATGAATGGTCTGTTCCGTTCCGTATTGGTACTGTGTTTCAACAAAACTTTCGCCTATGATTCGAAATTTTTCAATTTATTCAATTTTACTGTTAATAATCGAATAATCGACGCCTGTTTGAATGTTCACAAGGTACATACGATATAAATAACGGAAATCGAAGAGAGAGAGAGAGAGAGAGAGAGAGAGAGAGAGAGAGAGAGAGACGGAGAGAGAAGACGGAAAAGGGAGAGAGCGTGATGCGGAATAAAATTCAATAACTTTTGTTCCTATACACGTGTATATACATAGTTGATGATCGTCGCGTGATGAGGAATTTAAATACAGTGCGTGGGCGTGCAATACTTGAAAGCATTCGCTATTCGATTCATGTATTGAGAATATAACCACGACACTGAGCTTCTGCAGTTAATTATTTAGTTTGTTTATCGCACACATTGCATTTTGCATATCGAAGCGAAAGAAAGTAAAGAAGAAGAAGAAAATATCGAAGACCGTGTAAATTTTGTGCCTTCTAAGGTTCTGTATTTGTTTCAACGGTACCCAACAGCCAGGGAACAACTTCAGCGTTGCCCCGATCGATCTATACCCGCAAAATTTAAATCCACTACTGCACGCACTGTCATTTGTTCGGCAATTCTTTTCGAGTGAACGTTGCGACGAACGTGGATCGAGCTACGAAGCTTAATGATCACGGAGAAAGAAAAAAAAGATAGAATAACCAAATATGTCAATTACAATGATAATAGTAGCGGAGAGAAAAAGAGAGAGAAAGAGAGATAGCGAGAGAAAAAGAAGAAAGATGTTAACGCCACTTCACTAATCCGATGAACTAAAAAAACTTATACGTGACTGCCCACGATGTAAGAGACACAATTTTAATATTTTATATTATGTTAAACGCAACGTTATGAAAATCATCGTAATCTCTCTCCTGATGCGTCTTGTCCTCGAGGTGCCGGGTAATTGCGATATTTTTCATCCCAGCGGTCGGAGCGTCTCGTTTCATTTCCGTGATTTCGTTACACACTCATAAGATACATCCTATATCAATTCATTCATTATTATAAACGTCGGCGAAACGGACCGCTATGTAAGCGTTGAAAAACTGCACCGCCCGTCACTGCAGATAAGCGTTGCGTGTAATAAAAACAACCAAGACACAATTTTCACAATCACTGATTATTATTACTGTTGACGTTGTCGTTTTCTTTGTTGTTGTTGTTGTTGTTACGTATCTTTTCTCACCACCACACAAAGCACCGTTTGCACAAACTTTTTGTATCTTTAAAAATCCCCGGCTTGCACCTGTACCACAACTTGTATATTAATAACAGAAGACGATGCGCGGTTATTTAAATAGATATTGAGTGACGGTAAGACACTCCGAGAGTTCGATGATCCCCCAGTTTTCCGCAAGTCACACACTCACTCGCATCAGGCCGAACGTTAAGATTACATTATATACCGTGTGGGCTCGCGAACAACCGAGGTTTAGGAGTTAGATAAGCGGCGAGATACAACGTTTCACGTTAACGCCGCGATGGGGGCACGGAGGAATAACGAGGTGTCGTCGCGACGCGGAGAACGCGAACTCGGCTAATAATCGAACGAAAATCGAACCTCTCCCAATTTTCCGCGTCCGCACGGTTACGCATTTTTAAAGACAGAGGGAGAGAGAGAGAGAGAGAGAGAGATGAGAGAGAGTGCGAGACGGAGGGGGGCGGAGGAGGAGGAGGAGAAGGAGAAGAAAAAAAACAACAAAACAAACAAACAAAAACAAAAAGAAACGAAACACACACGCACACACGCTTCCTTGTTCGAGCGAGCACACCGCGCGGTCCCCGTGGGCAAGAAGACTACACCGCTTCTCGGTATTCTTTGCCAGCTACCAAGGCCCCGGCTCTTCTGACCAATGCAAGACAAGGCAAGGAAAGGCGTAACTTACGCAGGCAACGGGTGCAGCTGCCGGAGGCGGTTGTTAACGCGATTCGCGGGTTTCTTTCGGCCGGAAAAGTTGATCCGATAATTCGAATGACAGTCGCGGACGAGTGAAACGCAAGTGCGGGAGGAGCGCGAGAAACGTCGTAGAGATGAAAACCGGGGCGCGTGTTTCGCCGGGCGGGATGTATGGGTTTTCGTAGAAAAAAAAAAACGAAAATAAAATAAAAATATATCCTCTCCGATATTAAAGGCATGAAATATTTTTTTCCACGGGGGGGATTTCGTTTTAACCGAACGGTTTAGTAGCCACCGGACCGGCCTGGCATCCAACAATATGTCAGAGAGAACCCCCCACTACTCGGTGCGCTCAGCGAGGTCACTGAACTCTACTTCTAGCGACGATAGCCGAAACCCCCTCAGCTCCCCCACCTCGGCGATCCGAAGCCACGAACTTGCCCGAGTCCCTAGCGCGCGCTTTACGTCAGCGTCGCGACGCGCCGCCTCCGTCGATACAGACGGAAACTTACTTGCCCCTGCGCCCCCGCGGCCGCTCCTCGTCGCGCTGCGCTATGGCCTAGCTCATCGACTAGATGTTATTTTAGAAAAAGAAATTCACTCGCCGTCGCACAGCAACATTTTTCGTACCGAATGTTGTAAACGAGTCGCGGAGGTGTCGAGAGACGAAAAAAAATTTCGTACCGAAACGAACGAACTCTCTTTTCGTCGTTTTCCCGTTTACCGTTTCGTTTCATTCTTTCTTATGCGAAATGAACGTTCTCTTTGTACACATGTAGGACATTCCGTACCTGTATTACGACTTCAACATATGCTATTCGTTATTTCGCAGTACGTACTAGTAATAACATTTTACGGACTGTCGCAAATCGACAACGTGGGATAATTATCAAATTTCTTTTTAATCACTGGAAATTTATTAAATTATCTTTCGGTAAATTGACTGAAGTCTATTGATAAGGATATTTTGAGTATCCAGATTCTTCGTTTCATTGTTTTCCAACAGATGATGCATAGGATAAATTCTTGGGAAAAAAGTTAACATTCTATAACACCGTCATTTATCTATATTGCCATGTGACTTGCGTGCGTTCATTTGTACTTTGAGTACCTCAACGAAAGCCTTGCGTGCCGCGTTCAATTGCCTCGTGTGCAGATTGTGCAACATTTTTTTGCGGAGAGTATTTTTTTCTATTACGACAGACGAGTTCGTAGCTTGCACTTATACGAAACGGCGAAGAAACGCCGCATTTCAAGTCTGGCTCACGCAAATGTATACCAATTAAGCCACTTGCCGGTTGAAGGAAATTTTCAATCGAAGATAGTAATAGTCGTTATAGGGATGTTTGTAGAAATACAAAATTATAAGGGGCTGTCAGAAAATTCTAAACGTAATACAAATGAGATAACGGAGTTACGTGATTAACGAACGGTTCCATTTCTATATTAACCATTGGCTTTTTTTGTGTGTTTTTTTCCTGATGTTATTACCGCGTACATAAACTGTTAGAAAAATTGAGCGTAGGTAAATGTAGACTAAGATTTGGTGTCAGTCCGACACTATTTAATGAAACCAACATTATTTCTGACAGTGATAGCCCTTATAATTGTACCAAATCCCAATTCAAGTCCTCTGATATGTTTGCCTTGAAATGTAACGTACAGAATTTTATTCGGTTACACGGCCTGTCGCTGCTTTCTTACGATCCACGTGATGCGTAACATACGGTGGTGACGCCACGAGGTTATGCCGCGAAGCTGGGTCCATCCGTGCACGTGCCTCGTATGCTAGTGGAGAAAGAATAACGCAACGACGACGAAAAGAAGAAGAAAGAGATAGAGAAAGAGAGGGAACGAGGTGCAAACAATGCTGTTGATAAGCTTCTACGAGGCGAACGCGACGCAAACAACGCGCATCAAGTGCGTCGTCGATTCATAGAACAATATGTAGCGTGAAACCGCATAGAACTTTGAACGTAGATGAAGGGGGTGCCCTGGTCGATTTCGACATTGTCGTATATATCTCCGATTATCGAAATCCGCGTGTTTCAAAGACGGAAAAGAGTTCGAAAGCTCCATTCTATGCGAAATTCTGAACAAAAATACTCCAACAGATTTTCATTGGAAGCAGATATAATGAAATGGGATGAATACTACGAATTTATTACTACCATTTCGTAAAATCTATGCTATTTCTTTATTTTTGCATCAAATGAATATGAGTCGGAGTGTTTTTGTTCAGAATTGCGTACAGAATGGGGCTGTTGAGTCCTTTTTCACCTTTGAGACACGTGGACTTCGATATTTTAGGATATATACGTCAACGTCGAAATCGACTAGAACACCCCCTTAATAAGCTATAAAAATTCACGTCCATGGGCAAATAATTTTACGGCAAGCACCTCGCACACGACATACGGGTATTTAGGCGATTGTTAGACTCATCTCACTTATCGACTTCGTCTTCGTCTTCTACTTTTTAGGCCAGTCGTCCGCTTGCTGTTTTTAGCAACAGTCCAACAATTTCCCTCCGCTACTTTCTTATTGTGATTTTCTATATACGTACATATGTATAGACAACGAGGCATGGCTAGACTCAATCTTTATTAGTCTCCGAGGAATTGCCTCGCGGACTTAACCGTGTAGGCAGTTCGAGAGGCACAATCGAAAGATAAGATCACAAGGAGAAAGAGCGAGTAGGGGGGAAGGGAGATAAACAGTGTAGTTTTTTTTTTTTTTTTTTTTTTTTTTAGTACACTTATTTCAGTTTATCAGTAAAAGCGTTTTAATATACCGTGATGCCGAGTGTTTGCGCAACCGGATTTGCTTTTTTTTTTAAATTTTTTTCTTTCCCCATGTTCGTTTTTTCCTTTGATCATTGATCCCGGCAGTTATACGTGTGTATGAAATATATCTATCATCACTTTCGCCGCGAATACCGTTGAATTTCATTTCTTTTTCGTCCTTCATTGCCTCCGTCCGCACATACGCACAAGGTGAGTAAAACGTATCTGTTGTGCTGGATAACACGGTATAATATACCTACGCCACATGTGCATGTTATTTTTATTGTTGCCATGTTGTATGTATATAAGGTATATCTCTCTGACCCGAAGGGCAAACGCGACAGTTGACAGATGAGAAGAAAACGGGAGGCTGCGATCAATCCCGTTAATGGCGAAACGGAGGAGAGAAGGATGATAAAAAAGAAATAAAAAAAAAATAAATAAATAAGAAAAGGAAACAGGGGTGAGATGTAAAATAAAAGAGGATGCAAGAATGAGAGGAAAACCACCCGAAGCAGCGAACATGGATAGCCGCCTTCTTGATCCGCACGCTCAACTTGTGCAACGTAATGCAATGCGCGACGCTCACCTACGTTACCTACGCCAGCCTAGTCCTAGGACACGTTACCAACGTTAGAAGCTTCTACGTTACCCACGCACTGGCCGGGGTCTGTTTAATGGAGAAACCGGCTCCTATCTCATTGTCAGTTTTAACTGGCACGACAAGCCGATTCTCAAACTGCAGTTCTTCCAAGCCTTCAAACCTGTATGTTTAGTGTAGTCCACTTTTTCGGTCAAACGATGTTGTAACATCATTTTATCGTTTTGTCAACGTCAAATTAAAACCACTGATTATAAAAGCGTTTTCGATGCCACTGCGAATTTGAAGATTGATAATCTGATTTGGAGAGTATGATTTTGGAAACCCCTGAGAATTATTCTAAATAGAATTTGTCCAGTGTTTTGTCCCCGATGAATTACCCCTCGTTAAGACTTCAAGGTACTTCCGTCCCCCTTCGACACTCCGAAGTTAAGTATACAATTGTACACAGAGATGCTCGAGGAGGGACACTTCGGATTTTCGGACTCATCTTCAATTAATTTTACTTCTCAATGCCTCTCGTTTCAAATTCGTTCCTTACTTTAGAACACTTTCTCATTCGCAGGGTTTTCGTTGCAGTACATTACAAGGGATACGTGTTTGGTTATGTTTGAATGTATAATTTAAAAAAAAAAAAAAACCTATGCCGCGTGATCAGAAAAAAAAGTTGATTAAAAAAACCTTATCATCGCAGTCTAGAAATTTTAGGAGGACGCATGAAAAAATGCCTGATAGTTAGCAGAATGACCCGTACGTTGTATATCCCCGCAATAAATATGGTACAAAAATTGAATATGTTCTCGAATTTTGGTTACTGCGTTATAATCGAACAAGTTTTTCTCTCTTTTCCTCTTTCTTTCTCCACGTCTCTCTCGGTCGTATTGCAACTCTCTAACAAACTGCGCAAGCGCGTCTGGTGGGTGTTATTTTATCACATATAACATACACGCATGACAAACAAAGTAGACGAATGGCAGAATATTTTTGCACGATGTCGCACAACGCGGCATGTTTCCATCATTATACATTACAATACCCATACTTACTATTTGTATAATGACTTCACAATTTTTAATACCGCATTCAACAATTCTGCAGGAGAATCTACACATGCACATATACGGCTATTGTTAAATTTTTTTCACACTCTAAAAACGCGACGATTCCTAAATTCAAACTTCCGTTTTCAATAGTTTTTTTTTACGCACGCATCATGCTTTTAAAAATTCGCCTGCGACTTGTAATTTGCTCTTGAATCGTTCGTGCATCGGAAAGTACAAGTACGAAGGTAAGCTAAAGGTAATTTGGTCAAGCTGCGGTGTATGACTGTAAATAGCTTTAGTCGATAAACGGAAAGCAGCATATCACAATGCGAGAATAGCAGCGCATTAACAAAATTTCAATAAAACTGCGCAAATGAGCGTTCAATCTTCATTAAGAGTACGGCCTTCAACGCGTGACTTGTCTAATGTGTTAAGCAACGGTATTTCACTAACAATAAAGGGATCTCTCTCCATCCAATTGTGCATATACATGCGTACTTTGGTACCAGGGTAAGCACACAGGTATTATACCTACCCATTACTTGCGTTCTGGCACAAATTACGGAATTCGACCGTTACTCACAGCCATGATATTCTCATTATTATACGTATAATTTACGCTCATGCGCTCATAAACCGCGTGGATACAGAGCCCGAGGGAGTCCCGAGGGTATTTTTTCTTTTCAATTATTTTTTTCTCTCCATCCATCTACGGAGCAAATCTGTCAGGACGTGCCGAGTTTTGCTCAACCGCAACAGTCCGGCTACAAGGTAAGCTTTACGTATGTTACATGTGTGCAAGTAGGTATTGTGTAGCTCATTGCACGATCGCAGTCACGAAGAGACGCGCTTAACCGAAACCCCGTCTACGCTGCTGCATCCTTCCTTAGGCGTTATTATAACTCATTTATTAACGCCTCAGTTCAGGATACAGCCTTCGCAGCCCGTAAGTTGAGAAGTTTTCTATCTCCACCCTTCTTTCTTTCTTTCTTTCTTTCTTTCTGTATTGTTTTACGTTCTCGTTCCCTTATACAATTAGCACGAAGAACAGAAATCACGACAAAGAAAAAAAATCCCGCGTACGGACACGTGGTTAAAACGGTGCTCGTTAAAGAGAGAAAAAAAAAAGAATAAATAAATAAAGCGAAGATATGAAAACGCTAAATGAATGTCGAACGGTGTTTATTTTTTCTTCCCCAAGTCGAAACTTTTCGCCTTCGGAACGACGTCGGGTGAAGCCGACGCTCCGGTTGAGGCTATACTTTCTCTGGCAGCCACATCGCGTCACCCGCACGGTTCGTCCGTCTCCCTCTAAAGCCCAGCCGGTTCCCAATGCGCGTCCTTGTCTCCCGTTTAACAGCGAGCCGCCTATCTCTCTCTTTCTCGTTCATTGCATAACCGCGCACGGGGTTGCCAACCTGCGACACGTAACGCTCTAAAAATAACACTAGAAATAAATAAATTTTGCACCGCGATGCACTCGCTTCACCCCCCCGCCCCTTCCTTGTTGTGGAAATATTTAACCAAGTTATTTCATGTATACTCGCGCATGTATTATGCAGATTATCCGTACCTTACACTTGTTTTTCCATGATTTTGTTGGAACGGTGCAATCACGTTGTCCGATGAACACGCCGATTGGCGATAAAAGAACAACGAACGGTTCGGTGGATTTCGGAACGCGATTCGCGTTCGAATGCAGATCTTGTCTACGACGACTGGATCCTCGTGTTCCGCGGCGCGATCGAGCAACACTTGGAAGCCCTTACGGCTTGTATTGTTGTGTAAAAAATAAAACAGATGGAGCTAACGTCGCGTCGTTGTAAATCACCAGCTGCTCTTATCCTTGTATACTCGGAGCGGTTTCGGCGACCGCGAGCGCTGGTGTTGAAAACGAAAGAGACGAAAAAGAGTTCTCGAGGGACTACATGGCTCGAAATTCTCGTGTTACATGGGGCTTCGTCTGTGTCGATTCGGCGCAGCTCTCGTTACAACTGATTTTCATGTATGCTAACGGCTGATCTAACCTCAAACTACCGCAATTCCGTATAAGCTGAAACTCTTTTATTTACGCAAAATTTAAGGAATAGCGGAAATTTAACCAAAAATAAATTGAGAAAATTCATTATCTTCAGTTTGTAAAGATTAACAAAACCGATTCAATCAAGTACCTACTCTGATAAAAAATCTAAACATATGTATTATAATAATTTTCACCAAAATTCTTCATCTCTTTGAATTTTGGTCCGTCATTTTCGACTTAGAAGCTCGCGATCAGATTGTTAATCAGTGCCTCCGGAACTCCCGAAGGAGAATGTTCGTCTCAAAATGGGATTGCTGTAATTTCTTAGGCCCGAATCTATGGATATCTAGAGCTTTGTCTTTACGCTACAATATCGTAACTTCTCTGCAGGTTATCAGTAACATTCGTGTGTAGTTTAACCTGATGTGAACGTGTAGTTACGTACCACTACCCCGACACGTATGCACATAGATAATGGTGTATGTGAAGATTGACCTGTTTTGCTGGTTGTTTTTTGAGATGTAATAATGGATCGCATGAGGCTGGGGAAAGATGGAAAGCGGATTGCACCGTTTCTCTGAGCAAGACTAAAAGATTTGGACACCATAATAGGAATAACAGTTATACACTGTATATATATATACATGTACGCGACCGACGGACAATAAGATGTAAGTTCCTTGTCCGGTACATTCACACACGGTTGGGACTTTATCGTGTATGCCTGCTTGCGGTACATATGATATGCATTCGGTATGTATGAAATGAAAGAAGGGAGAAAGAAAAACGAGGGAAAAGAAACTAAGATGAGAGTAGGAATGAGAATAAAACTGAAACGAAACGGAACGACATGAAATGGAGTTGAATGAAATGAAACGAAACGAATGAGACCCGTGTCAAAGGTACAAAAGAGACCGAAGGTACAATGGACACGTTAAACACGCACCGTTTACAAAGGGAACGAACCCAAGACACACCAGCTACCGACTATACGATGTTATCTTGTGTTGCAGTAATTAAAAACGTTACGTAAACAAACAACTTTTGATTGCTGATAAATAGTAACGTTACATATACATGTAACGTGTTCCCCATGTCTTCCCGATTACGAGCGACTCGTATTACGACCTTACAGCGTACGCCAGCATATTATAGAAGTGAATTATACAAGTGACGTTCACGATGCGTGCGTGCAGATGTAATTATAATAAATGTATTACTTGTAAATGTAAAATAAAACGGAAGAAAATTTATTTGTAAAATTAACCACGTATACCAACTTTGATTAAATATTTCGATAATGGCGGATGTGTTAGAATAATTGCGTTTCGTGTTGACCATGAACTATACATATCTGTACATGATAATCATATTCCTCTTCACTTTTATATTTTCACTGTGCGTAGATCGTGGCTTTAGGCCTCTAAGCTTATCTGATCAAACTCCACAGATCCTTTATACTCACCAGCTTACTGCTACTGACCTTCGTCAGTGGATTTAATAGAAACGGGCATCTCACCTGAAACAAACAGAAGAATGCTTGATTAACTTCTGCTCCATGCTTACGATTGTAAAAAATAGATAACAATTTTTCCCAGCGTGGGTGATGTTTGGAAAATTTCACGCAATAATTACTGCGCCGTTCGCAGGGTAAAAACATTCTGAAACGACGATGTGAATTCAGGTGTATACTCGATACACGTATATTGTGGAACAATAAATATAGAATGCAAATTTCTTTTAGTTATTCTTGCATGGTGTAAGGTGCTAATTACAAGGTGTATGTACGTCGCGCTCTAGGCGCGTGTGTAGAAAACAAATAAGGCCTGCAACGGGTCTGCAGGTATTTATACATGCGACGCGACATCCGTGACCCACCGCGTCGATTCATGCGAGGATCTTTACGGCCAGAGCATGCTGCGGCCCTAAATAGCAGCTCATTGATCGAGGTAAAGGGGCGAGTTGTCGTCAGCACCAAAAGCGAGAAAGGAAGCAGAAACGCGTATTTGAGAAAATGGTATACGGACCAGGGCTGCTGCGCAGAAGATCGCGAATGTCGGCCGAGAAGAAGGGTAGATCACACAGTCGCTCGATTGTGTGTCGAGCAAAACGAAGACGAGAATGGAGGGTACGGTTCCGTTAAGAAAGCTCCGGTGTGGCAACGGTCTTACGACATTGGCGAAGAAGATGCGGTATAAACTATCGTACGAATGTCCGATCGATGCCAAGATCGCGAGGCATTTGAAAAGATTTTCGAATCAGGGCCGCCCCTCCGCGAATAGCCGATGCGCGATCCGAACCCGGGCCTTTTTGGCTTTCGCTTAATGTCGGTCCCGTTTTACGAATCGGGGTGCGATCGTTGCGCGCTCTCCTAGCTCACAGACGTCAAACGTTCGGCGGTTGAGCGGGAAAAAAAGAGGCCCTGTGTAACGTAACGCAACGCAACGCAACGCAACGTAACGTAACGCGACGATAAAGTTCAATTGTGCAAAGGCAACATTTTTCCGGCGCTCGATACGCAGAGAGGCGGGTAACGTGCGGCAGGCATCGCCGTCGGCAGGTTAGTAACTTCGCCGGTGAACGACCGGGGAGCCGGGTGAGCATGCGCAGCAGCACAGCTGACCCAGATTCGGAGCGTGATTGGCGCTCGGACGATTCCGGCGGTGTTCGGCTCGACTCGGTCGGCACGGGTGTCTCGCGGCTGACCCACATCGCGGAGCGAATCGCACTTCGGCAACAGACCGCTCTTGGCGGGCGACGCGTCAGGTATGCGCGTGGCGTGGCGGCCTCACGCGGTACGAGCTTAACCCTCGCAATTAGTATGGCCGTGTGCGTTTCTACCTAGAAAGGTATGATTCTCACGCTACGCGAGGAATTTGATTGAGGAACCCTCTCAGAGAGACGATTCTCAATTTCGATGCATCTGCGCTAAACCCTTGCGGCTCACCGCCAACCTTTATGCGCGATTCCGATTTCCTCGCCCATCGATATCTCTCAAGGAGAATTATAATCCTTGTTCGAGCTTGAGGGCTGTTTTTCACATAGCAGGGTTCGTACGCACAGGGAAAACCTGGAAAACCGGGAAAACTCAGGGAGTTTCTTACAGCAGCGAAAAGTCAGGGAAAAGTCGGGAAATTTCGAAAATAAGACAAGAATTTTGAGTTTCTTGAAGAAATGAACTCGTTCTTATACGTAAATTACTTGATATCAAACCTCCTTGCGTTTTTTTCTTACTGAAAATCGCTGGCTGTTGTTTGTAAATTAGTAGTCGGACAGTATATTAATTACTAGGTAACATTGAATGTTATTAGTATTGATATGCAAAAAAATTGGCATTAATCAGCGGCATATTTCTTGGAAGGTTACTGAGAAAAATCCTATTTCCAGGCTGGAACATTTGGAATAGTCGGGGAATTTCGGGTTCCAAAAAGCGTACGAACCCTGCATAGGTATACATTTGTCGTAACTTCTACACTGGATATCGGTATCAATTTTTTAAGATAAGCTCTTTAGTTTCACTGATTATTAAAAATATATAAGTGATCTTTGTCGATTCATCATGTTTTGGAACTACGATTATTATAATTGAATTTAGTCGTATCATTGGAACACTTTTTTTATGTGAGAAACGTACAAGATTCCGGAGAGATATAGATTATATGACTGAAAAGCCTTTTCTAGATATTTGATAATCGTAAGAAAACAATAACATTAAATTTCTTTACAAACTGTGTCCGAATCGATCTTGCTTTCGTCGATTTCATCGTTCGTTCTGACAATTGCAACGGAAGAATTTCTGACATCGACACTTGAAATTGAACAAAGCAAAATCCATTTGAATCTATAACGCTTCGCCGTCGCATTGATTTATCGTCCCATGAAAAATATATGGTTTCTGGGGTCAAACATGACCCAGTGCGACCGCGAAGGGTTAAAAAAATCCCACTGTTGTTTTAAGCACTTTTTGTATTTGCTTGGGCGTATGCAGAGGATAATTGTTTTCTGACAAGGTGAGTCAGCCTTACGATTTGATCCAATCGGATCTGATCGACGATAGGCTTAAAATCCTATGATACGACATCGGAAAGATTTCGTCGGCGGAATGAGCGATGTGTACACGAACGATTCGGCGCAGAGTTGGATACTACATGCACAACGTCAGGCTCGAAAGCTCCGTCTGAATTCCTTCTGGTCAATTTTAACCGTTTCCTCCCTTTCTATATTTGTACCAGCTGTTCTGTTTCTGTCCTACACACCCAGCGACGACTGACTTAGCCACTTCGTTTCGGGTCACTTAGTAAATGGAAGGTAAACAAATATGTGAAAAATAAAAATAGCGGTATAATAAAGAAGAAAATTCACGAGCGAATTCGTAGGTTTTTTGTTTGTTTTCTTATTTTTTTTCAAACTTTTTTACACAGAAATTAGCACCGTTTCGTAGACGCCGGTTCCACAACCATGACCTATGAGCTTACTGCGGCGATAGTCGGTGGTCAGTACCCCAAGTGTATTATACCCAGCACTCATTCTCGGCGGTCAGAGTTGTCAGTGGTCAGTGGTCAGTGATTAGTAATTTCTTGTGTCACAGACACGCTTGCGAGTCGATCGGGTTGTACTGCTTATCCGCAGTATCCGGATGATCGATTCATTTCAACTTTTCCGAATACATCTCCGTGTAAGTGGACCGATCCTCAAACTTAACCGGGCCCGTTTCTCGTGTTGAAAATTTCTATCTGGCAGTAGTTTGGATACGTCATAGTCGCAGTACACCGAGATGTGAACATCCTCCAATTCTTGGGCCTTTCGGCGTTACCGTCTATGAGAAACAAGTTTATCAATTTTACCGTTCTTTCGAGTCCTAGCATCTACTTTCGAATTTTCAGCACTTCCTGAAGTCGGAAACGAAATTTTATGACCTTCGTGGAAAAAGTCTGATCAGAATCGTAACAAGTCTTGCAATTCTTCGAAAGTCAAACGCAAATTCAAACATGACGCGTAGGATGACGGAGCGCGGAGGTTTCCTCTTCGTACGTATCTCATCCGCCTTTGGTGTCCGGTGTATTTTCCTTTTCAAAAAATACTCGGAAACGAAATTTCGCGTGTAGCGAAGTTATAATTGGGTCAGCTCAACGGATTTGCGGTTTGAGTCGAAGGTAAAATCGGGGACGAAAGCGCGTAAGCTGACCGCAATGAACGAAATAGCGCGTCATCGAGGGTTTTCTGATGATTGTATATTTGATTTCGCAGGGAGAACCTACAGATATAACGGTGTCGTGTATCTCACGGAGTAATTTCTGGTTCCAGAAACTGAGATCCTTCTCCAGTCGCGGTGAGGCCTGAATTCTTAACTTCATCGGATCGGGTTTGTATACGTATACGTATACAGAGTATATTATATACAGTCGTATAATGAGGGGAGATGTTGGAGATCTTAACTCTACGTGCAGAAACTAATTTCGGCGAAGTGTGTTTCGCCTGCTTTTTCACAGCTGCTGGCGTGAATTATACGCTTTGATACAACTTTGCTTGGGCTCGTTTCATTTCTGCCCTCAGCACGAGGATCCGTCGATCACGAGGACGTAACGCAGAGCTCTGTTTTTATGCCATTTCAGAACATCAACCTGCAGGTGAGGAGATGTCGGAAAGTTCCCGATGCATGAGACGCATTTCCATTCCAATATTTGACAATTTTGGATCGGTTGAATTGTGTTAGGAGAAAATTTTCAACCATTTTCATATACTGTTCCAAATATTTTTCCAAACATTTAATTTTAGGATATAATTAATTTCGGAGGCTAAGAGGATGCAACAGTTTTGATAGGTCGGGCGGCGTTGGATTTGCGATTTCTATTGAAATTTGTTTGGAGTTCACGCAATATGATTAAAATCTTGTTTTATGCGGATTCGTTTAGACCGCAACGTTTCCTACACGTAATCTCTAACCACATTACGTTGTAACGAGTAGCTTGCTACATGTTCGCCAAACACCATATACATGCAACAAAGAACATAACTCGACGGTGTTGCACCGTGTGTCGAGTTTCGCAATAAACCATCGTCGGATCGGTAGTTTTTCAATTTTACATCCATGATTTGGTGTGAAAGAAAAATTCCCAATATACCAAGTTGACAATAAGAAAAAAAGCTGAGTCGACTAGCAGGTTATTATCGCGTTACAATCGTAACGCATAAGATATTGCAATACGAAACTATAAGACGATAGCAATGAAAGGTCGTATTGTTTAATACCAAGAGTAAAGTTGTATAAATATGATTTGAAGCAAGCCGCAAAAAGCCGTAAATGCATTTAGGTGAGAAGTTTCAGAATGGTATTTTTCGATTAGTCGGAAATGATGCAGTTTTTTTCTCAATGTAATTTTTACAGACAATAAAATTCTTATCATAATTATCATTCCTTGATTAGAAAATCGAATTGATTATAAAATGATCGTACTATCATGTACAAGCATTAAAAGGATTCACATTTTTTACTACCGAATAATATTTTTACAAATTCGAAAGTTGAGGTACAACGGTTGCTTGGTGAATAATCACTGACGGAAAACTCTGCTCAATCTTTATGCAAAATTCGAACTACTAAGATTAAAAATCAAAGAATCTCTAAATGTGGATCGGTTCCCGTTTATAGTCGTGACGCGATAGTTGTTGTATTAAACAGTATCGTTCGTGGCAAAAAGGTTATCTCGTGACGCGAGAAGATTGTAAACAATACCTCATGAGACAACATTACGTTAATAAGGCGGATGCAAAGAAAGTATACACAAGGAAATAAACAGGGTACCGTACTCGATTACCCGTCGTCACCAGTAAAAGTATAAATTAGTTCATAAACATTGTATCAGGTGACGAAACTTTTGCTGAAATACAACACAAGCACTTGAAAAATTTCAATGAACGAACAGTATTGACCACGGGAATTCTATAGAATAGTTCATTGATTGGACCTGCAAGCGAGATTATCTCGAGTTTGACTGCCAAATTAGCAACTACTGCCAATTGGCTAAACGAAAGTAAAAAACATTGCCCATCGGATGTGGCAGAAGTCTCGGCCAAAAACTGTTTCTCTCAATTTCCTTTCTCCTCGGGTGAGGCTAACTGACAAGACGTGTAAATTTGCCAACGCAAAGTTGCCAACGGTACGGGACAAGATTTGAGCCTGTTCATGCGGGCATCGTGCTTTCTAAATTTCTCCGCGCGTGCACACAACGCTGTTTTTAAGTTGGTTGGCTCGAAACGTAGGCAGCTAACAATCGCGATTCAAAACGACAGTAGGCTGTGAGCAAACACGGTGATTATTGTAATTAAAAACCGCTTTTGCGGTCCTGGGAGAAAAAATTTATCGAGCCAGTAAAGACTCGGCCCTGCTATATTCTTGAAGTAACGGTCTTATTTATACTATCTCCTTCAAATGATCCTGAATCCTTTCGAAATATCACGCTCGAAGTGGCGTTCCAAAATTCCACCAAGAATCACATTCAGGTGTGCTTCCATTGGCTTTGGCTGAGTTATGAGAGACGATTTGAAACAACATTCATTTTTCGTAATACAAGTAAATACTATAATAAACCAAAGTTCAGATGTCGGTGCTTCATTTCCAAGTAATTGTAAATGGTAAAAAAAATATCTGGTAGATTTGTTCGATTTCACTCTACGATTGCGCATTTCATCCAAAAGACTATTTTCTACAAATTAACTGCAAGTCTTTTTTTTTTTATAATACACCGGCATCCTTGAATACTAATTTTACAACATTGGACCGATATTGATCACGATCAATAAATGGCAGTATTAAATTGACTACGAGAAGAAATGAAAATATGTTTCACTGACTTTGTACAAAATATTATTTTGAATAAAATGAGTAATTTCAGGCTTGAATCGAACGAATCTACTAAATTTTTAAAAAATTCTTACGCGATTTGAAACGAAGCATACATGTATAAGTTTTTGTTATCGAATCCCAGTACCTATCTCCTATTCTGGCGCAATAATTTCGCAATAAAATTAATAAATAACAGGTATCGATTTTTGATCAACCCGCAACTCCTCTTCAACCGGACGCAGAGAAATTCGGTTTCGCGACAATTTCTTGATGAATTTCTGTACGTCTCAAGTATCGGACAATTAGCAGGCACTTAGGAGGAGAGACCCTTGCATCGGGAGATGCTCGTTGAACGCATATCCGACCCGACAGACATAGGTATTAGGTATACAAGCGTTATTTTTAATTCGTTTCTCCGGTCCAGCCGGGCTGCTGGTGCGGTTCGCCGGCTTCTTCTGCTAGCTCCTGCACTGTTTACCGCTTCTTCTGCGCTCCGTTTCTCCTCCATCTATCTCTCTCGGTTTCCAAAAATACATCAACAGATTTTACGGCTCGTTCGCACACCCTACCGCATGCCAATGCAACGTTGTAAAACACTCATTGCACTGGGAATCTGTCGAAGTTTGAATCACCCTCGCAGGCTTGCAGCAGAGACGCATTTACGGACACGAAGATCCAGGCAATTCCGATCGACTGTGTAGACACGAGTCGTCGTCTCAGCTACCAGAATATGTTTGTTTTACATTTTGCTGCAGGGACAAGCACTACTACGATCTTTGGAACATATTCGGAACCAGGCAAGTTGAGGTGCTCGAAGGAAAAGGGACTCGACTGACTTTTATCTCTTTCACGGAGATAAGACTCTAAAATGTTGATGACTTTTACTGAAAATTCTAATTTACTCAAAATAAAATTCTTCACAATGCAGATGTAACGGACATTTACTGTTTACTTGTCCAGTTTTTGCAATCGTGCATCGATTTTTCTTCAAGGCATCGAATCATTAGCCGGTAATTTAATCATCACCCGAGTCCGTTAAGCGCAGAAGATCTGACCTGTTTCGGTGCAACGTGCAACGATATAAGTAGAAGCCGCATAGCCCAAAAGGAACCGGCTGTTGTACAGTGAACACGTTCACCCAGAATAAAAAAATCCACTATTACTTCAACACTCTAGAATCGCACTAAAGTTTGTTATTTCTTTTCTTACATCTCACGCACGCACACACACACACACACGCGTCAATTTTTGTGTCACTGTTACGGTCAATATCACCGTTTACAGGCTACATTTGTACTCAATAATCAATGAGTTATTTAAAGATAAAAAAATCGTGATCGTCGCAATTTCTGTGCATTATACACATTATATATGTCGAAGTACCCTGTAAACGTTATACCGGCGCGTGGAAACGATTCGTGCATTTTTCAAGCCTCAAGCAAGTTGCCGCGTATCTACCGATCTCTGCATTTTTTATCCTTCGATTATCGGCGCGAATCGTTCTGCCTGCAGATATATATTGTATTGTACACACGCATGTATTGTAATAAGATTTCGCAAATCTCTCTAGTCAGTGATAGTACTCACGGCCATGGTATGGATATGTCGGCGATACAGAGGCATTATATTCATGCGTTAACCGTCGTCTTTTTTTTTTTCTTCTTTCTATCTCCGTGTGTATAAACGCTCACGTAGTATGTACACAAACAAATAATTCACAATCACTCGTAAGCCTAGGGCAACGCCGCGGGCTCGGAGCAAGAAGTAGGTACGAGTATTTTATTTCTATGTCCAGCGCTCACTCGTATTGTCGTAAATATTATACTGATTGTGAATAACGATCGGTTTCACTTGGCATCTGCAGAGTCACCCGCTTTAATTCTGCTTCACCGAGGTTCATTTCTTAAGAGCGCTGCGTTATTGGGGATAGGCGCTTGAAAAATTATAATATATTAGGGTTGACGCTCAATTTCGGATTTCTTGACTCGCTGATTCTCGAAGTATCAACAAAAAAGAGAAACAAAAAAATTGAGGATTCAAAGAGTCGTTTGTGAATCGTTCGATTAATTGCTTGATCAAAAATTGCCAATACCAAATTTCGAAATGTCAAGGTATCAGAGACTTGTTTGATCCTGAGGAGATAATTCGATAAGAATTGAGAAACTTCGTACTTGTACAGATTGACGAAGTTTCATAACATTTCGTTAAAACATTACGAGACTTTTCGGTTGCCAAGAAATGTTAACTTTTATTCAATTTACAGATTCAATACACGAGTTCAACGAATTTTTAAAAAATTCATTAGACTCGACTGCGTTTCACGAGATAT
This sequence comes from Neodiprion fabricii, assembly GCF_021155785.1. Classification (NCBI taxonomy): domain Eukaryota; kingdom Metazoa; phylum Arthropoda; class Insecta; order Hymenoptera; family Diprionidae; genus Neodiprion; species Neodiprion fabricii. Next base: position 25,596,393 of record NC_060242.1, on the reverse strand, counting down.
TGCCAAGACAACGTGTCAGATTTCAGAGGACTTCAAAAGATTTCAATCGACTTTGACACGTCTGAAGAATCCAGAAGAATTTGTGAGGTTATCCAAAACTTCTTTGAATTCGGTGGCATTTTTCTGATTTAAAAATATTTTATAAAATTTATTGGAGATGAATTTCTACATTTCTATTATACTGTGAAAGAAAAAGTTGTTTCCGTAAAATGGCTAACATCGACTGTTTTATTTTTTCACACACTTATACGCATGTCTGGATTCTTCTATTGTCAAAGATTTGCAGAGATGTTACTGCGATTTCGATTGACCAAAGGCAAGTTTGGACAAATATGAAAAATCAAAAACTTCACTAATTTCAAACAACGTACTGTCGAGTTATAGCGGCTCTATTTACCCTTGTTATGTCACGCGTGTATATTTGTGATATCGCATTCCTCCCACTTTATCTGTCCACTTATACCATATTGCAGTGTGGGTGTAAGTGTTCCCAGTTGCGAGTCTCACATGCATTTGAAATTATTATCATTCGTTAAGAACGCTGCATTCTGGATGGGGCAATTCCCTTCTTTGTTTAGGCACATCGCAGGTAACATTTATCTGAGTGCAGGGTGCATGCGTCACTGACGAGCGCATCGCGCAGCTTGCACAGGTAAGAACGTAGTGAAAATTCAACCACTTCTCCATATCTTCGTAAGTTATGCACACATTGTTTGAACCGAACGGCTAATCGCAAATCAGAAACCTCGATTGCAGAGGCATCGTCTTATCTCGACTTCTCTCTTACGCCCGCAATTTTTCACTTTCGACTGTCACATTTTGTTGCGCAGGTATTGAAAATACATCTTTCACTGTTCACAATACGAGATTTCTACTCTAAGGTCAGCGCCGCGTGCAGAATTTGTGAAGGGAATGGTTCGATGCTTTTCCATTTCTCCATTCAACGACGAGTGAAAAATCGCCCAAGTACACGCGGCTACCATTTAAGTACCTAGCCAGCCACTTCATTCACAAATGGCAACGGAAGACGGCAATGTTGTAGATTGCGCAACGGAAGGTGATTTTCTGTGCGTTGCATACACGCATATCGTGAATGTACAAAACGTGGGAATTATACGGTTGTGTATGCATGCTATACGACTCCGTGCAGTTAGCGTTTAATTGTTTTACAGTACGTTGCGGCACGACGACGCATTTTGTTTTTATACCTCGAGTCTCTTTCTCTTATCGCGTTTATTTGATAGGGGAGATGCGCACCTTTGACGTGGAAAAAGAACAAGCAAGACAACAGAATAGTTCTCTTTCTCAGAGGAACTAGGGCAAGAAGTATGAGTGGATTAGATCCTTAAAAAGTTTCGATTCTTCTCTCTCTCTACTCGTGATAAGAGTATAGAAAATAGAACAAACGAAGAACCTGGTTAATATTCTCGATTCAATTGTAAGAAAGACAACAGCGTGATAGTGGAATGTCGGATACTGAAAACCCATGTTCGAGATGATTGCGAGAACATGATGAGACCCATTGAGCCGAAATGTTTTCAGAGAATTTCAGTCTATGTCTGTGGCAATTTCAGTTTGCCGAGGAATTTTGCTATACCTTCTCATATTTACCGCGCAAAGAGATGAAGGCACGTTCGTTCCGATCTAAAAAATGTTGCGAAAGTGCACAATGCGCGTGGACGCGAGGCGAACAAAAGGAAAAAAAAACCAAGGGAACACAGAAGAGTCGATGTAAGAAAATGAGAAAATTTGCAACGCGCTCTTATCCGCAACACAGGTGTACACAACCGTTGCGAATAATTCTTCATTGTCATTTCGAGCAGGTGGGAACGACCTCCCGGAGAATTGGCAGATATCGAAGCAAACGACGCTGGGTGTTAATTCGCAGTCGAGCGGCAAGGACGGAACCGAAAGCCTTATCCATTATGCTGTACCTTGTCAATTAAAAGTAGGAAAAACCTATCGACATTTATACCCCGGACAAAACTCGGTTTCCGCTTCGCCGGACTTCCGTTTTTGTTCTCCAAGTCACGTGTTTGCTTTTTACCAAACGACTTACTTCTCTTGGGATACCAACATTGTAAAAAATATTCCCAATATTATTTTATCATTGTTAAAGTTCGACAGTGCCTTGACGCTGATTGACAGAGGGACGTAACATTTTTCCAGGCGTATGAAAAGCCAGACTTATTGTAAGACAGTGGCGTGTCTCTCTCAACAGTATTCAATGTGTTGAATCTATACTCTAACCTCGAAAAGACGTCATGTAACAGTCCTATCTTTACCGACCGAGTTATTTTTGCATTAATGGCAGTTTTAAACATTAGCATATGCATAGCTAAGGGACTTTCTAGGATTCTCAGAGTAATCAGGAGCAAAATAAACATGATACGGCATGATACTATTTTCATGAAATATTCATGCTAGGAAAAATAAATCACCAAGCCTGTAAATGTGAATCGCAGTTTACTTCTCTCAGCGTAAATATTACATGAAAATAGTGCTGTGATATATTATCTCATTTCGTGTTACTTTTCGAACCGGAAGAAGTCCGTCAGCAATAGGCGGTTACCCAAAAACGAATACTCAATAAAAAAAAAAAAAAAACTCTCTAGATAAGGGTAGTTTTATTTTAGGAAGACCCAACCTTAAACTCGTGATTTCTTGCGCCAAGTTTAATCACACTGTAAACGGTGACAAACAATTGATTTTGTTTTCTTCGACATCGGCAAGGATCTTCGTAATATCTCGAAGAAAACAGAAGCCAGCCACCGATAGCTGAATATCTAAAAAAAAAAGGGCAATGCAAAAACGACTCCGTCGGTAATGGTGGGATTCTTACAAGCCCTCGACTCAGGTCCAAGATTTTTTGCGTCACGTTTAACGGGGTCGATTCTATCCTCTTCGAAATCGTCAATGATCGCCATAGCCTCTCGACGAAAAACTTCGCCAGTCACTAACGAAATCCCTAAAACGGGCACGATGGAAAAATGACTCGATCGGTAAGGGTAAGATTTTCATAATCCCTTAATCTAAGCTCAAGATTGTTAGTTTCGCGTATAACGGGGTCGATGGTTTAGGATTTTCGTAACTTCTTGATAAAAAGGAAATAAAAAAATAAATAAAAACTCCGTTCATACACATAGGTGTTCGTTTGTTCCCTGGGCCTCGGCGCTGCTGGTGCGCTCCTCTCGGCAGCGCGGCACTTGCCAGCATTTTATCTGGCGTGTCGTTCTCGCGCGCGGGAACGCGTACGTGTTAATGCACACCGCATGCACCGTTCGGCGCTGTGTTGGTGCGTGCGTGAAACTGGGTCGCGGGTTCGACAACTTCAGCCAAGGCTGCCTACCCAGCGGTTCTCAGCCGGCGATGCATTTTCTCTCTCTTGACACACGCCTGCCTGCCTGCCTTGCGGCCCACGTACTTGAGATGCCTTCCGTCGTTGTCTCTTTAAATTTCCCACATTTTCACCCGCCCCGATACGCCGTTTGAATTTTACCGATTTTCCACATTCTCATAGATCCCACCCCCGTTTCCGGTCACCCTGACGCCGTTTTTTACTCTCTCGCGCTCCCGCAGCTTTGGGACAATTTTGAGCCGTAAGATAAGTGCTCGAGAATACTATTTTCACTCTCTGTTTGACGTAACATGTTTTTCACTCACACCTGGAAGGATCTTTCTGTGTATCGATTGACACAGACAAATACCAACGTAAGCGGTGTGGAATATTAGTAGCGGCGTAGATCAATGCCGAAACTCTTTCGAGCTTAATGATCGATAAAAAAATCCGTACCGATGAGAAGGAAACGTGTGTGGTGGCAATCGGCTCTTCGCTTCGCAAATGGTTTCAAAATTGTCGACGTTTTTTTGATTCGATTGAAATGGTAGGCAGTGCATGAAATTGCAAATATGGCAAAGCAATGCGGGTACCGCTTACAATGACTCATCCTCAAACCGTGGAAAACGTGCACCGAACCGATGTTCGAAGCACAGGAAACATTTTGTTCGAATGTACAATAATTTATTTCACCTCTTGATGCAGCGGCGTTAAACTATATCGCGTTGATTTTCTTTCTTTCTATTTTTGTTTCACATATTTGTCACGCATCATTATACAATTGGTTGTATTCGCACTTCTGGCGTTATATTTACTCTGTATATTTGGTTAGTAATTAACGCATCAACGTGAATCACTGAATGATGAACATGGAAGAATTAGACCCCAATCGTAAAGGATGCTCTGAAATATCGGTCGGAAATTTTTTCCAACTGACACATACGACAACGTTACAGGATTGTTGTGTAGAAAATATGTGTATTATATAAACATCAATCTTTTACGAATTTTCGGAGGAAAAAAAAACACATCATATATAACAGATTCCGCGTCAGGTTGTCCCATTTTACTTTTGACCGTTACCCTCAATTTTGTTCTGCTCTCATTTTCATTTTGTTGTTTTTTTTTTTTCTCTTCAAGCAAACGGTCAAAACGATAAGGTGATCAAGCGTGACAAAGCAATTAGAAGCGATTAACGATTTATCGTACTCGGAATTAAAACTGCGATTTTTTTTTTTTCTATCAACAATACATATATAATCTGTGTCATTATATTCGTATATACGCAAGAGGCTAAGTAGAACGAGATGTGTATATTAATATTATTGAATAACTAAAACACGATCATCCGCCGTTACTTACATCCACCGTAGAGTGCGGGAGATACGTAGTTATTTACTCGTTTCGATTTCCTGCTGGAGATAACGAAATTACCTACTTCTCAACTCGTTTATACGGATGGCATTCTGCGTGTATACCAATAATCAATACACCTGCCAGATACCGTGAGAATTAAACCCCAGCCATTTGATCTTCCGCATTGTTTTACCGTTTCAATTTACTTTGCCTCTCTTTATTTTACCATTATTTCGGTAGCATCGTCGGTTATAGAATCCAGGTAAGAAACAAGCATGGAGGTTTATTATTGAATAAATCTGAGCTAATTTTAACGAAAAACCTGTGAAAATGTTCCACGGACATTAATGTGATGTTTGTGATTTTCTAACAGCAAGCCGACAACGACAGTTGTACAATATATATGCGCACAAGTTATGTGAGTTCTTTAATTTTGTTTTTTTTGTTTTTTTGTTTTTTTGCTTATCAAATTGAGAATCTCTGTGAGATGCTATTCAGCAGCTGTCGCAACGCCGTTGCTGCTGTCAACCAACTTCTATCCGTTATTTCTAGGAGTTTCTACGCTTCTACCTGCCGCAATTCGCAGCGTTCATATTATACCCGCGTACAAAGTACAAAATTACTAAAACTCTGCACGGCAGGTTTGTCGATTATATTAAACGCGCCTCGCTGCATCGTCATCGCTATTTACTGTGTGCATAAAAATTTTTCACTCATCTTCAAGTTTTGTTTCAACTCTGCGGTAACAATTGTACACTTATTGGTGTTTGATGATAATTTTACGCAAATAAAATTTTTCACATCGTACAACAGGTTTATTTATTTAGAGACACTATTCGCAAGCGCCGATCGAGTATTTGTTCAAATTATCTAACGCACGTGATTATGCTGGCGTTTGAAACATGCAAGTGAAAATGACCAAAATGAAACGAAGAAAATAAATAAAAGAGTAAAGGATGAAAATACGAAACGGAGTGAAAAAGTTGCGCAATGCGGGTTACACGAAATGCTTTGGTACAGTGACAAACCGTTACATGTTTTGTTACTTCATCTTTTTGACTTTGTTTTACTGCTCTCGCCAGAGCACCGGCGTAATGTCTCTACTCTCGTGACGTCACGGTATCTCGTTGGTTTCAATTCGACAATAACCGCGTATGGTACTTGAGCTGTGTGACTTTTTGCGACCAGTTTTGCCGAGTAACGTTACTCCGATACTCTATTTGTAGAATGAGAATTTGTACATGGAAGAGAGAAAAAAAAACTTGAGAGTAAAAAAAAGCAAAGGCCGGGAAGAAAAACAATGTAAACGCTGCATACTCAATTCAGTTTTATTATCCTTTAACCGGCACAAGGATGAAGGTTTAATGTTCCCCCGGGTATGTGTGTAACTACGTACGTACGCATGCCTCGTGTATTCAAATAGTACCAAGTAAGGACACGTGCTCGCACGCGTGGCTTACGAAAGCTTGTTTTCACCGCTCGCATTGGTGGATTTGTCATAAGACCGCGGACTGTCAGGGTATCGGTTTTTGGGCATGGAGACTCTTCTCGGCTCTGCATCGCCGGGAAAACTTTGTAAAAGAAACGTATCCCGTAAGGTGATCCGAATTGTACGAATTGCAAGTCAAGAGAAGTTTTACTCACAATCAGCTTTACGTGAACCGATATATTCTTCGCATAATATGAATGTTTTGTTATGAAAGTGATGATAAATCATAGGGAAATATTCATCTTTGCACCGAGAAAAATTTTTTGATGCGATTCGCGTACAGTTGGCTTTTTTATTTTAATTTTCACCATGGCCGGAAAATATACAGTACTTGGTATAAAATGAAAATTAGTTGTGTACCCGTAACCAGAAAATTCAGTACCTGTTATTATTTTTTTTGGTAACGGTAACTCGTAGTGTAATTTTGTTGTTGTTACTACCGTGACGATTGGATATTGGTTCAACAATAAATTGATGTTAAGACCTCATCTAATCGAAGAAGCGTGATCAACTCAACAAACAGATTTGACGTCGCAATAATCTCAAAATGTAGTATGAACATAACTGTAATCACAGTATAAACAGTTATACGAGGTTTTCGTGCGATTCCGACAATACCTAATCCATTATGGTAACAATAAAGAAATAAAATTATTGTCAGTGTACCAGCTCGCTAAAAAGAAAATGCTATCAAAAATGGTCGACAGATTTTCTTCACCGAACCTTATTATCGGGGATTTGAGCATCACGGACGCTCAGGGACCGAGGTTAGCGCATTTAGGCAGGAGTGAACGTGACGAATCAATCTGAAAACCTGAGCGTAGGTAGGTAGGCAGGTATCGTGTATATCTGTGCGCGCTTTGTATCGGGGGACAAGAAATTTCTACGTGAAAATCGCGCGAAGGCCATAAAACGAAAACGTGTTTGATTCGGCGTAGTGCAGCCTTGTGACATTGCGGTTGGTATACAGAGGCGGGCGGCGGGTTTATTAAGGTACGACATCAAAGTTTACACTCGTACAAAAGCGTGTATCCCGGCGGTATGAATCCACCTCAAACAATCCACGCGTCAAAATTACGGGCTCGCTTGTATCTCGATCTAATTGTAAGGTCAAACAAACAAGTGACACCGAGCCCTTGCTGTGGCGCAAGAAATAAGCCAAATAATGGCATTATTTAGAACGTCAGGCGCGAATGCCTGCGTGCATCGAGTAGTCCAGCTGTAACACACTTGGAATTAGGACAAAACGATCGTCGAAGGGCAAGCTTCAAGCTCACCTCCGCATTCAGGGACTTTTCTTTTCACCGTTTGCTCCGGCTTTTTCATACCCGCACATACCACCTTGCCTACATAACTGATCGTCGAAACTATCTCGTCGTATTGGAATCGTCATTGAATTTGGTTCATCGTGAGAAAACAAAAATCTTAATGTTCAGCATCGAGATAATAAGCGCGAATGTCCAACTTCGTCATATTTTCGTTAAAATCTCGAGGTTCTCTTAGGCTTCCAGAGTAAAAGAAGACCTCGTTTGATTCTCAAAAACGCGCACAAGTACCGATCTCGATGTTCGAGGTTCTAACGAAAACCAAAATTGGGACTCATCCGACCTTCAGAAGCCTCAGTTGCAATATTCCGGGCTTAGACCGAGATTTATATCATTGAGGTCTTCTTTTCTTGAGGTCCGCAGATTCGAGGCTCTGTCGAGTGCGACCGACGACGCGGTATGAAGATCCGGATGTTCAATCTCGATATAAAATTGTTTCAAACTTCGAGGCTCTATTGACAATAGGATCCAGAGGTTTAAATGGGACCTAAATTCGAGTCAGCATGTCTGAACTACAAAGAAATAAAGTGTCGACAGGTTCAAACGAATTCTACAATCTTGATTTGAGAAGTCAGTCTCATCTGGCAATTTGTCCGAAGTATCGCGGGGTTTTCGCGAAATCTCGCAGATGGTCAATGGGGACGGATTCGTCGTCGAGGATGAAGGAGAGGACGCGACGCCCGGCGTCGCGGCGTTCAGCAATGCTGGTCGCGCGCGCATTGACGTCCGATTGTGTAATTCGTGTGCGAGCCTGTTTACTTCACCGCCGATTATTCTCTTGGCCGTGCAGCGACCACGGCCTGACTTTCTTGAGTCGTCGCTGTTGTTTCATCTCTCGCTCTTTCTCTCTCGACAAAACAGAACCCCCGCGTACTGTAACCAGAATCCGAGAGAACGTGCTGCCGCGGATCACGCTGGTCGAGGAACGTTAAACTCACCGTTAAACGCCAGAAAATAGGCGACCCTGGTTAAATTTTGAATACGTAGTAGTACAAAATTTAGGGTTACTTGCCTGTTTGCTGGGATTCAGCGGAATGTTTCACAGAATATACACGTGATTACTAAGGATTCGTCGCGATCCTCCAAACCGGCGTTCATCTGGCAACCGCATTGACACCAGGTCAAAGTGATTTTTCTATCGAGAAAACCCTTGGAAAAATTGGAAATTCCGAATGTTTGGTGTAATTAAAGTGTGTTTTAACTTTGCATCTGCGAAGTTTCAGGCATCGTTTCGGTGTAATACATGAAAAGAAGATTACCTGCGTGATGGTCTATTTTTTATTACATAGGTACGTCAATGTATCTGGAATTTTGAATATGACGTTAATTGTTCAGTTAGTCATTAATTAGTACGACGTTTTACCGCGAATTGAAATCACATTTTTAAGCATCAACGTATGTTTGCGAAGGTACGCACTCGCAAGTTTTTCCAGCTCAATCGACGGTGTTGTTCGACTGAAATAGTGTCATTAACGCAGGTATGAGCATTGAACTCGGTCTCAGTGCAACGCAATCCTCAAGATCTTGACCATTTTGTGAGTTTCACATCGAGGAACCTTGACAATAAATCTCCGAATGGCTAAATCGCAGTGACGAAACTGCAAATTCGGCCTGGAAGCAGTTCCGTATCGATATTTTCCATTATCTTTTTGGAGGTGCATCATCAACTTAAACTCTTCGAGTTTTCTCATTACGGTCTACAATAAACCATAAATAAGTAGGTTATTTCGAAATCAGCGTCGACGATCTTTGTCATTTATAAAATTTGATTCGCGAGCCTTTCCCCGAGACGTAAGCGTATCAGACATAATAATTAATTCAAGGAAAGAGCAGATCTATGCTCGCAATCTCGATCCCAGTTGATTTCAGCGGCAATATCAGTCGATACGATACACGGAGTTTGACGGGAGTCAATTTCACTTTGCCAAAACTTTCCCTCCCGCCAACTCTCACTTCCTACGTAAGTATACCTATACCTACGTATAATGGTATACACATGCGCTTTAGCAGTCGACATGTTGTATTCGCGATATTCGATTAAGCAAGGCGGTGCAAGTATTGTTTTTTTCCCCTTCTTTTCTCTCTTCAGTTCTCATCTGGTTAGTAATTTTATTTTCTTTTCTACTCCTTTTGAATTCAGAACAACCTGACCTGTTTCCGTGCTTTCCATTTACACACACACACGCACACACGCGCTGTGTACGTAAACGAGCCTCGTAACACAGGTAAGCACATTACCGCATCGTTAAGGAGTTAAGATTAACGCTGTCAAACATGTAATATGTATGCGAAATACGCGTATAAACAATATTTGGTTTCTTTCCTTCGACGAGTATAAATGTTTTAAACGGATTTTAATTGGCAACAACACGAGACAATCTATTTCGCAGAAATAAGTAGAGCAGTGAGCTTTTATCAGACTCTTAGAAAAAAGTTCCCGACAGTGTTTCGATTGTATATGCTCATATATTTACCGTTCGCGAGATGAATAATCGTGAAAACAACGGCAATGCATCATGAAGATGTGAAAATGAGGTTACAAAAAATTCGCTGGAAGTAACTTTGGAATGGAATTTCTTCTCCATTCCCAGATGACCTCACGCTTCGTGCGTGCGCTAACGATTCAACGGCATTTCCGGAACGGCAGACCGCTATAAACTGCATGACTACATGAGATAAATTTCACTGAAGTTCTCGTCGAACCTCACCAAAAAATGGAACCGGGTAATGTTTACGAAGGGCTCACTTATTACCTTGACAGTTTGAAATCAGACTAACGACCCACTTACAAGAACTTTACAAGAATCGAATAATTTATACGAGGAGTGGTTATCTTTATGAACGAGTAAACTATAATCAGGGTCGGAAAGCTTAAGCCATCGTCTTAACGTTCTCCATTCCTTTCATTGCCCCAGAAATTGCTGATGTTGATAAAATACCGACAGCACAATTCAGAATGACAATGCGACGTTCATCTGCCGCCCTGCATGAGTCAAAAGTCGGTAAACATGGCAGGGATGTCGTTTCACTCGCGTTCACCATGACGGTTCATCTTACGGTTCCTTAGGACCCAAGACTCGGTGTCGGTGCATATCTGCAATAATCAGTCGAACGAAGTGCAGCTTCTACCGGCATGTTGCGGCGACCATTTAGCTCGGAATGAAAGGACAATATCGCGCTGCAGGGCGTTGAAAGGTGCTGAGGAAGGCGGTCCTCCTCCCCCGGCTTCGCAGCAAAGCTGCATTTCATTCGAGGCTTCACGGCTCTTATGCACGCGCGGATGTATTGATGCGGCACCGGCGTGTGCAGGCCTCAGTTGCACAGCGGGTATCGATCCCGCCCCTCTGCTCGCTCCTGCTTCACCATCATCTACTTCCTTGCCGTTCCTCTCCTCTCCTCTCCTCGCCACTCTACATCGCTCCTCCATTCTTCTTTTCCTTTCTCTCCTCTCCTCCGTTCAGCCCTCCGTGACGCCAAAGCTCCACGCCAAACACCAGCGCCACTTTTCCCTCGAGAAACGGGAAATTCCACCACCGATGTCATCGCGTTGCGAATTTTTAGAGCACACTTCGAATCGGTGAAAATGTCTCTACAGTTTTCGGAAAATAAACATTATCCGGTAGTCTGGTTACCACTGATCGTGAGTGATGGTAGATGTGACATGACACTGGCTACAGTTGATAAGATGCATAATTATCGTGTCACCTATGAAACACATCTTTGCATTGATGATCCGAAATCCAGCAGCTGAACGGTAGCGAATTCGTGAAACTTGATATGCGCGTGTATTTTGAGGAACGGAATATTGGAGTGCGAACTACTGAAATACTCATAAAATATAACCGTCTTGAAACTCACTGCGGCACGGTGAAGCTTCCTCTGCAACGATACGTGTTACTGGATGTTTTAATAACTGAATACCCCGAAACGTTTAGAAATTATTTAAATTTTTCAATTGAAGAGATTCTCCTCGCCAGAGGTTACTGTTCATCATACGAAATGAATAATATGTCAAATTTTTGAAACATATACTAGGTAAGACGAAGTTCTCCTATTTTTTATCATCGTAGGCGATTTTGCTAGCTCATCAGACCCGAGATGTTTAGAAACTGTGTTGACTTTTCATAAACATTTCGGATTTCAGGCTTAAGAATATGTCAATACACGCACGTTTCGTAATCGGAGATATTTTTTCCGTTTCAACAGAATAAACGTGTTTAAAAGAAGCCTCACTTTTGCCATGAAATCGACACGTCCTGATCCGTCCGAACCTAACCTGAATTACGGACTGTCTATTCCATCGTTGTATTCTGGTTCACCTCGGCGAACGACAATACCAGTTTTTAATCTACTACCAGCTCGGGAAGTAGCATGGTTATCGTTAAACCTAGCTCAACCCGAAGCCAAGTGTCGTTAACTACAACTTGAACTAGAACTGGATCAGCCCAAAAGGAAAGAGTTTCTACGTGTTTCGTAAAAACGAATCGTGCACGGTGAAGGAAATTTACGTGCGTAGGGAATCCGCTGTCGACGATCCTTCAAACGACGAAAGTCCAACTCTAATTTCGTGAAGTTTGAATATCTTGGCATCACTGCCGATTATCATGACTTTACGCTCATTTGGTACTCTGAATACTTTATCACCTAAATGCTGGCTGTTAATAGAACTTTTACGCGATGCTGAAATATTTACTTCAGGTCCGAAGAGTGCATCACGACGAATTCCGGTTCGAACGTTCGTTATTACGCCTTGTTTGTTATTAATGCTCTTCTGGAGTCTGGGGTGAAAAGCTTGGCTTTGCGTATGAGTGAGGGAAAATGGCGGTGAAAAATTGATTTCTGCGCTGGAACATCGATGTTACACAGTTTCCATCCAGACGACTCCATCAACGGGAAAAGGTAATCCGAACGTCGGTTAATCGTATTTTTGTAGTATTAAAGACTGAGAAGGGATAGCGAAACTTATAGACGGCTGACTGCGAGCGACCTACAACGCATACGCAAAATAAATGAACTCTATTGGTCGGCGAGATCGTATCGCGGCAATATTTTCGCATCCAAGGTAGGAGAAACGGGGTACGAGATGTCAAACTCTCCTGCGTCGAGTTGCGAATTGAAATTGTACAGTTAAGATGAATCCCGTAGCACTAATCAGCGATCAGTGAGTTGAGAGGAAAAAAAGTTTGCTAACATTTCCCCAATCACTTGATCCTCTATTTCATCGTCAGACCTGCGGAAGATCAACAAGCAAAAATGGATCACCCACATAACCTCCATAAGCCGTGCTTGACAGCCGAAGCTTAAGGTGACTAGCCCGCATGGAACGATAGAAAAGCTCGCGCATGCGCAGTCGTAGGCTCGATCTGTTAAGTTTCACCGTTTCCTCTTAAAAGTTTATAATTCGTTTTCATTTGAATTTGAAATTGGCGGGCTGATCTTTCGGATAAATATTCATCGCACCGTTGTGATTGATTGCAGCCCACGCCAGCTAATGAATTAGCAATAATACCCACTGTGAGTTTCAGTTTGCTTTCCTAATTCAGATTCAGCTTCGCAACTCGATTTTTTTCTCCCGAGACGCGTATCGGGCGTCAGCTCCGTCCAGGTAACACAACGCGGATGGCTGCGGGTAGTTATTGACAAAATGCGACTAACCTGGACAGTTATTGCGATTAGAACTGTACCACGGAGATCAGGTATATTCGGCTTGCCCGACGAAGAGCTGTTTGAACAGTTAATCACGCCTTTACTCGCAATGTCGTCCGATTATACAAATTACACTCACGTGCTTTCTTCGTATTTTTTCATGCAGCGCAAATGAAGCCCAACGCCGAGTGATTGATGTGACGTCTGTATACCTACCACAAGTATTATACGTGAAACTAACAGAAAACGAAAGCGCTTTAGTTCTATTGTTGCGTAATTGACTTCCTTACTGGAATTAGCCAAATATTCTCAGGGTCGATATATTACCGTATAACAAACTTCGTTGAGTAAAGCGCAGGTACAGTTTCTGCACTCAGCGTGCCAAAATATTGCTGTCACGTCATTCAAATACACGAATTACACAAAAAGAATATTGTTCCAATGATGAATGAATACCGAAAATCATGTTCCGTACATGTATATTTGTATAAAATATTCTGTCAACTTTTGTCTATCAGGAATAAAAAATGTCAGGAAATGTAACGAATATTTTGTCGAAATGAATTTGAATAAAGTCCCACCCAAGTATCTGGTCAATTTAATGTTTCATTCCAAATTTCATGATAATACAGGTACGTTTACGATTTCAAATTAATGAACAGATTTGACGCCCACGCAGCATTTGTTCGGCAGTGATGTCAAGCAAAATATATCCCGGTATTTATCGATGACTACTATGTATTCGATAATTACAGCCACTGATGCGAACTCCAAGTTTCTCTTTCTCATAATCAGCGTATCTCCGTGCCAGATATTTTATTGTCGGTTTTACAGCATACCTACACTAAGCGAAAAGACGTAGCGTTAAAAAATAAATGACTCCCAGTTACAGAATGAATATTTTCGAATCCAAAGAACAAGCTTTCATTTTCTAGAAAACTTGACAAGCTGCATAATTTGCGCTGTTAAAGAGGATCGTTTTCTTGCGAAAAATCATCGAATGCCGAGTCAGAATCTATTCAGAGAAATTCAAGTGTCGGTAATGACGGGAAAAAAAACCGTTGAAAATGTAATTTCCTTGTGATATGAACCACGAATTACAAAAAGACAATATTCCAACATCTGACGAGTCGAATAATAATGCTAGAAATTTTTTTTTCAGCCTTCATAAAACAACAACGCAACGTTTCTTCGTTGTAGCTGAATTATATTTTCTCCTCGGACGATTTGGCCAAATCCGGTAACAAGATCTAATTACGAGCGTACGTGTGTGTACGACGATACGATTGACGATAAGATTTCTGTGAATTATGTTCGCGGCTACTTTGGCTGGATTATACATTTATACTCTCTTGCGGCTGTAACCTGGCGGGTGTTTCGTCATCGGGCTGATTTTTTCGTAAGTGAAAGTGCCTGGATCCATGTGGGCATGTGCATGTTTATCCTGCACACATACCGACCACACGTCGTATGTAACGCACCGCTGTCGTGTCGCTGTATGCTTACACGAGCATTTGCGTATCGGCGAGGAGTTCGTTGGTTGTGTGGCACCTATCGCGATTTCGACCTGGGACCAGTTTTCAATTAATTGCTATTACAAAATAACAACCATCTGTATCCAATCAGGGCCTCTCGCTGCATAACTCTGACAGGCACATTACACACGTGAATATTGCCAGCCAATAATATATACACATTATGCATAATAAACAATTTTATTCTGAGGTAACCAAAATCATTCTCATGTCCGTTCAATTGTCGGCAGAATATTATTTATCGCCGATAAATTTCTCTCGATCATTATTTTTTTTTCATTGATACTAAATTATTAACACCGCTATTTCTCAACTTGCGAGGGATAACTACAATTTATACGTCTGTACCTTGACTCTCGTCGATCGATGATGATAGCAATGAAATGGAATACCTTTCGGAAGACCCGAAACTCCGTTTGTGCAATCAATTTTACATGTAACTAACTACACCGAAGAAAAATTCTTATTTCACCGTCCTTTGATAATTTTTTGCAAAAGGTATTTAATAAAATGTAAAGATTGTATTTAATCGATTCTCGGAGATCGTTCGGAGAATATATAATGTCGATGTAAACTGCGGGAAACGATGTTGAATACTGCTTCGTTTCGCGAGATTGAAGCGTTGTTTGATACGTCACCAAGAGAGAAATTTGCACCTGAGAATAATTTCGCGGACCCGACTGATTCACCGTTTAAGAAAGCGGGCCTAAGCCGTGATCCATGATTGATTGGTCAAACGACGGTGAAACAAAGTCGGTAAAAAAATTAATTAAATAAACAAAACTGCCCAGAGCGACATCGTACGTTATAACGTCGGTGCTTTTGAGTTGAAAGTTGATTTTCAGAACTGCACGTAAGAAAGTTGGTGTTTAAAAGATCGACAATGAGTTGACTCTAGCGAGTTTCAGCAAAGTCTGATTGCGTTAAACCAACCATCAGATATCGGCTGTACTATATAGTGTACAGTACTGAATTCCCCGTGCAATATACGACGTTTTACTGCAGACACACCTCGTCAATTCAAAAGCCGCGACTTTATTCTCGTAGTTTGAAAGGCGATAACTCATGCTTTGCTCATCCAAGTATGATACCTAGTAGATTTATTTCCCACACCTTGCTCGATTCGCCCTCCTATTTTTCATTTCTTACACATTTTTCGCTCTAGATATCGAACAAATGTATAGGAACTGAGAAAAATTTATTGTTATGGTTAACACCCGGTCCTTGACTATTTCGATTTCTCACTATACTCTAAAAATGTAGTCCTGGGCGCAAAATTAAAACGAGTTTTGTCACTGTAACCAAACAATATAGTGGGTATGGGTTACGATTCTCTTCGATTTTGGTCATTCTTCTTACTATATTTTTAATAACTATAACCACACTGTAAATAGCTACTTGTGACATGCTTTCTTGTAAACCTCACAATATTCACACCACTGTTGTACAGCTATACTCATTTTACTAGGATTTCCTAATATAACTACAGTGTTCTAATGCAAAAAACGAAATTTTTCTCATTGTGTCTGATTAAAAGTATTCGGACTAAGGTGGTCCGTAAAAAAATTCCTACCTATCATAGCGTAGACGCGATAAAATGTATTCACGTCGATGATAAGCCAATTGGTTTCTCGTCGTTCTCTTCAAGTTTTTGATTATTTTCACGATTCAATTAATTTTACTGGCGTCAATTTATAGCTGCGGTATTAAAAGCGGAGAGACACTGGCCGAGTGTGACGCTGCACGAAATCGGCAAGGACACCCGCAGGTAGAGGATAAATAAAAGAATAATAATTAAGCCCACCTCACTAAACCCTGCATGCACTCCACGTGTGTATGAATAATATCAACCGAATCGAACGGTTTCAATCGTACGGTAGATTTAGTATTATAGCCACTGGGTGGCCGTCGTTGTCGGATCAGATGATCATTGTGATTATTGTGTGTGCCTGTATACATCTAACTGGTTTCACAACAGTAGATCAAAGATCTTTTGATGGGGATAATTGACTGGTCACGCCACTCGAACCATCGAATTTGTTCCAAGAGGCAAAAATGAAGTATCAAAGAGAGAGGAAAAAATTGTTACGACTGACAGTAGGATGGAAAAAAAAAAAAAACAAGATAAACATTGAAAAACAAACTGTGAGAGGATCAACTTTTAGTGCTCGTGTGTATGCACATGTACTTTCACGAACGTGCAATCGATCGGTAGCTCAAGTTCGATCACTTGTTTGTCAGAATTAACAGCCATTGTTTTTAGTTTTTATTAATGGGAATTTTTTTTCTTTCTTGCTCTACGAGTCACTGTGGTTCCCTTTCTAAAAAAAATTATGATTAAGCCTTAACGCAATCAAACTAGTTTGTAATGCGGGCATAAGATGAAACGTGATGAAATCAAGTTTTTCAGCTCTTACCGCGTCGAAGAACGTCGAACGACAAAATACAAAAATTACAACGTGTTCTTAAATTTCTGCATGTTCGATACCTTTCCATATAAATCGATTGGTTCTAGCGAAGTAGAAAAAAAATTGAAATCCAACGATGAGTGAAAATCGGCTTCCTCTTTAAACATATGGCGGAAGAGAGAGATTATATATGATTGATTACAAGAGACAGCATCGTTATTACGTTCAGATTGATTAACGGCACCTTTCGAATTTGTAACACACAAGTTATTAAGGTTTAAGTAGTCAGAGTTGACTTTGACTAATGCGTGGAAAGTAAGAATTTAGTCGGATTGCCATTTTCATCTAAAAAAAAATTTGCTTCTTCAAACCCTAAGGGCTCAAATTTGAAAGCTGTGGAAACGTTTACAAAAGAAAATTGACCCAAATACATCTTTCAATTCGGGTCAAAAAAATTGTTCAAATCGTCGTTTCCATAAATAGTTCTCCGAAAAATAATTGCATTACAAATTTCCTTGTAAGCTGTTCGTTAAACAATTAGAGACGTGCCGATAACTGATACTACATTAACGATCAGTTTGTTCTGATTTGGTTCGCGAGTTTGAAGATGAACTAGTCATAAAATAACAATCTGTACAACATTACCAAATTTGTGAATTAATTTTCCATTTGTAAAAGCGGACTAATTACGTCCATTGACCTGAATATCGTTGAAACCAACGACGATAATTCGTTCAAGGGAATTTGAAACTTCCCAAATCTGGAACGGCTATAGCGGTAATAGCCACATCGAGAAAAACTGCTAGTTGCAGTTTGTAGTTACGGTTCTTAACAATTTCTATTTTCTACCATGAACGAAAAATGTAGTTCTGAGTACAAAATAAAAATTACTTTCAAAGCAATTACTTAAAAATCTAGTACGTATTACTATTGTTAACTATTGAGATAATTCGATATTTGTGCAACGATAATATATGTATACTAAACTAAACAAATTCACCCTTACCATAATTTACAAAAGTACCGACAAAAATAATCACACTAAATACACTTGTACAACACGAGAAAAATATTACCGATGGATTCACTACAGCTTCGACGAAATGAGAAACCCGCGCAGTTTTCAGTTAACGTAATTACAGTTTTTTGCCAACGTTGTTGCATAAATGGTCCGAGTTACTGTATCGAGAAAAGTTTGCGTTAAGAAAATTACAGTAACGTCAATAAGAAAAGCGCGCGCAGTCCCTCATGCGGTTGAAGTACAAGTAGATGCAACAGCAATTAATTATTATTTCCCGTGTAAATTTTTTTTCAACCACAACGAATACGTTCGAGCGGTCATTGTAACTATAATCATTTCACCGTACCTAATTTTCTAGGTAGCAGTAACTATTGGAGTTATTTGGAGGTACGACGAAACGGCGTCGGCGTAAAATCGCCGTGATTCGGGAGATTTCGTACCTTTTATGCTTCCGGAGGAGGTGTGGGGCGTCTGTGGGGCGTGTGGGGCGTGGGGCGTGTGAGCTCCGTGCGGTGCGTGCGCCATGGGGATCGGGGAACCCCCGGCCGCCCCCGCATGTTCCAGTTTCGTGCTCACCGCACTCCACATCTCAAACATGTTGAACGCCGTTTTGACGGCCTTCTTCTTTATACCGCCGTCCCGCCAATTATCACTTACATCTGTAACGATGTTCACTATTTTATTGGCATCTCACTGAATCTCGTCGCACCCACCCAAATTGCAAACGAAACAAAAACAAAAACGAAAAAAAAAAAAGGAAAAAAAGGAAAAACACCTTGCAGAGTCTCCTTTCGAGTAGGCACTGAAACGCTCACAGAGTGCACTTGCTGCGATTGTAATTCGTGCCACAGGATTCACTGTTTACTGCCTCCTTTTTATATCCGCGTTCCAATTTCTTCGTTTGCTTTTTCTTTTTTTTTTAATAGCGTAAAAGTTTTATTTCTGCATCTTCTTGTTTTCACTACTACGAATTTTGATCGTTTCTTTATCACACTATTATCGATTAAAAATTGAAGGCACAGCCGTTCAGTTCTTTCGATTCTTCTCTCTCGTCTTCACTTTCATTCGTACACACAGATTTTGTACTAAGGGTTGTAAATATCATAGATGTGTCTACGGTCCGATGAGTTTCGAAAACTGATTCTCATATCTAGAAATGTATAATACGTGTTACAATAACATTTGGGTCGAGATTGAAATAAGGAGTATGTAACGTATGATGCGGATGATGATAGGAGTTGGGGAGGAGTCTTCTTGCGTGCAATTGTGCGAAAATTTTTTATAAGACGAGCATACTCGTTTATACGCATATACGGTATGTACTGTGATGTTTCGGTGTTCGCAGATTTTCCCAGGCTGTGAGATTACGGTATAATTAGTATCGTCTACAACAGTACGAAAAAGTGTTTTACCGGGAATAAATGCTACACGAATTGTTGTCCAATTTGTTTATTTACAGAGAACGCTGCAATGCCACTGTGGCAAATATGGAGAGATCGATATTATGGTAGTTCTATATATTTATCTCAATTTATTTTTCCATCTAAGTCGATGTTGTTGTCGTTTTTTGACGGGGGATACACGACGAACGATGGACGACATGGAGGCTACAAGGCTGCGATGACACGTCTAAGAGAAAGTGACTGTGATATTGCATACGTTACGTTGCGTCTAAAAAGCAAAACACTTTCTCCATTTCGACATTATCATACCTAGGATATTAGGCACAGGTGTGTGTGGAGTAGACGCGCGATTTTTAACTATGATTTTCCACGAATTGTTGTCTGTTAAATTTTTTCAAGTTTGCACCGGCATAAAAAGCTATTTTAGTGAGTTGGAAGGCGGCTTGCAGCGTAACCGGTAATTTTTTATCATTCTGTTGACGACTGGTCGTGTCTTCACAAATTATGCAATTTTGACGAGGCGCAGCGGGTAAGAAAGATCGACGTACCCCGCGTGTTTTGAATCACAAGAGATATTCAATGCGTATGCAGTCACAGAACTTGCGGTGAAAGGAGAAAAGTGCAATTCGGCATTTACTACAGCATTAGAGATAAGTCCTATGCCTCAATGATATAGATGATTTTTTTACGTAAATGACATTTCTTTTTAATCTACTATATGAACTTGCAGACATATATTCTTAGTACTATTAAATAATGGATAATTTAAATGCAATTGGTAAATATTCAGAATTTAGAAGTATTCTTCTGCAACTCCAACACTGTGATTTATCATTCTGCTTCTTTTCAATGCGATTTATTAAATATTCATAGCAAAAAAAAAATTTGTTTTCTTATACTCGAAGAAAGTATTCAGTCACATAAGAATTATTTACCAGTTTCGAAACTGTTGCGTAATTTTGATTAGAAAAAATTCTAAAATGACGGAATGTGAGTTTTTTTTTTTTTAATTCGGAAAAGAGAATCATATTTTTAGACGATCCGTTATCAATTATTATACTTGCAAATTAACGGAGTCGATTTTGTCGACAGAGAAGTGTTCGCTCTTTGCTGCAAATTTAAGATTCAGATTCCGAGTTTGGAATCAAATTATCTATAAAATTACGTGGGACTGAATCTTCGCTCGATTGTATTTTTAATTTACAACGTAACGAAAATACGAAAAGAAGAAGCCTGAACTCTCCCCTTGAAAAACTGCGTTGCGTAACGAAAGACGTAACCTAACCCGTAGCCAGACGATTTTAAAAATCGTAAGAAATGTCATAGTATCGTTTTCGGAACTGCGGCGTACCATCTGTAGCCGTAGCGAATTATTTTACCTCGAAACAGTAGTTTATACGAAGGCTGGGGATATCGTGACTCGATTTTCGAAGGAAATATTACTCATATTCCAAAGGAGAATTGGGAAAATTTTTTTGAGTCCTATGCGCTTGTTTGTCCGTAGTTGTAACGAGAGAAAGTAGAACTGGTTGTCATTTAGG
Organism: Neodiprion fabricii; assembly: GCF_021155785.1. NCBI lineage: Eukaryota > Metazoa > Arthropoda > Insecta > Hymenoptera > Diprionidae > Neodiprion > Neodiprion fabricii. The sequence continues at coordinate 25,575,332 of NC_060242.1, read as the reverse complement.
ACATAGCTGGTAGGATCGTTCAGCAAAACTTTTCGAAACACAATAAACGTGTTCTACAATGATACGATTTTTACGTAAATCGATATATTTCGACATATAATTCGTCCCTTGTTTCCAAGAAATAAATTTTCCTTTTCCACAAAGAGAACGTGATAGTTCTATTGAAAACGTGAACAAAAACAGGTGTTTAAAATAGAATCGTTAAAATTTTATTGGTTCCTACCGAAGTCACGCAATTGTAGAACAGTCGGACCAAATTTCAAATTTCAACAACTCTTGCTTCCCTAAGCTACAAACTCAGGGGTAAATGAATTCGCACAAATCTTACGTCTTGCTAAATTTCGTAACGAGTAATCTGCTGTGAGGGGATGGAGTTGACGAATCATTTTCCGACGATGCACAAATGCGCTTGGAAAAAGCCCTTTCGAGGTCTACACGTCCCGTCGAGAGGCCGCAACTCGGTGGGATCTGCTCGGGCGTTTCCACTTTAAGCTCGAACATCGGGTGCAAGCACGAATTCCCTCTCCCGCCAAGAGGGAGCCGGCGCACTTGCTATCGAGCGAACAGACCAGCAGACCCAGTTGCACCACGACCACGAGGCTCGCCCTCCGCGCGCCGCGTCCCGCGCAACCCTGCAATACGCGATACACAGGTGCATGCGCAGCTACGCGCACACCGCCACAGTCGTGTGAGGGCGCATGTGTGCGCTTCGCTCTCATCTTCGCTACTTTCTGCACAGTAGGTATATATATATATATGTAACGAGCAAAGTTTCTACATAGGACGGACGCGTATGGCGCACTGGTGTGACGCTAGTCGCGGGGCATTATACCTGCGGTAAATGCAGGCGAGGATAAATCGGTGACACCGTCCGAATCGAAGAAGGAATCGGGAAGAGCACGGAGTGGTTGAGAAATATCAAGAAATTTCAATGGCACTGATGGAAGTGAATACGAGTGAAATAACATCCCTGATGTTTGTTAGAAATGCGTCTGACCAAGTTCGAGTAACGCATGCTGAAATATTGACAGTTTGAGAAATGGTTGCGCGATTAGAAGGCTCGAATTCATTGAATTCTCGTGTTTTTCAATTTCGATTTTAATAGTTTTGGCCTCATTTCACTCGCTGACGAGATCCTCATTAATTTTCTGACCAACGTTCGAGATATTTTATATTACGGTATAGTTATAACATATGCACAAATGTAAACGTTAACGTTAACGAACAACTTTGGTATCGCATGTACACAAAACTGTTTTTATCCACTCCGAAAACGACTATTCGTAGAACTGTTTTCAAGCGATCTCTACGGAGAACAAAATAAGCCCAAAACACCAAAATTGGATCGCGAAATCTACTACTAGGTACTTATGTACGTTTACCGGCGAAAGCCAGAGAATAAGTTTGCCGATGATTCACTCTGGGAACTTTTTTCCGAGTGCTCAGATTAAAGCACACTGGAAGGTAACATCTCTGGAGATAGGTTATGAGCATTGCACAATGAAAAATGTTAAACTTGTTTGAATTTTTTCAACGGTGTACTGCCTGTTACTTTCACAAACTTCCTCTGTTCTGAGAAAAATCTAGTTGAAGTTTTTTGTTTTTTTTGACAAATCAAACGAAAGAATCTACGATTACTGCAGTTTTTCACACATTTTCAACGGCTCCTAGATACAATATCTGAATTTTCTCGCAGGGCTAACGACGCCTTTGCTCGCCTTACACATCCACGGCTACGCCACTGCGCCACTTGTATGTACATATACATACATGAATATATGTATCCGTGGTGTGTGGAATAGAGACTTTTCTAACGGCGAGGGGGGATATGTGCCGGGTGTTGGAATGCCTGTGTGCCGTTCACATATGAGCGTGGGATTACACAGAATAGAGACACGTAGTGGTGGTCCTAGTGCCCCACTGACTCGCTGCCGTTCCAGGTCCTCTTTAACGTCCGCGCGACGTTGCTATTAGTGCATCCGCACGTGAGGCTCACATCCACCTTTACGCGCGTACATGTACCTTCATCTAGGGCTATACAGAGTGTCCTATTTTAGACGAACCATTAGGATATTTCGAAAAATGAGGCAGAGAGAAGAAATTTCAACGAAAGAAAGTTCAGGAGGTCGGTTGGCCAGAAATCGACACATGTTATTGACACTATTACGAGATAGTTGTAAAGTGAGTATTTGTTAGATTACTATTTGAGTAGGCACAAAGATCCCTCAAAAAATGCGAGATTTGAAAATAATGCAATTACGAAGGAAAACTCTGATATCAATGCTTTATTCGAAACCACTTCAAAATTGTTAGAAATTGATCAGATTCGTTTGATTTCTCTCGACGACGGATTATTCGATTCGAAAATATTCGGTTATTTTTTTTTCTATCTATTCACTGTCACGCATTTTTTCATCATGTCGCCACCGTCGAAGTTTCAAGTTTACAATGTCGCACAGACATCGGTTATGATTTATAAATGGCGATATTGAATGGCCTACCAACACCAAAGGGAATCTGTTTGAGTAACTTTGCGTAGGAAAATAGTCTTCTCGATAAAATCTACTAGATTTTTGAAGCTATTCGAAGGTTGAACATTTCTAACACCGTCAAACTTGATTTTCAATTCTATTTTTGTTGCAGAAACAATTACTTCTGACTCAATCGATTTTCTCGATTGCTGATATTAATTGTCACGACACGTCACACAAGGTGTTTTCCTTTGTGTTTTGCGGAAAACGAGCAGAATTTCGGCGTACAATTTTTCTTGATAAAATGAAATTCGTATGAAAACATGTTGATTCCTCGTAGCAGTCTAGGTTTTCCGCGAGCGTACATCGTTCTCAACTTCATCGTTAAACGAAAACCGGAAGCGGATTAGTTTAGTAGGGACAAACACAACTATTCAGTGGTGCAAATGGCGTCGCTTGGGATGCTAAATCGCTCTGTGAAACGCGCATGATCCCAGTCACGTTGGCGTTCATGCGTCTAGCTTCCTGGTGCTTTATGAACGGTATTTACGAATAATTGGTAAAATGATCGCCCGCTACTCCTGACCTACCTCTCGCGAGTGTGTTAGAACGGATTGAAAAAATTCATACATTTTTCTAATCTTAGCATTCACCATCGAGCCATTCCCTACGGTCAAAAATTGTTATCTTGCCACGGAAATATTATCGTTTCCTTACGTCACGAGTCGCCAAGTGCAAATTTCAGGCGAATACAATATTATTACCGTACGGAAACGCGTCTCTCTTTTATGATTTACGTACCCCGAGGCAATTCGTTGAATATTATGTATGTAAGTACTGTAAATACGTTACGATCCGTTGTTACGGTATAATTGCAAATTCCATTCGTGTAACGCGTGTATATCGTTTTCTCATGTGACGCGACAAACAGTCGAAGCCTGCAAGGCGTAGAACGTTAATAACTGGAAACCTGCATTCGATTTTAAAACTGTAGCGTGAACGTTCATCCTTACGTGCAGGAGTCAAGACCTCTTGATTTGAAATTCGGTGACGTTTTAACCCAACGCAAGAGGATGCGTAATGAAAAATCCACGATACTCATTTGTCGTTGGTTGAAATTACCCGAAGAAAACGCGCAACGAATATCTTACGCCATTGAATATGTGTGAACGTAATTACACATGATTACACGTAATTATATCCACCCTATACGTGATTCAACTAACACTTTGTAACTCGCACGCGAGCGCTTGCGATATTTGATTCATGGTTAAGAAAATATATCGTGCAGGCCAGTCTCGTAGCTGCCTTCGTAAGCACTGTTATATTACGTGCACGGTGCCGAGAGACGACATGATTTTCTGCTTCGAAACACCATGATGAGCTCTTCAAAGACAGATTCATGCCCGTAAAGAACGCGATGATCACTATTCACAGACTTGGTAATCAAACTCTAATCAAGCATTGATCAAAATGAAGCGTCAAGTAGATACTTAAAACGTTCAAGCGATACCAAACCGTCAAGTCTTCGCTGAGTATGTATGAATTTATTACATTCGTATGCTAAGAAGATCTCTTGGAAAGTTCGAAAATACGAAAATATAAAATACTGTAATTATACGAACACAAACTGAATTTCGATGCATCGTTTCATATCGCTTCAAAATAGCTAAAAATCTAGTAGATTCGTTCGGTTTCACTTTATCATGGCTCATTTCGTTCGGAAGATTGTAATTTCTACGAAGTCACCGAAACGGACTTACTTTGAAACCTGACGTGTTTACAAATTTGACATGACATAATAATAACTCAATTATCGCAGGTTGGTTCAACCAAGTTTCAAGGAAAATTTTTGCGGGAGGTTAAAAAAAAAATTGTTAAAAATAATACGCGCACTCGGATGACGCGCTTTTCTCCGACAGTGACACAGTTTATGTCACAGCAAAGCTATATGTGAACGCGTTACGAATCTGTTTGTCGGATAAGAACTGTGCGTGTATGCACTGTGATTGCATTCGAGGTACACATAGCCGTGGTAGGTTGAGTAAAACAAATATTCATCTATATATCCATGATTTACGAAGGGTAGAAGAGATCTATCTATGTAATCTGGCACAGCGTTGCGGCAGCATGGAAATGCGGAAAACTGCTACGATTCTACACGGTATTCATGATCTATACCGATGCTCGTTAATCGCCCGCGCAATTATGTCGTCGAGTCGCAAATATATGTACGCAATATACGGCATTCGAATTTATAGTCTTTCTGTCTTTTTCTCTTTTTACACTGCGAAAAACATGAGAAAATTTGGCTTCCGAACCGATAAAACTTGACCGACAAATGGATCGATGAAAAATGAGCATGAGATAGATAAGAAGTTTGTTTTGCACATTATTCGAGCTTCGAACTTCCAATTTGAGGCAGTTTTAAGTCTGTTATACGGCGCGCGATGAAGTCACGCATAAATACGTCGCATGGAATAACAGGTTCGATTCTATTTCCTTGATTATTTACATCGGATATTACGTGAAAATTGGTTCGAATTATTTTCAGTAGTTGGTCTCATTCGGGCGTGTCTGCAGTCTTGTATGACTTGTCCAATTGATTTTAGATCGAATTATACCAACGGTACATTTGGTATGGTAAAATCCGACGTGGGAAGATGCTGTATTGCAGGCCATGACGTTCGGATCAAAGTAAAAACTAAACCGTTCCGAGAGCTGGACTAGTGTTGAAAAACGTCGATAAACTTTTTTTTTCACATATTAAGTATTTCAAGTATTTAACCGGTGGAAATTGATGAAGATTTGTAATTAAAAATGCTCAGCAACTTCCGAATGAAAATGCGGTCGAAGTTTGTAACGCTGAGGAAATTGACGTAAGACATTTTTAGAAAAAATCGTTGCACCGCATCTTTGGAATTGTTTGAAAAATTCAACAAACTTTGATGAATCAAGAAAAAACTAATAGGTACTGGAATTTTATTTCGTCGACAGTTTTGTAAAAATTGTAAAATAGCTTTCCTTGTTTGAAAATTTCCTTACGTGGACTGAATAACGAACACAAATACCTCGAATCAAAAGCGGGTAGTTCAAAAGCGCTCAAAAGTTTCGTCAACTCGAGTTTCATTCAATCGTCGAAACGCGGCGCGAAAACAGCAAAGTGAAGTAATCTTCCCAAATATGTATGTAAACGGATTCAACGTTTCACGTTTGCAACGGCGTAAATCGGTGCCCAATTAAGCTCTGCCCACGCGGTGTAAGCGCGTGATTCGCGTGGAGCAACGACTGTCAACCGCCTGGGTAATTTCCCCCTCCCCCCCCCCCCCCCTCATTTCTTTTATTTCCCTTGGATTTTCATCGTGGAAAACCGCCGTCTCATCCTCGGAGATGGGCCGGGGTCTGCGGAGAGATCGATTTCTTATTGTTAGCCGCGAAGCCGAATCGCGATCGACGATTGCTGGCTGCCGATAGCCAAGCCGAGAGAACAGTGGCTGCCAGATCGTCGAGGCGACGCGACGAGAACCAACGTGTACGACCCAAATACGAAGCAATGCCCCCGTGGCGAAAATAATTCGCACACCCGGCGCTGCCACGCCGTACGTTACACCTACCTATCCCACGTATTATATACGACGTGCACCAGACTTGTCGAGTAATTCCACATCGCTTATATTCGAAAGACGCCCGAGCTTCGCGTCGTCCCGCGGATACCGAAGTCAGACGCATCTCGGTCGTAAATTGCGATTAGGAAAATCCTAGATTTGATATTTGACCAGCACGCACATCTTGACGATGCTGCTGGGTCGAAAATTGACGCTTGTTTGGAAAATGGAGTCGCGTGTGAAGCTCGTAAATCTGATTCTAGGGTAGATGTACGTACCATTTTTGGCCATATTCGTTGCGCGCGATAAAAAATGTCTGGCCACAAATGGTACGTAAATCTTTGGCCGGCTTTGGGTGCTATGAAATTTTATTTTCATACAATTGAGTAGTCAAAAGCTGCACTGATATTCACTGCAGGAAGTAATCTTGTCATTTGACGAATAACTGAATAGATTTCTATTACTAGAAACAATTGAACCGCTTTACATGAGTGGCCAAGGATGGCGCATTGATTGACCAGAAACTGCACCTTTACCCTGATTGAATAATGTTTTTATTTCAGACAAATGCAGCGAAAGTATCTCGACGACACGTGAATTTGTGCGAATTAAAAATTACACCGGCTCGAGTAAAAATTTAAGTTTAACGAATTAAATTTACATCAGATTCGTATGAAATTAAAATACAGTAGTTGCGAATACTTCATTTCTCTAGTTGTTAGTATTACGAGATAATCGTGCGTTCAGTATTTATCAAACCGTTATATGTATAATTCGTAAGCTGCGATGATATCTTTCAAAATTAGGGAATAAGAAAATGTTGAGATTATAAACAACAGCATCGATTCAAATCGTTTATACATCTAGTAGATTCGTTTGATTTTACTTTACGACGACTCATTTTATTCAGAAGATTATTATGACTCTGAATCTGATCCGTTTCCCGCGTTTCCGACACGAGTGCGTAACACGTTCTTTTTGATTGCTGTCAAAACTTTGAACCAGTTATTCAAAAATAAGATTAGTCAGTAAGCACAAACCTTGTAATAAATTTCAAAAATTTCCTTGAAGACATTGATTCAATGGTATAACGGACATCATTGGGAGTTCGAGTAAATTAGACTTGTATTTTTCATGCATAACTGATCACCACCGTAATAAGTTAAGACCTTAATTTTCCGTCGTCGATACATCTGTACAATAATGTCTTTAACAATAATGTCTGCAACAACGCGAACGATTAATACCTGTGTTCAACCTTCGCCCACAGTTTTTTTCTAGACGAATTCATAACGCGGCACGACCTCAACGCAAAGTCTCTTTTTCCTTGAAACTCGGGGCCCGTCAGGGTTTCAATTTGTTGTCATACAGTTTGCGCACAGTAATCTGTTTCCCATGATATTCACGATTTTAGAGCAATGATTATACAGCTGCAAAAGTCTACGGTAAAATTTTACAAAAAAAAGAATAGAAACCAACGAGTCGCTGACCACGTGTTATCTACTTTTAGACACGTCTAACACTTTCCACTTAAAGAATTTTCTCTTGTACAGGGTTCGGAAATAATTCTGCTGCAGACACTGAGTCGAAACTGTATTCTACTCATTCAACCAGATGAAAATCCATTTTTTATACTAATAGAAAAACGTTGTCCACGCATAGTTTTGTAGGTCCTGAACCTTGATTCGTCGTTTAATGTACCCCGGACATTTTTAACGACTTATTGCGTGACCTTAAAAGAAGGTTTGCGAAAATTTTCACCATACATTTTTCTTTCAGTCTATCAGTGCACTTCGGTATTGGTTAAAGTTTCCACGTAATTGGTGAGTGTTAAACGTATAACGGTTCACATGTGTCGGGATGGAACCGTGTTTCGGTGGCACGTGGTTAGGGAAATTCCTCGTTATGATATACCCGACATTGACTTCGTCATAGCGAAATAATCCTGCACAGTGTCTGTCTTAACATAAATTATTTCGCAATGAAATGGCAAGCCGTCGCGTCTGTTCAGCCTCGCCTATTATCCGTTCGCCGAGAAGGGAATCTTCTGCCTCCGAGTACCAGGGAAATCATGTCGCAGTTTCCACGGTCTGGTCGGAGTCTCGTTATTGTGACAACGCATTGCGGCATCGCGAGATTGTGAGAACAGCGAAATAACTCAAGTTTTGGGGTTCGTCGGGAGCACGGTAGAGTCAGAAAAGTCCCTGTAGTAAGATGAGGTTGAAATTGTCGTCACGATGGACGTTTTCGAAAAATAGTCATTTTTTAATCTTGGGATTGTGGATTGTCCGAAAATCATTAAACCGTAATAAAGCAAAACGTATTTACAGTGATTCTTGCCGAATCTTCATTTACGTCAACGATTCCAACTTCAACCTCGTCTAGTTAGTCGGGTTTCAATTTGATTTGAAAAGTACGGGCCTCTTATCGTTGAAAAACGAAGTCAAGAACCAAATCCCTTGAATTCGAAATAGCATCACGTGGAGTCGCATGAAGTCAGTGCAATCGTTTGAAAAAATTCAAAAACTGCGTGCTTCCCGTTTGAAAATCAATGAAACTCCAAAAGACTCTTTGGTCTCCGTTATAACGAAGCTAAGAGAACCTGCGATTCACTGATATATCGGTCAATCGATCAAGGGCAATGGAACTCTCCGAGGTGGTTGCCAATTGAGCTTTTCCGCTATCCTAATCATTCCTTGTTCTTAAATTCCTGCTCAGTGTTTAGAGGATACCGTTCTCGTCAAATTTGATTCGATTATTATCATCTCTTTTTGAGTGGATTTTCAAACCTTTACTTCGGGATCGTATCCTTCAACCCTGTTTCCCACTTTATGACTGTGCACGCACCCGATACACCGCACATCCCTAATAATACTTCGAAGCGAATAGGCGCTACTCGATTAAGAGGGTCAGGATCGGAAGCTGGGTCTCAGATGGGTGTTGCCCTACTAGTAGAATGATTCCGTTAATCGTGTCGTATCGTTAACAATGACCGCCAAGGTCGTAAGAAGGTAAAAATAAAACTTTGAAAAAATTGAAATTACTTTGTTTTGACGCAGCAACCAGTCGACAAAGTTGAACTTCGTAACTTGAACGTGACGGAAAATTATAAGAAAAAAGATCGTTACTTTGCAACTTTGGTATGATATTGAAGAAGTTGCGTTTTCAAAATATGGCGATGATGTCCCGCTTTACGGTTTACTGAATTTCAGACAATCCTATAACTTGCGACGATCAATTTTTCCCACAAACCTGCATCGTTACGCTAGCTCAACTAACTTCAATCTCACACCAATCGTCTGCAATTTCTGACTGTGAATCAGTACGGGGAAACTAATTTTTTTTTAAAACTCTAACCCTCCCTAAGTGTCGCTGATTTCTTTCGTTGTTGTAACGGATAAAATTTTTGCCGAAAATGTGTTGTCCTCATTTGTCGAAATCAATTGATTCTGTCATTTTAGTCATGCGGACTGCCTACATAATCGTTCTATGCACTCCGTACATGTGAGCTTGTAGCAACGTGAGGTTAGTGCGGTGAATTACTTGATATAAATCGTGTAACGCGGACGGAGAGGAGATAGGACGATATTACGCTAGATGTAAGTATGTGTGTTGGGAAGAAAAATGAATAAATACTAAAGAATCATCGCCAACCTATCGCACACTGTTAATCCAAAGACTTTCACTGAATTCACGTCACAGTTAACAATTTACGTCTCGGTCCTCATCGAGTTGTCGTTGCGCCTTTCTTTAAATTTTGTTTAGATTTCGTTTTTGCTTTTATGCAGCTGGATAGAAATTTTTTTCACCGAATGTTCAACATCGGCTCCAACTTTACATGTAATTACATTATTGTATACAATTAGCCACAATAACTGAGTTGCACAACTAGGTAAAAATCACAACACTTTTTTTAAATCACAGCTCTTGAATCGTCATCACCAAGTTTTGATTTTGCGTTAAATCTTGTGTTTTTCTTTTTAACGTGTAATAACTTTGTTCAAAATTTTTCCAATTCCAACAGTTTTTTTTCAACGTTTTGTCAAAGAATTAAAAATTTCTGTATCCTGCAGAATAAATGAAAATCGTACTTGAGTAAAGTGTGTTGTGCGTTTCAAAACTCATTCATCAGATCCAATTGTGATTGGTCACACAATGTATATGAATATACACATACACACACACACAGGCCCGAGGTTACACACACAACTCAACGTTACGTATACTTATGGATGACAACAAGCTGCAGTTTGTACTGCATATTGTACAATTGCATACGGAACAAATGAACCAATAAACAGAAGCAGTAAAAAAAAAAGAAAAAACTGTTACTTTCAATTGAGAAACAGAAGAGAAACTGACAAAAATTTTTCAAACACTGTAGTTAGATACTTTGAGTATATTTTTACTATTATACAATATTATTAAATATACCGCTGCGAACACTCTTTAACACTGCAGGGGAGTCGCAGTTCTCTACATCATGTATTATATGTATACGTGCATCGATTCTCACGATAGTGGTTCACTTGTTTTCAAATACATTTCGGTTGTATGTGTACCTCGGCGTAGAGCAAGTAGAGGGGGGAGGTAGGGAGGGAAGAAAACACGGCAGGGGTATGTTTTCAAAATTTATCGAACGATCAATTGTTTTCTTTTCAACCGTCACATGTCACCTTGAATCGTCGCTAATCAATGAAACAATATCGTTCCCTGCACTGTGTACTGAGATTCGTCAAGTCACGATTTGAGAATAAGGAAAAACTAAAAATATGGTAAAAAAAAACTGGAATTGAAAAACGAAACTGATACAAATTTGTTTCTATTTTAGAAAATTCTAAAAAAGAGACAGCAAGAAAGGGTGAAAGAGAGACAGAGAGAAGAGAAGGATAAATAAAAAAAAAAAAATTTAATTTATCAATTTGTTACTTCATTAGCGACGTATTATAGTAAATTTCTCTTTGCGGTAGGGGAAAAATAAAATTCTTCAACCCCTTGTTTTACGTACGTAACTCGTGTGCTTGTGCCAATGTGTTTACACACACACATATATACATATGTGTGTATTATATAATATATGTATATGTGTATATGTATATTTATATACGTATGGTTGTACGTGTGTCGGCGTAGGTGTAGGTGTAGGTGTAATCGCAACGAACCAACACCGGGGTTTACAGTTCGTTCGTTCGTTCCTTCGAAGAACGAATCGTCGACAGTGGTTCGCGCCGCGGTGGCTCTTGGTTGACTGATGCGCGCAGACTTCGCATCCCCACCAGTATTTTCCGCGGGCGACTATAGACCGAGAGAGAGTGAGAGAGAAAGGGAGCGAGAGAGCCGCGAAGTGAAAGAGCGCGGGAAGTTGTGGCGCGCGCGCAAGAGAGAGCGAGAGGGTGGGAGGGAGGGAGGAAGAGGGAGGAAGAGGGAGGAAGGGGGAGGGAGAGGGCGCGAGAGAGAGAGAAATGATCCTGTCGGCTAAATAATGGGAGGGGGGTCCGCGGGGTTTGGTGGGGGGGGGCGGGGGCGGCTGCGTATGTGCCGCGGGAGGACGGGGGTGGCCGAGGAACGAGGGGACCGGAGAGAGGCAGGGGTGCAACGCGTACGACGTTGGGGTAGGTCCGCTGGTCCCGACGCGCGGAGGATGATCCGCCTTTGCGGCGCATCTATCCCGACATCGTCGCGGCCGCCGACGCGGAACTGTACCTATGTATGTACGTGTGCGTGTACGTAGGTATGTACTTTGTCAGGCGTTTCGGTTAAGCGTCGATGCTTTCTGTTCGTCGGATGAAAATTATGGCATCGTAACAGGTCGATTAGAAATTGTTGGCGCGTGGTTACCAGAATCGGCTAAAAACGCGAGTCGCCGATTCTTTGTAATACCGCGGACGTGGTTGGAATGAGTTGTTTTTTTTTGGGAGGGGAGGGGTTGATATCCGTTTATTCTGTAAGTAGGAATTTTCGGAGGTACGGGATTTGAATATTTTTTTGACGACAGTTTATAAATTCAAATCAGTAAATGATTGATGGTGATATTCTTCGTTTTTACCAGAAATTTTTTCACTTGTAGTGTATAACTGCAGTTGAAAAATCATACGATATTGTGTGTTAAAAATTTTTTTTGTAACTTAACGTTCTTACACGGAGAGAAAAATCTGAAAAAAATTACCCCGCTGTTACTAATCGTGATGTAAAAGACACCTAATGCAGTTTTTATTGATGCATGTTACAAAAATTATGAGTTTTTATGAAAAAAATTACCACCTTGCTTAGAAACTATGTATTTCGGCAGCACAAAATTTAAAATTTGACGACGCATTTTTCTGATGCAGCACGGTAAAAACTGCATTAGGTGTCTTTTACATCACGATTATAGTAACAGCAGGGTAATTTTTCTCAGATTTTTCTCTCCGTTTAGTACATGAAATCTTGAGCCTAGATGGCGAAAACGAAAATTTGAAACCGCTCACACAACCTTTTAGAGAGCGACTAACTTTTTTCCACTTTTTTCTTACGTCGGAAAGTGAAAAATAGAAAACATGTCGATCAAAAAAAAAAAAAAGAAAACAAATCGAAATATTCATGAATCTTATTATATCGATATCGCTACTATTCAGCTACTTAAAGTAGACCTTATTATCAACGTATCGTAGTTCAGTCTGGTAGAGATGTTATTACTTTCGGAGATGACGGTTTTTTTTTTATATTCGAAAGAAATCTTTTATTAATTTCAACAGGTGGTGAATCGATTTCAAATAAAATCTTTCAAACATCAAGTATCTTTAAGTCATAGATTATCTTCAACCAAAGAGGCTGCTGCTTTTCGTAGACAAAAAAATCGCAGATTTCCAATCGGGTATACAATAGTTTTAAACTTTGAAAGCAAAGTATACTTCAGCTTGGTTTTAAAATAATCTTCTGGCAGTCACGTCTATATTATTTCACATTTAAGGTGATCATTTTTGCACGTGAAATTAAATTTGAATTATAATTATTACAGTTTCTCTGCTAGGAAAATACATAAATAAAATAAATAGAGAAATAAATATAATCACCTTACCCGACCTGATGGAACTTAATTGCAAGGTGAAGTATCTCAAACCGAGAATTTGTTGCATCGTTACGTGAGGTGAATACCAGGGCGTGCACCTCAAGAGTGAGAAACTCTTCCCGACAATACTGTCATACCTATAATTGTCGTTCCATGCGTACGTAGGTAATACAAATAGATTAAAAAAAAATTTTGGCACCGCTAGAAAAGCGACTAAAATACAGTGACAGAATGAATTTTTCACCACCGTACCGAGAACTTAGCGAATATCTGCAACCAATCAACAGTCCGATCAGTAACGTGTTTTTGTATTTGCACAAATTATTCCCAACCTGGAAGGTTTCGTTCGCGTATGATTAGAATGTGATTGGAGAAAAAAAAAAATTTACAAACGAACAAACCACTTGTTTTGCACATTTTTTTTCGAGGTTTTTTCAAAAGTATCCTGTCTCTGATCACTCAAATGTAGAATTATGATTTGTATTTTCAAATAGCTGAGTATCGGAGTTTGACGAAAAACATAAGGCAAAAGATACACGAGCGTTAGTTGCATGCAGAAAAACTTAAGACGCTACATTCGAGTGCCGATCATTTGCAGTATTGCACTATGGTCCTTCAAGGATGATGACTTAACGACAACAAGTGGTTACGTAAGATCGAGAGAAACAGGAACTGAGAAGCAAAGTGAAGAGGGAAATGAAGGAAGATAATTATAGCAAGAAACTGATTCATTGTACCTGATAGAACATGAGGTAAGATTACACTCGAGTCGTGGGTGAAAGACGGAGTAATAATAGTTGTGTCGAATTTTTGATACCATTATACACGCGTTTCGTGAACGTCCGCATCTCCAATATGGCGCCATTGTACGGCCAGATCCAAAGAGGTCGAACAATGCAAGACTCCACCCGCCGATCTTCCTGGCGATCTTTCGGTTATAGAAATATAGAAACCCGTATAATGGTGAAATGGACGACGGTTATAGCGGCGAATGAAGACACTTGATATCGTACCGTTAGACTCTTTCAACTCTCATGCCGAGCACAAAAATCTATACCGAGGATGTGGGAGGTTTTATTTTATTTCTATTTTTATTTTTATTTTTTTACTTTTAGAAAAAAGAGCTCCAAATACCGTTTTTTTTTTTCACTCTCTGCCTTATAGGTATGTAACCTGCAACGTGAAATGCGGAGAAAAGTTTTTACCCGGAGAAAGGAGATGGTTAGGCAGAGGTAGGAAAAAAAAACACTTCGAATTACGTCTCGTATAAGTTTCCTGTGCATTGTCAGTATCCTACTACGTATAATATCATACACCCAGATATTATTATATATATATATATGTATAATGGGTATATGTATAATACCTGGAGCGGGTGGGTGGATTAGAGTTACCTGATGCGTGAAAATATACCGTTCGATGGGACAAGTTGCGCTTTTCAAAACTGCAGAACACTTGCGGCAGTTCGATATTTTCGTCGGGCTTCAATTATGGCCGTGTGAAAAAAGTACTGCGAGTTTATGAGGATGAAAAAAAAAAAAAAAAGAAAACAACGACAACGGTCACGTTAACGAACATTAAGGCTCGTCGAGACTTGTTACGTGTTTCCGTGATCGTCGCCAAAGACATTAGATGGTAGATCGCTCTTTTCTTATTCATTGAAGAAGACATTGTTGAGAATCATATAATTTTCAATTCTCACGAATTGTTTTCAATCTTGGTTGACTTGAAGAAAACAAAAAAACTACGAGCCAATTATTCGTGATTTTCGCACTTTGTACACAACACGTGAAAAGACTTTTCACGCAAAGACGAAATTGCGAAATATTGAAACGTAAGATTCTTGCATCCACGGTTGAGAGGAAACGTACATCGGACTATGTGCCGGGTAGATATGCGAGATACGGGTGCATCGCATCGCGGTGGAATTATTCATTTATGAAATTTGCACCGACTTGTTTTAACGAGGAAACTGATGTTGCTGCTGCTGCTTATCTTATTGCCAGTCGAAAACTTTATTCACTTCCGAGTTCGCGGTGGGCAGCTCGTAATAAACTGCCTCACAGGTGTAACGTGTATACACATTACACGTATATGCATACCCTATACGTTATATATTCTCCGGTGTGCCGAGGTAATTATATCGTGCGATTAGACCATTTGCTATTATATTACCACTACCTGTTACGCATATCTTTACCGCTACGTGGCGATTTAAAATAATAGAAATAGATATTCTACGTGGGTACGTGTACAGTACGCTTATTACCATGCACTGGACATTCATACCTGTACCCTGTATTCTTTTAAACATAATATACATATAACATACATACACGCAGGCCTGTTATGGTTGTACTTAACGCAGTAATTGAAATATAGGCCCAGAAAAGCCCCGGATACAGGTGATTAACTTTTATTCCTGCTGCAATGATAGACAAGTTACTGTTAGCCATGAGTGTTCTCGAGTTTAATTAAATGGTGAATTATGTAGCTGAAAATATTTTCCGGAGATAAGAAACGTCACGCTTGTCGAACTCGAAGAGCTGCGATTTTTCACCACTTTTGAGACGCACTCCAAGTTCACCCGCAGTGAAGCGAAATGAAATTTGTTTGACTGATCGAAACCAGTCGAACGAGGGGCAGAAAATTTTCGTCGTTTCGGTGAAGCAAGGTGGAGTGAAAAGGTGAAAGAGATAAGGGAAGTACGGTAGATACGGACCAAAGAACCAAGTTCTACGCGCGATCGATCCCTGCAAGCAATCGTTGTAACCTCAGCTATTCCGTATGCGGAAGATTCACCGCCAGTCGTGACATCGTTACTATCGTGACAGCTTAAGCGGGGAAGCAATGAGTCAAAAGTGGTTGAAAATAATCTTGGCATTAGCGTAAGTGCATCGGAAACGGAACTATCGCCATCAAGTTGTACCTACAATCGATGAGAGTCGAGGATATCTACGAGGAATTTGTGAAATTGCGTGACGTTGTTCGAAGCCTTCTTCCCATTGGTCGAACGTCTTCCGACGTCACGATTTGATTTGGCAGCAGCACGGGAAGAGAAGCTTCGGAGCTTTCGCGTAGTTGCGCTGGATGTTCGATCCGACGGGTTGATATGAGGTACCCACTTCTGTCTAACTCACACCAACGCTTTTCTTGACCTACGATAACTTTAGATAACGAAGTAAGGCGTAACGAGATGAATCTCAAGATACGAGAATCGATGTGTGAAAAGTTCGGTGAATCGGTGCATCCGAAAATTATTACCATTTCAATTACAGAACTGAGCTGTTCAGTTATGTGACGAGCAATTTATCGTTCACCCAAAATCGATGGATCAACTGGATGCGGCATTGGTCAAGGATTGCAAAGGTTGACTTCAGCTGCTACTTGCGGAATATTTCAGTGGGGAAATCTGATTGGGTGAGCGGGCGATCTTTGCTACTATTATCAAGAATTTAAAACAAGTTAGAAACTGTTCAAGAATTGAGGGTGTTCCAATTGATGAGCATTAAGTAGCAGCTGATTGCAAATTTTCGTTTTCTACATTTTCAACTTGTACGCTCAACTTCTCGAGTGTTGTTTATTCGAGTCCAAGTAATTTTGACCACGGCAAATTCTGGAACGGTATGAAAATGTAGACTTTAATGAAACATATTACATCCAATTTAGTAGAAGTTCCTCAACAATAGCAGAAGTGATTAATTTCTTCACGTCCTAGATTATAGTCACAATTTTTACAAAAAAATTGGTCCAAGTTTGGAAAATTTTATTAAAAATTAAGTTGTTAAAGAACTGATTTTTTTTTCTCTCAAATTTCGTAGAAGCTGCAGTCTGCTTTGCGATTTGTTTCTATGGATCAACGATGTCTTAATTCTTCCTTTTTCTTCTTCTTCTTATTCTTCTTCCAAAGAGGGGTTACAAAAGTTTCCTCCCCGTAGAGAACAACAGTTTTTCCAACCGGATAAGAGGATCTTTCAGGAACTTTTCCGCGGTTGCAAGCGAATAATACGATTCCGAATCATATACTTCTTGTTTTCCATTCCTCCATTATTATCTCACTCTCACACTACCATCTTCCTCTCTTGCATATATACTCTTTGTCCGACCAGATCAGGACCCCCAACTAAATCATCCGAAGTTCGACTCTGTGCCGCTGGCATACAGCGATGTACGATCGGTCAGCTGAGCTGTTCCCTGAGCATATATCTCTGTTCGTCCGTGGTTACCTCTGAGCGATACACCTGTATAAAAACGCGTCAGTTCTGTTACCGCCAAAAAAAGCAACTTTCAAACTCGTCAGCGGCACGTTGTGCAACTTTTAGCGTTATGCCGTGTATACACACGCACGAGGGACTTACTACGCCTCTACTTTCTACACAACATCACGTGTCTACAGTATGACGCACAGGGTGTCTCCTTGCAATTCGGATATTGGTGTCCGGGCTGAAACCGAGACGAGCGGGACACTTTTTTCTGCTTTTTTCCTTCGGTACCGTAGTACCAAAGCCTTCGAACCCAGATCTGCTTTTTTGCTCTTTGGATACCGAAGGTGCGGAAAAAATCGGGCCGGATTCAACGGTATCTCGCGTCAGGTCTCGTCACCGTGAAAAAACGATCGTCTTCGTAAACTTCTTTTCACTCAACTGCGCCACGTTTTATACGAGCGTATCGTATTCGCGGAATCGAGACTTTATTCCAGACATCGAAGCGGGGCGTTCAAAGTTGCGGAAAATTTGGTTATCAAGCATTTCGCAATTTCAGACGGGTTCATTATTCACTACGGTTTTGAACTATTACCGTGGAATTTCCGAGTGACCAGAAATGTATCACGTAAGAGTTTGTCAAAATTATATTTCCGGGCTTGGATGTCGTTCAAAGACGAAATAAATACTCTGAACTGCAACTTTCTCTATACATAGTTTTTAATTCCTTTTGTCAATCTTTAAATAAATTTTAATATTTACAGATATTTTTAAACTAGTTTCGAAAATTTGACTGATTTATAAACTCGTGTAGACTCGTATAAACTTCACCAATCTCTGATACCAGTAGAATACAGTCGGTTCAAGCTTTCGGCGCAAGCATCAGATTTGGTACCGGCGATAATTGCGATTTTTCGTGCGATTTTAGATGAGATTTTTTTCGAAAGTGATTAAATCATGAGACCTGTTTCCTGACCACCTTGTAGAGCGTATATATTTATCGTATCTGACGTCATACGGCTATTGCGGCGATATCGTTGTACTGGCATATATTTATTTATCGACATAGTTGTACCTATTCCGTATTGATATGAGATAAATTGCATTGACCCTGTCGGAATCTGTGCAGCAGCTAACACTCGCCTGTCGTGTTATATACGCTGTGTGTTCGAGCGTTTAAAAGTGTGTAGCAGTATGTATGCGTGCGTGCTTGCAATAAAGCGGAGCGATCTAATCGTCTATACATATATATGTGTGTGTGTGTATATACATATGTGCATATATTTATAATATTATGAAACATCTATCCACGCAACTTGCCGGGATGGCTATAATAATAACAGAATGTCAGCTTCCTTTCTAGAAAATAACTTGGAGCGTGCGGTATCGCTTCGAGACTTTGGTAAAAAAAAAAAAAAAGAAAAACAACAAATAAAAACTACACCACCGCAAGCTCTGCGTATACAAAAATAAATAAAGATTTGATAAGATATGCCAAAGTGCACGAGCCGTGTATTATGTCTGCTGCAAATTCAATCAGGGTTAACAAAAAAACAAAATGATCGAGCTTTGTTGT
Source organism: Neodiprion fabricii (assembly GCF_021155785.1). Classification (NCBI taxonomy): domain Eukaryota; kingdom Metazoa; phylum Arthropoda; class Insecta; order Hymenoptera; family Diprionidae; genus Neodiprion; species Neodiprion fabricii. Next base: position 25,556,430 of record NC_060242.1, on the reverse strand, counting down.
TGTTGTAGAGATTTTTTGCGTCACAGTTCGTTCTATTGTTGTTAATGGTTAATCAAAAGCCGAGTATTTTCACTGAAAGGAAATTGCGTGACAAGTTTTGCGGGTTTCAAAGCACCTCGCGGAAAGCATTCAGTTACACGAAAATAACTGTTCGGATTTAGGAGATCAAATGTTTACTTCTTGCTCGCACTATGAGCACTAAGACGCAGCCATAGAAAGTCGGAGGGTCTAAGCTCTCTAGGATTTTCATATTTAGCGTGAAAATAAATTAGGGGGGTTGGTTCGCCGTAGATCGATACTTTTTGTTAATTTTATTACGAGATAGCGTCACATTGACCATTCGTCAAATTTTTATACTCGTAAGCTTTGAAGATCGGTTTAAGAATATAAAATTAAGAAATATAGGATTTGTAAATAAAGGCTTGGAAACAAATGTTTACATTTAAATTACTACTGAAAAAAGGGTAAATTTGTTGCAAGTAAAATGCGCCAACGTAAATTGAAATCGAACTAACCTACTAGATTTCTAAAAATTTTGAAACTATTGGAAACGAATATTTAAGCTTTTGATTACAATCAAGTTATTATCTGTTTTTGTGATTTAACGAGGTCTTTTACGTCTACGAATATACTAATTCGATAAATAATTAATGTACGATCATCTCCTGCTAAAATAAATAAAGTGTACAAATCTTTACGAACCGACCTCCTTAATTACAATATATAAGACACGATAATTTATACTGAAAAATTATGGGAAAGGTTTTATGATAAACATGTATTAATAAATCCGTTATTAGTTGTACCAGTTTCAAAACTTGGATACGAATTGTGCAAAAATTTTGATGTGTTCGTGCGAAATTGCGTCACATAAATGCTGGATTCAAAATTGCAATTGACATACATGCAGAAACAAAGTTGACATTTAATTTTATAATTGTTTATCACGCCTATGTTGCGCAAAAATATGAGTCGTGTAAGTACGCTTTGTTTTAATTGCGATTTGCCCATTAGTGTAACAGTTTATTTTTTTTTTTAATTTAAGCAGTCGCCGTAGCGCTCGCTGTAACGAGCGTAAAAACAAAATGGCAAAAAAAAAAAAAAGTACAATTCGAACACACAATTTCGTTGAGCGTGAAACTAATTACGAGATGCATGTGTGCATAGTTATTCGGCACGTATGCGAGTATATGTCATCACAGTTGCGTATATTCTACGATTTAACGCCCGGACTCGCCGGATAGTTCCTGTAACGTTATAACTTGTAAGCACAGATATTACAAGTGAGCGCAATTTCACGCTCCGTGTGCTTAAAGAAGTGTATTTTACTAATTAGATTATTACCGGTGATTATGAAACGGTGTTATTACACCTAAAGTAGAAACGCATATTGTATGTCATAGACAGTGAAACATGCAAGTTCTGGATTCTGTACAGCTAGTATCGAATAATTCCACATGCGCACGCCTGTGACCACCGTTCGAGAACAGCGATTCAACTCACGCGTCTCATCGTCCATGGCGTGGAATCACGGTATTGGAAAGAATTAGCTGGCTTCGCGCTTAAAATCAACAGCAGTTGAGATACGCTTATTATCCTAAATGCATAACCGTGTATTTATAACGAAATATCGCTAGCTGTCACAATTCATTCACTCTACCGTACTGGTGCAATTTTTCAATCGGATGAACAATAAAATGCTTTCTGCGTGCTGGATAGAAATAAATCTATGATAATTACGGAATAGGCGTGGCCTAGTTCTCCACTCTCAGCTCGAAGCTTGAAGTGACGGTGATTGCGTCCTGATCTCACTTCAATGAATTACATTCAGCTCTTATTCTAACTGCGGCTGGTAATCGGCGTAACTGCGAACCGTATAATACCGATATGGCGGTGTCGGCGTCCGCGGAAACACAGATCGGAGTTCCACCGCGTGAATATCGACCATCGCCTCGGACTCTGTGATTCGTCACAAATATACGTAAGCAAATACATTTCGTACAAGCTCGAGTCACATTTTCAAGTTTCAGTTGCATCCACGTCGCTGTCGCAGATTGTTTCTTCGTGTTAAAGGTACATCGAAAAGATTCGTTATAGTCAACTGCCGAGAAAGTGATCGGTGGAAATAATTTAAGCAACGTGAAATCGTCCCACCGATGTCGAAGTAAACTTGAGGAGGAATGTAGACGTTAAGAAATGAGGAAAAAACGTTTGAAAATCCTCCCAACTTTTTCCTTATAATTGCAGTATTTTCGATTTTTGCATTTTTGAACATATCCTCGTTGCTTGCGAACACAACAATTTAATCAACACCAACGTACGATTATCTCGCCATTTTTTGGCCAACCGCAATCCGCGAATTTTCTTTTAGTTCGCAGGGCGCGGAAACGCGGGCGGTTTGTTCAACGGTTGATACAAAATTGATTCAGCCTTGCATACGCGCAACAAAGATCCGATGGTGAGTTGAAAGTTTCGGAGTTTGCGACGGGCACGTGTAGCTATGTGTGCTTAGTGGGACAAGCAGGTGGTTCGGTGGGCAGGCATGAGAGAATCAGACATGGCAGCGGACTGTTCGTCACCAGAGATAGGAACTATTTTTGCTTTGAGTAAAATTAGAATAGGTGTATCCGACACATACACCGCCATTTTGTGTCATTGTACTCTCTCGCTCATTTAAGGCTTCCGAGGAGGCATTATTCATTCATCACGCTTTGCCAATCTCTCTTTCACGTTCGCCTACACGCGTACATGCATCCTATCTGTAAAAGATACGCCACTCGGTCCGAGATGCTTGTTGCAAGGCCGTTCCCTCGCCTCGCACGCAGTGTCTTAAGTATTCGTTTCGCAGAAGTCGAGAAACCAGCCTGCGCAACTTTTCTGTAAACGCGAGCTTAGTTTAGACGGAATAAGCGATGCGATTTATGCCCTTTTCGGTACAGTTTCCTCCGAGTGCCAAAAATAATCCGTGTATGCGGCGAGGCGAATTTTCGGATCTCGAATTGAGGATAACATTGAATTTTGATCGAAGTTGCGTGGAAAAGGGCGTGGATGAATTCATGAGAACAAACAGTGTGATTCCATAAATTTTAAAATGCATGCAGGCGTCTGACATTCTGACGACTTCGGTAAGTAACAGACCTGCATCACAAAATCGACGATCAACCAGATTTTTCTATTCATGTATACTACGAGAACAGCGATAAACGAAACGTCGATTATAATTTGATACTCGCAGTCGGTATAGGCGAATGTTATTTCTTAATATTAGACTTCCTGCGGATTCGTGTTGGTGGAATCTGACGTTTTCACGTGACGGCCGAAAGAATTATTTTAAATAAATACATCCACGAATGTATCGATCAACGGTGTTCTTATGGATTTAGATATGGAACATCGGAATAAATGTAAATTCGTTATTTTCAGCTATCGAATTCCTTTCGAATCGATATTGTTCCGTATATTATACGTGTAACTCTTCACCCCGAATATATACACATATGTCTGCATCTTTCACGGTTTTCAGAAGTGACCACCCTCTAGCAGAAGTTTTATAAAATCACACGTTAACATTTGTCAATATTGAGTCAATAAACGTTTTTTTCAGTCATATTTTAATCTGCATCCTTCGTCCGCTGAAACACTGATTGAATTTTTGGGATTTATTTTATTCCACTGCTAATCAGTGAGCTAAAATGATTCGTGAGATCTTCTGTGAATTTTATTCGTATGTATTTTCACGAAGGGCCGTGAAAAGATGATAAATCATTTCAGATTTTGGAAGATCATTAAGTAAGGGACTGCCGTTGCGTGAGCATTAAAGGAAGGCGCAAGTTAAGGCAAACAGAGTAAACATACTTGCAGCTGATTTTCACTCGCCATGAGGTTATGGCGCTTTGTATTGTTTAGTTAAATCCTCTCATCGTTCGACGCGAGCAAACAGGCAATCCCAGCTAAAGTTTTCGTCGCTACGTAAGCAAAACGTAGCTTCGGTCGCCCGTTCGCTGGCTGCAATCAGATAATTTGTCAAAAAGCTCCCATCATTTGTTCAATAATCACAGATTAAACTCTACTACGCCGTATCCCAAAAATTCTTCCTCGCCGGATGTTTTAGTCGATGAAATAAAAAACCGCATCCCCTGGGGAGATCGGCGTAATATTTATATACGTGCGCTGAAATTCCAATCGGACCGACAGTCGGAGGGAAAGCGAATGCGGGAACTCGCATGCGGCATGCACTGCACCTTCCCGCGGGAACACGCGCACGTTTCGGACTCCACGACGTGTGTATATTCCGGCGAAGCAGGATTATAACGGCATACCTGCAGGTTTGGCGGCTGTGTGTGGGGGGGGGGGGCAAGAATACAGGGCTCGAGCGAGTTGAAATAAACGTTATTCGGCGGTGCCTCCGATGGTTTTCGGTGCTTTTTACCGTTACCCGGGTATGCCGGACTCGACTGTCAATGACCCGAAAGTTGGCGGATGCAAGCCTTTCCCCCGTGTGCAAGTGAATCCTGGAATAATGGGCTCGTCTCGCTGTTTCCGATGCGCACGTATCGCGTGTCTGTAGGTACACGACCGATTCAGATTAGGGATAGGTTTTTATTTTTGCCCGAATGTAAAAAACGTTGCCTTGATACGGAAAAGCCTGCTGTGGTCCGTATATGCGTTACCAGCTATGTTACGCACCGATAATATGCACCCTGCGTATCGAGGAGAACTTTCGAAGCAGATGTAATCTTCGGTACATATTTTTATCATGGTGCAGAACGCGCAGCTGGTGCATACATATCTGTGTGCGATTTTCCCGGCTTTGAAACCTTCACTTGTACATCACACACAAGTACGCATGTATGATCCTCGGATATCCCATTTCGTATAATTAAGCAACCTCGAAAGTTGCCGCATTGCAGCGGTGCATGTGTGGATTGCATATTTACGTTGATTATAAAATCACGTTTGAGAAGAATTATTTTTTTTTTTTTCTTTCAACACCAAACCGACGCTTTTATAAATCACACATCGAGGAATAAATTTCAGGGGTGGCACTTCGCGTCGTTTGTCTAAAAAAGAGGTCTTTATACAATTTGCCTGAACACTATTCACCAAAAAAATTACCTTGGAATTTCAATTTTATTTCTGCATTTGCATAAAAGATTCTGCTTTCTGATTGCAATATTAATCGACTTTATTCGTGTGATCCGTCGGTAAAATTTGCAGAGTAATCGAATCACTTGGTTTACAATCTCACAACAATCTGCATCCAAGTATTTGGCTACATAAAAGTAGCTATAATCTCGAAAAAAACCTTAAACGAAAGAAAATAAAGAATAATTTTACAATCTTATAGTCTGTTCTTTTTAAAACATTCAGGAATAGAGATAGAAAAATTGATTGTCCACAACAATTACGAATTTGTTATTCGCGAACTGTTAAAAAAATTTTATTTCAAGGACTCTTGGAAAATATTTTTTGCGTGACATGGAGTAAAACTGCACTATGCTAGGTGCGTTACGTATTTCTACGATAAATAGATGTAACATTGTTGTTAAATAAAAACAAAAATCGACTGTTGCTGCAATAAAATATTGTTGGAGTACATACTGTTTTTATTTTACTACCCAAAATTGGCGCGTTTGAGTTGGAGCATGATTGCCGACGTCGTTATGCAGCTCCCTTTTTACGAACCGAGAGTAAAAACTATCTCTGAAACGGTAAAACCTTTGCCCAAAGTTGGCGCACAAAGTAGCACCTATAATTCGTCCCTGATGTGTTTGAACTTAACGTGCGTCGGGCAAATTCAAACAACGTACAAGACACCTTATGTAGCGATAGAATAATTTCTCATCAAAAGGCGTCATTTATCTTCGTCTCGATCGATTCTATGTAATGGATAACGCGACTCCCCCTGCCTGTTGGATATTACCCAACCGCGATGCGATGATTTGACGAAACAACTATCACCCAGCGCGCGTTCCTTCTCATCGATTATTTCCACTTTATACATTGCACATACTACCACACGTCTTACTGTAACGGTATTGGCGCAGCGCCGGCATTAGACGTTTCAAATTCTGTCAACGGAATCCGATGCTCCACGGTTCTATTGCGACGTTAAATTCATTATAAGAAGCAGCATGTTTTGCTTATTTTAGTTTTTGAATTTATGTCCGTCATTCGTATATTTTTTTTCCGATAAAAAACTGCCTTCCTGTTTTTCAGGTAGACAACTTTGGAAGATGCGGAATCCTGTCTGTTTTGACGAGACATATTTGCATACCGAAACCGTCAATTCTGAGCAGATATCCAGAGCAGACCCTGTTGTTTTTTTTTTCTGCGGGTGCAAATTGAATTACAGCATTGCAGTATTATTGTGGTTACACTGAGAGAAAAATTTACTTTCTCGTAAGCGAATATATTCATTTGTTCTCCCTAATATGTCTGGTTCGAATAAGATGCACTTGCAAATATAATAAATTCGCCCTGGGATCAGTGCATTCGTTGTTCGATCCATTTTTTTTCTACTAAAAATAAGTAAATATCGTCTAACAACTATTCGAATGATTAAAGCCTTTTCAAACCCCAAAATATCCTCTTATTGCAATACGTTCTCTATTTATAATATTTTTATAACATGATCTGGGTAAATGTTATTCGAATCAAGTGAATACCTTGAGAATTGAAAGATTGTTAATTACTCGAATACTTCCTAAATGATATTTACTTGCGTCGCAAGTAGGAGAAAAAAAAAAAAAAATTAATAGATCAACCATTGCATTAATCCTAGTGAGATTACTAGATTCAATCGCGTTTTTCAATCCAAACATATTACTCAATCGAATGGAGTAAAAAGGTAAATAATAATGAACAAGTAGATATAGGTACTCAATTTCTCAGTGTTTACGTGGAAGAGTTGTTTAGGAACGAATGGAATTTGAGTTTTAGTTCGCTTAAAAAAGTTCCTCGATCCATTGATCAATCCAAAAATAAAACAAAAATAAAAAAAAGTGGTAGGAAACTTTCAAGATTTGTAAACCTCTTTTATTAAATTTGATGTAATTTTTTTCTCTCGTCTTATAATCATTTCGGCAGGTGGATGAATATCGGTAATCAAGTAGGTATGTATATATATATATATATATACAAACCCGTATACACGCTCATGAAAGAAGCGTCGCGGATTAACGGTTAACCTCGAAAGCCGGGCGTCGGTGATATCCACGTCCAAAAAGCATTCCCCCGGTTTTCTCTGGAAGAGCTGTTATTCGAGCTCGTTGTTTCTTTGGCTCTGCGCGGGTTGTCATGTCGATACAATTCCCCTTCGCGCGGCTCAACTGATTGTGAGCCCGTGGTTAAGCGTCGCTTTCACGGATTACACAAGCGATGCAGCTCGCCGTTCGCGATTTCGGGTGACTTGAATTTAAAACGCATACACATTGTACTTGCCGGTTAAACCTGCCGTGCGGGCCACTCCTGTTCTCTCTGAAAGACTTTACAGGATTTTTCTATTCACGGCGAGAAATCACGGCTGCATTGAGAGTAAAATACTCAGTCATACTTGCATTAATGTGTACGATGATCGTTTTTGAGTGACTTGATTTAGGCAGAGTAGATAAAAACCCTTCTGTACGTGGAATTTCGTGGTGAAAACTGGCTGTGAATAATGCTCCATTGAATCAAGACTGTTAATATCGAAACGTCAAAAACGAAAACCTTTATACTTTCTTATCAAAATACTCTAATTTTGCGTAATTTGCATCATGGCTAAGCCTGTCAGGGAGCAAATATATTTTATTAGTTTCCATTGGTACCCGAAGTATGATCGTGGCTAGCAATATGGCGTCGCAATGGGCAAACAGCTGAACGATTTAGCTTAGATCTTAGCCAAATCGAACGAACACGGAGTAACAGATAACTTTGTGCAAGTGGTTGAATCTTTCGTTTCTTACATTGAATTAATAAAGAGTAGAAAATGTGTTAAGAAACGATTTCCAATTATCTTCTCTGGAATTTCGATTGCAATCCCGTATCTTTTTGCTTCTTCTTCTTCTTCTTCTTCTTACTCTTCTTCTTCTCGCTTACTTTATCTCCCTAATCTCTTTATCGATGAGATTTCACTTTCGCCACAAAGTACAGGCAACGCTAAAAGACAACAGCACGTGTGTCCAATAAACGATAAAGCAAAATAGAAAGTTGAGATTGTTCGACAATATCTTGCAAGCCTCGTATCAATCGCCAGTTGTGTCATATTGTTATCATTATACACTGCTGCAATTAACGCTGTACCTATTGCCTATGTATCTTCGGATATACGTATATGACTTATACACTCGTACCGAGTATCTGCGAACAATGATCGGCAGAGAACAATCGAGAAATGTTTAACACGCGCTTGGTCAGAGCTTGGACTCGGTGACAATCGATTCTTATACAATAAAATGTCACCCCTTAATATGGTCCGGAACATCAAACTTTGATTCGTCTCAAACCGGATCTCGTGCGGCTAATAATCAAATTACGTTATACCTTTACCTACACGCGTCGAATATGCCGAGTCTGCATCTTTGTCAACCCTGAGATAAGACTGAAAATCTTAGAGTACAGATATCAGATATCGTTAAGATATCAGTGATTTTAAAAAAGATTGTAAAATTAGAATGTTATTGATCCGAGTTTAACGTTTACGAGCTTACTTTGATAACAATAAAAATCTCCAGAGATCACGTAAAAAAGTTTTACAAATCGTTAGCTCCGTAGAAGATGAAAGTAGATTTGTGTAAGTACGATAAAAAGAATGTTCGTCGACGATTACATTTTCGGATTACGTTTTTCCAACAAGTTTTGGGAATCCAGTAAGTGAGCAAGATGGGCCCAAAAATATTGGAATAGTTTCAAAAGCATCCAAGATCAATTATTTTTAGCGTTATCATTACGAAACCTTTCGTTCAGATTGTTGATAAGTAATTAGGTTAAGTTGTTCTAATTTTCTCAGATTCATTTCGGTCACACAGTAAGAATCCTGTCTCATTCGTGCTTACCGTCACTGGCACGAACAACATTGCCGTAAGATTTTTCGAACGGTTTCGTCTCACTCTCCAACTTTCGATTCATCCCTTAAGAGCAAAAGCAACCTTGCAGGCCGTACCGCGGTTTTTCACCTGGTGAAGATCGTCTCTGATCGAGGCAGGCATTCACCCACAAACGTGCACATGCACGTATATAGCAGGGTGTGTTGTAAAAGAGAAGAGGGAATATATTAATTTGCGCTGGAGTCGTGCCAAACTAATCAAACGAAGTGAAATCTAGGCCACCCCCCCCCCCCCCCCCCCTCCACCCTTCTTCTTTCCTTCCTTCTCCTGCGCCCATCTCTTCACCACCGGCACTCATTTTCTCTCCACCTTCGTCATTTTTTATCTTTCTTCTTTGAACGCAAGCGCGTATAACATACCTACACCTATACGCACACACGCGTGTAATACTCGCGGGCGATATATTGTCCACATTTATAATTACAACACCGTTGCTTTTATTTATAAATTAAACCAAGTGTCTCCTACGACCAGGTGAAGAAGAAGTAGTCGAAAAACAAAATGGAGAAAACTAAGAAGCCTCGTAAGAAATGCGTGTGTCGATACCTACCGCCGTTCGTGATTCGCTGCTCCATTGGCTTTACTCTTGGCAGTGGATCTATGTAGGTGCAAGTCTTGAAATAGTATCGATTCTTTCGGCAGGTACAACGCCGTGCGCCCACCTATCCATCCTATCCATCCTATCCTTATACCGCACGTTGCTCAACAACTCCGCCTCGAAGAACAATAGACGCGAAGATAATCTGCAAGCTCGGAAGACACGCGAAATAAATCTTTATACCTACCAGCTGCGAATTTTTCTGATATATGATACCGATACAAGTGGTATGGAAATAAAAAATCGTTGTTTTACGTAGAGATCATGGCAGAGGTGGCGTCGTGTACCGAGTATTTTTTCTTCTCTCTTTCTTTCTTTTTACACGGAATAGTTTTGTCACAGAAGAGCAATGAATTTGTAAGAAGCATAATTCCTTCGTCGACCTGAATCGGTTGTAAATCGTATCAGAACTGCGAGTGTTAGCAACGCTACATTACGGAGGAAGTTTTACCAACTTACTTACCACCTGCCACCCTCTTTACATACATCATATGACCACGTGCTAATAAGCGAGTACTCCACTTTTCTCACAGACATTATATACTTATGTATGTACGTACCCGTAACGAACTTCCAGCCAACTACCGGTGGTAATAACCAATAACTTACGCTTAACTTACGGTGAAACGAAGCGATGCCTGCGTTACTATTCGCCGAGTAACTCCTCGAGCTTCGCAACATTCGGTATACGGAGCACGTGGTATTGTGCGGGGCAGAAAAGTGTGAAATGATTTAGTTTAAACAAACAAGCCTCGGAGCTGTTTGGGCGTTCGGAATACGCCCCCTTTCTTCTCGTCTCGTCGTAACGATATCGACGTCGAGGTGGACATGGATCTCTGTTTCAAAGGTTATCGGAGGGCGTTGTTCCGCGCCGATTGCATAACCGCGTCCATCACTTCCTGGTCCAACGTTTTTATTCCTCAGGACGATAGACTTTTATCTCCTGGCATGCGTGAGATAACGATTGAAGGAAGTTGGCGGGTCGAAATTCAATACTTTTTCGCTAAAGGAGTACACGCGAGTAGGGGGGATGAAAAAGTGAGTTAAATTTGGGAATTTCAATGTGGCCGACCGATCATTTAAGCCAATTAAGGATTGTTTCATTGAATTGACAAAAAGTATCATTACACAAATTCACTAACCTTTTTACCAATACTTTACGACAAAAAATTTCACACGAATCTGAATTGGTTTTTCTCAATCCCGAGAGGAAGCCGATCTGCTGACGAAGTGTATTACACTTTAATTTTCACTGTGAATATTAGGCCGAGCGAACAAAAATCAACGGATCATCGCTATTCGGACACTTCAGCTATACCCCAAAGAAAAAGAAGATGTACACGCTTGTCTAAATACGCACTCACACCCACTTATGCGTAACCTATTTAATATATTTGACGTGGGAAACGAAACTTGGGCAAAAAGAAAAATATACGTCCCGTATATACGTTGCGGTATACATAGAGAGAAGGAAAAAAAGTAGCGAGTCATTAACGGAAACGCATTACGATCGCTACAAACACGTGGAGGAGAGCAGAGCGTGTTTACGCACGCATATTAAATGAAATGTACATTTTTCAATCAAAGCGTGACAAGTCGCAGGATAAATTGCCGATTGCATGCAGTGATGTTGGAATATCTGCCGTGACGATTTCGACGTTGATCGACATCGATAACCTTCTCACTTTGATCAAAAACATACGCACCTGAATAAACAGTGCGAGAAAATTATAGTTTTTTTAACATACGAAACGTTAAATTTTTTCACTCTATCAAAATCTTGGGTACAATTGGCAAGTTGTAACGGGGAATTATCTTACACGACAGAGTCACTTGTGTTGGTTGTGAAATTTAGTTGACAGCAATGCACAAAACTTGGGATCATTTTTTAAGAAATTAGGTTCTTCAGAAATCAATCATAACTATGGAATTTCCGATTTACCCTTTAAATCAGAAGCCTGCAATTAAACTTCAGTGAATTGAATTTATTTTCACTGAAATTTATTAACGATATATCAAGAACTCGACGCAAAATACGTGATAAGTCAGTAAATTTACACTGATCAATTGTGGGAGAATAACCAGCGGTTTCTAAGGCTGTCAAATAACGTTTCTGGAAATAAATTCGCTACTTTTCGTTGAAATAAATTTGTTTCGCTGTTTGATGTACTTGCACATTAAAATGATTTCAGTAATTCTCATTCAATAAATAATCCGATGTTTTCGAAAAATTAAACTGGTCTCCTTAGCCAATAACGAAATCTTAGTCAATCTATTCGCGCCATCCGTGTATAATTTCTTTTAATTTCTTTGTATAATTTTGACAAAGTCTTACGTGAATTAGGGGCCATCCATAAATTACGTCACACGAATTTTAGAAATTTTAAACCCCTCCCCCCGTCCTTGTCACAGGTTGTCACATTTTTAGAACCCCCTCCCCCCTGATGTGACGTCACAACTTTTTCAAACTTATGCATGTATTTAAAAATAATCAAAAGAAAATAGTTATTTTAATTTTTTTCTTATTTTTATCAAATAATCTTTATATATAAATTTCGTGTTTTAGTATCTTAAATTTTAACATGTGACGTCACAAAGCTTTTGACCCTCCTGCCCCTTGTCACACTATGTCACATTACAGTGATACCCCCCCCCCCCCCCATAACGTGTGGGAGGCTCCTTACATTCAACTTCCTGACAAGATTTTTTTATAACAGTCACTCTTTCCATTTGACTAATCGTTAGTGCTTTACAAATAAGAGAAAAGTAGAGAATTTGAGATTTGAATTCAATAATTATAGTAATTTGAATTAGACATTCGAATTACTAGAATGATTGAATATATTCTGATTATTCAAATCCGTCGAATACTCTAATATGTGTTCGATTCGATTCCACGACTATTTATGCACTCGTAACAAATATAACACACGGCATAAAATCAGTGCGAAAAATACGTGAATTTCTGTCATAATTTTTTTAACCAGACTGTAAATATTTCCATACGTAAATCGTTTTCAACAGTGATGCACCTACAAACTCGACTGTTTGCAGGCTGATGCAAGAGACAACCGACGCAAGCGATCATCCCGTATCAAAATAATTTCACGGTATCTACGTAACGAGTGACAGCAGTGCGGGCGGTACGTGTCACTAATGGTTATTTTATTGTGCAGCGAGTTACGATTGTTATTGTAGGTGACCTGCTGCCTGGAGCGCGAAACATCTACGAATGCGTCTACGTGTGTTTTGATTAGTCTCGGTGCTTCTAGGATTTGAACGACAGAGCGCTTATTCGTCGGCTTGATAATCGTTTCCATTCAGCTCCATTTTCGTCCAGATAATTATAAGGATAACGATAGAAACGGCAGAGTCTTAAGGTAATGAAAAAAAGAAAGTTAATTTTGTTCGTTCGATAAAATATTTCATTGCGATTGGTAAAAAATACGATGTTGTTCCTGGTTCTTAGTACTTGTTGTAAGTTTTTGCCAAATCGAGGAAGCACTTGGTGCTAAAAAATAAATAGAATAGATTTTACGAAAGAACGAAAGATTTGGCGAGATCAAGTGAGATTTAGCTCAGGTAACAGAATAATTTTTTCACCACCCGCCCAAATGTATTTGTTCGGGTCAAACAATCCTTTTTCGGTATAGTGGATTGCGATAAGCGACTTTTTTTTTATGAAATACGTTTTTATCAAATTACTTATTACCCCAACATTATATTGTCATAGTCTCGATTCCGGATAGCATCGTCAATAAATTACAGTGAGCAGTTTAGTCATTGTTATACCGTAAAAAGGACAAATATGAACAACAGATCTATGTAGATAATAATACAAAAATGAAAGATGTGGGTAATTTAGCTAAGATAATTATTATCGACAAACACCGGTAACATGAGATCATCTTCTCATTGTCAGAAGGCACGGATGATCTAAATTAGGCTTGTTATTTGATTCTAAATCGCTTACTATTAGTACAAGGTATCCAACATCTCAAGGCGGATCTCGCCGCGATAATATCTCGAGAGAACGTTTCTTCTATACCAAATTTGGTAAGAACTGCTTGATCGACGCGATAAATGTGGCTTCAGCGTCTGCAGCTATACCGTCGATAAAATTCTGACCCATTGGCCTCTGAGATTTGCAAATCACCGTTTGATTCATGGGGCTGCTTTTTAAAATGTGAACTTTTCCTCCCGTTTATTCTGTCTCCTCAACGAAGATTCAAGAAAATATGAATCTCTGCTTTGACAAGTTGTCCACTTTCACGGAAACGACCGTAAATACTGCAATAAAAACCGTGTTCACATTTTGGATAACAGTTTGTTGAAGAGCATTCGCAGCTCATCTTACAATTCTACGATCTTTTGCTCTTGTTTCAATAATCTTTCAATGCCAAGAGGTTGTCCGTATTCCATTAACGAAAATGGAATAAAAAATAACTCGGACTTCGCGAAACGTTTGTCTAATAATAAAATTTTCGAAAAATCGTCCACCGCGAAAAGTTGCGTCAGTTTTTACGAGACGACGTTACGCAAACGGTACGAAAGAGGATCGATGTTTCGGAATTAGATTGAAATTGAAACGGGACTGTACGTAAAAAACCGTACCTATTACACGTGAAATTGCTCGTCAGTTGGAACCGTTTCAACGAGAAGACCGTCGTTGAGAAGCTGTAGCGGCGACGTTCGAATCTCCCGAGCTCCAACTTCCCCGGCTGAATGTGAGATTTCATAAGCGGAAGTTTGCACTTCGCGGGGGCGTTACATCACGAAACAATGCTAGAAACCATTGAATTGAACGCGGCGCAGTTTACCAACCATACGAGTAGAAAACTCCTTTCGCAAACGGCAGTCCTTCAAGTCACGACGACGGAAGGTGAAATATTGTAAAAACGCCGGCATTCAGCGGAAGTTGATCTTGCCTCGTTAGCTCCTGCCGATCCGCCCCCCACCTGAGTGTTTGGAAACCTCTTTGATACGGCGAATCCCTGATATTTTAAACGTTAATGCGTGGTTAACAGTTGTTGATCGATGTCCTGATATACCAACTCACAAAACTTTAATCAGTGGTTCAGGATCGACGCGACTGTTCCTTCGGCCGATGATCATTGCATCCATTAGCTTGGCGAATTTTATCGAGCACATTTACCCATTTCGCGTTCATTTATCTAAATGAAAGTTATTTATATTCTGAAGTAGGAACTAAGAGTTTTTTTTTTCTACGACCTTCGACTCGTGGAGCGTTGCGGAGTGCACGCTTTTGAAGATGATGCAAAATTTTGAAACAGACATCGCTTACCGGTAGTTCTCCGGCTTGTACACGGGTTTGTGGATGTGGATGGCAAGTGTGTTGATGATGAAGCACCGCACGCACTTTGTGAAACTTCGAAATAGTCCTTGCGCGAACAACCGCGGGGCCTGGCTATAATATCGCAATAAACGAACGACGCAGTTAGTTTTCGCAAGTTGCGTAACTCGTTTCTTGGCGAATACATTTATGCGGTTCACTCGTACTTACAATGTACACGTGCGAACATTCACCGTGTGTACGGATATACGCGCATGTACAGTGTGTTCCATTTTTATTCAACCATGTGGCGCGTTGAACTTATTCTGTTTGCGGTCAAAAGCTCAGACTTTCCGCAGAGCAGCCTCGACGAAATGAGTTTGCTTTTACCGCAGTTGACGCTAAGCTTTTCTGATATTTGGAAATTAGTTCTTCACTTGGAATTTCTCAAACATACAGTACACGTATTACGATAGTAACCCTGTAGGTTCAAATAGGAACCAGTGCTTGTCTGTATGGAAGTATCTTTTCAAACGTTTCATTGGCTTTGCACGAAGAAACCTTAGCGGATTAGGCTGGACCAAAAAAATTCATATAATTAGTGTTGACCGTTCGGCCACCCGATCCAACACATGGATTTCATAAGCTTGCACCTCTTTACTCTTTATACGCCAAGTCTTTCAAGAGTGGTTGAGATGTTTGCTTTGAAGTTTTCGATAAATTTGCAATTTTGTAACAGTAGTGCCTGACTTGCAGGTAATGGGAACCGATAAAAGTGATCCACATGTCGATGGTAGACGGGAAACGAAAAAGAATTTGACCGACGAAAATGTGCTGGCGTATAAAGCTTGGACTGTTTCAGATCAGGGTAATATTTTTTTCGGCCTTACTAGGCGGTCTAAGCATTAGATTTTTCCGAACTAAAAATTTTCCTAAAGTATAGTGTTTTTAACTGAACGTGTGCACGAGTAATCGTTCCAGTTTCTCCGCGGAATTTTCCAATTATGGTCTGACAGTCAAACGACTTCATTTTCGTGTAAATAATAACACATCGTTTTCAGTCCTGATTTTTCTGACACTCTGTTTCTAGTTGCCCCGAGGTGTGAAAAATAAAAATTATTCTTTATTAAGATAATTTATCTATCCACATTTTTATATCTGTGTACCTAATACCGAACTGACAGATATTTAGAAAAATTTCATGCGGAGAATGGAAAATCACCGTTTCTTGAATCTTATTCGAATGGGAAATAGTCACGTACTGTAAAGCACCCCTTCGACTCGAGCTATAAATCTTCTACCTCGGTAGGGATTTGCAGGAAAAAAACTAATGTCTAAACTTTGCTCGAAGGAAACAAAGTGTAGCCCTGAATTGAAACCATCTAACAGAGCTGTTGTTGAGGTAATGGAAACGGATGTACCGATATCGTACTCGCCAAGGGAAATTAAGACTGGACACCCTGTATGTGCCTGGTTGGAGGGAAGTTGGCGAACATATGTATTGGTGTATCTTTTAACATGTACACGACTCTATGGGACGTATATAGAAAAAATGACGTTCTCTTCGGTGAGGCCCGGAAACAGTTCGATGCCCGGGGCGAAGAAAGCTCACGATCTGCAGGACCGGCTTAACAGATGGCTTGACTCCTTCTTGCTCACACACGTGTGAGTACGAACATGAATACCTACCTGCCCGCCACGTAGGCCGCAAATGCTTGCTTGCCAAGGGGCAATCCGAGCCGCTGATCGACTCGTTTTAGACGATTAACACGTAATACCCGGGCATAATCGAAAGTCAAAGCGGGAAGTTTAGGGATTCTGTTTAACGCGCATGTCCGGCGCGACGCAAGTTGAGGATTAGGTCTAACTTTCGCGTTAAGAAAGTGCTGGAAGTGAGCAATCCTGGAGAAAAGGAGAAACAAAAAAAAAAAAAAAAAATTTCAATTCTTGGCTTAAGAAATTGAGGAACCGAGACACAAGCAGGGTCGTTTTTCGAATAGCAAATTCGGCACGTTCGCAACAATAATGGCAACTCGATTTCGAGAAAGATTTAAACCAAGTACCAAATCTATCGCAAATATTCTTTCTCTCTGGTTCAGTTTAGCGAGACGATTTGGGTATCCATTTCCCTTTCACCCTCTTGAATATGCTGGCCAATTCAACCCTTATAAATACACAACGTAGCGACACGCGGCTGCGCAGTTTTTACAGCTGATAACAGTCGTCAAATTACTCACCTCCGCAACCGATTGTTGGAATTAGTATTTCGCAGCGATGAAACTGGGAATGGGCATTAAATTGACTCACCTGTGAAAAAAGGAAAGAATAACATGTTAAAAAATGATCGATCAATGACGGTTTCTTACAGCTGATTTTTACCCAAAACGCATGTGATATACGGTCGCCGTTCTATGCATATAAACGTCTGTTGGTACTCGTACTGCAGTATACCTCACGTCAATGCCTTGACAGGTAATGACATCAGGTAGCCATAAAACTTAATTCAAATTACAGGTACCGGTGCAAGACACAGTTCTGTGTCGGCGTAGACTTTCAAGTCATATACTTATGCCACGTAGCCTCGGGTACGGAAACATTTTTTTTCGCAATTACGAGCAACTTTAGATGATCTATTATAGATTTTTGTTGAGTAGTTGCAGTGGCCTGACCGTTAATCGGAACAAACCATCGGTCGATTTGTACTTGCGAATGTTTAAGGGGGGGGGGAGGGGATTCAATTTTTTTTTTTCGATTTTTTGAAAATTTTTGAGGTGAAAGTAGCATATTTCAGGAATATTCTGTGAAAATTTCAAGTCGATCCGAGAAAAGTTGACGGTACTACGGCATTTTTAGTATGAGTGCCTCAAATGGAATTTTCAGCACTTCCGCAGTAGGATAAATCGATTTTCCCACAACTTGCTTATTAAAAGTCGGTGGACACTGTCACTCAAAATCTACCGAACCGATCGATTTGATTTTTTACACACTTTTTCTACAGATATTTAGGGAGGTAACCCTGTCGAGTTTTTTTTTTTTTTATCTTAATTTTAAGTATTTTTTATGGGAGCTCAAATGTTGGTTCTTATGGTCGAAAATCGGGTTTTTGACATTAGAATGCCACCACAAATCCAAAAATGAAAAAAAAAATTTCTCGACAGGGTTACCTAGATAAACTTGTAAACTAAAAGAATCGCTTTGGTTTTTGTGTTTTACATGATCCAGTCTTGAGTTCTGATGTCCACCGCAAAAGGCTTTTTTTCCGAGGCGTCTGACAAGAGTTGCTGCCACTGGCTCTAATCTTTATATTTTTTCACGAAAATTTCACAGAGTATTCTCCAAATGTGACTTGACAATACCCCACTGGGATAACGTTATTTATATTAATTGTTTATTCAATAAAAATTCATAAAAATGTGCCATTTTTTGACCGAATTAACCCCCCCCCCTCCCCCTACCCCCTTAAGAACTAATAAAAGCTAGTTTACGGATTACGCCGCGAAGTAATATAGATCGAGCGATAGATTCAGTCGACACAAAAACGTCTGCAACAAATTTAATAGAAGTTAAAATTAATCGCGATTTTCATTCCTCGATTATTTTCCCGAGCAATCCGAGGTCAAGTTTTGTTCGTGAAAATATTTCGTACAGTTACAGTGTATGCATTAACGAAAAGTCAACATCGGCTCATGTAACGAGTCCTAGATTCTATCATCCTAAAACCCAATTACGAAACAATGAAACGGTAGAACAAACAGCTGGCGTTGCAGGTACGAATTTCTTTCCTATGTTTCTGCGGCTTGTGGCATGAGGCCATAGTTTGAAAAACAGAAGGATAGAGTGCCAAAAAAATCGTATCATAATACGTAATTTTTTGCGCTGTAGCTATACCGCATTCAAAGAACCGAATCGAACTTATCTGTTCGTATAACGTAAGTAATAAATTGAAAACAGGCTGCATCAGGAGCAAGTCTACATAGGTTCGATTGGCGAAACCTGATCGACTCAATTCCGCTTCCGATCCAATTTCAAAAGAAAAAAGAATCAACCAGTTTGGGGGATGCGTCAAAATATACGGTTTTGAAAATTGTGAGGATCGCGTGACAACGCGTTTGATCCGATGCTTCACCCTCGCCGTTGGATGATGAGATTTCCCATAATTGATACGGCGTGGAATTAGCAGCGTTTCCATCGAGTCCCTCAAGCAATCACGCGTCAATTTATTTGGCACCGTGACGAAATTCACCCCTCCGAAACAGGCAGGCTGTTTTTTCACCACCGGCTGAGAGTCGGAATCACTTTCCGTAAGACCAAAGGCCTCGGGCACTCTATCCGTGGTCCATTCTACCCTCGAGCTCCGTTGCACCGGCCATTCCGTGTATGACACGTACCACTTTTCATCTGTCGCGCGGTAAGTGATTGTTTTTCTCGGCGCGTTGGAGTCCGGGTTCTCATCGATAAAGGGGCGGGGTCGATATTAGCCAAAGATTTTGAATCACGAGCCGCTTATTACACAGTGCCTTTCAACTGCTGAAGCCCGAAGCCATTCAGAGTCGCACAATCTCCTCAGCGTCGCGTCGATTCGCATTGTAAACATTAAAATAGAGGGGAGAAAAACCTTCGAGGAAGCCTTCGTTTACCGATCTACCTATCCGTATTTCTCTAGAAACGGAATATTGTGCCAAAAAATTTTAAACGCAAAGGTAAAAGGTCCACTTGGTGCAGATGCAGCCGCAGGTACAGAAACGTTCGAGACATCTTTCAACTCGCACAGACCTCAGCAAACACTCGGCTTCTGTAATGACTCCTTTTATAATATTTAAAGTCTGCGTAATATAGTCGAAAGTTTTTTTTTTCTTTACGTAATCCAAGTATTCGATAAGTGTCTATAGCCAAGGATCTACAGAAATTTACAGAATGATCACGCTTAGCTGAAACTTGTATACATTTAAATCGGACGTTATTTTTATACTTTATTTGAATCAGTGATTACGGTGTCGATTATTTCATTCGTTGCATGAAATAAGGACGAATGGAACGTATGCATTAAATATAAAAAAAAAACAGTCCTTTACCAATTCTGATAAATTTGCATTTCTGCCATGTATAAAATAACCATTGCGAGCATCAATTTAGCCTGGTAGAACTTTCAGGTTGGATATCTTCTTGAAGTCTACTCGACGATCGATTGTTCGAATGGCAGTGCACGGTGGTGTATTATTTACGGAAAGCGGAAGAAACACACCGTTCACCGGTTCGTAGATTTGAAATGTGTAGTAATGAAACGGAAGAAAGCATCTAAGCAAGAATTCGAACAATCCCAAACTTGCAGCTGATAATTTCTTTTCTTCTTATAAAAATATTCGCGAATTGGATGCAAGTGATGAAAAATTGGAGTTGTTCAATCCTGTAGAGCCAAGCTATGCAACTTACGACTAAATGCTCGGCAATTAGACGTTACGTTATGATCGGTTAATGGATTTGATCGTTCGGATATACCGAAACGAGATACGGTAAAGTCTGGTCGTTTTAATATCCGCGAACGAAAACGTGCGTGGAATATGAATGACTCTAGATAATACCGTTTGCCCAATTTGACATGCGAATCAGCATAAATTCTTGGGAGTACATCACATGTGTAGTTGAGAAAATAATCCGAACAAATTGAGACGGTTATAAATGGTTGTAAATGCGACTATAAAGCGAACGAAAGTCAGCATCCTCGTACGGGATTTCATGCACGTATAGTATGTGAAATGATTGTATTATATCTTATATACCGCGTGATGAATTCGTGGAAGAAAGAAAAAAAAAACTAATAAATGTAGCTTAAATTGCGTGGGTAGGTATGACGTGTAATATGTAATAATGTCCGCACCACCGATCACTTAATTAATTTTTCAATCAAAAGCCCATATACGTGCCTTCACCTACACGTACGAAGTGGGCACATGACACGAAGACCAGCTGTTCAAATATTGTTCTCATAGAACTGTGTCAAATCTATATGTACTCTGTACACAGAACGGATATGTATATATATAATAACGAATAAGCATGACTGAGAAAAAATTGACCCATGAATGTACTGGGATCGTGAATTTGCACGTGCAAACCGCTGCGAGCATCCGAGAAAAGGACGTCGAAGAAAGAAACGAAGATTTAAAAAAAAAGCGCAAAATGGTTTTTGCAACTCGAGTCGTGACCGGCAAGAACAGTTATTGCCTTACATAATCGCCGATTCCCGGTTCGGCCGACGTCACGAGAGATCCCTTCCAAAACTCCGACGTCTCGCTCTCTCCGTCTCTCTGTCTCTATCTCTCAGCGACGACGCCGTTACAGTTAGACAAACGGACGGTGGGAAAAGTGGTTGCCTGGCAAGTCAACGGTACCGTGTACTACTTACGAATGGTCGTTGAAAATTCCCGTAATAGAGCATCCTCGCGGTGGGGATAAGCGCGGGAAAGATCGGCCGATTTATTGGTACGGTAGATCGATCCTCCCCTGGAGTACAAGATACGCCGTTTGCGATATTTTTATCATAGCCTGTGTCGATCAATTTTACTTTCTATCTCCTCGGTTCCACTCAATTCGCGATCAAACTCCAGCTTCGTCAAAGTTTTTTTTTTTTTTTTTTTAACACAAGTTTCCGATTCATCGATTACATTTCATTGTTTGAAAATTAGCGTTTGTCCGCTGTACCATTCGTGGCCGTACAACCTCAGTTTGCACACAAAGGGTATGCGGCTGCAACTGGTACTAAGGTAACCAAAATCGGTACATCTATACGCACGATGCACCCTGCGGTGCCAATTTGCAAATTTCGCATCTCTGCTGAGAACGGTGTATTTCTCCGAGGCAAACAGCATTTTCATTCAGTAGTCGTCGTAAACGTCGAGTCAATGTCTTGTTACGACACACCGCCGAGTGAGCGTTGCTTCATCAGCGTGTGTCGCAAGCGATTACCCCACACAGGCCGAGGGGCTCGGGCTCGTTCGGCTAGCAGAACAACACGAATCGTTGGCGAATCGCGCTGGGCGGCGCTCCACCTCCATTTTAAATATACGAATGTTCTCGCGCCCGTTCCGCCGTCGGTAACATCGCGAAACGTCTTTGCCGGGGCACCGTTCTTGCCGGTGGGGTGGAAGCGGGTATACACGCCAGATTCTCTCCGTCGGTAATGCAGTTTTCCCGCGCTTTTTATTCGTCACACCAGCGTTATCTGCCGGCTTACATTGGTACGCAACCGTTCGTCGTCATCGTGACCGTCCTTGCAAGGCTGTCGGACATCGACCTCTTGGCCTAAATAACGGATAGAGATGCACGGATGGAGATATATATGTCACGCGAGTAGGGAGTTATT
Source organism: Neodiprion fabricii (assembly GCF_021155785.1). Lineage (NCBI taxonomy): Eukaryota > Metazoa > Arthropoda > Insecta > Hymenoptera > Diprionidae > Neodiprion > Neodiprion fabricii. The sequence goes on along the minus strand of NC_060242.1, from coordinate 25,534,093 downwards.
ACCAAAACTTTGGGGAGTTATCGTTTCACGGTTCTTTTACTCTCTTATTCTCGTCATTTTCTCATTTTATACAGTGGTTCAGGCTCCCTGAAACCGTACGTACGTAATAGAGATTCGAGATTATCGATAACGACAAAATTGAAATTTCTTTGCTGAAAATTGTTCGGCGACAATTCCTCTCTTATTTCTTTGAAAATTAATATTACCTCTTATTGTTAGTGCTTTTTTTCACTAGAGGAGAAAGAACATTTTCGTCATCTATTGTATGGTGTGTATAAGCATGTATAAATGGTCTACATTTGGAATCCTGTACATGCTGATTTAGTTTAAACAATGAATTAGTGGCGACCTATTCGATACTCAAGCTGTGATATATTGTCACTATAATAAGGTCATGAATGTGACGCAGGTCAATAATTGATCGAATGGTACAGGGTGTTTAGCAATTGAAATGGTTAACAGTTTCAATTAATTCACTTGTATCCAATTATTCTACAAACTCGAACAGTATACCGAACACGAAGAACTTGAAATCTTTCTGTAACTTGACTGGTACCCACAAAAGTTATTCTGCTCAAGTAGTAAAAAAGGATAAGAAATAAAATACTGAAGTTTGCTTATGGAAAACTTGAGAATGTCGAGATAATTTATTGGATTTCATTTTGATTTGTAATCAGAACATATTTTCAAATTAAATGTTTTGAATTGACTTCACGGTTTAATTTATATGTTGATGAATTTCTTCACACGTGTAAATGTAAAAACTGAAAACAAAGAAACAAGCTTCGACTCTAAAGGAGAATCCGCGTAGTTGAATTAATTGAGCAAAATTTGAAGTTTTTTTTTTTCAACCTATTTGTAAATACAACAACCTTGGTATAGATTAACATTCGCAACACAACATTTTACACGATTTTCAGGGCACCACAGTGTTGGTATGCGAGAGAGTGAGCGGGGCTTCGTTTCATCGCACACACCAAGAACACGCTTGGCCACTCTATAGCCAAACTAGCCTTAATATCGTGACAATATAATCTATTAGACCCGATACCAAGGGTTGAAATCGACTGGAGTATCACTCGGATAGTGGATTTGATTTCAAATAACAGTACTCACTTTACGACTTTTACTTTTTACTACCTTTTATCATTTAATAGAGTCTCATTTACAATATCCAGTCTCACTATGCAGCAACTTCTTATCACCGGCCTCAATAACACCATTTACTAAACATAGAGAGTGAAAACTTTTCTTAAATCGTTATAGGTACGACGATTGTTCATCACGCCGAAATCTGATGAGATTTTTGTTTTTACTGTCGCTGCTTTGTGTACTTTTTTAACGAATCGTTATGATTTCTTGGCAATGCGGCGGTAGTGTTGTGAAAATAAAGCGCCTCTCGTTGCACGGCTTATCGTGAACTGACACTTCCTAATCGCAAGTGTCAACTTCAAAAGCATAAACCGTGAGTTGGTGAAATAAATATAAGTAACACGCTCGTAAACGTGATATCTATGTCAATTTATACAGCGATACATGCGTGTACATCAATTTCGTACATTGCCATTTTCAAGTGTGAAAAAATAAGATTCAAGATGCGCACTCAGGAATTCGTTTCCGGACTTGAACATTTTTTTGAATCGTTAATTGACAGGTAGAGTTGCAAAACGGTGGTTAAACGTGAGTCTAATTTCATGCGTGATTCGTTCGAATGGTATGAGAATGATCGTTATTCCATAATGATCGAATTCGATGATGGGTCCCGGGGAATTCCACTAATTGTGAACGCTATTATTATACACCATGCACCCGGTTGAAAATCACACTATTCTGATTGCTATACCACGTGTATACTAAATAAATAAGTTACGCGATGCTTTTCGTTATACTCACGATCGTTAAAAGCCGAGTGTGCAGATGGAAATGTGTACGACAGCTCGTTAAAACGCTTTATCATTTTACGAGCAAGTAAAGAGAAAAAAAATGGTTTCTCGATGCTTGTCATTCGAGCTTTTGAGAGCATTAGATGTATTGAGTGAAGCCTTAAAATGTATAATAATATGACATTATCGACGCAGAGGTTTTTCGTCTATGGGTATACCGGCTACACGTGCAAGGCGTAGTTAGACATACACTCGTGTTCACAGAGCCATGGGAGCTTGATCATTGTATTATACGCGATGGAATTACAAGTGAATGTATTAGCTTATGAACCCGTGTTTCGTCACACACGACTTTCAACGGTTCCATGAATGACGGTAAATTTCACCGTACGAATTCACGCCGCTGAGAAGGCATACATGAATAAATAGCGGTACCGTGACTACATACTTTGTGTTAGGTTTTACCGCAATCCTGAAACGCATCTTCCCGTATAAACGGACAGATGATGCGTTGTACACACGAGCTTCTATGCGGTACTCAGACACGGCGCAAAAAGTTGAAATTCACATGCGACTTTGTTGAGATATTGTTAGGATAAAAAATATTGCACAGTCTTCGCGTCAGAGTGAGATGATGTGGCGAAAACCGATTTAGCAGATTAACGTTTTTACGGAGCGGTAGATCTTTCCACAGTCAGTGTTATACCTGACTTCGGAACTTAGCCGAACTTATTTGTATGAATAGATCGTGACATATATGCCGGTACAAGATTACAATTCGCGCGAGTTTAAACGCGTCCGCGCATGCGCCACAGCGACGTGCGATTTCCACTACCGTTGTAGATACTTCAAATCGAGATATCTCGCGATTGGATTGTTCAAAACCAAGCAACAAGGAGTCGTTGAATTCGCCTTGAGAGCTGCTACGAAATGAGCGACTAAAAAGCCATCAATTTCGTAAAAACGAGGAGAATCTCACGATCGTTCTATCAGAAGAATAGTCAGGAATTCAGTTTTACGACTCATTCGACGATTCGTGATCGCGGTGACTTCAACCACCAGTTATCTTCACCTCCCAATCAACCGTCGTACGTTGTGGTAGAAATATGCTCGGTGGGTGATTAGTTCGTTGTGCGGAATCGATTCTCACGCCCGTTTTCGCCCGAATGTAACGATAATTAATTAAAATCGTCTCTCGTATCTCGCGACAGCCATTACAACTCGGTGTAGCGCCTATAGTTTCATTGATTTTCATTCTACTATACCCCTATACGTAGGTGGGTAGTTCACGCGTGACTCATTCAACGGTAAAATCCCTCGCGAAGGCTACGCAGAGGTACCTACAATACGTATTATAAGGCGCAACACAGGTCCGACGTCTTTTGTCGTCGGGATCGCGTTTGTTAATCCTTCCCCGGTGGGAGAGAGTATAAGAAACTTGAATAACCGTCTAGGAGCTAACAGCGCATTTCTCCAATCATCTTTCCCCGTTCGCAACGGAACTTGTAAACTTTTAAATTCTCATCATTAGCGCCGTCGCTGGTTGCTGCTGCAGGTACGTACATAGGCACAATAACAGCGCCGATCGCCCTCGTGCGATAAACTTCTCCGCGTGCATGTACGTTGTATACCTATGTATTAAGCGAGGATCCCGCGATTGGCGATTCCTGAGTCGCGACGTCGTCACGTGGCTCGCTGTAAATACAACTAAACTAACGGTTATCGGCAGAACACGTCACGCCAGGCCTTCGCGCGCTAGCGGGACCGATTTTACTCCGTTACTTGACCGACAGATCCGCTAGCCGGCAACCCACACTTGCGGGAGTAGCTCTCCTACCTCCTCGTGTGTGTATGTTCTTGTTTACAAACCGTGCATCGCCGATGAAATTATGAGTTGCATCTTGCCCCCACGTAGCTCTTCGAACAATCGCTACTAATTTTCATTCCAGTCCGCGTTTAGCTTACTTTTCGCACCAACGTCTGGACGAAGACTTTGCGTAACGCATCGATGTGACCTGGTTAAATTTTTACAATCTCTCTAACGACTTTCCACGGGCAAAATTATCTGATCATTCAATGTCCCTTGGGAAATTATTTTTTGCCACGAAAATTTCTACGCTTTCTTTGTAAAACGTGCGGAAAAATGGACTACCGGGGTCACTAAGTTTTTTGTTTTTTATTTCAGACTAATTAAACTAAATTTTGGTATTTCATTTTTCTGTATGTACCTACACTTACAATTATTTAAAGATACTTCTGTTACTGGGTGTGAAAATTTTTGACCCATTTCCAGGTATAGAAAATCTCTTGATCACTCCTCATCGTTTCCCCGATACAGCTTTGAATGAAATTTTTATAACCGATAAGTTCGATTAGACGTTCGTGTGCTATCCTGACACAATATTAATACACTCTTACTTCAAATAATGCCAGAAACGAAGAACCGAAATGAATCTGACGACAAGACAAAAATTGTTTTTAAAGAATAAAATTACCGCACGGAGGATGTTTAGGATATTCATTCGATTTAAATGGATTAATTACACTTCATTCTTATCCGTCAACGGTAATAACTATTACGTAACCCAGAAAATGAATTGATGTTTTTAATCATAGAAAAATTGAAGAAACTTTACCTAGACGTATACAGGTAGGCAGAAAATATTGCAGGAGCATGTGAAAGATGAAATTATCCTTCCTCGAAAGTGACTGTCATACACAGTACTTCGAATTGACATCGGCTCTTACCGCAAAATGCGAAGAATACAGTTTTGCGGTCACGTTCTAGATATTCATTTTAAATACTCGATCTCTCGAACTAGTGAAAAGTATCAACGTTCGAACCGGCGACCCAATCTCTGTATACATCGTAACAGGTTATCAATTGTCTAATACCGATGGTTGTTGTACGATAGAAATGAGCGAATTGCTAATTAAGAACAAAATGACTTTGACGATAGAAATAGCTGATTAAAAAAATTATTCCTTTCAAAGTGTGACACTTCGAAAATCAGAACTTTCCTTCTCATCACAAGATGTTTTTGTCTCCAGAGTCGGAGACCCCGAGAATTGAAATCGAGTCCACAATCATTCTGTTGAATAATAATAATTTGCAAATCATTTCGACATTGCAGTAACTATCGTAAATCGCCGATGACCGATAGCTTGAAATCAGTTTGAGAAATGTTGAACCACTATCAGAATAAATTTCCTTTGTTATATTTTCGCCAATCATTTCCTACCGAAAGCGATATTTTTCAGTTACGGTAAAATCGTGAAAAACAGTTAAGGACTGTAAATTTCTCTCGGTCAATTGGCACTGCGCGTAGTTGATTTTTCGCTAGCCTGTAATAATTAAGTACCTGTTCCTGTAATCGGCGGTGAAGTAAGCTGGGAGCTACTAATGTCTGAGGTCGGATGCTGGGGCTGTTGAGTTTGTTGTGTAGGTTGAGTTTGCTGGGTTTGTTGTCGACTTTGCTGCTGCTGCTGCTGAATTCGAGGTTGTTGAGGAGTTTCAGCCGGCGATGCAGAAGCGGGGCTTCCGGCGACTTCAGCCATTTTGTTTACTCGCGATTATTTTCAATATTTTTTTTACTTCCTTACTTTCGGTCAGTACATAATCTCGCCATTTTTCGATTACTTGAAAATTCTCATGGCGTAATTTTGGTCACTGAAAGTTTGACGCGGTGTGTTTAGTTGAAATTCGTACAACTCCTCACGGCGAATGACTTGAAAGTTGGGTCAAATCGATTTGACTTTTTATTGCAAATATTATTATTCAGTTAATTATTCGGTGGAAATTCTTCTCTTCTGGATTATATTCTTAGAATTACGCGGTATATTTAATAATTAGCGATAAAAAGTGAAAATTGAACTACAGTGTTTCGAGGTCATTATTACTAACTAATCAATTGATTAATCAATCAATCGATTTCTGTATCTATATTTATTTACGATTTTATTTTTACGAAGAGTTTAGCATTTATTTTATCGTATGATACTTCGACTTTTCTATAATGTCGTTATATATTGTTTATGGTTAATCAGACTAAATTCAATTTCAAATTGCAGCTACAACGTAAACACGTGCTGTGTGTATGTGCACCTATATATCTGCTCCGGTGGCTTTAACAGTGTATTATTCTACGTGGCATTTGAAACTGTAGTTTTTTTTTTTGTCCGTTCGTTGAGTGGATAACCTTCAACAGCTACTTAAATAGGGATTGAACTTTAAGGCCATGTCGTTCATGGTAGAATTCAGTCCTAGAGTTTCAGTCTTCTCTTCGAAAGTTCAAGCATTCGCCAGGGTAAATTAGATTTTTCAATTACACTCGTATTTAAATTAAAATCGCCATCTGCAGCTTCCGCAGGAATATTATAACGCGGTAGGCAGCTGAAACACCTTAAGTCTTAATTAAAATCGATCCAGTCGAATGGTTTCTTCCTCTCTTTCCTCTTGTTTCTTGTATCTCAAATTCCCAACACATTAATTCCTCATTTAGTGTTATTTCAGTTACGGCTGCTTGTCTTCCTTTTCTTCTTCTTCTTTTACTTCGCAATTTACATTAATTAGATGTTAATTAACAGAAATAAGTATACGGCGCAGTGCGCATCTTGCTCGTTGAATTCCAGTTTTTTCATCGACGATTCGGAGTTCGCACATACCTGCAAGAGCGAGCAGCTACGCGAGGTGAAGCTAGGCCAGGCCAGGCCAGGTTGGGGTAAAGAAGTCAATAGGTTACTAGGGCCAGATTTATCACGGCGACACCTCGCGCATTGTTTATTCATTCCTAGGTGTTGATCGTTGACTCGAACATTACAACGGAGACATTTTTGCCACGCGATTAATTGCCGTTATTGCCACTTCGTGTAACTTGAATTTATTCTCTCGTCGTCAGGTAATCATCGAAAAAAGAAAAGACGTTATATCGAACCTCAGTCGATGACGGAGACTTCTGCGTTATAAATTTGTATAATATTCACGTGCTGTTGAAGAAATATTCCCTCACATTTCGATGGCAATTAAGTATCTTGCACTGTCCTCGACCGTCAAATTTCTAACAACGAGCTTGATTAAATCGATGTACGTGTGTAGTATTTATTCGAGATTGATTTAAATGCTTACTTATATTATTGTATTATCATATTATTTTATTTTTTATCTAGAAAAATTAAGTAACTCATATTCATCGAATATGATGAATTTAACACAAATTACAGTCTTTACCGAATAAATGTCACAAAACATCGCACAAAACTGTCAAACTGATTCAACGTTGATAGCACATCGCGTCTTGAAGTAATTTTCTCTCATTAAACTGCATCAGGATAACGCGATTTATCCATGATTCAAAAAAATTCTCACCCATCCTTCTTATTTACGATTATTTCAACGAAGCGAACCGCAGTCATTCAATCGAATGTCAAGTACGCTCCTCTGGTATCCACCACCACTTTAGTACTCAACTCATAGCTGTGTGCGCTTATAATTTTTTCTTTAATAATTTTCAAAACCTCTCACTCGCAATATTGACGTTTATAATAATTTTTATTATCGAGAATTCGGAGGGTTGGTGAAACTGGTGTTTCGATTCGGTGGTGCACTTGTGAAAAAACGTTCGGCCAGCTTCGGATATCAGCCACTGGATGCCGCTAGCGCGCCCTGCTCCGGCAGAGGCCATTTTACACTCAATATCCTATCCATCTACCCTGCAGATAATTTTTGCCGCGTTATCTGAAAGCTCACTCCTCGCCGGTGCTTCGGCACAAGCCGCTCGCTCGAAGGGGCTTCAAATCGTCGATATTATCATTCCATTTCTTTTTCTCTCTTCGCACCTTGTCACTTTTTTATCCGACACGCACAAATAATGTATGCAAATTATTTTTTTCCGAAACTTGCGCCAAATTTTATCATCAACGGTGGTTCAGCCCTTTTCAAATTACGCTATATTTTTTGTCCACGAATTTGTAAAGCGTTGTAAAATAATCAACGGCAATTTTTCATTGCAAAATCAATCAAGAAAAACAATTTTCAATACTTTCCTATAAATTTTTTTTGAAGGGCAAATAACTTGCTCGTGCCTTGAGAGATTAAAATTATACCCGAACTACTTCTTATCACTAAAGCGAACCCTCGCCGGACAAATTCTTTGACGGCCAATTCGAATCCACTGACAGAATATTCCCCATAAATTGCAAATTCTGTAATAAAAATTATTTCATAAAACAATCGATGTAAAAGGCAATTAGATTTCTGGTTAAAATCCGTGTATAACGATTTGACGGGACGAGAGAAGCAAAATAACCTAGAATTCCAGTTCATTGTTGGTGCTTGGAAGAAATTAAGAAAATAGTACAAACTTGACGCCGCTACTTGTACTTTCGTCGCCTGCATTGAGCGTCATTCGCGTCGACGCGTGTATCGATTCAACAGAGCACGCATTTATGTATAATACATTAGACTTCTTTGGATTAGGGGAATATGTTTTTCACACTGGAACAAGGTTTAAACTATAGTTTAGCTGATCAAAATATCCTTCCTATGTATGGGATTCTTATTTTCAGCCTAGGAGGTACCTGATTCCAAAATAATCCTGTTGTACGGTTTTCACAATTGAACCATTTTCATTTTAACATGAGAAAGAAAATATTTTTTTTCTATATCTGTTAGAAAATCTGCTAGTTCGCAATAAATAAGATTTTCTCACCTGCGCCACGTGACAGGGATCTTTTTATTTCATCCAAATTAATCCAGGATTTTGTTTTCCCAATATGAAGGAACCATTTTCTTCGACCAGTAGATAAATTGAAAATCCTTTTCCGCATACTCGGTATCTTTTGTGTGGATACACATTTATTGTTTCAGAAATATAGGTATACGGATGATTACAGTTAGGGGGAATATTTAAAAAAATTTGCATGATCGTAACGCCTCGATTATTTTTGCATGTATATATATAATATATATATATTACCGATTTTAAGGCGGCGCGCGAGTTGCAGAGGGATAATTATTACTTTGAATAAGTTTTCGAATAATTTTTTCATCAGGTTCATGTTACACGCGTCGGATGAGTATAATTTGAAGCTGGTACCTACCCGGGCATGAATTACAAACCCGCACACCGCGCATACCGATTAAATATTTAAAACCACCTAACGGTGAATCCCATTCCGAGACGCTGCGTGTGCACTGTACATGTAACATATATATATACATGTATACATGTATACTTTAAGCCTTTACCAAACGCGATTACGATTAAAACTCGAAAAATTTCTGGAATAATCATCATTTTACAGTTCAGGTGGTAACCAAACTCCTAATTCATTTCTAGATTTCAAGAATTGATTTCTGAATTTTGTCATTATCAGATCGTTTGTGGCTTTAATTATGTTAATTTACAAAAATTTCGTCACAATTCAACTTCAATTCAATTCAATTTGGGTTTACTTTATTCAATTATATGTAGATCGGGATATAGTTTTTTACTCAAATCAATTTACAACAAGCATAGTTATTGACAATAACGTGAAACATTTTAGGTGCCTGAAATTTTTCAAAAACGGTTCAACCAATTCACGTCTAATTTGAGTTCAGTATTTAAGGATAGTTTATCCTCGTTGGCACGATTTGGAACTCTATTGTAGAAAAAAAGAAGTAAAGGGTAATTTCGTTGTGTCGGTGTACAATATTTCGTTCCAACTGCGTGTCAAGAAGCCTCCAGGTCTTTTTAGATATGGTTATCGAGCTAGACTCTTCGAAATGAATCGTATGCGCCATTTTTGGTACATCGTGAACACCGCAAAACATGCCGTAGAGAAAAATGTTTGATACTATTGTCAATGAAAATGCTTCCTATCTATTGATTGTGATAAAAAATAAATAAAGAAAAACATGAATCAAGGTGAATCTGCATCCTTTCTAACGAAACAAATTGGATGTAGATGTAAAAATTCCCAAAATTCGCCCACTCTGTCCGCCGACTCCTCCTACACATTTATGCATACACACCATGGAAAATTCTCAAATATTGCCGCTCAAAACACAAGCATGTGGTGTGTAACGATTCGAGCGTTTTCCCCGCGCGTAGGTATCTATAGATGGAATATTATCTTGCGCGGCCGAGGGATGCGCCGAGGGTCGTCGTCGTGACGTCACGTCGAGGGTGTATCGTTTTACGGACGGGTGGTGGGGAGGCCTCGAGTGCATCGAGCAATCGAGTGTAACACGGGCTTTCCGAGTCCCGAGACTCCCGTGCATGCGCCCTGCGGCCGAAAGCCCGCTTTGCTTCGATCCGGGGTTCGCTGCCTTCCACCCGGAAACCCGCCGAGCCTTCGAAACTCCCGTGAAACCACCCCCGACGCGCATGCGCACGTCGGTGCTTCGCTATTCGCGCTCTTACCGCACCGATGAAATTTGGCGCCATCGACCGAGCTCCGCTACTTTCTTCAAATGTTATGTTGTGCAACGAGTGGGAAAAAGTGACGATTTTTAGTGAGTGCGGAGTTATCGTACGAACTCAGAAGCGCCGTTACCCGCGAGTTGCACACGATATTTTTTACAATAACAATGTTAAATTAGCCGCTTTCGGCCGGCTACTAAAGATCTTTCAATGAATGACGTGCGCGTTGAGAAATGACAAACCATTTCTTCACTAGTGGGAAAATACACCGATTCAATGTGATTCGCTATTTCCCGTGCGCGCGTAATTCATTCGGAAATAGCGTATTTTGTTTATTTTCGGCAGTCGGTCAGAATCGATTATTCCTACGTTTGAGTCGTGACAAAGAAATACAACTCCGCGGAAAGGAAACTATTTTTCAACTTGCCCTAAAGACAGCGAAACTTTCTTCACGATACTTTTTCGCACGTTCAAATAATCTACCTCCTATTGCAATAGAAATGATGTATCACGTCAGGATGTTAAAGACACCGGTTCACCAATTAAAATGTACAAAAGTGAAATATTCTGTTACATCTCCAATATTTTATTACATCGTTCGTATCTAAAGACCAATGAGACGCCATCAGATTTATTGTACCGAATTATACAAAAAAGATTCATTTAATTAAAAAGGCTAAATTTAATGTTGTGCAGTGTTATTAGCTTCAATGGTAATTATTCTTTTTTGAGGCGGTCAAGATACCCAAACAAGGATGATAATAAAATTTCGTAAAAAAATTTTGGTGATCATTTTTTTATGATAGGAAATTACTGTTAAAGTTTTATGAATTTTGGCAAGCTCCGAATAAATAAATTTCGAAATTTACCAAGATTGTAGACAGAGAATATCCTTCCCCACGGAAATGGGTACGTGAACTGCTTTGAGGTTCTCACAACTTCAAAGCAAGCTTACAGAAGTTTCTTGAAATTTTTTCACCATTTTTTGTCATTTGATTTTTCATTATTAACCCATTAGTTAGAACAGTTTCATATGGTAGAGCCAAATTTGGGCTCGTTTTGACGACTCAAGATCCAGAACACATGATACTCTTCGGTATTCGGTAATCTGGTTATTCGAAAAAAAAAAACCGATGAAGCTATTGTTCAAAATAGGAGTTCAAGGAACTAGCAGTTGGTATGAAGAAAGCGGATAAAAACGAGTCCGTATTGATATTATTGGCAACTGTATTATCAGCCGAAAAAAGCGTAGGTACAAGCTTCCCGAAACATACGCGATGGCGTGCCAAATTTAACCACGTATTTCCTGCCGAATCCCTGCGATGTGAATCCGTAATTTAGTCATTGGTATTGTACGTTTCATGGGCACTGCGCTGCACGTCTTTTAACTTTATTGCAAACACATTTTTGCAATTATTTTAACTTTTATGCGCAAGTCAGATCTTAACTCGGACGGAAAAATAAATTTGACAGAAATCACACTGGATATGTCAAAAAGATTTTTCAACCGTCAAAATCGAATCAGTAATAGCATAAGAGATCGACGATGACGAAATCTTAAAAATAATTGGTCTGTCACGCCTAGTTGACACTCAGTGGATGAATCAAGTATCTAAGAAATTGCATCATTTCCAAGAGAGTTTGAAAAGTTTTGATTAAAGTTTCAAAATTGAATGAAAAATCAAAGTCCGACATATATTTTCGTCCTGGCATTAGAATTAGTGAAAAAAAATTAGGTTCACTCGTCGTTGCCGACAATTTGCAGGTGTTTGAACTATCGTTGTTAAAACGTTGCGCATGTTGCTCATGGTTCGCCATTCAAGTCTGAACGTGGAAAAACCTCGCTTCAATCGTTGACTCAATTTGCTTTTTCTGCGAATTTTACGATTCCCCCAAATTTTTTTGCCCTTTCTCGTAGAACGGTAATTTTTTTGCCCAACTCATCCGGCAATTGTCACCGCTCACGATTTCGTCGCGGCGTTACTACAATTTAATGGCGCAATATCGTAAAAACGAATCTGCAACCGTACCATGTTCACCGCAATTAGTTAACTTCTTCGACGAGTCAACGTCCTCGAGACTTCAACACCAAAGCATATCCCAATTATCGAATTTATATACATTAAATATAAAATTCGTGATGGTATTTTGTCTAATTTCGTACAACTGTTTCTCAATTTCTGGCTGACAAGTTGACTGAGAAAGAATAAAAACTTTCCCTTATGTGGAAAAAAAATTCTTTTCGATTCTTAAGGACGTTGTTTATTCAGAAATCGGTATTTTTTTGGTAATTTTACTACACAGGATAGTTTTACACTGAATATTCATGAAATTTATGTATTCCTAGCTAGAAAGATATGTTTATGAATTGAAAAACAGAAAATCCTAGGATTATAAACAAAAGATGAGAAATCGATAATTTATTTGAAATCGCTTCTAGATTGCGAAACAATTTAGTAGATTAGTTGGATTTCAATCTGCGGTGAAATTTATAATCAGAAGTCATTTCCTTGAAAATCACTTGAAGAGGTTTTTCATCACTCTTGTACCTATTGTTAAATATTTAATCTTACGACATCTCACCAAAAATGATTACGATCAATAAATGACGACACAGAATCGACTGGAGAAAAAAAGAAAATCTTTATCAGCATCGTCGGAAAAAACAAACTTCAGAATAAAATAAATCATCGAAGAGTGAATTCAAATGAATCTACGATGTTTTTAACAATTTTGAAGCGATCTGAAACAATGCAACGATGAGATTTCGTTTATAATTCCAGAACTTTTCATTTTGCACATTTTTAAATAAATCTTTGGAGCTTACGAACAGAGTAATTTTACGAATACTCAATATGTGTACCATGTCGTAGTATTAAAATGAATAAAGATTCGATTTTCAGCCCACCAGCCAACCTCCTTGACTCAATTTTCAATTGATCAACATTCATTCTATACGAAAAAAAAATATATTAAGAAAATCAAATGTGTATAATAGTGATTTGCATAATATTGCATTGAATTAAGGTGTCGAGGATAGCTTGCGCACTAGATCGAATCGGTGCGCCAGTAGTCGCTTCAGTGACAGGTCAGCCAAGTGCAGTCGATGACGCGTATGCCTCAGTACCAAAAAGACTTTTCTTATCCATATTCTGTGGTCACAGGTTTTTTTTAACCCAATAGTGGGCATAGAATTCTGCCACGAGATGTGATTTAGTGGTAGATTACGTAGTCGCAGGTGGTTAATGCTTAGAAAGATTCTCTTTTCGTTCTTTTCTTTCGTCCAAGTGTCGGGTTTTATCCACGACTGTTTTGATGAAAATAAAAAATCACACATCGCATACCCGTGGTGACGGGCTGCCGCAAAGATTTCGACCTGCAAGACCACGAGGCAGCAGTTTAATTTAACGTTTGACGAATTACTGTATACAATATATGTATTCATCGTTCTTCAGTTTACAACAACCTGTGCCTAAGGCTGATGAAAAAGAAAGAGCGAAAAAGTCTGTGATGCACTGTAACTAGAAGCGTATAGAAAGAATACCTCCGAATCATCTCCGAAGTTCGTGTGCGAGAGGAAGCTGAGGTCATTTCACAAAATTACGCAATTTTCTCATTCAAACGCTCATCTTCATTCGTAAGCAAGTAGGGTTATTCACTTGTTACCGGTATTGAGGCAAGACTAGTGTAAACAGAAAAGTGCGCACATCATTTCGTTCAATAGCTTCTTTTCTTATTAGAGCTTTATTAAGTCACTAGCAAAAGGATTTGGTCCAAAGAACACGTTGATTTTCAACATTTTTTTGCGTGGGTATTAGAAGGACAAGGGCGGATTTCGTTTTTTTTTTAATTGAAAAATATCGATTGACAACGGATTTATTGTTAGTAGAAAAAACTATGTTCATTAAGACGACGTTGATTGAATCTCAAATTCTATTCGTTCAATTGACTTGAAATTTGGACAGATCTGTGAATATAATATTTTCTATAAAATGACCGGAAGATTTTGAAAAATGTTTATTCGTTTATTAATGTGAAACGATTAAAGTCGTTTCTCTTTCAAAAGTGAACTTTATTTTTTACCATTTCCACAGTTTAAAATTTTTTCTTTAAACCTAATAGGTCATCGGGGATACTTTTCACCTCAAACATTTTTTAAACTCCTTGTAGAATCTCTTGGTCGTGGAAATGGGCCGCGAACTAAAGATCTTTTGTTCAATATTTTTGACACTTTCTTTAACTTTGGCGATGTTTTAGAATATTTAAACAATCAATTTCGGTTAGGAAAACTGAGAAAGCTTTTTTCGCGATCCTTAAACAATAGCTAGATATTATTTTTATATCTTCGGAATTTTTTTTTTTTGAAGGAAAAGATGACGTTTAGGGTGAATTTCACCCCGTGTAATCGTTATGCGATTCTACTCTAGTGTGACCTATTAGGATCAAATTAATCGGCCATTCTGTATAAACTCATACAATCAAGGATCTGTCCAAATTTCAGGTCAATCGAACGAACAGATTTTGAGATTCAATTCACGTAGTTTTCAAAAGCATGTATGTTTTTTTTTTATTGACAATAATACTCGCGTAAAAAAAAACTGTTGGAAATAGTGTTTTTGGACCAAAGTCTTATGCTAGTACCTAAAATTAGAGAATTACTTAAGAAATATTCGACCATCAAAGAAACCGCTCGAAGTTAAAAACATCACAAATTAATGAGTAAGTGCGATAGTACGACGGATATTATAATTAGACCTATGAGCTGCGAAATGCTCCGATTCGAGCGGCTTGTACGCACAGCTTCGGGACAACTGTTGTTTCGACGACGTTGGGTATACATAGAAGTTTGAATGTCATTAGATTAGAATTCGTAGATAGCGCGGTGACAAACCGAGGTACATACAATATTACATCAGCGTCACAGCGGACCGTTTGTTTGGGAATTGAGAGTAAAATGGTTCGGTGAGTATTAATAGAGGCGTGCATACGCGTCACACACACACAGTGTAGTGTGTATAACTACACCGATCAGATAAGAACTCACTGGCAACTCAGCCATTCCACACGAGAGCGATCAAACTTTGCTGAGTGGTGGAAAAAACGACCCGAGGAAAGGGAGAGTTCGTTGACTTTCGTAACAATGTATATCTAAATGTCCTTTATTAGTTGTCGTGCGTTTTCGTATTCAGTTTCAGAAGTAGCTAAATTCGAAATTTTACAGATTTTGTGGCTCTCTCAGTTTACTCCGTGAAACATTGCAGAAAAAATGTTGGTGTTAGAATTGATCAAAGTTGGACTATTATACAACAATTCTTGTCGACAATTTGAAAATCCAGTAACAGATTGCGTTAGATAATTGTCATCTAATAACTATAGTTTACAAATTTTCGTATTCCATTTTTCTTACAGCGAAGATTCATTTTTCGAGGAAGTGAGGTAAAAACTGAAGCCTGATGACATCCAGAGTCACGTTGCAGAAGGCTGAAATCGTTACAACTCGATCAAACAAAACTTAAGTAGCGCTAAATCGTTCCACTGACACTGCGGTTTCTATTCATGGTTCTGTAATGCTGGGTTTTAAAAAATAGTTAAAGAAACGAGATAATGAGAGTGCGTCACGAAGCAATAAGATTTTATGCCTCTTCTATTTTAGTTTGGAAGGATTAAGCACATTGACAAGTAATTTTCATCTTCAGTTGAATTGGAAAAAAGGTTTGTTGTGCAATCACGGAGATCAATATTCATTTCCAATGTACACGGACCATCATTGCAAGCTGCATTTCAAAAAGATTCGAGGAATCAAGATACAGAAGAACCGTAGGAAGAAAAAAAACTTTGAATTCTCTAATTTGACTTGGAATAAGAATCAAAGTCAAGCCCGTCAGCAAATGATCTCACCTTAAGACGGTGCCCTGGTCGCTCCACGCCATTTCTTCATTTTTGCGTCAAATGAAAATGAATCGGAGCCCTTTTGTCCAGAATTGCATATATAATTACGCTGTAAAGCCCTTTCCCACGTTTTCGATACGTGGACTTAGACATTCGGAGATGCATACGTCACGTCGAAATCGAACAGGGCTCTTCCTAGGTTCGATAAAAATAAAGTGTTCATCGTGCAATTACACCGACACGAGTATTCATTTCCAATTAGGAAAGACTATCGGACGGATTGTCTTAACAAACGCTACTGGCGCCAGCATTGGATAGTCAGAATCATTTCTGCACTGTAATGAATTGTTTTTTTTCTCCCATGCCCGGCTGTAATAGGATTACATCTATTTGTTAATGGCAGAGGGACTACCCGTTGCTGAATTTCTTGTTCATTCAAATGAGAGAGAATAGATATCTTTATACGTGTAAGTAATGATTTGTCGAGTCACCGGCTATGCGCCCTTCACTTACGGAGGTGAGCCTGGCTCTACCTCACCGGCTATCGCAAGATCAAAGCGCCAGCGGCGGTCCAGCAGCGGGTGGCTGAATTCTAATCGGACAAGCCCGTTATCCCTGCAGCTAGTGGGACCGTAAAACCGTTACCGTCGATCTTCAAGCCTTCTCTCAGACTACGGACGCGATAACTCTTATTCTCTTCTAAGCAGGTATAACGTGCTTAGAGATCGAGGTACGACACCGAGTCCCTTCTTCTCTAACAATTTCACCACCAACAATAATCGTGCGATCTTGTTGCTTCGACTTCACGTGCAGAATTTCCTTACACTCTATCCATATTACGGGGCAACCCACCTTCCGCTGAATTCCGAAATCAGGTGCGAATGAACCTTTGGCCTACAACTCTCACGGAGTTCTGATGTAACGCAAATTTTGTTTTTTAATAAACAGTGTCAACAAGACGTAAACGGAAAGCACGAGTTGATTGTGTAGTAACATATTTGGGAAACGGACTCATATCGATCGTTTGAAAGTGCACGAAGGAAAAAAGAGGTATTTTTAATATTTTACTCTAAATCAGACTGAACTTACTATAATCGAGGTGTAAACGACAAATGTGACAAAAGATTGTGTCTTTTCGGCAAGAGAGAGACCAAATCAGTCTGATATTTTTATTTGCAGAAAAAAGAAAACACTTGACAGATTTTCGACTTACTTGTACGCCGGTTTTTTCTGAAAACGTACAGCTTTTTTTTTGAAAAATCGCATAGCACTATAACCGTGACGATACCATAAAAAAATTTGTGCAGTTTCAAGTATTAAAGGAAAAAAACTGTTTCCTACTGCGTAAATAAAAAAATATGTCACTCTACGAACAGCGTAAATTAATTATTATTGGTTCGACGAACGGTTCCCGTTAAGAATGCATAAAACAACGATCTCAAACCATTAACAGCAGCTCTGTTAAGGTAACGTTGCTCATTCCATGCAGGCGTATTTGTTTTATTCGTTTTACGCTTTCGTCCGTGAGTGTTTTTCTACGCTTTAGAATCAGCGAAGTGGTTAAAGGTGTATTTTATTTTATCTTGCCGGGAGATCGGTTCCAGCAGATCGATTATATCCAGTAAAAGCGAATTTGACGCATAAACGTGTAAACGCAAACACACGATGGAGCTTCTTTAAATATCCAGCATAAGACTCGCGGGCGTGAATTCGTGCGCGACGAGACTCGCGCCGGCTGGAAAAATAGATGGGCGTAGACGTGACAATCCCATTTTAAATATAACTACCCGGGGCGTACATACCTTGCACCGTGGCTTATCTTTACACGCTATATACGTATATACACGCACAATGTACGTTCGAGTACGCAGTGTGTATATACACTCTGATTTTGAACGGTAAATAGGCGCGGACAGGTTTTATGTTACAGGAACTAACTTCGAACCGGAGAACTGCATGCTGCAATCTACGTCTGATCGTACACCCGTTAATCTGGTATATCAAATACATGCCTCGCCACGTGCGTACGTGCAGCAATGGTGCCGGTATGCGTACCTTTATCCGTGAGTATTCCACACTGCCATTACGAGACGCGGCGAGGCGGATTGTCCGGTGACTGAAAAATACCTCGGGCATGATGCATAGGCACACCGAGAGAAATTCCTAGTTTTGGTTACTTTGTTCGATGTGCTCGGTGTCTCGTTGTCGGGTCAAAGAGCCAAAAATCATTCGCATTTATATCAGTAAAGAAAGAAAGTTGATTTTGCAGCCGTAACCAGAAAATCTAGTACGTTTTACTATTCCTTACGATTATGATTTTGTGCAGCGTAACGACGTATCCGTTTTATCCGAATTTTCTAGCAAGTATGATAAATGAAATTTTTCAGGATGTACGCCGCACGCAGGGTACGAAACGTGTACGTAGAAGCAAAAAAGATTCGCGGACGACGCGGTAAAAGAAAAACACCGCCTCCTCTCCGATTCGGACTGCGGATGGAGATGGGTCAATGATCTCTGTGCTGTAAGCACGTGGACCATCACGACCCTTCCTGGGAACTCCCGTTGAACCAGCGAACCAGTCAACCAGTCAAGCAGCGAAGCGACGGTCCCCACCAAATATGAAATGTATATAAACTGACGAATATCCCATAAGGAAGTTGTTAAACTTGAGCGGGAAAAGTGCTTCGGCAAGATTACCCGTTCAATCTTCGAAAAAACGACCGATTTTTAAACAAGGATCCGAAAAAAGAAATATTCAGCCTGCTCACTTGCGGTAACGAGCGGAATATGATCGTACATCGTTGAAGCATAACGAGAAGATCTTTTAAGTAAATGTCATAAAATATGATAGTTCGTGAGCGGTTAGAAAATTACTCATAGATTAATTAGCATTAGAGATCCTTCCAAAGCAATTGCCAACCTGTTCACGAAAAATTACTGGCAACTGTTCCGAACATTCTCGGTGTCTTACATGCCTACCGAGTTTAGAAGCTCAATCGCGTTGGTAAACATCGCACGTTTGGCACTTGGATGATGAGAAAATTTTTTCCAACCTTACTCGGTGCCCGGCAGTAAATTTTTTGTTCCGATAAACCTCGTTGTGAGACCTCTCGCGATAATTCTATGAAACACTAAACCAAACTATAAAATGTGTAGAACCGTAAGATGAAACCTTTTCCGCGGTGTAGGTACATAACGTTATGGAAGAACAGATTTTAAGTGTTGAATTTTTTTTTTAAGCTCTACGCGATGCATCGTCAAGAAATCATCGTTCGCTTCCGCTCCGAGACAGACAAAGACTCGGTCTTGCCCTGTTCACTTTTTTATTGCTCTTTGTGGGTGGTTCGAGTGGCAGGAACGGAATTACGAAGACCCTGCGACGGCCCATCGGTATTCGGAATTCTGGGTATAAGTATGGAAGTACGGACCATCGGCATCATATGTGGGACTGCGAAGGGACTCGTGCAGGATCGGGTACGTATATTCATACACGTAGGATCGTAGGACTATGAAGGTGGTTTGACCAGGTGGTCCCGGCACCGATCTTGGTTACCGGGGTCGTTGTACCGCCGAGGCGACTTCCCGCGAGTGCTACACAAAACTATTCCAACTAAAACAACGTCGTGCTTTCGGTCCTCGGATTACAATGATCGAAGATCATCGGCGCGGTCAGAGCGATGGATTCATTACGGGTCCGTTGCCTGCCTCATTGCGCGGAAACCGTGACGAGTAGGTACGAATCCCAGATCTCTTTTCTCCGATCTTCTGGAATCGAGCCGTATTAGCGAACTCCGACAACGAAGGGAAACGTTTCTTAAATCATTGAAACTGCCCGGTATCTTCGTTGACATCGACCAAGTCTCGGACTTTTTCAAATGCATTTCACATCACTGATCATCGGCTTTACACACCTGCACGGCACGATCATTCGCAGTTGAAACAATTCATCAAGTTTGGAACGAATGTCCAAAATAAAAGAAACACATGTTCTTCACTCTCTCAAGATTCGAAATACAACTTAGGATTAACTCGAACACAATTAACTGATGATTATAACCAAACAATTATTCGGACAGTGATGTCCGTGATTCTGAATTGTTCGAACGATCTGGGAGTTGATTAAAATTATCGAAGCAACGCGCATGTCATTAGAATGTAATTCTGCCAAGATCAAAATATAACAGACCAGGACGTTTCTTGGGCCTTCGGGGGAATCGATAAGGACGATTATTCAACCCCTCATCTCGTTTTCGGTAAATGGAATAATTGGAAAAGGATAATGCTTAACGAGCCAATGTAGCCGATATAAAATGAAGAATCCGATAGTGTATTATATAGATGCGTGCAAGATCGCCGTCGCGGTCTAATTTGGCGCTATACACTTGGCGAGGAGGTTTTATGACGTGCGGTGGGTAAAAATACCTTTGCTACTCTTTCAGCGGACAAAGATAAAAGACAGGCCGGCGATCTTGGTGTTGGTATATATTTGGTATATTCAAAGCGCACAAAGACAGCGCTCGCTCAGGTAGGTGAGCGAGAAGGGCAACCAAGGCAACACCTGCGGTCATCGACCTTACACCGCCCGTCGAATATCTCAGAGCAACCAACCGACCGGCGAAATATTCCTAAAACGACAGATTGAATTTACGAGAGACAGAGAGAGAGAGAGAGAGAGCGAGAGGAACTACACTTTTAGTAAAAGAAAAAATTTTCCTGTTTCAATTTCCATTCAATCTGACGCCCACGTCAGTTCAAGAAAAAAAAAACTTCTCAACTCCAAACGGGCAGTTTTAAAGAGTTCGGTTTTTCAAGTTTTACACCTGAATGAATGAATTTATTAATATATTTCTAGTTACGAAACTTTCTCCGCAGTGCCTGAATAGCTCATCAATTTTTTGAGAAGCTTTCCATTAAAATCGATGAGTATATGATTAAAAAATAGCTGTTTAATCAACGTGCCAAATTTGACACACCAAGCAGTGCTGAATGGTTGATAACTTATAACGAATTTGAAGTACTTCTTTGGCTTGGACGAGCGCCTGATTCCCGATGGGCAAGGAGAAAATATTGATAAATCGTTTTCCCCTACCTTCCTCAGTAATACTGATTAACTGAAACCGAACGAGTTGATAAGTGCAAAGGACGAAGTTATTCTATCATCCGGTTGTTCGTCGTACTGACATTGTTTAATTATACCGCAGATCAATGTACCAGATGATGATAATAAATTAGTTGTAAATTAATTTGGGTTAGTCATAACTGAAGTAAATCTTACTATACATACATCTCACAAGATGCACTGAAAATCTTTAAAACGTTGAAAGACATTCTAAACCACGTCGTTATTCTATACTTTGTGCACGTCCACCTCAAAATACAAAATAAAAAGATTCTCATATTGCAGCAACTGTAACTCGACAGGTTTCAGCGTAGTCAGTGAGTGTTTGATTTATCATTGTAAAATCGGGTTTCTGCTACCGATTGTAAATATTTTCGTAAATACTCGAGAAAAAAAATAGGAATCACAATATTTTATTTTGAAATTTAGCGAAATCACCATTTACTGAGTAATCGTACATAGGTTTTCTACATTTAACGTTCGACATGTTTTAGCATCTACAGTCAGCGTAAACTATTCAAATAAACCGTAGGTACATATCGATTTGAATTATCCATTGATTGGGTGGAAAAAATAAAGCTCAAAGTTTGACCCGTTATAACTCCTAAGGATGGTAGTGACGTGACTGAAGATAAGCGAAAATATTTATTCTGGTAAGCGACGAAATAAAAAAAAAAAAAAAACGAATAGAATGAAAAATAAAAAATCGTCCCGAAACTTCTATGCAAAGTAGACGACGTAATATAATCGTGAGTCTTAAAGCGTACGAAATTCTCGATGCGCGCGTGACGGAATGAATAGGTAGGTGGCAATTTCGTGGGGCCTGGCATCAGGACCCCGATACATAGGTACGTAAAATATGGTACGTAGATAGGACGTATACCTAACCTAGGTAATTTTAATCTAGACACGCGTATCTATTAAGCTAAATTTATGCGACGGTTAGACGTACGCGAGTTAGAAATAAAACGAATGTCACGCGGCTCGGAGACGCACGTCGCTCTAAACGCGTTACGTTTACGCGGATTCGTACGTGCGCGTAGAATTGCGTTGAGTGTAACACCTGCGCCAGGTCACGTGGCGAGGCGGAATAATCGGATAGCCATAAAAAAAATCTGATGGAAAACCAATTCTCGATTAAGCAAAAAACTACTTGAAAGCAATTCACAAAACCGCAGGCAGCGCGAAAGAAAACGGCTCAGTTGATAGGAATTACTAAATGTGAAATTTGACGCGTGGAGGTCAACATCGATCTTTGTACTGGTGGCAAAATGTTACTCAAGCAAAATCTCAAATTTCATACGATTTTTCAGAAAATATCATCTTCGGATGAATTTCAAACAGTTTCGTGTTTTTCGTTCCAAAAGATGGAATGATATCGAAGTTTAATCGAAGTGAGCTTGACGGGAGCCAATTGTTTTCAATTATTCGAAAAAATTCTGAGACATCGAAAATTGACGGAAAATCAAGTAGGTAGTTTATATTATTCACGCGTTCCATTTTCAAAATTTGTCCGTCACAATTGTTCGCAATTTTTCTGGAGAATAGAAGTGGAAAATACAGGTTTGCCAAGGAAAGTTTGACGAGTCGTCTTTCCAGTTGATCGATTAATCGGTATTTCCGATCGATCGTTATTTCGATGAATGGATCAACGAGCGCTTCCAATTCATCGTTCGTTCGATGAAACGGTCAACAGACCCTTTCGGTTAATTGCTTTTTCGAACAATGAATTAACTCTACTTTCATCGATTAACCTTACAGTTCTACCTCTACTTCGTATCGCTAAAAACAGATTTTCAAAAAAGTTTGTAAACGCGTTAGAATAGTTACGCGAACAAAATCTGTGTTCAAGATAAAAGGAACAAAAAAAAAAAAAATAAATAAAAAAAGGAAGGAAACGTGCACAAAGAGTTCGTTCCGGTTAATCGCGATGCGAAATCCGCGTATATGCATGACAGTGATAACGAGCGGCGAGCGCACGCGGCGTTCTCCTTGCCTCCGTGATCTCATAAACTGACCTTTAACTTGAGCGTGACTTCAATGAGCGGTACCATGTAACGCGAGCAAGCGAGAGAGCAGACCGAGGGGAGTCGGAATCAGCTGAGAAGCGAAACTGTGCGCGTGCGTTTGTGTGCGCGCGTGTAACGCGAAGTTGGCAAGTTCAATGACTGGGAGCGTGCGCGTACCTACGGCAACTATGAGCTAGCTAGCCGATGGGTAGCTATCCGTGACTCATTACCGACCTCCGAGCGAGACGCGCCGTCGCGATGCTTACTTTACGCGATTCGCGAGAGGCGCTGATCCTCTTTCGGAGAGGCTGTGCCGACGACGGAGGGGAACAACAGCGTGTTTTGGAATTTTGTTGGAAGACGCCGTGTTTCAGAATTTGGTTCAACGACGTTGCATCTCAGAATTTGGCTTAGCAGCGTCGTGATTCAATAATTGGTTCGACGACGTCGTATCTTGGAATTTGTAAAAAAGAATTTTGCATCTCTGAAGATTCTGATTCAAAAACGTTCCATTTCTGAATTCTTTTTAAAAACTTGGAATTTCAGGATTCGATTCGGGAACTTAGTATCTCTGACGAAGACGATTAGGAAACGTCGTATCCTAGAATCTGATTAAAAACCGTCATATTTCAGAGTTTTGATTTATAAATATCGTATTCCAGAAGTAGATTAAAAATCGGCGTATTTCAAGATTGAATATAAATACGCGTCGTATTTTTGCAGAATCTGGTTGAGAAACGTCGCATATCGTATGAGAATTTGATTAACAGACGTAGTAGGTATCTTAACAGAGTCTGATTCAAAAACTTGGTATCTCAGAACTTGGTCTTAAACCAAATTCCGAGATACGACGTAGCCGTCGATATAAGCGAGCATACGTGTGTCTATAAAACCGATGACACCGTCACCGCATAAACCGCACCGAATGCCGATTTACGTGCTGACTCGCTTATCTTGTAATTCTCGTTAGTTGTAATGTCGCTTAGGTACTCCTCAGTCAGCGAATAACTCGATGTGATGCAGCAGAACCGAGCGATTCGCGATGTCATGTCCTGCGACGTTGCTTATAAGTGTTTTTTATGAGCTATCAGATACAAGAAAGTATCGCAAAGTCTTTTTTTACATCATATTTCAGCCATTGAAGGAAAAATAATCTGCGCGTTCGCTTTGTTTTTGTCATTTGAGCAAATTGAAAGGAGATACTCTGTGACGTCACCCATTTCAAAGTATGTCCACGCGTATCAAAAATTGCTGTAATTTTTTTGATGATCCGCATGTTTAAGCTTGTTTGATATACTCGGTAATCGCGACATGTCGAAATCTGTATCCCCCCCCCCACTTCTCAGAGTGCAATGGCGGTTTATTATACTCAGCTACGTTCACTTTTCAAGAAACCGGTCAATTTCGAACGGTATTTAACGATTCCATGGGTAAATATTTATACTTTCCTATTTTATGCACCTATAGTATATATAGATACAGATAGAGAAATAGTCAATCTAGGTGTATGTAATTACTCGAATATAACATGCCTATCACGCCTTAAACATGCTATCCGAGAGATCAAATTATGTCAAAGAAATATTAATAAATCAACAAAAATTTCACGCTCTACGGTCAAGTCAAATTATGTCGTCATTTCATTGATTGACTCGTATTCCCGAACTAACGGACTTACGTTCTACAGCATGACTTGGAGTATGAAGTTACAGCTATCTAGAGAATATCGTTTCCTGTCAAGAGAAATATTATAAATACCAATAGACCGGAGGTTATAAAAAATTGCATCACAAAATACAGTTTTAATTGAACAGCGCCGATTATAACGATCATTATTATTACGGTAAGTTGATTTGAATATTACAGTCGGTGTACTAAAATATAGGTAATTGATGACGGGTTATTATTATACCCCAATTTCAAGTTGCAGGATTTTTTTTAAACGTAGTCACGAAACGTTTCTCATTATGGAAAATGGATCCTAGTCGAATAACGACAATAACGGTAACAACGAAATTGAGGCTTGCACGAGGATCGTATAATCGATATTGTGTATTGTACTTTATAAATCAAAGTGAAGTAAAAAATTTGACGTATCGTTACAACGGATGCATGTTTCGACACATGATTTTCCAGTCGAATAGGCACCAATGGAATCCATCGAGTCATGACACCGGCACAAACGAAGTTTTCCGTGAGGGCGTATTCACGGACCTAGTTCTGAATCGTATGAGATGAAAAAAGCAAGCAACGTTGCTGTACTCCAGTGTGTGTGGATACGTGTCATTTAAAAGAGCTCATACTCACTTTGACCCAGGTCGCAACTGCAGAGAACAATCGGTAAGTCTCGCGTTAGTTTGCCGTCTCACGTATTCTAGTCCATCTCAACGAATAGAAGTTTACGCATGTGTAGATATATATATATATATATATATATATATACACGATAGTCATGCGTATAGAATGTGCCTAGACGTAACTTGGCAGCTGTAACCGTACATTGTATTCCTCTACGCGAGGGTAACTATTATATACCGAGTATCTATCCGCTCATACGTAATGCACCGCCTTTATAATGACAACGATAGAGAAATAATAGATGCGAGCAGCAATTTGCATGAACAAAGATCCTCCCCTGCAAGCTGTTAAATTTTCAATGACATCATCGTTTCAAGTGAAAAGCAGGCATGTATAAATTAAAGTATGACAATTATCGCTTTTGTTCCGCTAGGAATTTACATTTTATTTTTTTTTATTTAACTCCTTCCAAATTGGAAGTTGAGTTTACGGAGCCTGGAATGGTGTTTAAAAAATTGAGACGCTCAACTTTTGGACCAATTTACATAAGTTTGAGTCCATTGGTCTGGCGTCATTTAACTTGTCAGAGCTGATTAAATTTTGAACAAAATCGATGGAGCTATCTCTGTATTATTTGTAAAAAAAAAATAAAAAAAAAAAAATTGGAAAAACACAGGCAGTCAGCCAATTACTTCAAGTAAAAGTCACAAATTTTAGGGCATAGAAAACTTTTTGCAGCCTGTTATGCTTTCATCGTATTACACATTACGTTAATTTATATTAACGAAGAGATAAGGGAAACAGTTTTGAAGTTAAATAGGATTGTTTCGGGTACTCGGTAACACTTACTTGGAATGTACATTGTACGCTTGAATCCTGAAAAAAATCATTCGCCGTCGCGGTCGTCTGAAGTATTTTTCAAAGAATTTCAAACCATGTCGTTAGTGCGACAAGGACCTCTAGCAAACAAAGGTGTAAGTACTTAAGCGTAGGGATAGTCCGTTTGCACAGGTAGATTAGATGTGGGTGAATCATCCAAATCTGACAGTGCACACGGTACGTTTGTCGATCAATTTTATGGTGTCTGTATATAATAATTAAATGAATCGATTCATGTAATATGCGATAAGTAACCAGGTAATTGCAATTAATTACGCCGGCTTATACCCATTGCATGAATCTACGAATCATGCTCTTGAAATTGCAACTCCGGTGTGGAATAATTAACAGGCCTTATCGACAAATAACCAACACGGCCTTATCATGTGAGAAAAAATTGTTTAATTGATAAAAATCTGCCCTATTTATGAGAGCAGCTTTTCATGTTTTTAGGCATTTGGGGCATTTTGAATTTCATGTGTTTTCAACTCCCTGGAAAAGATTATTCGACCAATTTTGGTGAAATTCGTGTAGAAAACTTCTCAGCAACTCTGTGACAGTTTATAAATTGCGACCCTCTTAGTGAACCACAAAAGTTAATTATGAGCGACTTTCGCGATGTTTCGCAAATCAGCAGATGTACGGTCGCAATAATTATGTTCGCTTGATTACGTCGTTCGGATTTTTATTTTCTTCCATGTTTTTCTCTTTACCCGACGACACGTTGAAAAGTTATGGTATAACGCAGAGACGAAGAAACCTTCGAGGGTAATAACCGTAGAAAATGAAGGTTGAGGTTTCAGAGAAGGCGCAGCGAGAAGCGTAGAGAGACGAGAGACTAGGAGATGATCGGAGCGGTTAGACCTTCACCAACTCGAAGGCGGGGACCCTGGACCTCGTAGACCTTGACCCAAATTCCTAAAATTCGAATCCCCGACACGGAGTTCAGCAGGACGCATCGACGCAGCGGCAACGGATATAGGTGTATAGCTAATAATCTATTACACGCATACTTTTTCGAATTGGTGAGGTGAAACTAGGTGAGGCTCATTTGAATAGAGGTGATAAATCGTAAGGCAACATTTCCTGTTTCTGGAAGTGTTTAGAGAGCCGATAACGACCGGTGGTCTCTTCGTTAAGTCGAGACGTACAAGGCGTATTCACCTCTGAACGATAAATCAGAACTCACAATAATTTTATTATATTCATTATACAATAGTTTATGACGGAAAATCGTCATTAAGGGAAGTACGGAGCTACCGATCCTCGTGTTTTACGTCCCGACTTGAACATACATAGTTGTTATCCGTTTTCGATTAGCTCTACGTATAGGTACACGTATAATAAGGAAGTAACATCGAGGATGGCTCTGCAGTGAAAGGATTTATCCGTAGAAATTCCTTAGCCATCGGAATGAATATTCTCTACGGTGCAGTCTTACCAACCCAACCTAACCTTATACCTACCCCTAATCCTACAGAAGATGATAATACTTCCATATTTACCGAAATTTGTTCACGTATTGAAGCAACGAATACTTATTTGAACAGTAACTATATACTGCGTCGTGTATGGTTGTTATCTGTCTTCAAACAAGTACGGATAGAGGTGTAATGCAGGAAACAATAGTGATGATAACTCAACGTGCATATATTTCCAGAAATACTTTTCCTTCACCGGCAGATTTATTAACCTAACCTGACCTATCCAGACTCCGTAAGTAGATGAAAATATTACCGTATTTAGGGAAATGTATTCACGGCTTGAAGGAACGAACAGTTGATTAGACAGTAACTAAATCACGTGCACAATTCGATTTAATTTTGCATCTGTGAATATAATTTTCACACTTCCGCGACGAAGCGAGCAATAAAAACAAAAAAGTTCGTCATCGTTTCGAGTAAACTTTGATCGCTGTTCGCCAAATATAAACGACCCTGCAGTCTTGAAATCTTTGAGGTAGAATTTTACTGCTGAAAAATTGATGCAGTTACTGGAACTCGAGAGGAAATGCGAAACCAGGGCAAATAATTCGATCCGGGGCTGCGGTGCTTGTAGAGAAGAATACATTTTCAAACACGAACGTATTTTCACGTCTTCTTAAAGTTTATATGTGTAATAAAAAGAAACGTTCAAGTCAAAGGATCCGTCATCCTATGAATTCAGACGCGCTTGCTGATACTTTCAATTTTCAACCTAGCTCATTGCACTGCAGCATACATGTGTATCGGTAATCAGTCAACGCAGTTTGAGAAAGTAAAATCGGTTTCCCCACCACCCACGCAACACACGACTGCACAATTTCCGACTGGCTTTATATCGGCGGAATATTCGACGCGTCAGGAGGCGAGTAAAACACGATCGTGTTGGTCGGTATAAGTTGCGGAGTAATATGGAAAAATGAGGGGTCGACGGGCGAATCGATCTTCGTTAACGGGCGAGAAGAAGAAGTAGAAAAAAAAAAGGAGGAAAATGTTTCGAGACCCTAATATTTCGGCTTCCGATACGCACGGCCAGAGGTCAGTAGCCGCTTCCACCTTCCTCCACCCCCTGTATAATATCTCACGCCACATCTCCATCGTCGTCGCCCTCGACTCCAACTGCTGCTGCTGCTGCTGGTTGCCGTTAAAGAAGTTGGTTGGCCAAAAATCGATGCTTTTCATTAATTTCATCGCGAGATAGTCCCAGATTGAGTATTTATGTAATGATTGTATTCGTAAACTACGGAGGTCTCATCGAATATGTAGAAATAGAAAATAAGGAAATTTCAAAGAAAAGATTAAATGTAGCTTAGAAATTGCTGAAACATCTATTTATGGATTCGTCTGATGTTCAGACGACTACTTTCTACAAATTCACCCAAACAGATGTTTTATTTTTCAGCGATAGATTTAATATTGCCATTTGTTGAGTATAATCAGCATGGGTGCATTGCTGTAAAATTAAATATTTAACTATGGCATCATGATGGAAAAATCGTTCAAGCGAATTTGTGGAAAATGTTATTCTGAATAAACTGATTGTGAGCTACTGTACAGTAAAGTTGAAGAAAACCTTTAGATTTTGGAACATTTTGAAGTGATTCAAAATAAAGCGTCGATATCTCGGTTGTCGTTTATAATTCCAGTATTTTCTACTTTTATACTTCCAAAGGCTTGGGGTCACAAAGTATAATAGCCATATAATAGATAGGTTACGATATCGAATGTTGAAAGATGCTGAAGTTCAATGGAGAAAATTTCCAAATGTTGAAAATTGAAAAATCTAAAAGTCAAAATATGGAAACGTATATTTTTCTACATTTCTACATTCATTTCAACGATTCCAAAGTTTGGTTTTTAACACTTTAACCTTTCCACATTTGGACTTTTCTATAATTACACTTCAACCATCTACACCGTTGAATTCTTCAAATGAGACTTTTGCAGTTGTGAAAAATCCAATATCGCAACCCATCCATTCCACAGCTATTGTACTTTTTGCCCATCACCCTTATAAAATAGATCTTTATGTAACTTGCGACTACGCCAATTGAATAAATTCTAACCGCACAACTATCTGATTTTGGGTGGACCAGCCTCCTCGACATATTTCCGACCAAGGAAACGAACCGTTCTTAAGAAGTCTGAGCAGAATTCATTATCCAGAGGCCTGATAGGTACTCTCCTCGTTAGTTCTTACACGCCGATCGGGCAGCTCGCCCTCGAGTAGATACAACATCAAGTCCGCGGTAGCCGTGTGCCTACTTATTTGAATACTCGATACGTGTGAATCGATGTTGCGTGCGACGTCTCTGTCCATGTGCGCACGATGCCCGGAGTTTAATAACGCAACGTATAACCGAATTCGTATAAGACGAAATGTACAAGGGTATGTTAACGTAACGAGAATTTTCGGTTATAGAGTGTGGATATGCGGAAGGTCCGTGCGAGTAGGACTTGGGCGTAAGGACCTATCGGATCCTTAGGTCGTTGACGATTACGTAACTTGAGCCAGCGGCATTGGTCACGCCAAGTTGGATCCTTCTTTTACGTTGGGGGAGGCCGTTGACCTCGGCTATACCGGGTGAATCGTGATTAAGGAATTTTCAACCCGCGCCTGCAGCAGCAACAGGAGACCAAATTTCTTTTCTCTCTCGTCGCGAGGCCGACCGACGCCCACGCCGGTAATATATAATATACCTGTTCCGTCCTACCGTTGCTAATACAATTTCAGAACATGCGCAACTTTCGTTTCGTTTTTTTTTTTTTTTTTTTCTTCTTTTTCGTTTCATTTTTATTCCAGTCTTAATTCTTTCAACGCTTCAAAAACGAGTCTCGCTTTAATCGTCTGTCAGATTTTGGTTCGATCTACAGATATCGATCGGCGGCTATGGATCGAATCTCCTTGCGCTAAACGGCCGCGTTTAAACGGCGCTCTTATTTTTATCCTATCATCACAGCCTTTGAAACAAATCGTTGTCTCGACTGCGTATCGCCTGATTAAAGGACTCGAAATCTGACGTGCAAACTGCAATTTTTTAGACAGCAACAAAGTATTTCTTCATTTCTGTCACGTGACGTGGGTACTTCGCAAAGGCTAAAAAAAAATACTACTTTGTACCGCACATTGACCACGCCAAGGCACGAACGTCATATAGCATTATTCAAATTAGCAGCGAAGTATTATTTAGAATTGTTTTACCATTTAAACCTCTAAATATAAGCGAAACGAGCTATGGAAAATTTTCCTAACGAATCACTGTAATTATGCACAGTACGGCAATCAGCAATATAGGTTAGGTATCGAAAATACGCCTCAACGAGAATGAAACGGTACAATCTTTGACCTGAGCCACGATGCAGAAATGATCGATGGACGAATATTGTAATTTATACACAAATGGCGCTAAACTCATGGAAACAATTGAACTGAAAACATTTGACGGAGCGAGAGGGAATCAAGATGTCCAACAACGATGCACACTTCGCGTTTCAATTCGGCCGTAAATTCGTTTTCAGTGTTCGCTGATTACCCAGCGTAGTTTCAGACCGAAAAGTATCGCGGCAAGAATATTTAATGCACGGTTTCGCATTCAGTGGGAAGTCTGGAAAGTGATAAAATGAGGAATGGTACGAGCAGAAAAAAAATCGTAAACATGAGTATCTCCAAAAACTGATTCTCGTTGCGTCATCCAAAGACGAAAAGAGGGATCAATGATCAGTGAAGCAAGTCTTGCGCATATGTGTCTGACAAATCTCACGTAGACGTCGCGCCGCGTTCCAGACACGGCTATACGTAATACGTATATATACGCCCTCCACGCGAGTCGTTAACTCGACGATAACATCGACGTCGCCACGATCCTTCGGGGTTAACGAACCGCAAATCATACCTATGATTTGGCAAGTGCCATGCAAGCCGATCTGTAAATGTCGTTTGAAGTTAGGTTAGGCTAGGTTAGGTTGAGTTGTTTTAGGCTTATTCGATCACGTAGACTATTATACGAATGATACAGGCGAGGATTTTTACCGCGCGGCGTTAAAAGCTCGTGAATTAACGTGAGAGATTTCTGTACTCAGCTGTTCGCAAATACAATTCGAATATTTTTCTTCTTCTTTTAACATTCCACAAGTGTATGTGGTATTAATTATCATCGTTTATTTACCAAACGATCATTGCGAAATGAGTAAAATTCCATTTCTCATCAAGTTTTAGTTCTTTGACACTAATACTGACAAGACTTTCAGATCTAGTGTCTGTTTTTTTTTTCTTTTGTTTTTGATTATTTAGAGCGAAAATAAAAATAAAAAGTATCAATTGTTTGACCAGCGATTATTATTGAAGAGAGTGAATTTCTCCTTATACTGAATAATGCATCGCGGTTTCGAACCGTTGAATCTAATAATCATTAGGCATATTTCGAAGTATGCTGTGCATGGATAATAGTGCAGTTATTCGAGGTAGTTAATTGAATTTTAGATACTGTTACATGTTCGTTGTACAGCCTTTTTTAATGAACGCATAAATGTATTTTTATGTACTTTGTACTGTATAATAACCATCCGGGCAAAATCACGCAACGTTAGCAAATTCAGCAAATTAAATACATACCCGCCACATATTATAGCTACAGAATTTTTCTCCCAAGCACCAGAAGTGTAAAGTGGCCGGTAAAAATTATCGACATGAAGTTAAAGCTATGGTACGATTATAGATTCGTCGTATACACATATCTGATTTAATTGGCAAAATTATCGCAAAACGGTTTCACGCTCATGAATCAGGATCATCGAGGAGCTGTAAAAATTTTTACGTGAGAATTCGTAATCCACTTTATGTGTGAAATAAAACAGTGCCGAAATAAATTTTGATAAAAACACGCACCGTGAAAAAAAGTAAAGGGCACGTACGGTTCGTGAGATGATTCGAACAGTCGCGCACCTTCGATATGTTTACAACTTCGTATCACCTTTAAAAATGATAGAAAAAACCTGGATCGATATAATTTTAGGAGCATTTAGCACGCGTTATATATTTATAATATATATATTTTAAAGATTTGATCGACGCAAAGCCGTTCGGAAATCGCAACTGCTGTAGTGTTTTAAAGTATTTCATGAGGCATCTTCACCCAACAACCGGTCATTCGCTAATTTTAAAATTTCATTCAAATCGATCAAGTCATTACACAGGAATTCAGTCTGTAAAATTCTTTTCTCAAAACGAACACGGACATGATTTACGAATTATGAATACGCGTAGGTGGAGTAGATTCTTTTCTGAAGAGTCATAAATCCTACTGACAAAATCGTCTCACCAAAAAATAGTCACTTTCGTTTCCACCCGAGTATCAACAACAGCCAACGGTCGACGGTCGACGAATTAAAATCAGTTCGAAAAAAATAATGATATTTAAACTTGTTCCCCAAAATTGGAAAGCATTCTCCTACTTTTATCCAAGTGCACAAGGACATTCCAAAGGATTCGTTGAATCGCCGTACGAATCACGTCGAGCCAACTAAATCCGACGGTAGGCAAAAACAGTGCAACTTGCGTTGTTAACAATCATCGATGCACGAAGCCGATCGCAGTCCGGATGCAAAGAAAAGTTGTTTCTAGCCTGGTCTTCGTAACAGCTGTTAGACCGGGCCCGCAAGATAGGAAACGACACTGGTTATATATGCCTACGGGTTTCCTAGCCCGTGGGTTTGGCTCCAAGTCTAACGCATGTTCGGGGTCGTTGACCCCTTGGCCTTTGTTCGTTCGTGGTTGAACCAGGTCCCGTGTAGCCAGTGTTGTGAGTTCGACTCCCGAAACCGCCGCCCGTTCGGTTTGTCCGTCCATCCAACGGCGGGCAGGGCCAAGCCGAACCATGTTGACTTTCTTACCGAGCACCTCCCGTAACTTCGGACCATGCGATGGTGTGCGAGGACCGCCGATTGTTACAACATTCATACGCGCCTTTGCAATCGATTTCGCGCAAACAAGGTCTATGCCATCTGACACGCTCGCGTCGTCGGCGTAATCCCCAAGGGGTCATTCGCTTGGAAATCAAATCCTGATCCTGACCCGTTGCCGTTCATTTCGAGCGATGTTTAGTCACTTCCAATATTTATACACCTAATTTTGCAACAAGTCGTTGGAATTTGACTAAGGCACGCGGTATGATGGAAGTCGATAGAATGTTATCGAAGTGAAACCGTTCGATGCTTACTGCAAAATTTGCAACGATTTTTATGATATCCGACACTTGCTACGCGATTTTTCCACGCTTTTGTGTGATTTTCAGTGACGCGGAATGATTCTTAATTATTTCAGTTTTTTCATTGATTTCGATAATTCAATTTCTTTCGATTAACAATTTCATTTCCAACTATTAAATTTATGGTTTTCCTGATGAGATGCCAACTTGGGAAGAATTATAGAATACGCGTGGCGAAAATTTTTTCTAGTTTTTTTCTTGTCGAGTCATCCTGGCCTTCATATGCTCTGAAAATTTCACGAACCTTGCACGGTACTTTCTCCTTATCTGCGAAATTTCCGCGTCGTGTTTTACCGTATTTCTCTGTTATAAGAGAACCCAATAAAAATCACTTACGAACCCGTTCACAGATATTCCGAGTTGCATCTGTCGGACAAAGTTAATTCATTCGTTTAATTTCGCTACATTGCACAACGTTATTCAAAAAATTAGCTTCTTTCAAGATGATTTTACAACAATATTTATGAATTCTATAATACAAATCGAGTTTTAATATCTCAGCCGAATCGCAAATACGAGAAGAAATTCGTGGTCGTAGGTATGTCGAGCAAAAGAAAAAGAACCAATTTTCGACGGAGTCGAAATATTGCGTCAGAGCTGAGAATATCGGCGAATGCAGATTAACGGAGCGAAGTTGCCTGCCGGGAATGTAAAGCTTCTACTTCTTATTCGTTACTGACCTGAGTTAAATTTACATAGATATAACATATATGCGGCGGAACTGTAAATACGGATTATTTATACGGCCTGCACGGCTCGTCGACCCGCGATCACTTTTTAATCATATTATTATTATAATACAGTTGTTCTCGAGTCTGGGAGAAACGTTGGGCCAGGTCGGGCGATTATTTTGCGCGTATTAAATCATTGCTGCTTACGCGCGGTTACGTCGATAATTTAGCGCACTTGCCTAAATATATCCGCATATATATACATCTACGGAGTGATTATCTAACGGCCGAACGGTCGGTCATCTGCTACAATGTAATACGCATTTGGTATAATTCGAGAGCCGTTATTTGTCAGGGTGACCAACCGTCATAAATTCATATTACAGTTCGCCGCGATGTATGTAACCTCTAAAATTTTTACAGTTGTCGGTGTTGAACACAATTACCAGCGACGACTGTCAAAATTTTTGAGGTTACGATCGCGATGGTTGGTCATCCTCGCGAACGATTGCCTTCGGATTTTAGCGCATGAAAATTACATTGTATCAGACGACAGACCATTCGCCCGTTAGATATTCGCTCTGCCTATCTATATACGTACATGTGATGTAATAAACGTTATTGCATGTACATGCGTGCAGGTTGACAGATTCTTTGCGGAGATCTGACGTGCATTTAAGTTCCGTATATCATGTGAAAAAGTTGGAGAGTTATGCTAATCGGCATTTTACGTCCCCATATACATATTTTTCACGAATCTTAGTCAAAAAAGACGTTCGATTATTCGATCAATATAAATGGAGGTACATGTAGTATCGGATCAGCCAATGTTTCGTTAATTATTTTTTACCGCTATGTATAAGGTACCACAGTTTTTATGTCGCAATAAACTTCCTCAATTTTTATCGACGGACTTGACGAATCTTGAATTTTTACGAATGATAAATCACGTTTATGAGCCGATTTTTCACGCACAGCGAACGCAAGAAAATAAATTTCAAAACCTACCGAATAAGTACCGATAAATACATGAACCCGTCTGATTGATGAATTGAAAAATATTCGGACCTTTTACCTTATAACGAACGTTTATACACTAAAAATGATTTGATCGAAACAATTTCAGTTTTGTTGATTAAAATATTCACATCCACAGCCAACGAGTAATACCACATAAAATAGTCGAATCAAGGCAAAGGTTTCCTTATTTTTATATTAGAGAATTTTCCTTGCTTGCAGAAGGTGAGTAAAATTGATGCAATAATAAAGAGAAAGATTTGTCCGATGTAGCGCCTATCGACCTGCGGCAAAATCAATTTCTTAGCAGGTAAAATAAATGTCGTTTACGTTTCCGTCGTCGCTGTGCATAAGCCGCAGTAACAGCTTTTATACAGAGGAATTTTAAAATCCAGCATGACAGTGCCGTTATATGCGTTATACGGTTATTTATTTATACACGCAAATAATACATTTAGCCGCTCACAACGTGTTTACAACATCTTCTTACATACTAATGATGTTATTATATCCGATATTCCGCGGGAGAAAATTTTTTGCTGAATAAATTTAGAAAAAAAAAAAAAATCAACATTAAAAAATTTATATTTTTGAAAAAACTTCTACAGCAACTATCTTTGCAGTTAAAAATCGTGCAATCAGTAGTTTTACATCGTTTTATTGTAGCGATGAAAAAATTACGACCACGATATTGTCTTCCAGAAATTTCAAGTGTGGCGCGAAAAGCAGTATTTAAAATTCATGGTAATCCGACGAATTTCAGGAATCCCTCAAGTTGTAAACGCAACGATCGCGTCGTCTCGACCAATGCCAATATCATTCGTATCCATAATCGGTGTTACGTTCGGATCGCACGTTGCACAATTACCACTGACATCCCACGATCAGCTGCTTCGAGATTCACGCGAACTATCCGTTGAAAATGGATCGAATCGTCGGTCGACCAAAGCTCGATTATTATACGCATACACCTACCGTGCATACCTACTTAATTGTGAAACCGGAATTTCCTCGCGATGCGGTAGATCGAGAATTCGGGATTGAGAATCGACGACGAAGGAGCGTCACACGAGGATGAAGGAGGAACGCCTCTTCTAACGGTAACGCGTATTTATACGCAGGTATTACACGCGTATACACGCCGCTGCGCGTGTGCACCGATCATATGTGCGGTAATGCCTGCCTCCACACACGTGCAGCGTGTAGGCAATCCGCGTTGAACCTACGACACACGTGCACGCGGTACGAGGGGGGTTTTACACGAGTGCCTACTACACGCCGTTTCCTTACTACACCGTGCACTACAGGCAATGCCATGCCAGTGTGTTACTGACCGCTTGTGACCTTAACTTGCCTCCGCGACCGCAAGGCTAAGAAGAGGTAGGTACTGTTACCACCGGTGTTAAATTCTTAACTTGGATAAAATCCTCACATTTTTGTCACGCTCGTTGCCATTGTGAAATGGACGCGGAACGAGGTTTCTCCGAGATGCGAAATCGATTATGTTGTACAGTTACCCGGTTTGTTGGGAAACTGCGCCAAGTTCGAGGGAAGCGAGTTAAGTTGCGGTCGCGGTTTCGCCCCCTCGATTTTTATGACAACCTTTGAATGGCTGATGACGCGGATTGCACACCTTGGCGTTACCAGGTTCATCTTTGCATAGAGCTTTGAAATTCGAATTATTTACCCTGATCGGTTAAACATGGACTCACTTTACTCGAAACGACTTTTTTCAACATTTTTTACTCGATAGCCGGATAGCTGTAATTTCACACAAATTCCCTATTTTTGTGTCCGATTTAGAGTAATTTTTAAATTATAAATCGAAGTGGTTCGAGAAACGAACTCGGATGCTTTCCATCGATTTCGCTACCGTCCTCTTTGATTGTATTTCTGGCAGATTAGTCCCTCTTTCCCCTCAACTGACAAAGGCATTGACCCTAAAATTCACCATAATTAACCCGGCAGGTGTCGAAGTGCTTTGGGTAAGTACGGTGGACAAGGTGATTCGGAATGAATTTTATTACGGGTGGTCACAGTTGGCACAGAATTACGCGAGGAAAAAGCAATTTTCATTGCGGGTACTTGGAGTACCGCATACAATGCCTTTTGTACGAATGACAACTGTTTCCATAACACCGCATTGTACATTTAGGTACGGACTATTCGGTTGACACCTGTCGGGTCAAACGGCCCGACACTTTCCGCTTTATACAAAGAATTTCGCTTTGGTACACCGACGATGAGCAATAATTGTCCCGAAAAAAATTATCATCGTCGTACTCACTGTTTTCTTTGCAATATTTTCATCTTACGGAAATTATTAAGAACCGTTACCCGAACCCCGATGTTCACAAATCGTACGCTCGACGAGTCTAGTTTACTTTTCCTAAAAACGAATTGATAAATTATTTATGCAGTCACTGACCTCTGATTGTGCTAGGCATGTTGTCTGAATCGCATATCCTGTTATCCGAAAATGTTTAAGGGTATCCTTCCCTCACTTGGCAACCTTTTACAAATATACAATATGCACACTTCACTGATAAGTTGTCGTCACCAATCGATACTGTAATTAGTATATAGCACGTTGGTAACGAACTCCACCGTTTCGAGTCAGTTACGTATAATATTAACAATAGCAAAAATATGTTTCCGACGCATTTTGATGGAGTGCTTTTGTTTTTTTTTTCCCCCTCGAGTTTAATCAATCTTATCACCGTCGTTGGAGTAATAATAATTATTGTTAACGTTACCACCGATATCCCGTTTTCAATACACTTCTCTCGTTTAGTTCAAGTATTTAAATTGAAAATTATTACTTCACCGGTCACCGATCAACGATATAGCAATCTATGAATTCGGATTAAATTCTTTGTCACAATTTTCAACAAACATCGATGCATTGAAATAAATTGAATAACATCGCGCAGTATCACCGAATAAATGTTTCAATATACGACAATCGAATTCAACACGCGAACAAATTGAAACTGTATTTAACTCCTTTTATCCTTCTCTCGTCTCACAAGTTCCCTCAACGATGTCCCGCGCTTCATCAGCCAGTCAGATTTACTGCGACAACACGTTCAGATTTTAAATATATTATTATTAAGGTTGTTGCCGGATCGCTTTATCAGACGGTGAACATAAGTTTATGCACCGGTATCAATGGTTGCGGATCGTAACACAAAACGACCGATCAACGAAGAGCACGCCGAGAGTCGGTAGGAAACAACTGCAATTCCGCGGATCAGCGTGTACGGATGATACCCGTTGAGTACAGTTCTCGGAATCACCGGCGTCTTCCGCGTGGCCGATTTCGTTGCCGGTTCGCCGCAGGTCGTCGAAGTGTGGGGTACACCACTCCCTCTTAACCAATCAAAGAAGGTATACGAGCGGTACGACTATGATATCTTCTTCTCACCGTAACATCTAACATTCCCGAATCTCGTCTCGTTTACCGTCTTCTTCTATATCAGTGTGTACGTGTACGTGTGTAAATTTTCTTTCGCACATGCGTGTTTTTGTGAAAATCCTTCCGATTGAAATTCTTTTCTTTTTTTTTTATTAAATATATTTATATTTTCTCCTTTTATTTTCCCCCCTTTTTCTCTGGTCGGATAAAAAGGAGTAAAATTTGAGGAAGAAAGAAAAAATAGAAACGTTACAACGAGATAATAACAATAACAACGACGATTGTAATAATAATAATAATAATAATAATAACGACAACAACAAAAATAATATTAACAATAACAACAACGGTAATAACAATAATAATAATGATAACAATAATAGTATTAATAATAATAACAACGATAACGACGAAGGGGTTAAAGAGTAAAGAAGAAATAGGAAAATAAAAATTAAATTAAAAAAAAAAAAAAAAAAAAAAAACGAGAAACAAGGACGGTTGCAGGGGAATCTTTCGAGACCGGGTGATGGTGTAATGTCGTTTTTTTTTTTTTTTTTAATTTTTTTTTTTTATTTTTTTGTTTTATGAGCGTGATACGAAAACGTGTATATTTATGTATGTATGTATGTTTTTAATATCCAAGGTTCGGTATAACAAAATAATTGAGTGAGTGGTTCGGAGGTGCGGTGGTGGTGGTCGCTGAGTGACTCTGAGAGTGCGGCTATCCAAGAGCCACAGGTGTCCGACGTCTCCCCTCCTCGGTGTTCCTTCCTCCTGTAACTCCCCCCCGCCCCCTTGTCCTCCCCCTACCCGGGGCACCAGCTTCTGCCGCCTGATGGTTAGTTGGATTTTGAAACGCTGTGTACATGGTGTGGCATACCTTGTACATACACTCGCGATTCACCGTCCTTTGTTTATATGCACATACGTGCTTGCGCGTATGTATCATATGGAATATCCGTTATCCAGGATTCACCTGCAGCCGGAGAGTTTCAGGCACGAAGTGGCTTCACGAATCGAGAGTAAATTTATAAACGCTGTTACGTTGTACTTCAACGACGATCCGTTATCGAAAGATTCTGTTGTGTTTAATCATTCTGGGTGTAAATCAATGAAAATTAGACTCTTTGTGTTATCATAGTAACTTTCAAAACATCGAATACCAGGATTTGGTTGAACCACGTCGTATAGCATCTCGGGTTAAGATTTCGTTTGCAAAATTTTCTGAGGCTCGGACACTTACGGTTAGATGTGATTTTTGAATACATGTTAGCACCGGTCGACTTACAAAATGTTGGTATATTCGAAGCAGATTCTAACAAGCACCAGGCTTCGAAATTAGCTACTTTTGCGATCCAAGTTACGGTTTGTCACATTTCATCGTTGAATTATTACTTTCGTCAATTCTTTCTTATCGGAGCCAATAAATTTCTTACATACCTATCTTCGGATTTATGTGATTCTTGTTTCGATTATGATATTTTTTCTTTCCGAAGACACAATTTTACATTAGAAGGCAATAGATTGATCGATTTACGAATTTCTGTAATATTTACTGTAATGATTTTGTTTTGAAAATGTAGTCTTGGGTATTTAAATGCGATCCTAACAATAACCGGAATATCACAATTTTCGACGAACATAAAGTACCTAATTGTTAGCGAAATCAATATTTCACTTATTTTTATTACTCCCGT
The DNA here is from genome assembly GCF_021155785.1 of Neodiprion fabricii. Lineage (NCBI taxonomy): Eukaryota > Metazoa > Arthropoda > Insecta > Hymenoptera > Diprionidae > Neodiprion > Neodiprion fabricii. The sequence continues at coordinate 25,493,064 of NC_060242.1, read as the reverse complement.
ACTCATTGTACTAACACGTTTCGATCAAAAACACTGAATTTCTTGTGCTAATTTAGTATACATGAGCATTTCTTGGGACTGAAATCTCTTTTATCATCCACTACTCATTGATATGGAACAATAAAAAAGTATTCCTATACTTTAATAAAGGTTAGCTCGGTAAGAATTATCTTCAAATATCACTTTTCGGTTACTTTTTAATAATGTAGGAGCAATTTAGGGGTGAAGAATATGTTGAGTCACAAAAGTATAAAATTCAGATTCATGGATTCGCGATCTTTTTTGCACCGAATAAAAAAAAACTCGCATCCATTCAAGTTGATATTCCAGCGAAATATTTGGAATAAGTCTCTAAGGAAAAAAAAAATTGCCCAACAACGATTCCTTCGCACTATATATTCAGAGGAAAAAATTTGCATATAATGTTTGCCGTATACGTATTGCCTAATACATGATTGCAGGGTTGAATGTACCTACGTAATCCGTACATTGATCTATGAATATTATTATACCGCTCCTCCAGCAAGTCGCATTATAACTGTTATCTGGTTGGCTATTGAAAAGATTCGACGATGTTGGTCGTTCCGCCGTCGCACTAATCGCGCAGAAAATACGCGAATCCTTTCACGCACCATATAATCGATCTCACTGAATTTATGTCTAGTATTTTAGGCCTTTCGGGTAACGGTCTGTGAGCAATAGTTTTGATTACAGGTACTGGCTTACGGAATACCGAATCAAGACTCGACACACGCGTATGCTGAAAAAAAAAGGATAAAAAAAAACCTGCATCTCCAGGTGTCGGGTATTAAAAGTGTTTGGTATACGGCTGTACAGGTTATGATATAACATCGGAAATCAGGGATCAGGAATCCAAGTTTAAAGAAAATTCTGTTTAGTTGAAAATTGATTAAAAAGCATCAACCGCTTTGACTTACTTCAAATACTTCAAATTTTAATCAAACAAACTCAATTACTATAATAGTTTAGCGCAAGTGATTATATATCACACTCGATATATCGATTAAGTTTCGACTTAAGCGAGTTTGGGAAATTTCAAGAACCTATTGTTCCTGATTTATATGAAATAGCCCTAAATTGATGTAACTTGTTAGTATTGTTCGAATTTGGCTTATATCGCAGTCATCGAATCCGAATTTATCGGTTGTGTGTGGATAACCGTTTTGCCGGTTGGAACACGAAGGAAACCGGTAAACGGTTCGTTGGGCTAGAGCGAGAATGAACCGAAATATTAAAGCGAATGAGAAAAAAAAAATACACACAGGCACCCACACGCGCAAATACGGAAGCGAAATACTACAAGAAGTTGATTCTTACTGGACATGATAACGATATTGAAGTAGATATTAAAAACGCGCACGTCGCGTTGCTAGGCACATAATTAGCAGTTTCGTACAGCAAATAAAACTAGACGGGGTAAGATATGAAAATAATTGTGAGTAATTAGTTGATTGCGTTGCTAATTAACATCGTTAGATTGAAATTGCGATTCGCTGTGTTGCGCGAATAAAAACCGTTACCGAGACTATTCCACGGCCAACTTACGGAGCTTGAGTTTTGCAAACTTTGCCGAACAATCGGATGTAGAGCTGCGTTGAGCGAAATTGCGAATCCGGCTGGAAGGTTGCGGTTGGTCCGAAAACGTTTCGAACATTCTTCGAATTCTCAAGAGGATGAACCTAGAATTCCGATTGCAGTAATTTCTTCACTCATGTCAAGACTGTGACTATTCGATTGCAAAACTACGAACTCTTCTCTTATATGACATGAGTTTTAATATCCAGTCGACGGCGTCTCACGTCTCACCCGTAACGGATCTTGCAAAATTATTAAAGAGATGGAAATGCAATTAGTCAATAAAATTATGGAAACAATATTAAAAACGTGTCAAGATACGTTGAATTTATATTTATATACCCAGATGTAATCAATTCTAATTCACGGCAGAGCAAATGTTTGCTAATTGGGTAAAATAAGCTTTTGTAACATTCAATTAATAAAACTTATTGTCATGCCTTGTGCACAAAAATGACACGTGAGGCTGAGACCGTTAAGCTCTCTGATTGGATGTATAAATATACCCTTAAAATTTTAAAATAATTGATACAGTAGTTTTTTTTTAATTCCCAAAAAACGCCTTTTTTTTTAGGCTGTCACACCAGGTGTGCCCCTTAAGGCATTCGTCATCATGCAAGCTCGGATTGCCGTTCAAAAATTGAATAATTTACAATAATTTATTCTAATCAACTCAAGCCCTTCTCACATTTTCACTGCAGTGCCTCATTCATCACTGTGAAAATCTTCTGCGATACCAGTAAAATATTTTCCTCAGAATCATAAGGCAATCTGATCACCTCATCAACTACAAAGAGTAATCGATTACATTTCTTGGTTTTCAATTATAATTGTAATCGCTTTGCCCGTGCTCGCGCATGCGCAATAGGGCGTTGAATCTGGTAAAGCTCACCACTTCCTCTTGCAACCAGTACTATAGGGTGTTTTTTTTTTTTTTTGGAGTATTTTGGTTAGAGTGTTTCAGAAAGTCAAACCGGTCGAGTCACCTTTTAGAAATTTGCTACCAAGTTCCGGTTTCACGAGGCTTCGTTTGAGTCTAAAAACTAATTCTACGAAGGGCGCGTAAGAAGGAAAAAGAAAATGTTGAAAAAACAACCACCCTACAGTGAATGCAACATCCCAGGCTTGGTAATTGCAAGGCGTGTATCAGACAACTCGATCATCTGTATTTGTATTCGCGTAATATGCGTAACGGTTCGGGTGTCGAAAATGCAATATGGTGGCACGCCCTTAACGCCTGCAGCGATTGTCCGTGATTGGAAATGCAGACTCTTTGCATAACTCTGCAGTCTGCAGGCCGCGTGGCGCGAACGGCGATAACTCGATAAGCTATTTGCTTCCTGATTGGTATTCCTGCTCCGCACGCAGAGTGTCCATGACTTTGAACAATAGGAATATAATAATAGCAGTGTATATCGAGGAAACGATCATTTGGTCTTTCACCTTCAGTTGACGATGACTCAAGGAAATTGGTTGGCCGAAAATCGACACTTTTTAACTAACAATATCGTTACGAGGTAGTCGTACATTAAGTATTCATCAAATTATTATATTCGTAGGCTGCGAAGATCTTTTAAAAAATGTAAAAATACAAAATACTAAAGTTACAAACAAAAGTTTGAATATATCGTTATTTTATTTCAAATCGCGTCGAAATTGTTAAAAATCTAATATAGTCGTTCCACTTTACACTGCGACAGCTCATTGTATTCAGGAGATTATTTTCTGCAAAGTTGCTGCAACAAATTTTCTTTTTTCGAGCTAAACTCTAATGTCCAATTTTCCATCGAAAAATCAAAGCTATTTTTTAGAATGCCAAGATCTAAAACACAAAAAATCCAGACGATTTCACTGAAACCCAATTCCCATAAGATTATTGCGGCGTTCTTTTTTCAAAAAGTCCTTTTCTTAAGGATGAAAGGTCAATGAAACGTCAGCAATGCAAAAAAAAAAAAAAAAAAAAACAACCTTATTTTAAGCTCGACAAAATGGCATTTGTGTGAGCGATGGTAAGAATGAGAAAAACAACATCTGACTGCATCTAATCAATGTTGAACAATAGAACCTGGGATACTAACAATTTGAAAATAAGTTTTATAATCAGAAAGTTCGACAGGAGTGAACTGTGATGTTTTTCATCCGATTTAAATGGTTTTGGGCTTGTCTTTTTCGCCATAAAAAGCTATAAAGTTTGCCAAAAACTTTGCAAGATGGGTTTGTGCACGTACGGTGCAACAAATGGTTGTCAAGAGTTGTAAAGGCGCTTTATAACTATACCGCGATATAAAATTTTCCCGATGTTTTTCTTGCGAGCGAGGAAAATAAGTCCAAAAACACTGATCGCGAGTTTAATCATTTCGAACGTTTTTACTAGAAAATCCTTTCTCGAATTATTGTTACCTGGGTCTTGTTTATTCGAAATTTTACAGACTCATTCCTGTTATATCGTAAGAATATTGTTTCATTCATTACTGAAGATACTTCGAACGGTACCTTCCGAATAACACGTCCAGGTTCAAATTCCTCCGAACGTGTCTTCACTTCGTCACGTCCAAATTTCTACCGCCTTCTTTATTCTCTACACGTACTCAAAACACCCGAAAGCTCACATTCACGCCCTCTGTAAATCGCACGTATTTTTTACTTTCTCATTCTCTCATACCAAAATTCCAGCTGTTACACATACGTGTGTCGTTAATGTGTTTTTTGTATCAGTATTGTCAACTCTTCCAGATCTCGGGATTTACTGATCCGTACGTATCAACCCAGGTGGTTGACTGTTTTAAATACTTTTCGCATAGAATTTACGGTGAAATTTCCGCGGGGTCATTTTGACCCCGGTGTGTCACGTAAGAGTTAATTACTCACACTCGACCGTTCGCAAAATTGTATCTCGCGCGTACGAACATTTACACCTAGGCCTATACCCATTATACTACCCACTTACTCATCACACACACACAAAGTAGCGTTCACGTGAGACTTGTGTAACGTATCGCGGTATAAAAATGAGACATAGCACCTTTTACCCTGTACCGTATACCGTACACCGCGCTACGTGATTTCTTTCCGCTGAATCAAATTTTGAGGAAACGCGACCACCCGCGGCAATGCGATTGGAATCGACTACTTTACGTACTCTACGTGTACGGCTTGGGCACATTAGACGGGATCGTTGCAAACGTCCAGCGGATCGCGTGGGCGCGTGGGCCATATGAAATAATCATGAGTCGCGCATCATCGTTCATCGTGAGCACCATATCAAATAATCATCAGCTGGACCGGCGAGTAACGAGTCGAGCCGGCAAGGCTGTCCTTCAGGAGTCAAGAACCTCTTCGGCCACGCTTCGACGCCGAGTATGTAGTTGAATGAACTATAGCTCATCGTACGCCGGGCTACAACGGTAAAACGAACCGGTGGTTGAGGGTCGATGTAACACTGCCAGCTAGCGGTATATCCCCCTCCATCCGGACCTTTTACCATCACCGACAGCGATGCCTTAACTTGGCTGCGTGCAATAAGCTTCGTGGCGTAACACACTTACTCACATATACGCGTTGCGTTACGTTACGTTATGTTACCTACGTCGATAGATGCGATATTGCGCATACGTCGATACGCCGACAAGCCCATGGAGCGTGTAGAGCGATGCCTGTGTGACGACGATACTCGCGTGCAAGCTCGATTAATAATTTGCATACGCGTCGCAGACTCGCCGCTTAAATGCGTTACGTTTATGCGTAACCGTATTCGGATGTACGAAATAATCGACGCTGCGCGAGTGAAAATTAGCTTCGCTCGGTTTTTATTTTTATTTTTTACCGTATTCACGTTATTACACGGTGCGGTTGATCTGCTAGCGTGATGTGTGCGAAGACTATGACGTATCGTAAATGTCCCCATGACGTCAGAGCCGGCTTTTCGGCGCCATTTTATTAAAACATAACCCAAGTTTTTAATTCCGATCGAGGAAAATCGTAATCTTTGAGGTCTCAAATACATGAGTAGCATGAGTAATGTCACATAAATTAATTGAACGTAATCACTGGTATACCTGTTCCATTATCTGGTTGTATTAGTTTGATTTTTCACCATCAGATGACGTATCGCAAAACGATTCGCTATGTTTTATATTATTTGTACTAACAGATCGGTGTCCGTTGATTATTTGATAAAACTATCGTATTTTTAAGCTAACGATAGAGTAGTAGCACTCTACCGATAACTAGGTGTCAAATTGCGATGATTGTAGTAAACAATATATGGCAAAACGGCGAAATCCTCAGTTGAATCATTTCGAACGTTCCTACGATGAAACCTCTTCTCTAATTGTTCATATCTTGGCTTGTGCTAATCGAATTTATTCCGATTCGTTTTTATCGCACGTTAGAGACATTGCCTTAATCTAGTTCACCTTTATCAACGCAAGCATCACTGTTAAAGATTTTTTCAACACGTTTCCCCTCTTTTTCCAACTTTTAATTCCAACGGAACGAGTCGCAACGTGTACATCGAGTTTATCGATTTAGTCGAAATGAACATTCTATAGAACTTGTTATTTTCGATACGGGGGTGAAAAACAAAAATTGAATTTTGTACACGTAGCCCATACATGCGGAATACATCACAGAGAGAATTGTAATTATAAAAATTTCGTCAAATATCGTTGTGTTTGTGCGCTTATATTCGTATCGTATACTGTACGTACGTGTATATAAATTTATATACTGTACCGTACTACGCTGTTAAAACTTTGTGGTATATTTATGCGAAAAGAAGTTAAATCTACTTTCAAATTTATTCAGGAACGAATATGGTATTGTTGACGCTTCCATTCGGCGTACATTCTGCTCGTATAAATTGACCAATTGAACTCAATGATTTGATTAATTTCTCAATTTTTAAAAAAACTTTCCCGTGATTTTGTTCAGCATGATTCTTGGTACCCGAAGAATCACGAACATTAATTCTAACAAAGAAGAAAACTTTCGAATACGAAATATGAATACGAAAATCAAATCATCTGTTTAAAAAAAAATTAATTAATTCGTAAATTGCATAGGTAATAGTTATTGGAAAATCCTACCGAGTTCTAAGAAAAAATACAATCGAAGAAACCAAAGTTTGACAAATATTCGTGATCACACTTTGCGTTTCAAAAAATTTCCCACGGCTTTTCCGAGCGGGAACTTTTTTTTATTCGCAAGGAAAATTCATCGAGGCAGTCTGTACAGCCATCGGAAAAGCCATCTGTTGCTATTCCAAGTCGCGTCGGCATTAGAGAGTCGATTTGTTCGGCACGACGCGACCTGTCGGTAGGATTACCTAGCGCCAACAAATGTGTAGCAGAGAAATTTTGCGTTACCTGCATCGCTCTGCGGCTCGAACAACAGTTGCCAGGCCAGAAATGGGATGATGACAGAGGCCCGAGTTGCGAGAGATAACCGCATGGCTGTGTCGCTGAAATAGAAAAAATTTTCATGAGAAATTTGGATTTTTTCAAGGCTGGAAAGATGGAGCAATTTGCAAGTCTGCTCATCGGCAGCAAACTACTAATTTGAGGAGGTTTTGACACACCTTTGACAAAGATGACAGTAGATATTTAAGGGAGGTTTTGGGTAATTTTGTTCACTCGACACTGACGTCAGTTCCCCGACTCCGACATCAGCCTCGATTCCTGCCTTACCCACAGTCATTTTAACTTGATTGACAAAACACAAAGAAGAGAATGAAAGCCAATGTTTCATTTTGAAGAATCGCAAAAAATGACACCATAAAATAATTGCAGCAATTAAACGTAGGCCTCTCGTATTTGCGCAAAAATGTTTGGGATGAAAAATAAATTTCACATGCGATCCGCATTAACGAATCCATTGAAAAAAGCTGATACGAAATTCAAAAACTAATATTATATATTTTTCGCAGGAATTTTCATCTGCAGGGAAATGAATAATTGAATTGTAGTCAGTGGAGGAAGCCTTCTTATTCCTAATACTACTCATCTAAAAAAGTCGATATCTCGAAAAATAATAATAAATCGATATTGCCATTCATAGAATATATAGTGTATACTCCCTATCAAAATATGCTAAATTTTCAGAAAAATCGAAACTGTGCTTTTTCAGGAAAACGACTGTTTATTGATTTTCCAATCACTATAATTTTTGCAAATTTGTTAATTTTTTGGATTTTGATATCTGATCTGAAGGAGTGTGAGATTTTACGTATTCCAAAACAAGAGTTTTGAGAAAAACTCGAATATTGTCAGATTGGCAGTTATTTTTCGGAAATTATACTTCAGTTACGAGGAATTATGGAAAATGACCTCCGCCGGCCTGCATGATTTGAGATGGATTCAACCTCCTATCAGCGAGTCTGTTATTGGAAAGAAAAAACGATAAATGAATTATTTAATAAATAAATGTATAAATTAATAAATTGTCTACCGGTAAGAGTATTCTTATCGGAGAGCAAGTATCAGATAAGCGTATGACCGAATTGTGGGTAAGGCAGGAATCGAGGCTGATGTTGGAATCGGGGAGCTGACGTCAGGGCTAAGTGAACAAAATTACACAGACCCCCCTTATACATCTACCGATGATGCTACAATTGTTTTAAAAAAAAAATTCCTTGATTAGTATGAAATAGGGACAAGTTCACATTTTTCGACAAAATCGAACGAATTATAATCTTCATAAGATTTGAAAGAGAAAAAACAGGTTCCTTAGAGAACGAAAAAGGCTCGCGTATAAAAATGTAGATAAGTCAATTATTGGATGACCGTCATTTTTTAAATTCTGCCAATTATGATACACGACAATCATGTAGCAACGTACGATACTTATTATACAAAGTCAACGAGGTTTTACCAATTGTCGCTACAAAATCTATTGATAATTTTATATTTTTCACATTTCAATACAGACAATTACTAGGATAAATTTAGGTATTTATGGTACGAATAAACTACCAAAAATTCTCCATGATCATTCGTTTCAAAGTTTTGGTTTGCCGAATGCGATAGCAGGACAAGATTCTTATAAAGGGATAAAGAAATAAATGCCAAAACAGGTTTCTAACGCTTGGCAAGTATCAAAAATGGCAGGGGCTTTCCACGCCAATTGAGTAAACGGTTGACCATGACATTTTTTAATTTCACCAAGGATTTTTTCTACGTCGGTACGACCCGTGAAAAGATTATAAGAATTTTTATAAAATAAGAAAAGAAACTTTTGATTTCCGAAAAGAAACATTTTCACGCAAGATTCAGGGTGGGACCATCTCGATTCATAAAAATCAATTTGGGTGTTTTCGATATGGGTTCAAAAAAACCACAGGGTAAGGAAGCGATTCAAAAAATTTGAAAAGTTTTCAGTAGTCGTACTAACGTAGAAAAAATTCTCGGTGCAGTTAAAAAATGTCATGGTCTACCGTTTGCTGAATTGGAGTGGAAGGCCCCAGTAGTTTTTTTAAAACTAAATATTTTTAGCAATTTTGACAATCCGTTTCTAACGCTCTCGAAATAGCTGCCATCAGTGCAGATTCCAACAAACGGCACAAATCTGTTTTAAAGAGACCGTCGAGCGCAAATCTTAAACATCTCGTAATTAAAAGAACAGCTGAGACTCTATGCTCCGCTCCCCCCCCCCCATGGGTAGTATAACTCACTTTGATGATATGTATTTATTTCATGGACAATTATTCACGGATGAATAATTTTATATCGCAGCTAATTATACAGCCGCGCACATCTTCGTGTTTGTCAAAATATATGATACAGCTTGAAGATCATTTCAAGAAAAAGAATGCGTGGCTGATTGATTAGGTAAAATAAGAAATGCGAATGAAAAGAAGAAAAAACTTTGCCGAATGAAAAACTAAAAATCTCGGGGTTTTTGTACCTATAAGTAACTTATACCGATTCGAACCTTGAGGTGGGATTAGGGTTAAATTGCGATGAAATTCAGACAATATTTTAAGCTCAGTTGATGTAGGACGAGGTTCCCTGGAATACCATCTACGTCTCCCGACATAGGTGAACCAAAGATTCGTCTTCTCTTTCTGCGTAAGCGCAGAGACGCGTGCGCCTGTTCCTAGATCCTCTTGGCTATATAAAAGGGGACACTTGTTGAGCGATGCTCATACAGCCACATCGGCCAGCGTAAAATTTTCCGACAAAACTGGTGGTTGTAGTTAATGAGAAAATCGAGCATTCGGGTTTCTTCGCAGATACCGAACTTATTGAAGAGCCAAAAGTGAACCATCAACAAGGTTCGTAATTTTGTTAATTTCCTGTCGTAAATAGAACTAGTTGTAACACCCGAATTTCATCTCTACGGCTATTTATGAAAATTCTCAGTCTCTAAATGTAAAAAGTATCACTACGTATTGTCTTAAGATCATTGCACTAATGTTTTAGTGACAGGAAAAAAGACGCAGACAATCAGCTTCGCATAATTTCACGAAGTCAAATTTTATTACAAATTTTTTTATTCAAAACCGTCACTTGATTCCGTTTGTCAATTTGAAAGATCCAAACTCGAAGAATTTATAAAAATCCTTTCGTGCCCAAGCTTCGTCGTTGGTGATTCTGGTAGATCGAAATACTGGCGAATGCATTTTAAGCGTCTTGAAGCAAAAAGAACGAAGCGTTAATTTGTGAAAGATTGTATTTTACTGCAAAGTAAGTATCAGAAACAAATTGTCTACTCTTTTACAATTTGTTGATACGAATTTGGTTCGATTATTGCAAAATCCCTAATAGCCGATCAACCAAGCGTTTAAAATGCTCCCCGACATTGACTACTGACAACGAGTGATTCAATTCAACAGCATTTCGTGACGTGCGAATTGAAAATCAAACACTGATAAACTACAAGCATGTCACTATTTTATTCACGTGATTCTGCCAACATTTAACTGATTAATTTTTCGAAGAAAAAACATTGCGAGACACCTAAACTTGATTTTTATTGATGAGATGTGCTTTTAAACATCGCTATAAAAAGTATTACACACAGTTTGTAATAGATTTGCTCTGGCCTGATTCAACGAAATCCCAAGCTAAGATAACCATGAGATATACAAACCAGCGCCAAATCAGTCTGTCGATATTGTTAGCGGCTCGACTATCTTACCCCTTCCGACTCCGACTTTTCTAATTTCCCGTTTCTTCTTTCGCCGTTCTATCGACTCGAGGGTAAGAAAATGGAGGAAAATGGAAGTAGAAATGACTGTAAAGTGACTTGCTTTTTCCCCTTTTCAACGGCATTTGGAAATTTGTCGCCACAAGACGCGTGGCGTGTGATCGTTGCATTCTACGGCTATAATCATATGTTTCATCTAAGAGAATAACTATTAGATCAACGAGAGTTATGTGTACATGAAACGATCAACTATTGAGAGATTATCGGTGAACTTACAAGTGAAGGAAATTTTCAGGTGTGGTTACTGTACAGTTCTGAACTATTTTCATTTTTTTAACGTAACCGAAGAATAAAGTACCGCGTGTCAGATAAAAATAAGTTTGTAGGTGTAACCAGAGAATCTAGCACGCGTTACTCTCTAACTTCCCGTTTCTCTGTTTTCAGAAATAAAAGGAACTTGTAAATTGTAAATCACCGTGAAAATGAAAAGTTGAGTTTTCAATAGATCTTCACGTTTTCCCCTCCAATTATTTTTAGATGTACGTATGTGATCAATATTTTTGACCGACGATATCTCGACGAGTTACCGGATTTCAATGATTTAGGTCTAAATTTAGAACTGATTAGATTTTGGCTTTGATCGATTCGGTACGTTTTCAATGATTTAAAGAACGAATTTACAGGAAGTCAAATAAAAATGACGATATCTTGAGAATGAATGAACGGATTCGAATGAAAATTAGTTCCATGAAGGTCAAATTTGGAAAATCTAAAATGGCGAATCCAATATAATGGAAAAAAAGTGAAAAAATATTCGGTTTTTGGTGGAAATTAGTATGCGCAGGTTTTTTGGATCACCGGTAATAAATTCAGTCAGAATTCCAAAATTTGTAACGGTAGATCCATTACAGTGGTTCAAAATAAAAAAAAATCGTAATGGTTTCATGTAATGTGGTATCCAAGGACTTTTGAATCGTCAATCACGATTCTGAATTTGTAGTTGGAAATTCGAATTGGATATTAATATTTTTTTGTTCTGTGAACTTGGAAACTACAGCGTGAAAATCCTAAGGGCGAGTTTTCTGTTTTTTTTTCTTTCTCTTTGACTGTCATCGCTTGTATGATTTTTTCCTAATACTTGTTATAATAAAAACAATAAAACGTTATTTGCTTCATTGTCAATGGTTTCATCGTCCAACATCGTCCAACTGCAGATGATCCCTTCGAACAATATTTATTTTAGTGAAATTACTTGCGGTTATTTCCAGCTGAACAGCTTAGTGAAAACGCAGCTGACCTTGTGCTTGGCTTATGTGTAAGACTTTCCGCTCCACGGATTGCTTATAGTTGACGATGGCTTCCTTTATCGGCAAATAATTGAAACCGTTAACAATCCAATCACGAGTCATCGAATAAAATGTTGTTACAATTCTCCGCAGTATCAGTTACATTATTCGTAAAATTAAATCGTAAAATTGCAGCCTGAAAATATTAAAATTCGGATAATTCGCTAGATAGACGCGACTGCGATTTGTAAAAGATTTCATCGCGAGGCAGCACCGTTTTTCGATATCGCAAAAAACGGATGAAGTTAAACTCAAAGTCGACGAAATGATGGGTATAAGCACGCCTGCGGAGCAGTGACCCCTACCGGTTAGTGGGATTCTCTGTTTAGTAAATGAAGTTACCAACTATCCGTCCCGCTGTCCCGACTTGTTTATTGTCAGAGTCACAATGGCTTTGGAAATAATCGTCAGCTTTGGACAACCGGATTTTATTCGACGTTCAAAACCCTGGCATGTGACCTTATGATTCGCAAAATTGTGACGTCATTATTGGCGGACTATTCTACCGTATATATACGTCTTAATGGAAGTTCGCGAATAGAGAAAAAAAAAAAAAAATCACTTCACCTAGTCTTCTTAAAATCTGTATGTTATTTCCTGTTCGAATATTCTAGAAAGTGCTCATATGTAGAAAAGTGCAAAAAAAAAAAAACAAAAAACATACATGGATATAATTTATATGGTGCCGGATTTGGTTAAAATGCTCTGAACTTTTTTCTTCTGTAATATTTGTAAAAACTGTATGGTCACGTGCATATTTTTGTCAAACCATATGATAAAGCTAATTTTCTCCTATTCGTTATACGTTGTACATGTGAAATAATTATAATTTACGCACAAAATTGTGATGGAAAAAAATTCACATTAGCTCGTATAAGTATTCAAAATTATTAGAAACGCGTGTGAAAACTTAATTAGTTGGAGGAATATTGTAAGGATAAAATTCAACAGTTTCTAAAAAGCTATGCGTTGCGTCTTTAGATGATAATTTATAACGTAGTTGATGCATTGTGACGGAGACGTGATTCTGACGGAGGATGGTGAGGGCAGATATAACTTAATGTACTAGGTGTATCAACGGTTGTAAGACTTCGTCGGGAGATGTCCATGCCCATTTGTTCGCGCATCGAGAAACCTGAAAGTAGCGCTGACGAGGTTAAATTCATTTTCATGGCCAAGCGCAATTCCTCGGATTTTTCCACCCCTGCGGCCGATAATACTTCACTTTGTGAATTTCAATTATACAACCGCGTTGCACCCGCAGCGTCGAGAAATCGAAGTCTAGCTGTTTAACCGATGAAAGTAATTTTCTTTCAGAAAAATAGCATATTTTTATCCGATGCCGAATACAACTGTACAGGTTGTACGAGCGAAGTACAATGATTTAATGCGATTTGAGTTCTGAACTATCATCAAAGCGAATAACCCAATTTATCAAAGGTCGACGCGTCAGAATTTAAGGTTTCAATGAAACTTGCGAAGTTTGATTTGTGGCATTAGAACATTTATTGGGTTGAAACAAACGGGAAAAATAATGAAATCTAATGTCTGCTCATAAAAGATGATACAAAAAAAACATCATAAGTAAATTTATCAACTTCACGGATACAAAAAATTGTGGTTTAAGCAAATGGTTGCTTTTTAAGATTCATTGAAATTACTTTAATAATGCAAAGTCGAATTGAGCTATAAGATAAAGAACTCAACCGTTATCACTTAGCACACACGATAGTTGAGGTCAAATCGTACCGATTTCCAACTTTGAATGTATATTTCCGGTAATCAACGATGGGAGCGAATTTGAATTACGTTAGGTTATTTAGCTAAATTTTTGACCACCGCTCAATTCTTACGTACGATTGTTTACTCAAAATAATTATGAATCAATATTAGCCTGTGACATTATTCTGTTAACATCGTTAAATATTTGATTTTAAATCAATGCATTGATATTGACGATAATAAGCAAATCACAATACTTAATCCGTTACTGAAAAAATAACTGTGTCAGTAACTTTGCAGAAAATAGTTATCTGAACAAAATGAGCCACGGTATAAAAATGAAATTGAATGATACGTCATCGTGAAGCAAAGTCGGTTGTCAACACAATCGTGGACACCATTCCAGCCGAAAATGCATCGGCGATTTTTGATATTCAATAGGTAATAAACATTTTAAGATTGGATACTGATCACTTATGTTTATACACAAAACTGGAGTGAAATATTTTTCATTCTAATTTATTATTATTCGTTAACTTTTTGTACTTTACAAAGAGTGTGAATTAATGATTGTGTGGGAGATGACCCTTTCCGCAAAACTTGTTTCTGCAAGATTCGTTCCTATGGGAAAATAATTCAAATTACTTCAATAATTCCAGAATTATTTGTCTGGAAATTGCATTTGAGTGATTTACGGCACTCAAAGACTAGATTAAGTTAGGCCATATTCCAAGCCACACACATGATTCCCCGAGAAGAATGCAGAAAGGCGACTGTATCACCCCGAAAGCTAAACATGAAAAGTTGAGTTTTCACTAAATCTCGCTGTTTCAACGACCAAAAAATCGTGCGGGTGCGTGTGATGAATTTTTTGTTCGACGATATCTGAACCACGAATGATCGAATTTGAATAATTTTCTTCTCAATCGACAGGGCTTTTCTTAACTTAAAACTGATCCAATCTTAGATCTTCACGGAGATACAGTTTTTGAGTTGCTTGAATAACAAAAATGCAAAGGAAAAAGAAAACAAAATTCATTTGTCAATGTTTTAAGGGTCAATATAATACTACCTGTCACCAATATAACTATCTGACGTTAAAGCTCTGAATTGCTCGCAAAAATTCTTCTACAGTAGCTCACACCGGCCACTATTGGTCAATTTTAACACTGACAATTTCAAATAAAAAATAAAGATTCTTGTTTCCGCGCAAAAACATTTTGGAGAATCGATTCCCTCTCGCCGAAATCGCGAATTACAGAGTATTCGAGGAGACTGATGAAGGGTGATCGGTGGTGGGAAAAATATTCAGTTCTAGGGCATGTGACACTAGCCTAATAAGCTCGAACGAATAATGACTGTCGGTCGATGAGAATCCTTACAACCGCCTTTCGCATCGGTCTCCTCCCCCTGATAACTTATACCGCGATAAGTTCTTGGCTGACGGCATTCGCTTCGACGCCGGCTGCCCAGGTCGCAGAATCTTTCGTCCGCTACCTGGAAGCGCAGGTTTGCCACGAGCCCGAGCCGTTTGAAAATTTTTCGATTTATACCCTCGATCATCTCGACTAATGCGTGTAAAACGGTGCGACCGCTGCTTCGAAATCTGGGTCCTATGATTATCCACATCTGAATATTGAAATCTGTTCAACGTCTCTGAAACTTCAATTGCAAAATTTTTATAAATATCAAGACACCGTTGATATTTGTGTTGCAGCCAGGATGGATCTGGACGATTACCGCAGACACGGTGAGTTTCTCAACCTTCTAACACTGTTGTTTTCTTTCTCCTTTTGCGCTCCGTAGCTTCGATTTCCTCTCGTCTCATATTGCGGAAATAGAATTGTTTTATTTCGATTGAATCGAAATTTTGTAGCAACAGCTTAGTGACTAATAGGTCACGCAAGTGATCAAAAGTTCCCGCATCGACTAATTCTAATCGACTTATTCGATTGAAATAAAATTTACTCACGCAGAGAAAATATTGAAATCGATTTAAGAAATTTGAATCGCCAATTGTGTAACCTTGTAGTTATTAAATTGCTCCGAAAAAAATTCAATTCAAACGCAATACAAATTATTCCTTTCATATAATTATACTAATGCATGCGATAGAATAAAGTAAACTAAATTGGTTTGCTTAAAGAACGCTATTTTACTCGCTCTTATAACGTTACATTTTATTGATAAAATATATTTTATTCACTTCTGCAATATGTTTTTCCCAACTTAGATTCATTGAATAGGTTTTAATAATAAGGCTTCGTATATTATTATTATTGTTATATCGATTACGTGATGGCTAGATATAAAATGCATAAAGTTCGAAAGGAAAAGATGACGTGAAATAAATTCAAATTCAAAATTTCAAAAACCTACTCTTAACGAGTAATTTACGAACGGCCGTTTGGGTAACTAGATATATACATATATATATGTATATATTTACACCGATCATTCATTTGGGGACGAAGGATAAATGTTGGCGATAGACGGAACTCCTGGAAATCCTTAGGATTTAGGGATGGCACTGTAAGCCAATAAAGAAAATCAAGGCGCTATTACCCTGTACCTCGGTAAAAGAAATCCCAGTGAAATAGTTTAATACAGGGTAAAAAGAGTAAAAATGGTCTCAGCTGTATCGATGCTTTGCCAATAAAGTCAAATCAGAGACACGACTTATCGCTCATATACATAGAACAGGAGCCGATGAAACTGGAGGGACGACGATTCAGAAACGACGCAGAAACTCACGGAATAGGCCATGCACGGTTTATGGGAATGGTATTGCTGGGCTTACGAAACACAGCTGATGTTTCGCTACTATCGGAGGAACGTCCGTTCGTTTTAAGTGCCGCAAATTGTTACGGAGTTCGAGACGACTGTATGCGAAATAAAGATACTTTCATGCAACTGTAGTCGAAAATGTTTCTTTACCGGTTTATGGAAAACATTCTCGTGCAACGTCAAAAATTTTTTCGCACGAATACGCGGGTCTGGGTAAAGTTTTCCTTCAGCCAATTTAAGAGTTTTCACAAGCATTGCTTTTTTGTTTTTGTCTCGAGTTAGTACTAACTAGTATAACGGACTTCTAACTACCTAATACGATACGCGACATTTTTACTGGCGTATGAATTATTCCACCGCCTCGAGTGAAAACCGATTCGGTGCAGAACAACAGCTTGACCACTCGAGTGCAAGTCGATCGAAATTGTTCGATAGAAAAACACAGTGTGACGTTTAAAAAGTAATTGCAGTTTCTCCTTTGATTGGGAAGTGATTAACAACTACCGTAGACGGTGAAAGATGTTATCTCAACCTATTTCGGCCTTTTTGTTTTCTTTCAATTCAATTCTTTGTGCAAGGTGATTGGAAAATCTTGACTTTGTTTTTTCAATCCGCAGCACAATCATCCCCCCAGAATTCAAGGGAACCGGTACGTTGCGAGAACTGATTATTATTACGTAGGTTGCAAATATCGATTTTTATCTCTAGTACCAAAAGCTCTCGAGCTTCCGATAAATTCATGGTCAATGTTTCGGTACTCATTGAACACCGTAAGCCATATTTTACATAATTAATCAATTTTTTTAATGTAGAACATGTCGTCAATTTAGTAAACTTTTAGGGAAATTTAAGAAAATTGTATCGTTATTTCGCACATGACTCAGCGAAAAATGAAAAGACATGACTTCGGAAGAGAACAATACCCTACGAAGTTAAATCCGACTTACGACGCGCCTTCAGCCTTACGTACAGGCAACTGATTTAAAGTTCAAATTGATATTTGCGTCCTGTGACAATCAGTTTCCGTGACGTAGTTGACTCTTCGATAACTTTTTCGAATCCCCTAATTACTCATCATTGATATTGATCGATTATAACGAAACGTGGGCCTGACGATCGATAGGATTAAACCACGATCCGATGCCGATGAGTTTGACAAGGTAACGACGCAGCGTTTGTTTCTCGAAGGCAAGGAAATGGTCGACTACATCGCCGACTACCTTCAGACCGTACGATCTCGACGAGTCTATCCCGCCGTGTCTCCCGGATACCTTCGCAACATGTTGCCTGCCTCGGCTCCCGTCGAAGGTGAACCCTTCGAGGACATAATTGGCGACGTGGAGACCTGCATCATGCCGGGCATCACACACTGGCAAAGTCCGCACATGCATGCTTATTTTCCCGCCCTTAATTCGCCCGCAAGTCTACTCGCCGACATGCTGGCTGACGCTATAAACTGTTTGGGATTCACTTGGGTGAGATTCAGCCCTCTTTTAATCTCGATCGTTGACGTTATGTGTTAATTAAATAATGCATGTACTATAGTTGGTAAATCGATTGTTTGTTGTTATACTCGGTGAAGGGAGAAAGATTAAAACTTAAAATAGACCCGTTTTCACGTCCGCCAATCCGAATTTCACGAAGAAACCTAGGGATGTTCGCTTGGATATCGGATGAATGGTATCGATTCGTCGACATTGATTTCGAGTGATTTCTACCTCATCGTGTGATTTTCTTCTATTTACAGGCTTGCGGAGTGATTCTCTTTGATTTTCGATATTAGTATTGTAACAGATTCACGATCACTTTCGATATGGACAGAATGGCAAAAATTTACTGGAAATCAGTGGAAACCAATTAGAATGTTGGGAAATTAATGAAAATCACTTCGTAATCGGTCAGCAGACCTATTTTTGTTAATTGTAATTTTGAGCTCGAAAAATGGAATCGGCCAGATTCAAATTACTTCTTGCTTATAATTGTTTTCGATCTTTTTTTTCGCTGACCGGATAGTTAACAATGAACTTTGTAATGTAATGTAGCGCGACCGATGTTCCTGATTTTCTTTCTTCATTGGATCTTAAAATTGCGAAATTCGAAAGTGTAAATTGAAAACAGCGAACCAAACTCGACGAACAAATCCAATTCTCATGAAAAATGCAAAAATCTTTGATTTCTGTATATTGGTTGAATCCATCGATCATCTAGCTATAGAAGAATAAGAACCTTAACGTGTACCCACAGGCTTCGAGTCCAGCTTGCACCGAGCTCGAAATGATCGTGATGAATTGGCTGGGAAAGATGATCGCGTTGCCTGAAGAATTTCTCCATTCTCCGGGGCGATCTGGCGGCGGTGTGATTCAAACTACGGCCAGTGAGGCAACCCTGGTTTGTTTATTGGCAGCGAGGACCAGAGCGATCAAAGACAATCAGAAGATACATCCGGAAGAGTCAGCTACCAACATAAATGCTAGACTCGTCGGATATTGTTCTGATCAGGTGAGATGGAAGTTCAAAAAGATCTTCGCTCAAGAGTATGTCGAAATTTTCGAAAAAAAAACAAAAAAAAAACTCTCGGTCATTAGTTTCAATGCGACAAAATTGATGTTACAGTTTCGTGAATTTTCAGGAGTTCGTTTCAGAGTGAATTCAATTCAAAACTCGGTCGAAAAAGCTAATCCCCCATAAGAACGCACGCGGTATTTTGAAATATTCATAACTACAACGCAAGTTCTCTAAATTTTAAAAAATTTAACCCATTGGTTTTATGACACTCGTTATACTTGGTGTATAATTTTTTTTCCCGATCTTTTTTTTCGACTGAAAAATTCTGATTTTAAGAGCTTCCAAAAACGATGATTTGTGTAACACGTGTCAATGCGACAAGGCATTATTGATAGTCAATGAACTCATCTCGTTCCTTCATTGTTCTGTTTTTTCAAACCAGGCACACTCAAGCGTCGAAAAAGCGGCACTCATCGGATTGGTTCAAATGCGTTACGTTGAATCCGACGAGAACCTCAGCATGAGAGGAGACAAATTAGCCGACGCCCTGGAACGCGATCGCAAAGCGGGGCTCGTACCATTTTTCGTAAGTAATGAGGATTTTGAGTTCTGCAAATACTAAAGTCTGGACCTTGTTCCAGAAAAAAAAATATATACATATATATATATATATATATATGTATATATTTCCCCAATCTGAAACAGTGATCATCGACTGAAGAAATGGTTTGAAAATAGACGCGGTTTGTGAAATTCTTGCCAATTCCGGCTACAAGTTTTCCTGCACTCAATTTCTTTATTTTTATATATATATATATATATGTATGTATCAAATACTAAATCCCGAGAAGTGTTTTTCCTCATTTATCCTGCAGCAAGCTGAGCGATGTCGATGCGTAACCGGTGACGGAGAAGCAATCTTCTTACTCTCGCCTCGCGCCCCGATCCTCTGGCCCAATTAATAGCGTCTTATTGTTATTTCTGTTGTGCTGTGAGCACTCTGGTATTATTCCCTCGGCTGTTGCATCCTTTACAGATAGTTGGTCCCCGAGGGACTTTTGTGGGTAGATACCTAAGCTGGTGGGAGTTGTTATATGTACCTAAGGTTCAACCGCAAACTCATTATTTTTACAAGACTTTCGCCTCAATAAATTATATCAGCTCTCTTCTGCTGAAGGAGCTTCTCCGATCAGCTGTAGAAAAACAACATACCTATGCGTTGTTATGGCAAATTAGCCGAGTTACGTATGAAATTAATTTACTCTCAAATCATTGACGTCGTATTGATTTCTGACAAAAACATCACGAACTGCAGTTTCAACGCAAAACTGTGCGCAAATATTCGGCAGATCAGATGATGTGTCTACTACGATCGTAACACTTTGAAGCGATAACCAAAATTTGGCATTCCATTTTCGAATCATTAAAAAATCAGAAACACACGTTTCAACGAATAGAATGGATGTACGGTGACTGCAGGGAATGCATATTTTTATTTCAGGTTTGCGCAACCTTGGGCACGACTGGAGCGTGTTCCTTTGACAGTTTGAAAGAAATTGGTCCAATCTGTAAGTCGGGAGATGAAAAGAGGGGGTATTCAACCTAGGATTTCTATTACAATAGTTTGTCGCAGCACCGAGGGTCTGACCTTTTTCCCTTTTTAGGTGCTAAACACGCGCTTTGGTTACATATAGACGCTGCCTATGCAGGAAGCGCCTTTGTTTGCCCGGAATTTCGTTCTTGGCTCCAAGGAATCGAATACGCCGACTCCTTCGCCTTCAATCCGAGTAAATGGCTAATGGTGCACTTCGATTGCACCGCGATGTGGTAAGTCTTGGCCCAAGTTTGTGAATAACCCGTTTTTTCACCCTCCTCTCGCATCTGACGCGAAGAAATAACTGAAGAAACTATGAAGTTGGTGATAAAATTACATACACGGAAAATGGACCGTTTGCTTATGTCATTAGGGTGAGAAGTAGCCAAGCCTTGCATCGGACATTCAACGTGGAACCATTGTATTTGAAACACGAAAATTCAGGTAACTAATATTTATCAACAATTTTTTCACCGCAGATACAAATGAGAATAAAAATTTGAGCACTTTTACTGACCAAATTTTGTTCGTAAAATCCACAAATCTAGGTGCAAAATACTATTTTTAGTAATTCTGAGTGACTCAGAACTACTAAACATACTCATATATATATATAATATATAATTTCTCTGTCAAAATTTTATAGAGAAGTTTAAAAGATTCCAGATCAATATTTCCGGAATTTGGTGAAAATATATTTCCTTGTGAAAACCTACATTGTTTCATCTTACACTTCGCTAAAACATGCTATACAAATTTAAATACATCTATCGCGCTGTAATCAAGATCAGGACCGGATTGTCACGTTTATTTCATAATAATTAATCTCACCTAATGCAAATAGGGTTCATTTCTAGCCAGTAAAATTGTTCACCGTGGTCAAATTTCAATGGAGTCAATTAAATTATACTTCCTCTAACCTACAAAAGTAACTGGTGAATCGTATTCTAAACTTTGCTCGTTTCTTGAACCGCTGAAGCTTCGGAAAAATCCTTGTAAAATGTGTAAACTTGTAAAATTCTGTTATAAAGGCGTCCAAAAATAAAACTAGAGCTCAGTTTTAGTTTGCATCCGTAAAAATATTTTGCAGAGTTAGGTGAAAAAATTTACGAAATATTTTGAACAAGAACCAATAATTTATTTCGCACGATGCCGATGAAATTGGAGTGATATTTCATTGCTAATCATTCAGTATTCGACTGCGCAATTAGAAAAAAACCTAAATATTTTATACTGTGATTTTGTCAAAATTCGGAAATATATTTCAGGTCTGGCTATCGACTATATGGTGAGTCATTAATTGAGATTATTACACCCAAAAGAACTGAAAATTAATACACCAAGTTCGAACAAATCGAACGATAAATTGACTATAAGATTTTCACGACACAACTTTGAGTAAATACTCACTATTTTAATATCAAAGAGCGCGGATTTAGGCAAACACGATTTCTTCGATGCTTCCTTTTCATGCCGATTTGATTAATGTTAAGTGTGTTTCAGTGAACTTTTAAGATCATTTTAAATAATGCCCGTGCGTCGAATTAATCAGCTAAAAACAAGTCATTTATCATTTCAGCACTGGCAAATTCCACTATCGAAAAGGTTCCGCGCCCTCAAACTTTGGTTTGTATTACGAAATTTTGGAATCACTGGATTACAGAAGCATATACGAGAGGCAAGTCTGTGTAAAGATCACAAGTCGATTATTCTTACAACGAGTATTTCTGCCAAATGACCACAAGATTTTATTAATGGGGTGGAGCCTTGTAAAGGGTTGGAGAAGTGGATTTTAAAAATTTATACCTCGACAGCGAATAAATGAATTTAATTGCTGTTTGCTTTATTCAAAAGTCTGTAGACCGAGCTTTCTTTACATACTTTTTTTATTGGGATTAATTGATACAAAGATTTATTAGTGATAATAATATCAACGATGATGTCTCGAAAATGGCTCCACCGATTTACTTCAAATTTGAAGACAGTATTCTTGGATAGTTTATCTTCTCTGCCACAAATCGTAATAATTAATAAAAAAAAATTATGATAATTAAGAAAAGCGACCTCGTGACAAAAAGGATAAACAATCCAAAAATATTGTCTCCGAATTCGATGTGAATCCGTTGGACCATTTTAGTGAACTGCAAAATAGTCGGCGTTATGGTCAATAATAAAGCTTTCTATAGACTGATTGTAATAAAAACAATATTTGAACGAAGCTCGATCCTCACATCCTTGAATAAAAGGCACCTGAATGGAATTGAATAATTGATTGTTGAGGGATAATTTTCCAAAATTTATCCACTTTTTCGGCCGCTTACTTTTATCATATCCATACCCCCAAAAATTTTCTAGCATTGATCTTGAAGTAAGATCTAGTGATAAATGAACGATCGATCATTTGTAAAAATACAAAAATTGGGTTACTACAGGGCGTCAGATTAGCTCAGAAATTTGAAGCTCTGGTGCTGGGCGACGCTCGCTTCGAGATTCCAGCTCCGAGACATCTTGGAATGGTTGTGTTTCGTCTACGGGGCGACAATTCGCTGACCGAACGTTTGCTGAAGAGAATGAACTCGAGAGGGCGGGTTCACTGCGTCCCTGCCGCTCTTCATGGAAAATATGTGATAAGATTTACCGTGACGTCAACAAGGTGTGTACACAAGTTGAACGGCGCGTTTTGTGTCGACTATTCGTCAAGAATTATATCGACACGAAGAAAGCGCAGGTAGTTCAGCGTTAGAACGATTTGCGATGACTTTACTCTTTCCTTCGACTTAACATAGGCAAAAATCCAAATTTACTTGCATTTTTCACATATTTCTTGCCGTACCTTTTCGGGTTACCGAATCCGATGTTCAGGTCATACATAGGAATATACATAGGTACATACAAAGGAATAACAATTCGGGGATTTCAAATTCACAAAACCCATGTCTGTCATTTTGGTATTATTTGTGCGTGAGTAAATTTTGGTATAAAACTGTTTCTGTGGTTTATAAGACTTCCTTTAAAAGTGCAAAGCAGCTGAAAGCTTGGAAAACGTACTCGTACGCGAGTTCGTGGAAATATTTGCGGGTAAAGAACAACTATTTGAACTATTTTAAAATTCCAATATCTGATTTTTTCAACATCAGAGTGTCGTCGTTACAACAAATTTGGTAAACGCCGTTGAATTCAAGGATCCTCGGTCTTTAACTTGACAAGTGGGCATGTTTTCTATTACTCAGAAGTAACTGTTCATTTTTCTTCACATCTTGCATGATAAAATATCATAGCTCAAGTTAGGAAAAAATAAAACACTTGACGTGTTTCAGAACCACCGGGGATGATATCTTGAAAGACTGGACAGAAATTCGAGGCACAGCCTCTGAAATACTGGGAACGATGAACGGATCACCGGCAAGAGTAAAAGTATCCCTAGCAGGTAACTCGTTTCGTTAATTCACAATTCACACAATTACATATGTATTATTTTCTCAGTTTAAAACAATAAAAATATATATTTGATAAAAAAGGTAAAAACGTTTCAGTTCCTGTTCTAACCGTACATAATAGGCGCGTATCGACACCTTATTGCTGATAATTGGCCAAATGAAATCATGAGGATCGCACGTGATATTTTCGTTGTTTTTGACCATACGCGAGGAGGTTCAGAGTTTTTGATTTGATTTTACATTTTATCCTCGGGAACTCGAAAGAAAAAGGTATTTACTTCAACGCAATATTTTTCCTAATTTTTTCGTGCAATCTGAGGCAAAGATGAGTCCGAAATTATTAAATTTTTACTTAGTTTAACGAAATGTAGAAAAAGAACAGCTTTTTTCGCATTGAAAGTGATTTTTTTAATGTGGGGGATTTCACGTCAAATCGACGAATAAACGAGATTTTTTCCCTGACCACTTTTGATGTTTTCGCCAATTTACTCGCTTGAAATTCGTATTGAAAGCATCAAATCTGAATTTTTTCAAATTTTCCTGACCAGGCATTTTCTTACCACAGCTAGTCAAAAAATCAGCTTCTAACGATTTCTCATTTTCTCAAGCTAACATAGCTTGAAATTCACATGATACATGGAAAAAGTTCGCCATCTTTATATGAAATTTCTAAAAATAAGTTTGTGCGATTTTTCGTGCCCCGTTAAAGTATAGTTTTGATGAAAATACTTCGAAAATCTTCTATAAAAAAATAATACCCTAATCGAATTGGCTGAAATTTTCACACTGCATATCTTTTTCAATACCAAAGATTCTCTCTAAGTTTTCGTAGTGGGCGGAAAATTAGTTCAAAAGTTACAAGTAACAGTTTACATGGCGTTGTGAAATGTCTCATCCATACGTACTATAATGTCGCGTTACGAATGGTGAAAGTTCTACACTCGGTATTACGATACGCAACAAATATTTCAATTCTTACCTTGGATGAGTATGCTTCAAAGATATTGTTCTGCGGTACTAAACTCACATATCGTGTCAGGAATCGGGATAAATGATAGACCGAAGTATGCTCCTCGAGAAAAAGTCGACAATCGAGATTATAAACAAGACGCGCAACAATTGAAGATCGCGCTCGGGTGCGCAGCAATGCCACGCGCAGAGTGAGCAAATTGCTTGCCGAGTCGCGAAGTTTGAACCGAATTCTCGCAACTGTATGAATATTTGTTGATATATCTTCCGAACCACTGCATCACCCACTATGAAGTTTTCAGACCACCTTTCGCATTGAAGAAGGCATGCCGTATATAAATTGTAACCCATTTTATTAGGAAACTTTTCAGTTACGAATAATTTGCACGCATTTTGTATCAAAACTACACTGAACGGGGTTCATGAAAAATCCGAAAAAATACTCCCGAGAAGTTCACAAGAAGACCAAAAATTTTTGTGGAGGGACTTTTTTCATATGTTATTCAGCTTTTAAGCTACGTAGACGCGAAAAACCAAAACATTGTTGAAATTAATTTATTGGCTGAGTTGTGAAGAAATCATGTGTCGAAGAAATCTAAGAACATTCAAAGTTCATTTTTTCAATATGTAGTTTGATCGTGCGAAGGGGTAATCAGATTAAAATGGGTCGGGTAAACCGACCGTTCGATTTGACGTGGAATACCCCACATACGGTATGATCGAAATACTCAATTTCATCCACATAAATCTATAGCAACAAGATTTTTCGTTATGAATTCACTGCGTGAGGAATATCCAAATGCGCACCGTTGAATATTGGATTACGATCAAAAAATCGGTAGACGTTACAAGATTTAATACTAGGACATCCGGGAAATTTACGCCTATTACCAACCTGACGATATATTATTCAGAATAGTTAGACGTTATTTAACTCTCACGAAAATAACAGATTTATTTCTTTTGCAAAATTAACTACACTTGATCATCCGTATGTGAACAAAACTATCACCAATATACTGTGTAAAAATAGTGAACGTTACAGAGAGAGAAATTTCTAGTTTTGGTTACTGTACAATACTGTCCTCAACTATTTTATTTTTTACCGTGAAGGAAAAATATAGTTATGGGTACGAAATGAATACGGGTTTTCTAGCTGTTAAAAGAAAATCTGGTACGCATTTTTATTCCTTTTGATTATGGGCCTTTGGGATGTAGTTTTTCCTAACTAATACCACAGTTTGATTTATGTGCAACGAAAAATTGATGCGAAAGCCTTATTTAACCATAAGAATGTAGTAAAATAAGCAAGCAAATTAAACGCGGACAGACAAGAAATTTTAATTTTGACAACTACGTTCACGCTAACTAGTTTCTTGTGGCATATTTTTCTGTGATTCTGACAATACTTAAACTGCTATTGTAATACAAATCGTTTTCTACTCTACTAGAATTTTGTAGTAACTATAAGAATTGGAATTTTAATCCGTGTACTCGACATTTCTCCGTGTCATAATAAGAAGACACCTGTACATAAATTGTAATTTCCAGAAACACGTCAGAAAAATGAAAATTTTGGATCGAGCCTTCTGTTGGCCAATTCACCTATGTCTCCAAAAATTGTCAACGGCAGCTTCGCGGCTATATACGACACAGCCGACGTTTTCAACGAATGCATGAAAACCTTCGGACGTAATCCATCTGAAGCCATGGACAGCCCGGGTAATATGGAAAAATCCTTCAGGCATTTAATTCTCACAAAAAACTCAATTATGGCTATCAATGGTCGATGAATTACACGAATATATGTCAACAAGCATAGTGAAGGAATATCCTGGGGATTTTTTTACCCGCGGCTCTTTTTTCCCGTATTTCAATCACACCAGTTTTCCAAGATTCTTTCACTGTTTCAGCTATGCGACGTCGCATTCGGGGCATTCTGATGTCAGGAAAACAATTCAGCTTAGATTCTCGCATGGATTTAGTACAGGTAAGTATATTCAGAGCATGTAATTGCACCACAATCAAGGTACGATGGATAATTTAAAAATTGCGGTCTACACTAGAATCTCAACACCGTATAAGTTTTTTGCTCAATTGTTGAACTAATTTTCACTTTAAATTTTTGAAAAGCTTCGATCAATTCATTTTCGAATTAACTATGGACCAAATCTTTTAAATTCTTCTGACCGACACTCGTCGAGAACGATCGCGTAGAAACTTTTGATACTCGTTAAAAAATGAAAACTGATTTCGGATTTCAGGGAATTGCAACGTGTTGCAAACCTATCGCGAATTCTGAATCGGATTTGCCTTTCCGAAAAGAAGACGAAAAGTCAGCTCACGGAAAGCTACAGTCCCGTAATAGTAGAAATAAAATAGATTCGTCCATAGGTGAGTTACACCTGTTAAAGGGTTTTTGAAAATTGCTTATTTAATAAGTAATCCCTGTTCAATCATGACAGAATTCAATTCGAACTTGCAACAATTACTACAAGTATTCAGCAAACGCTTTTCACGAATTCAAAAACTGACCTTAATTCAGGTTAAGACTTAAAACTCGTCAAGTTTTGGTTTTTAGATATACTGTCATTCAACTGTTGAATCGACTGTACAAATAATACTGCGTCTTACCAATCTTACGATTCCGTATGTGGTTCATTTCCAAACTATTGCTCGGCGATAGAAGTTAAATTTTCAATTTCAGAAGACGTCATCGAATAAACAGTTCCAACCAACAGGACAAGTTGCTAGAAGAAAAGCATCTGTTTTAACAAAATAATGTGCTGAATAGAAAAATAAACATTATTGAAATTAAAACGCATGTGTATGGCCATTGCGTCTGTGATCATACCTACACATCCCGATT
Source organism: Neodiprion fabricii (assembly GCF_021155785.1). NCBI lineage: Eukaryota > Metazoa > Arthropoda > Insecta > Hymenoptera > Diprionidae > Neodiprion > Neodiprion fabricii. The sequence goes on along the minus strand of NC_060242.1, from coordinate 25,465,092 downwards.
GAACCTGTTAGATCAAATGAAATAAAAGTAAATTCTGTCTTTTATCGCTATATCTCATGGAGGTAAGTTACATCGACGTGATGATTTTTTGGTATAATTTATTATTAAAATTTATTTTGTCTCCTACATTCAATCGTTTTGTTGCATTTCCAAACTTGAGTCTATTATAATTTATTATTTTTTTTTTTTTCAATATTATTTTCTAACACGCGTAAACACATAAGTTTTTTAACTTTGTTTGAAAAGAGCGTAAAATTATCAGTGAGTAAAAACTTAAAGGTACTGATATTTAAAACTTATTTTTAGAAATGAAGCATAAACGAGAAATGGCTGTGTACAAAACAATACATTATATACCGAACATATAATATATTCCGAACACAGTTTTTCTTATTCACACACATTTATATATATATATATATAAATCTGTGCAGAAGTTACTAACGATTTGTCATTGCTGCTCTTCGCTATTTTGGTACGCGAGTTCTTGGCAATATTCGTTCATATCGAACTCCTTGGCTGAGGTTACAAACGGACCGTTGAACACACAGTGAACAGTTACAGTTTCTGTATATAATAATGCAGGCAGCAGCTAAAATAATAACGATGAAATACACTTGTTAGACAAGATATTCCGATTGGAATTAGAAACTTGCTTGAAACAATATTCCAGATTTATTCATTTGTGATTCATGCTGATTAATTTATTCAAAATTCATGTTACTTTCTCGATGTTTGTAATGTTTGGAATTACTGTAGATTATAAAAGTTGTCAAGATATTGCAGAGAAATGTAACACTGGTTAGCAAAAAATTGAGAGTAAAACAATTTGTACTCCAAACTAATTTTCGTAAATCATTGAGAATGACATCTGAATTGCAATGAAATGAAGCTTGAATAAATTAATTGCCATGATAGTTGGATTAACGTACCTTTGGCGTGAGCAAGAAGTACTGAGATCCATTAGATTTGCCTGTGATATTAACAATCAGTTCGAAGATTCGACGCTCGTTGATTGCGTCCATACCCTGAAAATAAATATTAAAATAACATGTTCGTGAGAACGTTGAATTTAAGAGTGTGAAAAACTGTAATAACTAATTGAATCACATGTTTGAAATACCAAACACGAAGAATCTAAGATCAATCAATTTTTACTTATCTTTTCGGAATTCATTATGATAACCAATCACTAACTTAGTGATATGTAGTAAGATTTATGAACAGCACAACACCAAAAGCTAATAATAAGTCCCACCTGATTGATTTCATCGACACAACGGAATGGAACTGTCGACAATTCTTGTAAGGCGATCATGTATATCGCGGTAGTTACTGCTCTTTCCCCTCCACTTTGATGCGTTCGCGTTAATTCTTGAAGTTCATCAGTATCACGAAATTTTACTCGAATCTTTAGTCCGTATTCTTCAAAATCCATCTATGTCAGAGCATTATTCAAAAAATTGTTTCTAACAATTACAGGAATCAAATTTCAATTTCATAAAGGTGCCAGACCTCAACAATTTCCCAACTAAAGGCTTCAGGACAATGAGAAAACAGGAAATGTATCAACTTGTACAAAGGTTCTATGAATGTAGCACGCTTGATTTTCTTATTTTGGCCAACTTGAATTATACGGAAAATCGATAAGTCAGCAAGGAGGAATTTGTAGGATTGGACAAAAATTACTCACAATATTTTCTCCATGAGTTATAGATACTTCTCCGGCACAATTCAGGCTGGCTAGATATGAACTAAAGTTTTTATCTATATCCTCAACTAATTGTTGCAACGGCGGTATCCATTTCTTGCGAATATTTTCCATCTCTTGATTAATGTTGTGAACTTCAGCAGTCTTTGCTTCTATATATTGTTTCAACTCTTCAACGTCAACTTTTACTTTTTCAAACTCTTGAAGAACCTGTTATGCAATGTCAAAGTAAGTTTTAGAAACATAAATTAATCAATTTACCAACGAATTGCATACTACTTCGTCGCTAACGAAGTAAATACGAGTAGCAGGTTGAAAAAGCTGAGGAATTTCTGGAGATTATAGCTCAACAAACAATTATTCAATTCCATTGGGGTTTGTTTTATTAGAACGAATGTAGATCAAGCTTTACTTAGATTTTTTTCTTATAATGAATCAACCGAAAACATTGTTATTGGAAATAACATTGACCAATTCACTCGGTGTCATGTTTTGGGGTGCCCACGTTATCTCAAAAATGGCACACTCGATTCACTTCGAATTTAAAGACAGCATTCTTGGATAGTTTAGCCTCTTTGCCACGTCGGAAATTTTTTCCAATTTTTTAGGTAAAAATGTATTCTTTTTCTTTCAATTGATAAAAAAAAAGTGAGGCCACGGCTAAGAGGCTAAATTATCCGAGAATACCGTGTCGAAATTTAAAGTAGATCGGTTAAGTAGTTTCTGAGATCGCGGGTAGGACAAAATATATGGTTGACGTCACTTTTACTGAAGCCTGATCTATATACTTTTGAATAAAAGAAACGCTAATGATTTGAAAAATGTGTTTTTAAGATGTAAATTTTCAAAATTCATCCACCTCTTCAGCTGTCTACTCTTATAACCCGCTTAAATGATTTCACACTCACATTGTCTCCATCTGCATTGTTACCCAAACAGAAGACTTTTGCTTGAGATACTTTTAATTCATCATTAATATCTTCAATATTGTTAGGCAATTTTGAAAAAGCTTTGTTCAATTTGGCAAAATCTTTATTTTGGGGTTCAAGACCATTTGTCATAACCTTGGCAGCTTCTCGCAATCTGCTTGCTTCGGTTCTCAAGGGCTGTAATTCCATTTCACATTTACGAACAGTTCGTTCAGCTGCAGCGCATCTTTCTTTCATCTCACGATATTCATTTGTTTTGGCAGCTAGCGTGCGTTGCAATAGTTTCATCTCCAACTTAGAATGAGCACCGTTTTTACTGGTCTCTATGTATTCCTCCAAAGCTTCATTATATTTCTTATAAACTTTGATTTGCGCTTTTACGACAGCCTAGAATTATCATCGTAATTACATTCAAAGGCATATACGATTATAAAATAGGAGAGTAATGAGTTATGGCCATATTACAATTTTGCAGATATGTGTAATTAGGCAATGTATACTAAAGTTGACAAACACTGATTCGCGTATGTTTCGAAAAATCTAATAAAATTTGGGGGAATGCAATCCTGTTTAACCAATACAAGACATCCACACTTACCTGAATTTCTCTCTTACACGTTTCCTTGATTTCTTCGATACTCGTTCTCTGCGCCTGTAGCAAATCGATTCGTTGTGTTGTCATCGCGATTCTGGATCTGACTGTCTTCATTTGTTCAATGTGATGCTGACACTGTCCTCTTTCTGCCCTAAGTTCTACCATTTCTTTCTCAGCGTCCTCGAGTTTCTTTTCAATTGCTACAACTTTTTGTGCTACTGCTGTCTTACGTTCCACAAGTAATCTCAATCTAAAATAAAGATTAGAATATCATTTTCGTGCAATAATAAGTGCGCAACCATTCAAATTTTTACCGTTGTTGGATGTCATTCAGCTTATCGGTATCCAGGATTACAGAAAGAGAACCATTGCCTGCAACGGTTGACATTTTGGTGGATTTTTCGCGGGTGTATTTAGACTGAGATACAAAGTATGATTTATTTCCTGCAAGTTGTAGAGAAAAATTGTATTAATGAACACATATGAGGTGATCCGAAACGTCTGTATCCCTTTGTGACGTTGGATTCCTTGTGAAAATGTAAGACAAAAATTATTGACGCATGAACAAACAACAGTCTTCAAAGTATGTAAGGAAAATAAGTACAATTATCACTATTCTTTCATTACCGTTATTTGAAGCTGCATCCAAAAGTCCAAGACTTATTTTGTACAAACTGTAGGTGTTACTAGGTAAATCTTCAAGATAAACTACACAGGTTTATTACTGTTTCTACGAAATTAGAATGCATGCTAAATGCACAACACGATTACTTTGATAAAAATGATTTTGGTAACTAATATTGAAAGGTGATTAAAGTGAGGAGTATTACTAATGATACCAAATTTTTGTAACATTTTTACTAGGAATCCAGTGGTACAAGTGTAGAATAACTATATTGGGTAAATAATTTTACTAATAATACATACGACTATAAAAGCAATTTATTGCCCAAGGAACGTCTTGAGCGTTATTTTCAACACTGTCATTCCCCACTGGTATGTTGTGTATTCGATAGTTCATTACCAAATAGTTGAGAATAGTCTGAGGGGCGTCGACAAGTGAGCTCAAGTAGTACTCAAAGCCATATTGTGCAATATTCTCGATAGGTATATTAGGATTCATGTTGATTATTTTGTCAGGATCTGAATGAACGCAATTGATTTGGAGTTTTTCCTGATCTCTCAAAAACTGCATCAGCAAATTCATGTCTTGTTTGTTCTCACAAACAAATGCGCATAAATCACGATTTGAAATAATATTCTCGAAATACTTTGAATATTTTGCACTTTTGACGTTAATTTTGATTAACATTGGTTCGTGAATTATGCGAGAAAATTTGTCAGTGTTCTCTCTCAACCATACGACAGCCTTGTATGCATCCTGGCTCCTCTGCCTCAACAACGCTAAACGTTGCCTCTCCACATCTTTGACAGACTGCAGCTCTCCCTCAAGGACTGGAATCCATTGCGAATATCATTTTTTCATTAAAACGTAAACGAGTGAGATATTTTACTGAAATTCAACGACTTAGATTCATTACTTTCAAATCTCCAAGTAAGAATTGAAAGACAATTTAAAGTACCGTTAACATTTCCTGGAATATTATGAATTTTCTGATGGATAGGCTATGTAAATATACAGGAAAGTTTCTGCCCAGCTATAAAGACCAAACGGGATGAACAGAAAAGCTATACGTTTTGGTTGTTCAAAAAACACGACTGACAAGTTTCGGTATAGCAACTCTTGACCAGTATTCATCTAAATTTAGTATTTCCACATAATTCAAAGTGGGAGAGTAACGCAATTCAAGAAGCTGTTAAAAATACATAAATTTTAGAGGAAGATGGCTTAATGTGCGAGGAAAACCTCGAGTTTTAATTGTACCAGGTCGAAATTCGAGAATTGCTAGCCTTTGCGATGCTTTAATATGTTTTTATAGGATTATAGGATTTCTGCTAATGCCTACCTCGTATTTGTGACCTGATCTGATCCTCCTCTTGTTTGAATCTATGTACGTGACTTGCGAACTTGTTTATGAAAGCTCTGTGATTTTCGATACGATGTAATATATCTTGTTGTTTTTCCACCAGGGATTTCTCTGAAACGAGAATCATATACCACAATAGATAATTTTATTGTAACGCAAATTTATTGCCAACATATAATGAAAATTTACTTTGCATTATTTCTTACCATCTCCAAACTCATTGGTAATAAGTTCGAGATCATTTTCAAGCTTGCTTTTCATCTGTTGTGCATTGGCAATCTCCTGATCGCGAGTTACTTCTGCATGTATTTGAGCCGCAAGTGATTTGTCTCTTTCCTGAATTTTTTCTTCGTATGATAAAAGTTGATCAACCATACTCCTCAAGTTGCGAGCTTTAGTCACCAATTGTTTACTCTGAAACAAACGAACTCTATACTGTTGTAACGACATGAAAGGGAAGACTGAGCCACCCGTTGCTTACAGCAAAATAAATAAAGCACTTTGGGCAAATTAAGAAAAGATTAAATGTTAAGGTAAATATTCATTATCTAAATTTCCTTTAAGATATCAATCGAATTAGTTAACATACGAAATTATTGAAACTTGCAATAATTAAGTTCCTTTAGAGCATGATTTACTTAGGAGTTTTATTTTTTGATGATAGATCAAAATCCTCTGCATGTTTGTAGAATACCAATCTTCTCACCAAAATCTTATCAGCCTCAATGTTTCAAAGGAACTCAAGACGGCAATTTTTCAAAGAGTACTTACTTGTGAATTAACTGCACGCTCAGCATCACTATAACGAGACGTTATCTTGGTCACATCTTTATCAATTGGTTTCATAGCTTCTCTTAATTTTTCTTGTTCTTTGGAAGCTGCATCCCACTCTTGCTTTGCCTATAAGAATCAAGATCCAGACAATGTAGATTCACTGTTGGATTGGATATACAGATAACTTAAATATTTCGTTCCCTGCAAATAAATAATTTCGTAAAATCTAAATCAGATGTGATATGAGATAAGTTTTCTAAATACTTGAAAAAACAGTAATTTAATTCAAAGAAATGATGAAACGCAGCTTCGAAGTCTCTAAATTTTGTTTTTTACACCTCATTATTGCTTCCGAATTATTTTGTAATATATTTTTATGCATTATGTCTTGAATTGTAGTAAACTTGTAACGCTATAACCTTTTGATTTGAACCACGGAAATGTAATTTACTGTTAATCTCGTTTCCACTAGTTTTTCAAGTGGGGTCCAAAAATCATAAAAGTATGAAATTAAAAAGTTACTGAAAACCTTGTTCCAAGTCATGTAAGAATTCAGCAATTCCCATCAGTAATTGCAGACAATTACCAAATTTTTTGGGGCAGCAATCTCAGGGCTGTCAGTTTCGTTACAAAAATTTGCCCATGGCTGATTGTCTTCGTTTAATTTTATGTTTATTCTTTATGTTATGGTCTCATATACGCTTGTAGTTATTATACCCCTTTTTTGTGAATACGATAAAAAAAAACTGATTTAATATCTGTAAGAGCAGTAGCACAAAGTAATAGTTCAGTAAATTTTTAGAACAAATAAAATAGTTTATAAAAAGAAACTAGAAGTTTTAAAACCGTGTCGATAGTTTCAAGAAATCGATGTATATTTTTCAACTTTTCAAGATTATTTAGAAGATCCCATATGACTCTTGGTTCTCTGATACACCCTACCACAGCTACCAGATACTCGGTTCAAGGAGGTAAGTTGGCTAAAAATCTACTTTTTATCAATTTCATGTAGACATTTCACGTATATTACAATCATAAGTTACGAAGACATTCTTAAAAATATAATGATAAAAAACACTGAATTTATAAATGAAAGCTTGTTGCATGTCACATGGTTAAAAATCTAATAGATTTCTTTCATTTCATTCTACAATGACTCGTTTTATTCAAAAGACTATTTTCTACAGAATTACTGGAACAAAGTTTCTTGTTTTTCAGTAGTCAATTCAATATTACCATTTGTTGATTATTCAATTAATGTGCAACTATCTAAATTTAACCACAACTATATATTCTTAAAAGCGCCATTCATCTCAAATAATTGTGTACATAACATGTGAAAATTGCAAGTTATGATAGTGAATTGTTTTCAGTCTCGTTGTCAGATATATTTAGTAACTTACCTCCATTAATTGCTGACGACCTTGATCGTACTGGAGCCAAGCTTTTTTTTGTTTCAGGTTTAAGATCTTTGTCTTGATAGCAGTTCGTTCTTTAATACCGCCAACAATCTCCTTCAATCTATCGTACTTTTGTGTCTGTCGTTCAAGCAAGTTACCTTTGTTAATCAGTTGTTCCTGCAGATCAATGTGTCGCTTTCGATACTCTTTCAGCTTAGTGTGATATTCAAGCAGTATAGGGTCTCCCACAGATCGTTCTGTGTTTTCGAGCAGCTCTTGGGGATTCATTTTAGAAAAATCTTGAACTTTATCTTGTGGCAAAAACTGACACAGATTGTCAACTTGAATGTTGAGGCTCGTGGTCAATTGTTCCACCTCTTTCAGGCTTACATGTTTTCCATTAAGCATCCATTGCGTATGTCCATCCGACGTTATCGTTCTGGTGACAATATGATTTTTTTTCCCTGGGTTTTTCAACTCGATTTCTATTTTCCCTTTCTGCCGACCAGATTTCACATACTCTCCCACATGTAACGCTCTTCCAATAACTTTTGGTTTCCCTCCCAAGCCCAGGACTATGGCGCACACAATTGTAGACTTACCTGTACCATTGGGACCAATGATAACGTTTAGATTTCGGCCTGGCTTTATTATCGCATGATCGTAGGTCCTGAAATCCATAAATTTATGTGATCAACACTGTTGTATCAGTAAATATCTGCAGTGGGAGTTACAAACATAGCAATAATAATGGTAAGATGAAGATTATTCATCTCTCATCTCGAGGATCTACATGATGAGGTTAACATTGATGAAATGAGAAAATAACAACTTTGTCAGAATTTTCCATAATATGTAGCAAATAAATAGGTCTGTATACAAACTTACACAAAATTTTCAACGCATATCTTGACAATAATGCCACGTTCAACATTGCTATTAGCCATTGTAAATTGGTCAAGTGATTTTTAAACTCAAGCAAACTGCACTTGGCATGTATCATTTTTATCGAAAAACCATTGCTAGAGTTAAAACGAATCTCACGATCAAATGCTTGTCTTCGATCTTACACGAGGTTCAAAACTTTTTATTTTTGCTTCGGTACTACGTACTCCGGTGTGAATATCCCACGGCGACCCACGACGCTGGACGCATACTGCCTTTGGTTTGAAGTTGGCACCAGATGAATTTGTCCAGTTTTGAAGTCGCAAGCCCACTGAGGTGTAGTACCACTGATATATATCAGTGTATGTAGTACACAGTGAATGTAGCCACTTCTAGAGGTTGACAGAAACCACGCTGAATGTTTCTCATTCCTAATTCAATTTTTTTTCATAGTGTGATAGATTCAATTAGCTTATCAGTTTCGTGTTATTTTAGTACTTCGTACTGTGCGGGTATATCTGTTATCGGTCGTGTATATTATCCGAATAAAAATGCCGGGAAAGCCTGAAACGAGCCTGAAAGAAAGTGTTACATGTCAAGAAGCGGAACAAACGGCGAACGATTACCACGAACAAGTTACACGTGAATTAACGCAAACCGATCAGTTGAATAAAAAGTTGCTGACATCATTTCTTGAAAGGATGAACAATTCGTCGGGAGAATTCAGCTCTCAAATAGAAAATCAGGAAAAAAATGTTGATGTTTCGAGCCTTCGAGAAAATGAGTTCTAATAGACAATCCGTACCCTAAATCGTTTCCGTATACTGTTACTAATAACATTACTGTATATACCTTTCATTTTGAGGTTATCCCCATGATCGCCCAACTTTTCGTTACGGCCGCTCTATCCGCCATTTTCACACACCTTGACCGAATGATTGGCGGGAAAGCGGTAGTTGAGTCCTTGGTTGACATTTCGATACAACGATCACCAAGTTCCCAATAACGACTTCGAGTGCTTCGGTCCGACAACAAAGAATTCTCTGTTGCTATCAACCTGAAATTGGATTTTCCGATTTTAAGATGTCCGTGGCCGAATTGTCTGATCCTGAAGACAGTTTGCTTCCGAATGATGTTGACGATGAAATCGGGTCAAACACAGGTGGGTACGCGTCGGATGAAGCGATCGAGGATAATTCGAACTTGCCAGAAAACGGAAATGACTCGGACAATCCTGATGGTTCAGGACAAAGGAGGATCGATCCATCAACCTCGGGCCAGAAACGTATCGTGCGAAACCCTCAGCCAAAATTGGATGCTGAGCGACTGAAGGGGCCAAAAGGGATTCACATGATCGAGAAACACTTCGAGAACTTTAAATTTGAGGGAAAAGGCTGCGAGAAGAAAGACCTTGATCGGATGATGAACAAATTAGAATATTGGGCGCACAGAATATTTCCAAAATACGAGTTCGATGACTTTCTAGGCAAGGTTGAAGTCTTGGGGAACAAAAAGGCAGTTAAAACACATCTGACAAAAATAAGACTTGGAATGTTGACGGATGAAGAAGTCGCGTTGAACGACGTAATGGAGGAGGAGGATGAGCCCGTTCAAGACTCCGCACCCATCGATGAGTTTGACGCCCTGATTGCTGAGGAGCTTGAGAAGCAACGTCACTCCGTTACCCCTCAACGACCCCATGCCTCCATTGTTTCGAGCAATTCTAATGCAGCAATTGGAAAAGCTATCGCAACATCCCACCCAGACATTACCGATGAAATGAAAGAAAGAATGGAGAGGAACAGGCAATTAGCAATTCAGAAAAGACTTGCCAGAATCAAGGCCGAGGAGGCGAAAAAAATCGCTTTGGAAAGAGAAGTGATAGGAAGTCAAGAAGATGTTGCTCCAATGCCAAACCACGAAAGTACAGTAACAGATTCAATCGGTGAATAATTCAAGTTTGATTTTAACATTAAGTTATCACATCACTTTCATCGATTCCCAGGAGAATATTCATGGGTAACATTTTCAATAACTGTCCATGTTTAGCAAAATATTTTATGAAAGAAATTTAGTAAGCCCCGTTGCTTTTACAGAAAATAATCCAAACATACCAAGCTGAATATCTGGTATCAAAAACTGTAACAGTCTGAATTGCCAAGAAAAATTTATTTATCCACAATATTTTATAATACAATATTTTCAAAATAACATTTCACTTATTTTGATGGATTAAATGGTGAAGTTCTAATTTTAGAACTACTACGTTTCAGATTTTATATTTTCAATGTGAAAATTTCTATGAGAAAAATGTTTGTAACCTTGAATTTATTACACTTTACCTTGCCACGCAGACTTTGAAGCCCATTGTTTCTTAATATATTCAAGTATTTACACTTCCGTTTTTTACATTATTGGGCACGAGCGATATATTCATATGTACAGTGATCAATTTGTCTTAAAAGCTGTAAACTCTGCACATCGAGAGTAAAAAGCACAGTGTTTCTGTAGAACTACTATTGAATCGAAAATCTATATCTAGGTTGATAACTAAGAATCTTTGGGTATACTCATAAATTCTGTACAAAATTCTCTACTCTGTAAGTATACCATAGGATCTCTTGAAGCTTATCTTTTCGACTCACTGTGGCAGGAGCATACTTATAGTCTTTAACGCAAAGCATGAATACACTTTAAGTAAATTGCAGGTCTATTTCAAGAGCTCGTGGTGAATGAACCATTGCTTGACGCATGTTAAAGTTAGGTATATAGATAAATAAATAGCATTTAAATTACGAATATAAAAATATTTAATAAAAAACGTAGAATTTTATAACTACTGTTTTTTATTTGCACAACTTAAATTTTCTTGAAATGTTAAAATTCTGCGAATTTACTAGGCGAGAGATTAATTACACGAAGATATAATATAGCGGGGAAACGTCCACCTGATTTTCAAGTATTCGATAGAGTTCCAATTTGACGCTATATCTCCGTATTTCATGCCAAATTTTCACTAAGGTATTACAAAATATGTATGCAGCTTTGGAATATTGCAAGTTTGAGTATTTTTGAAGAGACTCCGTTCGATTATGGGTTGCGAAGCGCAAGAAGTTTCGCTACTGCTTTATATAAAAAAATTCAAGGATCGCTATTGTATACTTATCTGCCGCGATTCCACAGTCTTAATTTTTTTATGATTTTCAATTATGACTTTATAAATGCAATTATAATAGATGTGGTGAAAAAAGATTGTTTGAAACGATACCAACGTCCATTAGTCATCCTAATCGATTCTAACGAATTATAACAGAATACACCTTATAGACGTCTCGGGTATTTTTTTTAGACCTAACTATGGTTTGGGTTATTTTAAACGATCTGGAAAAGCCCATTTCAAAGGCACGCTCGTGCACTAAACTGCTAAATAAGAGAAATTAAAAACAGGAAACGTGGATGTGAGTCAAAACTCCAAATGGTTGGAATTCAGGTTGACGACTATGTGGCATCTCATCGGTTGAAACGGTCGTAATACCGGACGAATTGAAAATATTTCAACGCATCAATATCCTTACTGGTTCGAATTGTCGAGTGTTGAAACTTTCAAACGATTGTAAGGAAGTAAGAAAACCTTGCACGAAGCATTTATTCAGGTAGGGCCTTAGAAAATTTTCAACAATTTTATCATTCTTCAGTTTGGCTCTCCTCTAGATGATTCATACCACAGATTCGAAATTCTAGCGTTCCGCAACGTGGTTACACCGTTCATAATTTTCCTTTTAATAATTCGAACTAACACGAGATTGGTGAAAAAGAAAGTCAATCCGAAAAGTAATTTATTTCTGAATTTGAGCCCAAAACCCAGTAAATGTTTCAGTAAAATATCAAGATCGCCATGAAAAAATCGCCGAGCATTGAATCTCATACGACAGTGTAGTTATTCATCCGATTCCTTAGCTTATAATACGGCGTATCTAGTGACGTGTGTCGCACCAGGCTTGAAATACGAGGATTCTCGCCGCGGCCACGTGCAAGCCAAACATGAGATAAGAAGCGCATATATGCACAGATATCGCGATCACGGTGCATGCCAGTAGATGATACGAGTATCGCGCCTTGGTGCCTAGGCAAGTTCCTAAACGCACGATCGTGGATCAACTTTCCCCGGATGAAACGGCCCAGCAGCTTTAGTGCCTCCGAGTCTTCCCTGAGATTCGTCACGTCACATAAGGCTGTTGGTCGCGGTGTTACGAGTCAATTTACGCGCAACCTGTCAAAACACGCTGTACGCACGTCCGCGGTTAATTAGTTTCCGGATCGTTGACTCCCGCCCTGAATGTGCGGTCGTATCGCGACTGCTCTCACGTGCGCAGCCAAGCGAATCGAGATGACTTACAACGTCCCGGCTGTCGTTGCGATTGTAAGAACGGTAATTTCGCTCGGCCTCCTGCTTCCACCCGCAGCCTCAAGGGCCCTGGAATTTCCGCCAAGCTTTCCGCTGCCGCCGGCCGAAAAAGCTTCGATGCCCGCCGATCACAGACGGACATCCAGAGAGCTCGAGGAAAGCGCCATCGCCGCTCTGTCGAAGCTCGCCAACCTTCGATTTTCGAGTCCCGAAACGGTTCGGTCTTTAGTCCCAGAAGAAATGGCGCCACCGGAAGCGGGGACTAACTTCCGTGAACCATCGCCGATTGCCGATTCGCCGGTAGAGTTTCGGCGTGCCGAGTTCAAACCGAGGAAGTTCCAGTGCCACCCGATCGAGGATATCTTCATTCCGGCGGTTGGTAAGAACGTTCCGGCGTACATCTGCAGCCTCCAATCCCGCCGGTTCGTCATCTCGAGCGAGAGATTCGCTCAGGACTACAGGAACCACCTCGAGGTCGACGTCGACGAGACGACCTTTCACCGGCTCCAGGCACACGGTGACACAAACGGTACTGGAAACTCTGTCGCTAATGTCATTCCAGTTACCTTGACGCAGCGACTGGGCGAACAATTTTACGGGATTAGAAAGAGCTAGGAAAACCCAGAGGAACTTTTTTCGTTTACTCGTCAAGGTGTTTTAGATATCGTAAGGTGATTAATGAATCCGGGGAACTCCGGTGCCGGTTGACACATTTGGCGTGTCGTTATTACCCGGCCAAATTACATTCGACTTGCGTACAACGACAAATTATTCTCGCTTGTTGTCTTTGCGTCGATGTGTAGATGTCGGTTTCCGGTATTTACTCACGCGATTCATACGATAAGAGACACCAGACCCCGGATGTTAATTTGAGACCATAAAATGTGTACCATAAAATGTGTGACATCTTACGCATTATGTGACGAAGGAAAAATATTTTTACCTTTATTTTAATACTGTGTTGAAAATCGACTGATAGTGTAATGTATCGTATGAGCAATGAAAGTAAACACATCAAATAAGTAAGAAATAAAAGTTTATAGACGTGAATAATATGCGATCCGATCATCGCCACTTACACATGTGTCGTGACAATGATCATGCCGCGTTTGACGTCATTCTTAATGCCCGACGACATTCCGAAATTAGCCATCACGCCCACGATTTTTATACATTTTTCAAGTATGAGTAATGATTGCAGTTAAATACCGATAGAAACTATTCCTGCATACAATACCGAAAGATCTGAATAAAGCGACACGATACTGTCCGTTGAACTGTTACACATACCTAAATTTGGATGTGGAAAAACTACATCTATATCTGTAACTCGGTTACCCTTGACACTATTTGTTCGTGATTTTGTACAATTTCTTATGTCCCCTTATAGTTCAAAATGATTACCCTAACTAGAATAGTAAATGGAGAAGAGTAATGAATGATGAGTGAGTATATGGCAGAGGTCTGGCGCTGCGCGCATGTTGAATTATTGAAACTTAGTTTCTACCGTGATTTTTACACACAGGTGCTAAGCTGATTATTACAATTTATCGATGACGTCACGTGCGAGGTTGTTTAGAATTCTTCCTAACTGCTAATGCAAACCTGGCTCAAACCGTACTTGATGAGTTCTATAATAACAAAATCAGGAAAGATGTTTTTTTTTCAACGATTCGAAGACTACGTGTGATTTGTTTTCGAGAATAACATCATTGTTGAATCGACGAAACTATAAAACGTGCGTTTGTAGGCAGTACACAATAATTACTTGTAGAAAATGCTTGATAGTTTTATAAATATTATTTAATAATTTTTTTGGTTTTTTTTTTTTTTTTAATCATTATTTTTATAAAAGTCCGTCTTAGAAATAAAAATGTAGCATTCAATTTGAACGTGTTTTTCTTTTCTGCGTTTTCTTTCGTACGAAACGTGTAACATTAACAATTCGTTACTCGCAATTATTGATCAATTTCAATTAATCGGATTCTCTCCCAGCTGACTTCGCAGCGTTTTATAATCAGCTACACCGTCACGCATAAAGTTAATCAACGAAGCTTCGTTTTGGCAATAGGTAATTTGGCTCCTCCTTGCATTCTTTGCTACAGCTTAACACTGGGTTACGTTACGTTACGTTAACTTAACCAGCGTCATTCACTCGGATACGTTGGCCGCGGAATCATCAGACGCAATGCCGCTGCTCTCAAAGTTATCTTTGTTCCCGTTTGACAAGCTTGAAGAATGCTCGCTCACTGATTCTGCGCTATTGATTTCCCCCATGATGATCATCGGCGAGTTGGCTTCCGGATGACCCTCAGCCGGTGTTCCAAAATCCTGACTGTTGTGTTGCTGCGGTATTTCCGCCGGCAGCTCCGGGTAGTTCGGATTCAAATCGGCAGCGTCGGTCGGCTTGATTTGATCCGACTTCTCTTCAGAACCGAGCTTGTCCGAGTCCTCTGCTTCCTTGGCTGGGACGCTGTTCAACTGAAAAAAAAAAGATATTGGTTCCATTGTTTTATGAGCTTAATTATGGAGGCCGTTTTGGAAAATTGACACGCGTTATTCCAAAAACAAAACAAGCCTCGAACCGGTACACACAGAGAAAATATTTGGTCAATTTACAAAACATGGTGTGTAAACATGGCAACAGAAATATTTTATTGACTTAAACTAATCTTATTTGTCTCAACAAAATAGTGATCACATCGCTGATTCGGACCGGTATTGAGCGAGTCTGCATTTTTTGAATCAGGGAAACAATTCTTTCGCCATGTTTCGTCGCCATCTTTACTAAATTCAATTTGTTTCTTGTGTGTAGACACGTGTGTGCGTAGACACTACTTGTACTTGTAGTTTCGGGCTGTAATGAATTCTCTGCAATTCTGGTTGATTCAATATCGCTGTTGAACATAACCGTACGTCGAGCATCCATCATTTGTGTACTTTTCTTTGAATTCCTGCAAAGTCGCCATGTCCGTCAATATTCATCCTATAATCACCGTATTTATTCTTAGAACGTTTCAAGAAGTACAAGTCGTCTTTTTATCATGAATGTTAAAAAAAATAGTCTTCTAAAGTTGTAATCTAAAACTATAGCCTTACAAGTTCATGCATCTCTGTGGCTAAAAGTATGTTTAAAGCACGATATACGGATACCTCAGTACGGTTACCGTTGTCATCTACTTTCTCGCATATCTATGCGAATTTTATTCCTGTTGCATGTACAATGCAATTATCACAGTCGTAATACACGTTTTGTATTTCTAGGAACGTCTTTACTTTCAAGTTTTCGAGTCTATTATCACGAAGTTCATAAGTTGGGCACGGTTATATTACGTGTTGGCTTGGCGTAAAATAAAAAAAAATATAAAAGAAGAAGGAAATGGATCATTGTTGCCCGTAACTACGCGATCAGTTATACAAATTGTTTTGGTCATTGAAGGGATAGTCGTACAGGGTCTGTATGATCCACGTATTTTCGAATAAAATCAACGCCAATGGAATTGAATAATTGTTTGTTGAAATACAAATTCTCAAAACATTCATCCACCTTTTAAGCCACAATTGTACGACCATTCGAGCATCACATCGAGTCTCCTTATCCATTTTTTTTTCGTAACATTCAATTCGGTTCATGCTGGAATCCATTTAAAAGGTGTCTTTGACTATCTACCTCATTTGCGCTCTCCTCGGAGAGGGAAATCGGTGGCACTTTTTCCGCCTCGGAGGTCTGTTCATCCTCGTGTTCCTGGGCAGTGAGAAGCTGCGGTATTCTGGACCTGTTCACCTCCAGCGTGACCGCCTCGGATTTTTTCTCACCGTCCGATCGGTTCGTCTCCCGGCGTTGCACCGCCGTTGGCGCCGGCTCGTCGAGGCTCAAGACCTCGGCGTTTGCATCGTCGTTTTTCTGCTCAGCGCCTAATTCGTTGAGCTCAAATGCGCCCGGTGTGCTTTTTTCGACCTTGTCCACACCGTTCGAAACCTGCTCGTAGTCAACCGGCTGCAGAGCGTCCAACGCGATCGGAGATTCCTTCAGGTTCTGTTCAGGGTATAACGTATAAACAAGGGTGGAAAAACTTAGCGAATGTACGTATATCGGAAGGGTTTCATGAATTACAGGCATACAAGAAACCCCTTCATGCCCTCTGTAGTCACTTCTCACTATGCATCCTCGCGGACCTCCAGCCTAGGCAGTTCTAGCTGCATTTCTCGAATGCAATAAATAAACACATGGAACCATATATGCGTGTAAGCGTTACAGGTACCTTAGAAGATGAGTGCTCAGCGAAGGCCTCGGCGAGCGCGAGGTTAATATCCTCCAAGGGTTCATCGCCGTTTCGGATGTAGACCGGAACGTACCCAGGAATTGACGGCAAGTATTGCAGAGGTAGGGTGTCTGTATGCAAAATTTAAAAAAGAACGTCATTATAATGTTTATCAACCTTTTATTTCTCGCAAAACTTGTCAAACAACTATCACTACTTTTTATCGACGCAAGTAGTGTTCTTTTTATATGTATATGTATAGTTTGCACAAAGAGAACCAGAGGAAAAGATTCTCACGGAATCGTGTGAACTAGCGATATTTTTTTCTCAAATCGATTTGGATTCAACTGAAACTCTAAGGATTCGACGATTCTACCGCAATAAATATGAAGTTCAATTTTTGGTCAGGTCGAACCTTGTAACGTTGTATTGCACAAACCTACTTCATACTTTGTACTAGCATTACTGTAACTTCAACCTCGTAATTTATGTCCAAATTTAATAAATACTGCATAAAACCTTCGTCAATGATAATCTTAAAATTTGACTAAAACTCGAGAAAGCGGAATTGAACCGTGAGATGGATTTTCGCGAATGAAAGCAGTTTTGCGAGTAAAAACTACTCGTAATTGAAAAAGGCGGTTTTAACGCAAGGACATCGGTCACACAGTCTAACTCAAGAATATGTGCATATTCGTAAGTTAGTATGAGTCGTATTCTGTTGAAAGACAAAGATCTCGTTTCTCTAATCCCGAGTACACCGCAACATTCGTTCGAGGTGTGTCTTGGATGAAAATTTCACTTCACAATTCCACCAAGTTTTTACGAAAATCCGTAAGCAATGAATCACTTGTACGGGTTCACTTTGATATATAATTTTGATGATAGTAAATTGTGCGATTCGAGTATGCGTGATCATTTCGATCGTTGATAAGATAAAGGTGCAGATCTTTTTCTAAGTACGTGCGTACGACGTGGTCAAGTAATATCCGGTACTCACTGGCGTAGGTAATGATAAGGAAGACGAGAATGAACCCCGACCGCAGCATCCCAACGGCTCGCATCTTTGAACGGTACTGGGCCCCCCGCCCAGGGGGCTCTCTAATATATATGTACGCCCCTCTCCTCCCTACAGTGCGAACTGCTAGGCCCTCCCAGGATTCCATCCCGTTAATATCAGAGAATGAGGAGAAACATGACTAGAAACTAAAAGAAGAAGAGAGAAAAATGAGAAGTAAATAAAAAAGAGATAAAAATAGGGGCACTCGGTGTATCACGCGAGCCGGATGAATTGCCGGGATGGAAACGTGGCAGCTCGACTAGCAATCAGCACGCACGCATCATCGGCATGTTTTAATCACGAAAGTCCGCAATATCGCGATGCGTGAAAAATATTGTCCGAATCTTTTTCTCTTCCTCGGATATAATACGTCCAGGTATAACAGTGTGAGTGGAACTACAGAAATGCAGAGCCGTAACTTGTTACGCGGTGTTGGCCGAGACTCTCGGTATGGTCGAAAGCCGGTGGAGACAGGTCCAACCTGTTGCAGAAGCGAGTCACAAAGCGAGATCTTGCAACCTTGAGCCTCATCTTCCTGGTCCAAGATCTACTGGTGTACGGTCGTCGTCGAGTTACAATCGAGCTCATAGGAAGGATGAAAAATACGAGGAAGGCCAGACGGATCAGGTCAGGGGTTAAAGGTCAAATTCGTAAATCCACTCGCAGTAGTTGCTCGAACAATTCGTAGGCATATTATAATAACAAAGGCTCGATGCCCTGCGGAAAGCAAAGAAATTAGTTACACCTGTTGACAGCAGTTACCTGTAAGCAATTAAAGTAATCGAGAAATTTCATCATACAAGCCTATTTTCGTTACAGGGTGACACGAGTATCGAAATCAAAATTCAAAATTAAATTCGAAGACGCGAGTGAACTTTTGTTCAGATTGGTACGAGATGTTGAACTATTCGTACCATAGGAATAAGCGGTTCCTTTTTTAATTCCGTACCGCAAATGGCAGGGATGTTAGCTTGCGTTTTTTATTATGCCAAGCAGTTTTGTAAAAATTTCTCTTTAAAACCGTTCTCGAAATGTACCTGTAACTTGTCGGAATACTAAGACTGCGTGTCCGTTATTGATGTATTAAAAAATCTTAGTCCCGAAATGACGATAGTCGAAAAAAGTATTTCATGTTCTTTTGCATAGGTCTTATTTAACATGACTTTGATATAAATATTAGTTCAAAAAGAAGAATGTTTTTAAAAAATCCGCACGATTCGCAATTTTTAAGATACGAAATATTGCATTTGTTGTCATATTAATATATAATCGTGTTTGTTTGATAGATTACCTTTGGTTACAAATCGTCGAGTCATGGATTCTTAAAAAACTCTATAAGGTACCTAATATTCCACGTTATCAATTCAAACATAACAAATGCCAGTTTTACCTTACACTACGAATAACAAAGAAGTTTGTTAAATTCAAAAATAAAACCCCAATGCATCCATGTGATCTCCGAATTGTCTGAAACGTAGAACGTTTTCGCGTTCTTTAGAGACTTGGACAGGGAACAAGCAGAGGTTATAACCGTTAGACATTTGTCTACTTTTTTTTATTTCAATCTAGGACATTCTTTTTACCAAGCACACTGCAGTCAGCCTCAGCTAATTTAATTTCAGAATCGTTTGGGAGGAATTCGTCATCAATCCGGGTTCATGCAATTACACATTAATCGGTAAATTTGAATATAGTTACGTCGTTCAAGGATTAATCAGCCCCGTCTTCCTTGTTATAGGTATGATCGAATGATATTAATGAGTAACGTTGATGCGTTAATAATAGACCATGTAGTACCTACTCCAGTGAGTAATGCTAAAGGATGGATAAACAGACAGATGGATAAACATCTTCAGCGCGTTAAATGGCCGCACGATTCCTGCGATGATACCTACACTTACACTTTCAACTGACCGAAGATGGATGATCTTGTGTAAATTTTCTCAAAAATAAACCTGTCTGACGGTTAAAAATTTTTATCCTACGTTACAGTCTGTGGAAACGATCTTTGACTGCGTAAGGTTAAATTTATCGTTAGTCAGAATTATCTCTCATTAAGATTTAAAATATTGTTCTACCGGTGAAAATAACAAAGTTTCTTAAGTACAATGACGATTCTCCTCACTTTCAAGGTGTTCAAAAATGAAATCCCACTTGACCAATGTTATGTCGCCGGTAGATGTTGCGGTCTGAAACCTCGAGGCCTACAAGCTTCGGAAAACTTTATGCAATTACGAGTATAATTATTAGCGCGAAGAGTCGAATCGCCCTCGAGCGGCATGGAGAGCTTACTCAAGGTTGTAGACATAAATTATATGCAAATCGTATCCCGTGACATTTAACGAACGTAATCAATTTCAGAGACATAAATACATGCCCATTTGCAGTTTGATAGGAAAGGGGGATCAGCTACCCGCTCTGCGCGATGAGAGCCACTCCCCAGGGAATTTTTTTCCCCATTCAACAGATCTCCGCGTCGCTCCAGACTAATGATAATACGAGTTTAACCGCCATACTCGGTTCTCAATCCCTCGAGGTAATTCTATAATTGATACGGGGTGATTATACATCTCACTCCTGACAGGGAATCTTCTCACAGCTGGCATTCCTCGCGGAATTTACATACTTCGTTCATATTCTTACGGTCGAGTTCTGTTTTTTTGTTTTTTAGTAACTTTTAAAAATTTTATCTACAATTCACTCGCTCGACTTGCTTAGAGATCTATTTTATTCTTACTCACTCTATTCTCGACGAGTCGAATCACGATCCCTTGGAACATCGAAAGGGAGGCAACGACGGGAACAGACCGTTATGTTGATGCTTCAATCCGATTTTTATAATACGTAAATAGAGTGGCAAGTCGGTCCAGATCGAGATATAATGCTTGAGGCCTCTTCCAACACAACTTACACGTTACAAAAAGGAACAAACAATTTTCTCATTTTTATAACGGTTTACTGAAATTGATCGACCCAAGGCATACGACTTCTTGATACTATATCCAGCCCTGGATATTACTTGAAATGGTTTGATATGAATAAATGAGTTCAGAGTCCAAAATGCCTTGAGATGAAACTATTTTTACCTCAAATTTAAAATGTTAAAACGATGTTAAGGTTTGAATGATCATTTTTTTTTCCATCTGTCGAGAAATCGTCCAGCGAATTCCTCACAATGATCATCTGAGATTGTAAATCGAATACGTTAAGCTTGTAATAAAACAGATCGTTAGTTCTGTACGAAAATATTTTACATGCTCTCTGTGACAATCATGACAAATATTAATAAAATGGTAGGTACATGCGTACCCACAATTTAATGGGGCTAAATAACGCAAATCGGTAATCGAAATAGCCAAGCAGGCTGAACAAGCACTCGCTAAAGTTATAGATTTGTGGTAATAATTAACTATTACCTGCTAACTGTAATCATGTACTTTTCTCTACATCGAATAAAAAATCTCTGTAAATTATATGCTCTGTAAATACATTCACGAAGCCGTTGAGTCACCTGGCTCTTACTGTATTAAACTACGTGGACTTAGAACTCTTAACTAATCCCTCAGTTTCAAGTTCATGTTTCATTTTTCTGACGATTATCACACGCTGACCACGATCGTTCGTAACTCGTAATTCAGTTTCGACTATGATCTGTAATCGTCAGGCCCGCGGGCAACAGGCATCACGATTAATAATTACTTTGTTAAACGTCGAGTTTACAGCATCGTAAATTACCACGAGCTTCAACTGTATCGTTTCGACCTATAACAGCGGCAGGTTTGAGTTATGGGCATGCCGCGGTCTGCGGGTTTTGGCACAGTGACGTCAAAAGCTGCAATAAATCCAGGTCCGCCAAAATAACGTCGAATCGAGGCTCCAGCGTCGAGACAACCAAGCGGATGAGACGCCTATCCGTTGTCCAAATTTCTCCGAACTTTACGGTCCTTCTCGGGATTTTTGTTCGTGTATAAATAAGCTCGGCGTAACGATCCGGCTGCAAGCCTGTGGCTGGAATTTTATTCCCAGATTATCGCCGGTCAATCGAATTAACTTTGTTCGTCTAACGAGGCTCGTTGGTTAGCGCGTATAATGTTGTTCGAAGGCTACATATCCTGGGTCGTGGGTCAGGATCGTCGGTCGCGCGTCACCCATTCGCCAAGTACGTCGTTCACACTCGCTGCCAGATTCACCTACACACACGTTGTCGGATTAACCATTAACTAACCGGCTTGGAGGCTCGCGAATATTGCGTCACTTTCGATTTTACACCGCATCACCATTTAACCAGATGTTTTTGCCCGCCGTTCTCAAGTCATCGCCTGACTTCGACTATACACATCTGATTTGGGTATATGTATTTCCGTGGGCAAACCGATCTATTCCATACCTTTATCATCTTCGAGAAGTTGATAAAACGATACTTTCCAGTGTTTTTAGCACGGGGTATAAAATTGAGAATTTAGTATAAATTGTTGTATTTTTAAGCTGCGAAGATCTCTGTAATTATAAACGGAAGCTTAGATATCGTTGTTTCATTCCAATTATTTCGTAAGAAAATCTAACTTCAGCAAATCCGTTCGATTTCACTTTCAGAAGACTAGTAATTTTTACAAAGTCACTGAAACGATTGATCTTTCTTTTCACGAGTCAATTCAATATTTCAAATTGTTGATCATGATCAATGTTTGTTTAATGTGTAAAATTCAATATTTAATGATGCTAACGTCATAGAATAAGTTTTTCAGTCAATTTTTCGATCACGATCATCATAGGTTCTAACAATTTCGATGCAAATCGAAGTTAAACTTTTGTTGATTATTACATTATTTCTTTTTTTTTTTATTTGTATGAAGATCTTGGTAGCTTAAGTATATCATGATTTGAAAGTGATAAGGGAATAGTCAGCTGTTTGTTCACTTCTGAGACATATTGCGTGAACATTTTCTCTGTTGACCTTGAGTTTATACGTACGGTTGATAGTCTCAAGTGATTGACTGATAGGCCGTATCACCTTTCCCTCGAGGTCGTTGCCATCTGCAGTTGACTATTATTCGATGGCTATTCATTTTACGTCAGGTATGCCACAGCTGTGTTATCGTCTGAAGTGTGATTATTATCGATCGACTGAAGCCTGAGAGTTGAATGGTGAACCACACCATGCAAGCACGAAGGTTATCGAAACTAATTGTGAGATCCAATCAGTAATTAATACCAACGTAGCTTGACTCGATGAAAATGTCGAATAGATACTCGAGTCGTGAGCAAACTTTGGAGCAACAAGAATGCCTATCATGTTTCATTTTTTAAACCGATGGTTGTAAATAATACCTACTATCTTCAATTTATTCACAGCGTTGAACGATGATGTTGTCTACTTGTTATTTATGTCCGAGAAGGGTTCACGTCATAAATGTAAAATA
This sequence comes from Neodiprion fabricii, assembly GCF_021155785.1. NCBI lineage: Eukaryota > Metazoa > Arthropoda > Insecta > Hymenoptera > Diprionidae > Neodiprion > Neodiprion fabricii. The sequence continues at coordinate 25,441,663 of NC_060242.1, read as the reverse complement.
TGATGGTTTTGCAAGAACACGATGTTTCTTTTCAAATTCGATTACGTTTGTTCTGTATATAGTCGATGTTTTGATTCAAAGAAACCCGTTGCAAAGTCCTCTTTCCGAGCTCGTCTAGTTCGTGAATAGCTTCAAGCCTCACTCCAGGCTACATAACGCGACTCTTACGATTCAATTGTACGGAGTTTCATTGGCAATTTGTCGCGGCCCAGATAGAAATAGGGCCATACCGCGGTACCGGGATAACGAATAAGTCAGTTTGGATCTTAGAAACGGTAAGATCCGAATTGTAAATCCAATTCGACAAATCGAGCAATTACAAATTCGTTTTACGCTGTAATTTCTTATACCGAAGAATTTCATTCAACAGATGAACTGTACGAAGGTGAACTTGAATGTTACAACAATGGTATTAATTAACTGAAAATCCGTATCTGCTTCATTTTCACATCTATAACTATCATCAGTATGTGACCAATAAAACGTAATCAATTTTTGAGGCCCCTGAACATTAATGGAGTCGTCCAGTGTGAAGGCTGTTTCTTTGAAGGTTTTTTGGGTATTTTTTTAAACACAAACCACTGAAATAAAATTTATCGTAATTTGTACATTATATTTATTGACATATAAACAAACTTACAAATTTTTTGGAGACGAAATATTGAATATAACCTAAGTAGAAAAATCTTTATTATACCTGTACCTATCGCGTGAGATAGGATAATCGTGATTGGTTTGGCAGTTTTTGTTTTACGAGTAATATAAATGGGAAAAATGCAAACTTCAAATTTTTTTTCGTAAAGCAAAAACTACTGTAGTTTCTTACAGTCCTTGAAAGCTTTGGAATCCATTTTACTTCTTTCTAAACTTTTGTGATTTCTTTGGATTTTTCATGATATCTGTGTAATCCGTGAAATCCTGGTAATCTTTGCAACGACTTACAATTCTTGTGATTCCCTCTAATCTTGGTGATCTTCTCGTATTATGTGCAATTTTTGTAATCATTTGTAATCCCTGTAATCTTTGTAACTACTTGTGATCTGTGTAATTACGAGCTTGAAGTTTCTGACGTTAATGCGTAACGAAATGTGAACAAAAAAAATATCATGCTGTACAACCACTAGATCTTGGTCTTAAATATCTCAGACTGAGGAATACGACCCAAAATGCTTAACGCTCGGTACACAGTTATTTTCTTTTTCGTACCTATATTTCCAGGATTTGCAATAACCGATGAAAATTTCGTTAGGTGCACTCACGTGTCCGATTGAATAACATTTATTATCCACTAGAATGACTAGGGTGTTGATTACAATGTTTTACACCAAGTCCATTCTGCTTGTGAAACAACGAAGAGAGAACTTAGGTACGAAATGAAATTGCTTATATGTATAGTATAACGAATTTAGGATTGTGTCATCATGGTCGATGAACGAATCTAATAGATTTTTCACCGTTTTTGAACAATTTGAGTCAAAACATGCATGTCGAAACTTTAGTGTATAATTTTAGGCTCATTTATTACATTTTTAGGGAAAACACCGTAGCCCAGGAATGTAATAATGAATAACAGAAAAAGCAAAATTACTTTCCATAAGGCCGCAAGCTCGTGTAAGTTGCCTGAAACATTCGCGTGCACTACGAGTTAGTATAAAGTTCATACTAATTTGCCAATAGCGTGATCCAGTGTTTTGAAATAATTTTATTTAATTATCAAAGTCGTTCTTAATCAGGTCGTAAAATCTTATGCAGCCGCTGAATTTTACACATAGTTTCGTACGGTCAGTGTAGCGTGCACGTAACAAACTTCAACCTCATATTGTTCTTTATTCTAAGGAATAACTGTCTCTCGCTTTAATATTAGTCTTATCTAACGGCACATAACGCCGTTGGTGCAAGAACTGACTGTAAAACGCTGTGAATTTATATGTGTTAAAAACATGCAGCGTCGTATTTTCCATTATTACGCATGAATCTAGACTTTAATAAATTCCTTACACGGTACGGTTATCAAGTTTCCATGATCAATCATTCGGAATTACCTGACACAGCCTTCATCATGTTGAATCTGATGACCAATTGTTTAAAATAATTATATCAAAAATCATTGGATTGTAGTATTTAATGAACTGAGTAATCACATTTGATATTGTTAACACTCGTGACGTTTTTTGGCAAAACTTCTATCAAATAGTATAGTAATAAAATAATAGTTTGTGAGAAGTTGCATATTATTTGGGACTTGCAATAATTACCTGCCAACTCGTCTCACAGACCTGAAGTAAATGGTCATCTCTGGGAGACAAAACAGTACAAGTGAGTATTGTAGTCGTAAGTTTTTACGCCGAAAGTGAAGAAGTAATAATATCAAAGTAGTTTGCACTCTAATGGTTTAAATTGAGATCCTTTCTCCTTTCTTACACCATAAATTTCTCTTATTTATTTCACATATTTAGAACATTTTGTCAACGATGGATGTATTTAGTTATGTAATCCCATGTAGAGAGGCTTTTTTACTGTCAATTTATTTCTTACAAGTTCTTTGACTAATGTAATGTTAAGTCGTATTGCTTTCTGTGTCCTAAAAACGGTAGGTTTTCTTTATAAGTTTTGAGAAACAACTAATTGTACGTGAAACTTATCATAAGTATTTGTAGAAATGAATATACGTGTTATTTCATCAGAGTAATGACTGTAGTAATAGAACAACAGTATAATTATAGTAATTAAGTGGTAAAGATGGTAAAAAGACCAATTTCAGCAATCACCATTTTTCATTTCATTGAAACATTTTTAGGTGATAGCTGCAACCTCTAATTTTTTTTGTTTTTGTGTAAAAAATTATTTTTTAATTAAAATCCACGAAACCTTCGAGAAGTTCCACCTTTTTTTTCGAATGCTCGAGGAGTTATAAAAAATTTAATTTTTACCTCCGATCATTATTTAGGATTAGTCCCACAATTGAACGTTATCACTGATGTTTTTCAAGCGCAAAATTTGGATTTTGCAATTCCCGTAACCTCGCTTTAATCAACTTATCATCTTTGCAATCGCCATCAACGTACGCTATTACTAGTTAACAGAGATTAACCCTTCGATCAGCTCATACCAGTTATCCTCATAAACTGTCAACCAAGTGCACGTCGAACAATGATTTGTCCTCGTAATTGCGAATGCTGTATACTTGCAATTTACCTTCCAAACCGACTTGATATTTTCCGAGCATTGACCTTAGCTGACGGTGGTAAGCGAACCTCTGGAAAAACTGAGCGAACCAGAGCCGCCCGTGCATGAGGAATAAAAAAACTGATCCCAACTCGCTCCCTGGTCTGCTTGATGAAGGACCACGTGCGCTGTTGGCGGAATACCCTGCATGATTACCGACGCGAAGACACCACGAGGAGATTACCGTTGCGTCATCTCCCCACGGATTCGGTCCATTGTCCTTCCCGGGCTGCTGGGCCGGGTTCACGGACCATTATTATGCCTTCGGGTGTACGTGGACTATGCGAAGTGATGAACTAGTCCGCGATTACACCGTCTCACTACGATTTTTCATCACAATTGCGAGCCAATGTTTTGCAAAGAATTTTTTCGTCGCTGAATACGCAAGTTTTCATGGAGAGTTCCTATCCCATTGGATATAATAAGTAGAGTGAAAAGAAAAAACCTTTTATAACCATTTCAAAAAAAAAAAAGAAAAAAAAACAGTATGACAGTACTGATTATGGGTGGATTCTGTTAACAGATTCGAATCCAAAACGAGTCCTGCTTTCGAGGATACAATAAAAATGAAAATTACGTATAAAATTTTGATACCTCGTAACGCTTCGTAACGTTAAAAGGTGTCTCACGATCAGTTTGGAAAATTATTGTATAAAATATTTCATTTCATTTTCAAAACATAAAAAAAAAAGTGTTTTGCGCCAACTCATCAGCATGAAATCCTTAGAGAAAAACCAATATGACGGAATGATTTTGTTGCTGAATAAACACAATCCATTCTTGTTGGACAGTGTCATGAAACAGTTCACGGACTACCGTCTCTTGGTCTGAGGAAGGTGTCCGCAGGAGCAGAACGTTGTGCGCAATTTGAATCCGCAGCCAATGACAGTCTGGGAGTTGAACCGATGAGAGCGGGATAAAGTGAAACGAACGAGACGGGTGTAGAATGTTTTTCGTTTGTTTGTTTAAGACGTATCATGGGAACAGGACCCAGTCATGCGTGAGACGGCTTATTTCGGAGTATGCGATTCGTTCCAAGAGGAAGTCGTGGAAAATAAAGAATCGATGATGGTATACCGTTAGCTTAACCCTGGAGCACTGCACAAGCCGGCTGTAATTGTACAGTGATGTGGAACGCCTCTCCCGGTTTCGAGGCGTAGTATGCACGCTGTACATCATTCGCCTCTTGGTGGGTATGTGCAACGTATTTATATCAACTCAATCAGGAATCGTACTGACGCCGAGTAGCCTATGACGGTAAAATAGATATCGCAACGAGTCCCTGCCCGTCAATTATGAATGGACTGGTCACAGGACTTGCTAAAATTTGAAGTTGAAAGAAAAATTGAAAGTCTTACACCGAGTAGGTTTACTGAATTGACTATTGGAATAGAATTTTGGGCTCCGATGCCTCGAAACGCGACCGTATAAAGATTGATGTTACACTTAGGACTTATGAAAATTGTTGATAAACCTCAAATCAAAAACCACTTACTGACCGATTATATAAAAATGTTTGATTTCGATGTCTACAACGATCAAGAAAGCTTGACGACGCGTCGGTTCACACTGATTCAAAACCGAATACTTAATGAATTTTGATTCAAGGATTCTACGTATTCGCAGATCATCGACTTTCTACCTATATAGCCAATTAAAGGTGAAAGTAAATAAGCGATACTACGTCATTACGAAACGTTTAATATGTTCTTGGAAGACTGAACTCTACGTGAAACCTATGAATGGCCCAAGATATAAGTAGATATGTGTTGCAATATTCTGCGACAGTAACAAATGCATTCAGTCACGAACAAAATATTCCTGATTCGTATGCCTACGTTTGATTCAATTATCTACGTCGATGGACGCTGTAAATGTGATATTCGGAAACTTTCCTAAAAAACGACACATATTTCATCATGTTACGACATGTTACGTTACAGCACCAACAAATGTGTATTCCTAAATATTTCAATTTGACACGCCTGAGGCTTTATTGTGGTTCTCTTTTAACGGCCTACCTTAAAAGATGTATATCAGATTTCGAAAAGATGCCGTGGCCTCCATTTTTCATGCAGCTCATCGTAATTATGATGATTTTAATCTATTTTAATGCTCTCCAAATACTTGTACCTAATTGTAGTATGCCATCTTCCAGTAGTGAGTGTTAATTCTTTAATTACACCCAGTAAAGTTATACTGTATGTTACTAGCTGGTCTTACCTGCGACACACGAAGTTCTTCGTTCATATCTCGAGAACTATGTTTCGTATAAATTGCAATGACAGTAATGTTTCAAGAGTATAATGTATAGTTAGATATTTAACCGAATTTAAAATACGTTCTTGGAAAAATTCCTGAATATTTACTACGATTTCTTAACTCATGATTCACGTGAAAAATGGGACATCCTGGCGTAAAGAAGTGGAGGATCTTAGTCACCCAAAGATTGAATACGGATTCGAAGACGGAACTTATTACACTTAGTGTCACAATGTTGGATCAGACAGCTTAGCAAATTTTGGAACTCATTATCAAGTTCCATTGAAAAATTTTCAAATTGTCTTTTAATGACTAGCCGATGGGTACCAATTTTCCATATCCCTACCGATTACTCCATCAAGATGGTGGATATATAATGGATAACACCCAATATCGTACAGTTCTCTTCAAGTTTTCATTACAAGATGTTGGTGTGGTCAATCATATTATTTTCGGTGGTCGGACTAGCCAACCCTGCACCGGTACCGAACGTGCCGTTCTTTGGATTCCCATTCCCAGGTAGGCGGATGGTATTCCGGTTCAATTTGTAATTTTCACCCGACACCGAACTGCTATACACAAAACTACAAATACGCTTGAGTGTAAAGTTTTTTTTCGGATACTGCAATGACGTTTTGCTACGTCTTCAAATAATCCACGGCTTCTATCTAACCGTTGTCCAAGTGCCAAAGTGATTGTTTATGTTAGCCCCATTATTCATCCGACACATTTTGCTGAAAATCAGTGTTACATTTCATTCAGATTTCGGTATGAAATGCGGCTGCATATCGTCTCTTCAATCTTGGTTGTAGAATACTTGATTAATACATTCGTGTAGAATAATTTATGCTTCAGAAATAGCTGCCCATTCTAGTTCATTTATATCATTAGAATTTTTGTTCACGATTAGTTTCTCCTGCTGCCGCAGTCGTGCCAGAATTTTAAAATTACAGTAACAACCATTTTTAGGTGGTAACGTGGAGTCTTCGTCCACGTCGTCTCATTCATCCTCCTCTTCTTCCTCGGCGTCGTCGCAATCCTCTTCGTCTTCGTCTAGGTTCTCCTCTGGTTTGTTGCCGGTAGTGTTGCAACCGGCGATTGCCGTAGGCCAAGAACTCACAAACATATTTTCGGTCGGACAGGGAGGCGCGAATTCCCAGTCCAATATAGCAAAGTTTTATGGCAATGAGAACTTGAACGCCAACTCGCAAGGCCATTTCGGAAATGTTGAATCTTCCGCCGGACAGATCGGCTTGACTAATGCAAATACCAATTTCAATACGGGATTCTCGGAAGCAAATACGAACCTGAACGTAAACGCGCAATCCATCGGGCAAAGTAGCAGCTTGCTTCAAAACCAACAGAACTTGAACGCTCAGCAATTTTCGAACGCCGGTATTCAGCAGGGAGTGTCCGTTATTCAAGGTTCTGGAGCTCTCGCGAATGCTGGACAAAACCAAAATCAGGGATTGAATCAGAATAACGGAGCTGACAACTTGGGTGGAAAGATAAGTTACTACGCCCAAAGCGGACCCGTAGTACACATTGTCAGAGCTGACAATGATCTCGGCGTTACAGGATCAGGCAACAATCAAGGATCTGGATCTGTCAATGCCGCTGGAGCCGTTGTCAATGCGGTATGAACAATTCTGTTTTTGTATACATTCGTAATTAAGGGGGCTAGTATCGTATACGACATGCATATTTTGGATAATGATCATATCAGACAAACATTCGAGTTATTTTATTTTTCAGAGAAAATTGTCGACGACATTACATATCTCAACACTTCATTTCTGATATTGTATCGAAAGTTTTGTTCACTGCATAGCACTTCAATCGAAAACATATCGTTGCAGGGTCAAGTTGGCAGCCAATTTTTTCAGGGGAGCCAGAACAGTGGATCTTATGCGAACGCTGCAAACCAGGAATTCGAACACGCCGACGCCGATAAGTTAGATTTTGTGGGAACAAACACTGGCTATAGTAATCTCGACACGGCTGTGACAGGCGAACAGACCCAATTCGATGGAGCTTCTTCCCTCGATGTAGCCAACATTGGTCAAGCCGGAGGACACCAGAGTTCTTCATCCTTCTTTGAAACTAGCTCAAGCGGAAGCTTCGGCGGTTCCGAATCTAAAAGCAGTAGCTCGTCAAATTTTAATACCAATTTATACAACCGTGACTTTCCATTCTAATGCTTAACTCTACTAACTGGTTGGAGAACCTATCATTAAGATTCATTGCCTCAATACTAATATTAACTGCAGATTTCAGCCTTGTGTTCATGTATATTAATTTACAACATGTGACACAAAGGTGGTGCAGTGACTTTGCTTTCTTGTTGTAAACAATACACTATTTAACAAATAACAGTATTATATAAATATTTTCATACTTGGATAAACCCAGTTGCAACGAAACCAAAATTGACCAAGCCGTTTCAAACATGTGACAAATAAAATATTTGAAATCTCGTGACCTGCCGCATTTCCTATCACCCATATTATCACTGCCATTGAAATAAGATCTTCGGGCGATTTTTAAACATGTGTGTATGTCCACGCATCTGCGTTACGTCTGCATGAATAATATGAATATACTTCAATTGGTTGACAAGGTGGTAAGCATTCGTTTTCAGGGAGCTTCAATACTGCTCTCGCATTTTACACATTTCGCTTCAATTTTCAAAAATTAGTTATCATTCGGGTGGTTAGTTTAGAGATCACTAAACTTGCAGGATACGCTGGAAATCCGTTTCTCAATTCTCCACGTCATTTCTCATCCGGATCTTCTGGAGCTGTCAACACGAACACTGCCGAAGTGAACGTTAACGCTGGAACGAACATCAATTTGAACACGAATACTGATAACTCTGGCTCTTATTCCGAGACGAATGTCAACATGAATACAAACACTGCTGAAGTGAATGTTGATGCTGGAACGAACACAAATACTTATGACTCGGGCTTTTATACCGAAACGAGTGACAACGCGAATACAAACACCGCCGAAGTGAACGTTAATGCTGGAATGAACACAAATACTTATGACTCGGGCTTATATACCGAAACGAATGACAACGCGAATACAAACACCGCCGAAGTGAACGTTAATGTTGGAACGAACACAAATACTTATGACTCGGGCTTATATACCGAAACGAATGACAACGCGAATACAAACACCGCCGAAGTGAACGTTAATGCTGGAACGAACACAAATACTTATGACTCGGGCTTATATACCGAAACGAATGACAACGCGAATACAAACACCGCCGAAGTGAACGTTAATGTTGGAACGAACACAAATACTTATGACTCGGGCTTATATACCGAAACGAATGACAACGCGAATACAAACACCGCCGAAGTGAACGTTAATGCTGGAACGAACACAAATACTTATGACTCGGGCTTATATACCGAAACGAATGACAACGCGAATACAAACACCGCCGAAGTGAACGTTAATGTTGGAACGAACACAAATACTTATGACTCGGGCTTATATACCGAAACGAATGACAACGCGAATACAAACACCGCCGAAGTGAACGTTAATGCTGGAACGAACACAAATACTTATGACTCGGGCTTTTATACCGAAACGAATGACAACGCGAATACAAACACCGCCGAAGTGAACGTTAATGTTGGAACGAACACAAATACTTATGACTCGGGCTTATATACCGAAACGAATGACAACGCGAATACAAACACCGCCGAAGTGAACGTTAATGCTGGAACGAACACAAATACTTATGACTCGGGCTTTTATACCGAAACGAATGACAACGCGAATACAAACACCGCCGAAGTGAACGTTAATGCTGGAACGAACACAAATACTTATGACTCGGGCTTTTATACCGAAACGAATGACAACGCGAATACAAACACCGCCGAAGTGAACGTTAATGTTGGAACGAACACAAATACTTATGACTCGGGCTTATATACCGAAACGAATGACAACGCGAATACAAACACCGCCGAAGTGAACGTTAATGCTGGAACGAACATAAATTTGAACACGAATACTGATAACTCTGGCTCTTATTCCGAGACGAATATCAATGCGAATACAAACATCGCCGAAGTGAATGTTGATGCTGGAACGAACATCAATTTGAACACGAATACTGATAACTCGGGATCTTATTCCGAGACGAATGTCAACATGAATACAAACACTGCCGAAGTGAACGTTAATGCTGGAACGAACATCAATTTGAACACGAATACTGATAACTCGGGATCTTATTCCGAGACGAATGTCAACATGAATACAAACACTGCTGAAGTGAACGTTAATGCTGGAACGAACATCAATTTGAATACCAATTCTGGTGAGGCAAATTCTCATTCCGAAGTGAATCTGAATTCTGCCACTGCTGTAAACTCTTATGCACATGATGCGAATGTGATTAAGAATAATGGAGCGTCTGAGGCCGTGAGCATCGGTGGCAATACTGCTGGTGTGGTACGAGCCATTCTATTTTCAATAATACTTTTATGGGTACTGTTACCGGATGTTTCCTATTTTCAATTGAAGATTCATTTTTTATTGTTTTTTTTAACTTGTCCGTAACAATAGAATCATCACAGATCAACTATGTCCTGAAAATCGGTTATTTTAGAAATTATGAGTACTTCGCATCTGTACATTTCTTGGTTTCAACGAATGCAAATGTCTCAAGATGAACAATGTTGTAGCATCGGTTTTTTTCGAAAAGCTATATTTAATTTCTTGTACTAGAAGTTGAAAGGAATCTGGCAGCGATTGTCAACGAACACAATTTCTGTGTAATGTCACTGACATGATTATCTGTGCGACTTATGTCCACTTCTAAATGACGATCTGCCGTAATTGTAATATACTCTTTTGGCGAAAAAACGGACAGAGCCATATTCGAAAATACATTTCATTTTGAAATGACTTTTCCGCATATAATCGCCAATTACTACTAACTTACCCTGGATCAAATGACACTTTTTCACGTTTCGTTCTTGTATTACTAAATGTTTCATAAGCCTAACTCAGATAACTTTCGTTACAGAGTCAAGTTATCAAAAACTTTCAATCGGGCACGGAAATATCTAAATCCTCGAGCAACGTCCAAGGCCAACAGCGGCCCAATACGGAATTTGGCACATTTGAAGCAAAGTTTCAGCAGAGTAGCAGCTCTGGCACTGGCTCCAGCAAATCAGCGTCTCGCAACAGCAGCTTTTCAGTTTCAAGTAACAGCTTTCTCAATTTGACACTTTGTACCCATCTTTAGCCATCAATCAGTTACAAAATATTTTGATAACACGAATTGTTTTGAAAAATCGGACCTTTTCCACCAATGATCAATGTAGCAAAAGCTATAAAATCATATACCTACAATATTACTCAATTTTGAGAACCAAATTATGAAGTCTAAGGTGTCACATCGTTCTAAAATATGAATGACCTACTTGAGCTCAAGAAATAGAATTAAGCGGCTTTTGAAATTGCAGGTTTTTCTGGAAATCCTCTCCCTGGTGATAAGCTGCAATCGACATGGTCAACTTCGGTAGTGGGTTCAAAAAGCACGGGAGGCAGCCGTTTCTCGGGAATCACAGGCCAGCAACAAGTGAATCTACATGTTAATCCGCTTTTGAGTTCTGTCACTCGAAATACAGGCTCCATTGTTTCTACTTCCATAATGACTCCATCGGGGTCCCAAACCCGGTACGTCAACTATGGAGGAAACTTAGGACAAAGTTTGAATGAGAAATACGGAAGCGGAGTTAACATTTTAGTAACTGGCCCCGTTGATCACGGAGTAGGACGTTTTACGACCAGTCAGATTGGCAACATCAAGAATCCTGGCACAATTGTGCTACCCAACATCGTGAGATCTCCGGGTTTTACTACCAATCTGTTTGGTTGAACGCTTTGATATCTACAATGTGCGTTCTCGTAGGAAGGAGAATATACCTTATAAGAGAAAGCCCATATATAGGGACGGCTAATTTTGTATTGCTATGTTTTAAACGCATTACGACGATCTTCATCTAAAATTTCCAAGATCCAGATCTTGACATTCCTGGGTAAGAATTCGGAACAGGACCACTAGTTCCTATCCAACACAGCACTTTCATTTTGTTTTTCAATAACGACAATTATTTGAGCTCTGAAACATGTATGAGAAAGTTACTAATACGATACCTACAATCCAAGTAATGTAAGATTCTGGCCGATATACGTATTAATCATAACTGAATCGGGCTAAGAGCCAAGTATCGTTGTACGTCAGTAAGTTACTTTACATGCCATTAATGTCATATAATCGCTAACAACTGTGAGTTTTGTAATTTTTCGTAAATTAGGCGTAGGCTAAGAATTTGGCGGTCCAGGTTTATGCGTGTATTGTTCAGCCTATGTATCAAACTGTGCAGAACACTTCGTGTGGTCTAACATGTTTTTATTTCCCTGTATAACCGCTAAGTGAATATAGAAATAGTACATTTAGTTTCTATACCATACAATGAATAGACATTTATGCATGGCTTTCACCGAATATTCTTCATTTATTGACCACTTCTCAAGCCGCATTCAGGGAGCCAGGCGTAATTCAGTCACAACCATCGATAGATAGGATTTGGAGAAATCGATAACCAAGATCTGCAATATAACACCTGAGAGGTAGGTAATAGTTGATTGTTCCAAATCAATCTTTATAAGCTCTCTTGATCTGAAATCTCGGCAGAAATTTGCTTTGCGAAAATAGAAAGTAAATTCACCGAGAGATAATATATTGTAAAAATATAATCATCAGATTCGGCTTACAGCTACTGAACTTACGATCTCATCGATTATGTGTTAAAGCTAAGGTTTTACCAAAGATCCCACAACATTTCGGACATCGAACAAGTTTCTTCTTCAGCGGCTGGTACGTATCAGCGTGCACGCGATTTGAATAATCCTCTGGCGTTAATCGAGGTTGAATCAAGCACCGAGATAGTCGCAGAAATTAATCTGGCTGCTCGTGTCGGGACATTGCCGCTTGTTTTGGTAAGTTATTCACAGTTGTGTGTAAGTTTAAAATTTGTGGCACATTCTAGCAGAATGGTGAATTAGGTGAAAACATTCTAACAGCAATAACTCTGAACTGTGTGTATTTTTGGACAGGTCTTTGGTTAATTTTCAGACAGAACGAGTTTAGACTCATGCTAAATTATCATATAAAAGAATATTTGCTTCCATATCTATACCTACTCCTTTCTCGTTTTTACGCTTCTTATTAAACTTGGCGTCCGGATTCCGTGATGCGAAGAACGAGAGTACTCCTCTCCTAAACTGCTCATTTTTCGAGCAGTCTAAACTGAATAAGTTGACCATTATAATTTATCGAAGTGGCAGTCTGCGGCAATGAGTCATCTCGGTGAAGTCGTCGAACACAATGCCAAAGAAGCGATGATCGATTTCCACCCAGTCACGATCCCCGTGAGGATAGTGCTTACGGTGAACGTGAGATTTCAAACCCGTCAAATTGTCGAACGGTACAGGTGGATAGAATTAGTCTGTTACATTTTTATCGAGTCACGGTTCAACCACACTTAGGGATTAGCAAAACCTCGACAGTTCGAGTCGTAGGCTTGGAAATCGTATATAGAAAGAGTTTCAAAGGTTCGGCAAAGTTGGCTTGCATTTCTATTAAGTGAGTAAGTATAACAACTTGACGTTGAGCAGTTCAAGAAATCTGAAATTTCGACGAAAGTAGCGGAATTAGGTTTGCTACAAAGGATTTCGTTCGTGAGAAAGCTCCGTCTAAACGTCAGTAAAATTTCGTCTCGCATGAATTGCTCATCGGTAGGATTTTATTACAGTCTCAGATAGCAAAACGAGTCTAACATTTTATAGCAGGTCATAAAGGCTCAATTACAAAATACACAGAATGGCTATAATCGGTTACACTTTATGTTCTGATCAACACGGATCTAACACCCGTGAATGGCAATAACGATTGATAAAATCAAAAGAGTAAACGAAATAATGATTTATTGAATCTCTTGATATCAGATCAGTGTTTACGGAAAGATTCCAAGTGCCCGGTTGTGAGACCTTTGGAATTAAATTTTAGGTAATTGAATAGGCGCCTGCTAATTGGCTGAGGAGATCAGTGAATCTATAGTTTCAACGCCAGCCCAGCGAAAAGGAAATATTTTGACTAGTTGCTCCGGCTCTAGTGATTATACACACATGCGCAAGATTCTTCTCGAGATTGTGTATATATACGTATAAGGTGTATATATGTATACGTATAAAATGAGGAAGGAGTGGAATCCAAATGAGTTCATTACACAGGAGCGATGACTCCCAAGGAACGTATCCAGGACAAAATGTCATCTGTTGCAAAAACTTTGCGAAGTCCTCGCAGCGGTTTTACCAGGTAAAAAAGAGCTCGCTTACAATAAAAATTCTTGCTTTATTATTTACGTTTTTTTAATCGTTTTGAGCACTAATAAATATTGAATGATCAATCGTGTTCATCGTTATTTCTGCACTTCCTGTCTCGACTTGAAGCTGAAAATACATAATAATTTGTTAATTTCTGCCACGAATTACGATTGCATGGAACTTATAAGCGAGCCAGTCGAGCACTCGGCAGTCATTTGACTTCAATTAAAGCTTACCGGTAATTCTTCGTCACGCACAAAGGCACGGTGAACTCGAATTTGCCTTTCGGCTAATACGACCAGCTAGACGACTGAGCTGAAGCTTGTGCCGAGGATTGAGAGCCACCACCCCTGAAATAAGACAAGTCGTTTTACTCTCTTTCACTGTATTTAATACCTTCACGACACACGCACTCTCGTAAGATCATTTTTGTTTTCCAGTATTTCAAATTTCTCTGTGCCACACTGTGCGCAGAATTTTTTGGGGAATCGCTCGACTCATAGGAGATATGGTTGTGATTTTACTTGATGAATTTTCTAACTAAAAACTATGTATCTTACGGATTGTATTTTGACAAATTCATCTTTTTTCTGTATGTTTCATTTAGATCTTTAAGCAGTAAGTATACACTTGAAATCGTATAGTCTACAGATTACATTTAATATTTTTCCAACTTATTTTGGACATCCTGTATGGAAAAGGTCATTTCCTAAAAAATTTTAACACTGACGTGTCTGATACTTACAAACACTGAGATAAATTTGAACAATAATTGTCAGATATGATTACCTATTCGAATACTCAGACATATTACGAAATTATAAATTTTCTCATTCTAAATTTCAGGCAGTAGATGAAAAAATTCAATATATTTTAGCATGCTCGGAAAGTTTTTGATCTACAAATAGTTGGAATATGTCGAATTGAAAAGGCGTACCGATAACAATATCTACGTACAAAATATACTTGTTGAAGTTCGCAGAAGCTATGCTTGGTAACAGTTACAACGTTATGCCATTAAAAAATACTATAAGCATATGTGCATTGTACGGGAATGCATTCGAGCGATAATGTGAGCCCCTCTGTAATCGTCGAGAATAGGTACCGCGTTCAACTTCCTCGAGAGCAGAGGTGAAAAATTACTAGAAAGAAGTGGTCCATTATACAAGAATTCCGATTTTGACGTTGTAAATTTCACCGGGTTTCTTTACTTGCCCCCCCCCGCGCCAATCTGAGCTTGTCCGCCAACAATTATTAGACATTATTCGGCTTTGACGATGTTTTCAACTCCTGAAGAGTTTTTCGTTTTTTTTTCACAGAATTTAGTTTTGCTACCATCGTTCCCATGAAATCCGTTCACGCAGAGTTGGTCTGATGAAACTATTGAGATAGGACTCACCTTCCGCCTCCTACTGGGTAATATCCACCACCTCCATAGTTTCCACCTCCGCCCCCACCTCCGTGGTGTCCTTTGCCCCAACCTCCGCCGCCGCCGCCGCCATACACGCCGACAGGTACAACAAATACGGGGATTGCAACAGCACCATATCCACCCCCTCCTGAAAATAAGGTAGCAATGTCTAGATTGATTTAAAGTAACTTTGACATCCACTCCGGTCTATTCTCGCTCTGAATGGAACCTGCGCTTGCGGGAAGGTGAAGAGAAATTGAGTTTGAGTTAAACTAGAGGTGACTTACCGAAAAAAAATGGTGAAACTTTTTATCAGGCTGAATGACCAGCTGAAGAAAGTAATTGAACTCTACTTTATAATTATTAATAATATTTTCTAATAACGTATAACATTTTTTCCTCCAATTTGGCAGGGAAGCCAATGTACTCGTGAAATGTGAAACTCTCACGCGTCAAGTGATAAATCAAAATTGGGTTGTTATTGTGACTCTTGGTAGTCATAACGCAGACAACAAAGCTTGCGCATGCGCAATCAGAAACTTGAGCTGCTTGGTTTCACGATTTCCCCTCAGTATGAATTGAGAACGCGGAAGAAGAAGAAGGAGATGTCCGACTGCATTTGGAGAATTACTGTGAGGTTGAATACCCGAAAGGTTAACATCAATTGACACTGATTGCGAAGGTGTGAAAATCAAGATAGTGGCGAAGCAAGTACACCCGGAAAATATTCCTATCTCATAGATTGATTATTTTCCATCTTCCAGTTAAACATGCTTGAGGTGAAGGGCGCTACTTACTACCATAAGAACGATTTGGGTAGCCACCATATCCGCCACCACCTCCGCCTCCGCAGGAGTAGCATTTTCTGGATGGAGTTCTCTTGCTACGAATCTTCCTCAGCATTTTGAGTTTACCCACTGCGACATCACGGTTTTTAGAGACAATCGTCTCGACACCAATTTCTTTCGGCGTTTTCTTCGAATCGGTACTTTGAGCCGTAGCATAGTCTTCTCCTAAATTCCCGGTCAAGTCGTCTGAAGTGATTTTTTTGTTTTCTTCTTGGTCAATAAGAATTGCAGAAGCTGTGGGTCCTGTAATTGAAAGTTTCATTCATATATCGTATGTATTGCAAGCCATATTGCAGTGACGGTCAAAATTCTGAAATCGAATTGAATCCAGTTTTATGGTAGTTTTTTTTCACTAGAGCTTTGATTGAATAATTTTTGTAAATCGAACCTTCAGACTCTTTAGAAAAACGAGGTCGACGTACCGCCGATTTCGAGGATTCTGTATATGTAATACAAGTAAACGTTCACTTAGTAAATGATTTGAAATGAAATTCAATTCGAATGTCAGAGAGTCACGTCATGTGTTACGTAGTTTCATCATAATTTTCAGTAGAATCTAAAACAGTTTAGCTTTCTAAGCAGCCCGGCAGTTTTTAGGGTTACTTCCATGCACACGCAATAAAATTTCAAAGTATCTGTCCATCGCTACGAAAATTCTGTGAGTAAGTGTATCAGATAGAACAATCATTAAACATACCGATGATTTCCGGGCCGTTATCGACCTGGATATTTTCACCATTTTCCTCGGAGATGTCAGTAGTTTTGTTTCTGGCACCGAACTGATTGACCAGGTAAACGATTCCGCGGTGTTCACCCGCAGACGGAAGTGGCGGGGGCTTGAGTTCGGTGGACAGTGTTACCATATCGCCATCATTCGCAACAGTTGTACCTTAGATGAAAACAATAATAATAAGGAACGAAACGTAGACAAATTGACGAGTAATAGCTTGTATGATGTGCTTTCCTCCACATATGTTCAAGTTTCGCACACGCATCACTGAACTTAAATTATAAACGAATATCAATTTATTTGGCATATCCTGTTACAGAAGCTGATGCTCAAGTGCTGCTTGTTTTTGGAGCGTGAAAATTTTGATTTCCCTAGGACTTGTAAGTACGATGGCCAACGGCTTTTAATGCCTTCTATCGAAGAATATGTCTGCATGGCAAAATGGCATCTACAATAACCTCCAATTAAAGGTCAAGACTTCGACTGTACGTCATTTATCCGATCACTGTCCCGCGTCTCTCATTAATCACAAGTATCGCAGTCGCAGACTGTGCCAGTCGATTAATGGATCTACTGATTAAAGTTAAGTGAATTAGAAAATGATCTCTAACTTGCAGTACACTGCTTGAACACGATTCGCATTAATAATCATTGATTGTAAATGTGAAAAGTCGCTATGTCCTGTAAGCAGCGAAATTTCGCTATACACAATGAATGAGATCTACGCACTCATTGGATCAGGGAAAACACCGATCTAAAGACGATAACTTGTTAGCTGTTACCCAATGAGCAAAGATGCGGGATTTACGGTAGTGGAGAAAATTTAAGATGAAGTGGAAAATGACTTGACGTTAACCGGACCTTTATGAATTGGGATTATTCAAAGTGTATCGTGCCTACACGGCAGAGTTACTTGTATTGGGATACGCGTATGTGATTACGTGTGACACACACCTTCAAATCTGTGCAGAACTCGAAAACAATGGCTACCTGACATGCGCAGTACGGTAAGTCGGAGAAACGCCGGGTCAACACGTGCTGGCACGGGCAGTTGCTTGATACGCGTGAGCCAGACAGCACTCAGGCTCCTCTCCAATTTGGTGAGCCTATAATTCGAATCTCTGATTTCAACTGACGCTAAGTAGTATTTGTGACGATGGTTGTGTTGATACATAACTGAGACAATGCTACTGCGGCATAAGAGGGTCGACACTCGTCGTCGCTCCATGACATAGCGCCTCTCGGCCATTCAAATAGCGCCTCTCGGCCATAAAAATAGCGCCTCTCGGCCATTAAGGGAGCGCCTCTCGGCCGTTCCATCTCTCTCTTGTATTCCCACTGGGGAATTAATTATCGCCTTGATAATTATCGTGTAACTAGCTTCCACGCTAGCATCTTGTAAGGCGGTTGAGCTCACCCCTATTGTGTCTTCACTCGAAGCGTCACAATTCTCTCTCTAGATACATCCAGTGCACACATCCACTCATAAATCTAACATTCATTCACATACATCGTACACGATTTCGAGGAGGTTTTCACTCAGTTCCTGCTGAGGTTTTCCTCCTCTGGGGTAATAAACCATCTTCAATTGACCCCCAAACCGAGTGGGTTTATTTAAAATACCTAACCTTGCCCATATTAATAATTGTTATAAGTATTAATTTCAAGATGAAAGGGAAGTACGGGAATTAATCCTGGTGGTCAATTTCCGACAAAACACAAAGTTTACCTTCCGTTTGAACTGATCCGCCAGAGACGAAGACGAAGCCACAGCACCCCAGCAAAATGATACGCAGTACTTGATGTATCCACATTTTGAAATCTGTTATAGATGGAAACCAGAGATGCACTACGATGGATCCTTTGACGTTGCAGCTTTTATATAGTTACCGTTCTTCCCGCTGATAATTCATGGTAGTTACGCAATGTTCTACTCCCAACGCCTGTGTATCGGATATCTGTTTACTTTTTAGCCGCTCTCGATCACGCCTCAGTGCATAGTAATTAAAACTTCTTACAAGTCTAGGGAATAACTGAATGCAACCTTGTCTGGTGATCATAATGCTATCCCATAATCATATCGAACACTCCTAAACTGTAAAAAGAATCAAAGTAGACGATAAAGTTTCTTTATGTGAGACAAGGAAGTAACCTTGATCCCACTTATTTCGGATTCGAGTTTTGCATGATCTCATGCCGTAAATTTTCAGTTGTTGTTTACGAATTCTCTGCAAACTCCTAGGGATTTTATAAAATATTTAATATCCAAGAAATTTTGAACAGATTTTTTCTTTTACTAACGTAAAATTTTGGCGCCACATTTATCCGGACTCCACGTGGTGAAAAGTGATAAAAAATCCAACGTACCTGTTTTTCGGGTTTCTCGAAAACCGTAAATTTTCTACTTATGCTGAAAAATTAGCATCACTTGGATTTTATAAGAAATTACTGCAGCAATGAACTCATACCTTAGTCTTTCTACACTATCAGAGTTGTCGAGAAACCTAAAAAATCGAAGTATTTTTGATTTCCTCCAAATTTCCGGGGGTTGCCATATTGTTTTGTATGTTAAGACTTAAAAATTCACCATACTCTGAAACTGTCTTACTCCCCACTTTTACTTTGTATAATTCATAGTTTCAGAGTTATACAGGTAGTAGATCGCTTGTCAGACAATACCGATTTCAAAATGTGTTCTGTCGGCTGCTAACATCCGGAGGCTTTCGAATAAAAGTCTATAAAAATTACAGACTCATATATATTATGATTTCAAGGTATCATTAAAAAAAGCTCTGAGGTAATGCAGCTAATAATTTTTGTTGGTAATAATAAAAATTATTTATTTCGCAGCCTATCGTATTTCTCCGTGTACGATGAAATTTTCGTCATCATAAAATCAGGATATTTTGCCAATTATGTCTCAAGTGATAAAATCTCACCAGCGAACTTGGTACTCACACAACCGGTAAGAATATCGCGATACACCAAAATATGCAGAAACATTTGTCTTGCCGAGAACTTGAATCTTTTTTTCTGAAATGCGAAATCACCTTGTATTCATTTTTTCAATCGTATGAAATCGAAAATTGGATGAGGTTATTCAGATTACCTGGTGACCTCCAGGTGAATGAAAATGATTTATAATGAAATAAAATTATAATGCCAATGCAAAAAACGCTTAAGAGGTTGCTTATAACAGATTTTGTTTTGCTGCCATTAGTTCGACGCGTTTCTGTTCTAAGAATCTACATATCATTTTGTTTTTGATATATTTATATTTTTTTGTATTTCCATTTTGATTTCCATCCAGTCACGACTCTCGCGAGGATAATGTTTACGGTAAGCGTTTGATTTCAGACCGGTCAATATGTCGAACGGTACAGGTGGATAGAATCAGTCTGTTACGTTTTCATCGAGTCACGGTTCAATCATGTTTGGATTAGCAAAATGTCAACAGATCGAGTAAGATTGGAAATCGTACATGGCAAAGAGTTTCAAAGGCTTGGCTAGGAACAAGTTAGCTAGCATTTCGATAAAGTGAGTAAGTATAACAATATGCCTTTTGGCAATACAAAACACTTGAATTTCCGATGAAAGTAACGGAATTAGGTTTGCATCAAAACATTTCAGTCGAGAGAAACCTCCATCGAGAAGCTAAGATAATTTCTTCTCGCATAAATTCGGTTTATACAAGACAATCGCTCGTGCTTTATTGTCTGTTCGACATGAATCTAACACTCGTTGATAGAAATACCGAGCAATCAAAACAAAAGAGCGAACGAAATAATGATTTATTGATTCTCCAATATTAGATCAGTGCGTGAGATTCCAAGTCCGCGGTTGTGAGACCTTTGAAATTAAATTTTAGGTAATTGAATAGGCGCCTGCTAAAGACTGAGGAGATCAGTGAATCTATAGTTTCAACGCCAGCCCAGCGAAAAGGAAATATTTTGACTAGTTGCTCCGGCTCTAGTGATTATACACACATGCGCAAGATTCTTCTCGTGATTGTGTATATGTACGTATAAAGTGTATATACGTATATGTATAAAATGAGGAAGGAGTGGAATCCAAATGAGTTCATTACACAGGAGCGATGACTCCTAAGGAACGTATCCAGGACAAAATGTCATCTGTTGCAAAAACTTTGCGAAGTCCTCGCAGCGGTTTTACCAGGTAAAAAAGAGCTCGTTTACAATAAAAATTCTTGCTTTATTATTTACGTTTTTTTAATTGTCTTGAGCATTAATAAATATTGAACGATCAATCGTGTTCATCGTTATTTCTGCACTTCCTGTCTCGACTTGAAGCTGAAAATACGAAATAATTTGTTAATTTCTGCCATGAATTACGATTGCATAGAACTTATAAGCGAGCCAGTCGAGCACTCGGCAGTCATTTGACTTCAATTAAAGCTTACCGGTAATTCTCCGTCACGCACAAAGGCACGGTGAACTCGAATTTGCCTTTCGGCTAATACGACCAGCTAGACGACTGAGCTGAAGCTTGTGCCGAGGATTGAGAGCCACCACCCCTGAAATAACACAAGTCGTTTTACTCTCTTTCACGGTATTTAATACCTTCACGACACACGCACTCTCGTAAGATCATTTTTGTTTTCCAGTATTTCAAATTTCTCTGTGCCACACTTTGCGCAGAATTTTTTGGGGAATCGCTCGACTCATGGGAGATATGGTTGTGATTTTACTTGATGGATTTTCTAACTAAAAACTATGTATCTTACGGATTGTATTTTGACAAATTCATCTTTTTTCTGTATGTTTCATT
The DNA here is from genome assembly GCF_021155785.1 of Neodiprion fabricii. Classification (NCBI taxonomy): domain Eukaryota; kingdom Metazoa; phylum Arthropoda; class Insecta; order Hymenoptera; family Diprionidae; genus Neodiprion; species Neodiprion fabricii. The sequence continues at coordinate 25,419,963 of NC_060242.1, read as the reverse complement.
TAGATCTTTAAGCAGTAAGTATACACTTGAAATCGTATAGTCTACAGATTACATTTAATATTTTTCCAACTAATTTTGGACATCCTGTATGGAAAAGGTCATTTCCTAAAAAATTTTAACACAGACGTGTATGATACTTACAAACATTGAGATAAATTTGAACAATAATTGTCAGATATAATTACCTATTCGAATACTCAGACATATTACGAAATTATGAATTTTCTCATTCTCAATTTCAGGCAGTAGATGACAAATTCAATATATTTTAGCATGCTCGGAAAGTTTTTGATCTACAAATAGTTGGAATATGTCGCATTGAAAAGGCGTACCGATAACAATATCTACATACAAAATATACTTGTTGAAGTTCGCAGAAGCTATGCTTGGTAGCAGTTACAACGTTATGCCATTAAAAAATACTATAAGCATATGTGCATTGTACGGGAATGCATTCGAGCGATAATGTGAGCCACTCTGTAATCGTCGAGAATAGGTACCGCGTTCAACTTCCTCGAGAGCAGAGGTGAAAAATTACTAGAAAGAAGTGGTCCATTATACAAGAATTCCGATTTTCACGTTGTAAATTTCACCGGGTTTCTTTACTCGCCCCCCCCCCCCCCCCCCCCCTCCCCTCCATCAATCTGAACTTGTCCGCCAACAATTATTAGATATTATTCGGCTTTGACGATGTTTTCAACTCCTGAAGAGCTTTTTTGTTTTTTTTTCACAGAATTTAGTTTCGCTACCATCGTTCCCATGAAATCCGTTCACGCAGAGTTGGTCTGATGAAACTATTGAGATAGGACTCACCTTCCGCCTCCTACTGGGTAATATCCACCACCTCCATAGTTTCCACCTCCGCCCCCACCTCCGTGGTGTCCCTTGCCCCGACCTCCGCCGCCGCCGCCGCCATACACGCTGATAGGCACAACAAATACGGGGATTCCAACAGCACCATATCCACCCCCTCCTGAAAATAAGGTAGCAATGTCTAGATTGATTTAAAGTAACTTTGATATCCACTCCGGTCTATTCTCGCTCTGAATGGAACCTGCGCTTGCGGGAAGGTGAAGAGATATTGAGTTTGAGACAAACTAGAGGTGACTTACCGCGAAAAAACGGCGAAACTTTTTAGCAGGCTGAATCACCAACAGAGGAAAGTAATTGAACTCTACTTTATAATTATTAATATTTTCTAATAACCTATAACATTTTTTCCTCCAATTTGGCAGGGAAGCCAACTGACTCGTGAAATGTGAAACTCTCACGCGTCAAGTGATAAATCGAAATTGGGTTGTTATTGTAACTCTTGGTAGTCATAACGCAGACAATAAAGCTCGCGCATGCGCAATCAGAAACTTGGGCTGCTTGGTTTCACGATTTTCCCTCAGTATTAGTTGAGAACGCGGAAGAAGAAGAAGTAGATGTCGGACTAGATTTGGAGAATTATGGTGAGGTTGAATGCCCGAAAGGTTACGATCAATTGACACTGATTGCGAAGGTGTGAAAATCAAGATAGTGGCGAAGCAAGTACACCTGGAAAATATTCCGATCTCATAGATTGATTGTTTTTCTTCTTCCAGATAAAAATGCTCGAGATCAAGGGCACCACTTACCACCATAAGAACCAGTGGGGTAGCCACCATATCCGCCACCACCGCCGCTAGGGTAGCCACCATATCCGCCACCACCTCCGCTAGGGTAGCCACCATATCCGCCGTATTTTTTGTATAGTGTTCTCTTGCTACGGATCTTCTTCGTCTTTTTGGGTTTATCTCCTACGACATCGCGGACTTCGGTCCCCTTCGGCGCTTCGTTTGAATTGGAACTTTTAACCGTAGCATAGTCGCCTCCCAAATTCCCGGTTAGGTCTTCTGAAGTGAATTTTTCATCATCTTCTTCGTCAACAACAAGAAGTACAGAAGCTAAGGGTCCTGAAGTAAAGGTTTCATTTACATATTGTATGCATCGCTAAACATATGGCAGTGATGGGTTATTTTTTACTCGGGATATTCAAAGCTGTTTTTATTTTTACGTAGTAATGAATGATCCTGGTTAAATTCCAAAAAATTATTGGAAAGACAATCAAAGATTTTGGGATTGATATATGGTCGGACGTAATCGTTGATCTAGTCCAACATTTCGAATATATTAGTCAGTTATAGATCAAACGTATCTAAAATTTAAAATTTGATCAAACCCAGTTTCATGGCAGTTTTTTTTTCTGTAGCGTTCTGATTGAATACTTTTAATAAATCGAATTTTGAGAATCTTCGGAAAAACGAGTTCAATGTACTGCTAATTTTCAAGATTTTTTATATGCAATATAAGTAAACCTTCAGCAATTAAACAATTTAAAACAATATTCAACCTTAATGCAAGAAAGTTAAGTCATGTTTTATTTTAATTTCGTTACAATTGTCAGTAAAATCTTGGACGGCTTAGCGTTCCAAACAGTCCTACCACCTGCAGAATCATTTCCATGTACACGCATTAAAAATTTACAGTGTTGTGTTTCAAAGTATCTGTCCGTCGTGACAAAAATGTTCTGTTAGTAGGTGTATCAGATAGATCAATCGTTAAACATACCGATGATTTCCGGGCTGTTATCGACCAGGGTATTTTCACCATTTTCCTCGGAGGTGTCAGTAGTTTTGTTTCTGACAGCGAAGAGATTGACGAGGTAAGCAATTCCGCGGTGTTCACCCGCAGCCGGAAGTGGCGGGGGCTTGAGTTCGGTGGACAGTGTTACCATATCGCCATCATTCGCAGCAGTTGCACCTTTGATAAAAAAAATAATAATAAGAAACGAAACGTTAACAACTTGACGAGCAATAGCTAGTATGATGTGCTATCTTCCACAATTGTTCAAGTCTTCACCCACGCATCACTCAACTTAAATTATAAACGAATCTAAATTTATGTCACACATCCTGTTACAGAGGCTGTTGCTCGAGTGCTTCTTGTTATCGGAGCACGTCAATTTTGCGTTTACGGAATTGTGACCTATAGGACTTGTAGGCAGGATCTTTAACGGCTTTCGAAGCTTTATGCCGAAAAATGTGTCGTCGCATGTCAAAGTAGCACCTATAATTACCTTCGATTCAAGTTCAAGACTCCAACTGTACATCATTAACCGTATCACTGTCCTACATCATACATGAGTTGCAATAGAATCGTGGTTGCAGACTCTGCTAGTTCAATAATGGATCTACCGATCACGGCAAAGTGAATTCGTTAAAACTGAATCGGATGAATAATTACCGATTGTAAATGTGAAACGTTAATACTATGCCCTGCAAGCAGTGAAATTCCACTTTATCCAACAACGAAAACACCGATTTGAAGATGATGACTTGTTAGATGTTACACAGCAAGCTGAGGTACCGGTTTTACAGTACTCAACAAATTTCTGAGACCGTTAAAATTGACTTGTATAACTGAACCTGAACTGACTTGATGAATTAGGATTACTCAAAATTACCTTCCGTTTGAACTGATTCACCGGAAACAAAGACGACGCCACAGCATCCCAGCACCAGTAGACCCAATACTCGAAGTTTCCACATTCTGAAGTCTGTTGTACATGGAAACCAGAGATAAACTACGATGGATCCTTTGATGTTGCAGCTTTTATAGCTACTGTTCTGCACACTAATAATCCATTATAGTTACGTAATCTTCTGTTCCTAACGTGTCTGTATCGGATATCTGTTTATTGTTTAACCGCTTACGATGCCGGCTCAGTGCCTAGTAATTAGGAATTTTTACAGTTCTAGGGAATAACCAAACGCAGCCTTGTGTGGTGATCATCCATGCTGTTTCATTATTATATCTACCAATCTCAAACTAAAAAAGAACCGACTTAGACGGTTAAGTTTCGTTGTGTGAGTCAAGAAGAGAACCTTGACCCTACCTATTTCAAATTCCAGTTTTACACAACCTCACACCGTAAATAATCGGTTACGGTTTATGATTCCTGTGGAAACTACCAGGGCTTTAGAAAAAAATCTTTAACTTCCTATAAATCTTGAACAGATTTCTTCTGTGGATTACGTAAGGTTTGCGTACTGCATCCATCCGGATTTACGTGGAATATTCCACGTGTAACCAAATTGACCAAAATCCTTACTGTGTTACAATCAGAGCCGGTTCAAATTGTATGAAATTTCTTCACTACTTAATAGAGGTAAGTGTGATGTTTTGTGAATTTGAACTTGAATGCGTTCAGACAATAATAGTTAACCTAATATTTACATTCCAGAATCGTCACCGTCCGAGTTGAAGACGGTGAACTTCAAAAACTGTACATTATACAAAAGAGTTGGGAACGAAAAAATTTCAAGTGAGTTTTGAGGTCATAATCTGCAAAATATTGTGTCTCTGAAGGTGAAAAAAATCAAAAACATCTTTGTTTTTTAGGTTTTTCTGAAACACTCATTCATTTCGATGAAATTTCTTGAGATTCTCCTTCGTTATTGTAGAACATTGTGCATGAATTCTAATATGGGGCTGAATTTAGTTCGCAAATTATACATTATTTGCTGAATTTTTTTCTCAAAAGAAAATATAATTTTTCAGCTCACAAAGAGCACTTTGCGAACTCAGAGACGATAAAGTAACAATTCAAAATTCTGTTTATGCTGAAAAATTACCGTTATTTGATTTTTTTTAAAACTTATACCGCATAGTATTCATAACTTCAGGTTTTCTATACTATCAGAGTTTTTGGGAAACCCGAAAAACTAAGATATTTTTGATTTTTCATAAACTTCCAGGGGCTGTTACATTGTTTTGTATATTACGATTTGGAAATCCATTCGAAAGTAAATTTTCTCAATTCCCAGCTTGTTCTTCGTATGATTCATAGTTTTCGCGTTATATACTGGATTGAAACTCAGACGTTGTCGATTTCTGAATACATTTTGTCAGCTTCTAACATTCGAAGGTCTCCGTATAAGAATCTATAGAAATCAGACACTCATATCTATATAATTACAAAGTATCATTAGGAAAAGCTTTGAGTTAATGCAACTAAGAGCTTATGGTGGTAATCATAAGAATTATTCATTCGCGTTCGACGATTTGTTGGTCACTTAAGCAATAAAATCTCACCAGCGTACTGGGTACTCATACGACTGTGTAGAATATCGGGGTACATCATACGCAGAAACTAGGTACTTACAATACGTTTGTCTCATTGGATTGTCAACTTTTTTTTCTTGAATGCGAAATAATCTTGGTTTCACTTTTGGATTTGTAAGAAATTGATACTAGCATCAGGTTATTCAGGTTGCCATCGAATTCCGGATAAATGGTCTGTACAAAAAATGTTTGAGAATTTGCTATTCATAGCAGACTTCAATTTTCTTCCAATAATTCGTTAATTTTTAATTTTCGTTAATTAATTTCGTTTTCAATATATTTATATTGATTTGTATTTCTATGAAAATCATCTTTATAAATTCCACCAATCGTCATAGCTGAATTCATCTTCTTGTTTACTGTGGGATTTTAGTGACGCGTAACCTTCAATCTACCATATTATAATCATGTTCTCTATGCGTTGTATAAGAATAGATGAGCCATCGATTGTAACATATTCAAAGCAAAGTAGCTAGTTAAAATAACTATTTGACCTGTCGTCAGCTCTTCACAACGCCTCGAGTTAATCTTGAAATATCAATCGACAATGTGAAACGACAAATTGAATTCTTGAAATTCTGCTTTGGATATGAAGGTGCAGGATTCGTAAACATGATCATTTCATTTAAGAGGCAGGCTAACAGATGATCATATTATCCATTTGGATTTTTTGTCTCGTGCCCGAGGCACAGGCAAAGTCTCGGTTAATTAATCGGCGCTGCGACCTCAAGGTTGTGATGCCGGCAAATTTACCAGACGGGAATAATAGTTATTTCAATCTTCAACTATCCTCACATTTGGCAAGGAACCGAGCAGCAATTACCGTTCGTGTGTGAAATCTGATATTTATTTCCAGACATCGATATTAATTTTTAATTCAAATTCAAACGTACGATTGGGCAATTTGGTACGGACGATTCTCATAATTAATAGCAATTCTTCGGAGGATTCCTCGGATGTAAGCGCGTAGTTACTCCATTTCAATCGCAGTCCCACACAAGTAGTATGCCAGTTCCAATCGTCCGTTATTAATGCCGATTAAAAAGCCGCGGTATAGATCATTACGTACAATCAATATGCGTATACCTGGATGACGCAGACTGCAGTGGTAGCCTGAAAGATCGGAATCAGAAACAGGAGAATCGCTGAAATCAATGAAAGGAAAGGTAATAAAGTCAAGAGGCGAAGCGTCTTCTCGCGAACATGCATCATCGATTCGATTTCAGTAATCGGTTGATTCAATTCAATGGCATCGGCATTAAAAGTGCTCAACTGGATCGTAGACGATATCAAATAACGCGCTACGCAGAAAGGTTTTCAGCTTCGTAGGACTTTCTGTACCTTCGTGCAGTGTTGCTGTAAATGGTAAAACAGACAGTCGTAGGATAAGGTCTACTGTAAAAGGCTTGGCACAAAACACTGCAATTAACATTCCAAGATGATAATTTCAGTACAGTAATTCAACTCTTCCCTGTGGATTAAGTAGCCGCACTTATAATAAGCAACGAGATTCCCGACTCCACGGTCAATGTTAAACGTTATGGTAGTAGAGAACATTCGAAGAAGATACGCTTTGTATGATTATGCTGTTTGCAATTATATGTACACACTGGTGTCTGAGAACCAGCCTTTCGAACTAACTACGAAGTCGGAATGCTCGAGAGATCTCAATCGGTAGGGAAACTGGTAAAAACAGCATATGGGATGAAAGCTTAGTGGCATCACTGTTCATCCGTAGGGTTTATCAACTGTGCGAGACATTTCAGATACCACGAAATCCAAGCAAATTAGTATAATACGCGCAGATGATGAGACTGTTACCACTATAAACGTACTAAAAATGCTAATGATTCGCTGAAAGCAAAACGAAACTTCATTTCGCGTCGTCGACGTGAGACATGTCTGCGAATAGTGATGATCATTCGTTGTGTTGTTGTTTTTTTATTTATATTTATTCCATGCTGCTTGCAAATATTATCGTTTATTTGCCACACTGATTGAGAGAGAGAAAAAAGACTGTAACATTTGTTTCCTTCAATTTCTGCCTGGAAAGTATGTAAGTGGCAAAGGCAATGTTTTCTGAAACAAAATTTAATTTGAAAAAAAAAAGAAAATGGCAGTTACAGACCTTTTTAATTCTCTTCTGCAATTAAAATCGTGAATTACCTATGACTCACTGGTAGAGCCAATTTAGTTTGATTGTGAATCCCCGAGTCATGGAGTAATTGTTGTACAACTTCATCGCAATATCTCTGTATAATTGACCACGGAGTATTCTGAGAAAAACTCGAACGCAAATATTAAGTATAGTACACATGAACTGAATGCAAACAATTAGATACGATAAGTTTTTTCTCTAAGGTAAGGCTGGGCACTGTTTAGCGAAGTTAATTTTCTTACCCAGTACAACAATTAGTACGTTTTTACGGTGACGTTGGGGTAATAGAAACGAAATGGCACCTAATACGATTTGATCCATGACAAATAATGAAATATCGTAAAAATCGTGAATTCATTCTTTTGTCAAAAATACACTCACCCAAATAAATACCTTTTTTTGTCACACGGTATCTCCGTATTTTTTTTTCTTTCTTAAATACCTGTGTCTTGATAGTTACTCGGTGGAATTTCAGCTCAAAATGTTGAAAATTAAATGAGTTATGATTTGTTTCAGTAGAATGATCGATTTACCGGTATTTTGTTGTTTTATGAATTTTTTTTTAATACTCAATACTCCAGTTTGCAAAAGATAACTAATTTTCCTTGAAATACAATAGTCAAAACGTGTCCCGAAATGTTTTCAAGTGTGTGATACGGAGTTATAAAATATTTAAGGCGCGCTAATAAACGGGTGAACAATATTTTACAACCCAACAAAACTCGAATAAAACAATGATTTGAATATTCGTGGGATATTTCTGCAGCGTTCGAATATCTTTAACTTCTCACGAGATTGAAATTTTTATTTTTTTCTCCATCGGTTCTTTCGGTAACTTCGAATCGTCTGAGATCTTCTTTCGTTCCAAGTGACGGTTACATCTGACACTTACCGTCGCCTTATTGTTAGTCGTAGAGATTAGCGTAGTCGCCAATGTCGATAAGTTACCGAAGACAGTAGCCATCGTTTTCGCCTTGCCATCGGCCAAGAAACTGTAGATGCCGCTACCGAATCTTTAACTTCTCGGGACATTGACCTTTACCTTGAAGTTCGAAACCTTCACCCACTTTGAGGATTTCTCCGGCGACCTCTATACGTCTTGGCTAATCATAAACAGTAGTTTTCGAAATACCGAAGATTGTAATGATTACTGAAGTTTTTGAGACAGTCATTGGTCGTCCGGAAAATGATCTTTTTTATCAGTTTGATTACGAGATGGTGGTACGTTGAATATTGATTAAATTTTTATATTAAAATCGTTCGAAAATGTTTGAAAATTTAGTAGATTTGTTCGATTTTATTCTATGATAGTGCATTTTATTCAGAAAACTATATTTTTCACAAAATCATTCAGACAGATTTCTTCATATTCGGTGTTCAATTCAACGTTTCCATTTATCCGACTACGAGGAAAAAAAATCTCAGTGAATGGGTAAAGAACAATTTTCTTAATAAAATGAGTCATGGCAGAGTAAAATCAAAAGAATATGCTAGATTCGTAACCTAAGAATAAATATAATAATCTGATAAATATCCAACATGTGACCGTTTCGTTATAAAATTAACAAAACGTACCTATCAGTTTTTGGCTGACTAACTGCCTCAGTGCATATTCGTTGGAAGATCGACGAGGGGTGTCAAGCTTTTAACATAATAATGAACTCACGACCATAAATAGAAGACACGTTTTGCATGAAGAGCATTAACGATTCCGGTCGGATTTTTGCTCGTAGCGAGAACAACAGACTGCATAAGACAGTACGATCGTATCCTCAATTAAAAATAAGTTATTCCAGAGTAATTATGGAGGAAAGGAGTAAATAATTCCGCGTAATTGGTTGAAAGAACTTTATCTTGCTACACGTTCACAGGATTGTTTTCAACAAGCAAACTAATGTAGGAAAAAACCTGTGTGCAAAACGCGCCCACTGTCAGGGTCTGAATAGACTCGATAATTCCACAAAATTTGGTAGTTAGTGCCAAGAATATGACAAAAAGTGATTATTTTTTGTTCAAATTTTCTTTCGACACATCATAGAGTAATTGTGAAAAAATTAGTCACGTCTTAAGTCACTGAATAAGACGATGCAAATACCTGTTGATACGATTTCGAATTTCTTCGAAGTCTTGTCAACACTTTGGACCGATTAATTAATTACACATTCTTAAGAATCTAACCGTATGCGCCTACGTGAAATTGGCTAAAAACATTCATACTCTTTTTTCACGAGACATTGTTTGCGATAACTAGATAAAACGAAGTCACCACGGCTCATTCGTCGCGGTTTGATCACTTCGATCAGATATCAAAGAGATCCGCAACGGAGTCTGTAATCTCTGTGATGATGGTGTCAACCGGATGTCTGTTCCTGTTCGTCTTGCGTCTGCGTTGATCTTCGGAGCGAGAAGCAGGCCGACTCCTGACAAACTCGCGGGGGATATTCTGACCAGACTCCTCAGGGAACCTGACGAAGCTGACGGATCCAGCATTGGCAGTTCCCTGAACCGTCCCGTCTCCCCGAGTGTGCGAGTCGACCTGTCCCACCGAGTGCTGCCCTCTGTTCGCCGAAACGGCGCTCCCGAAGGAGTTTCCGGTCCCCTGGGAGCTCGCGACGAGGGTCCCAGAGCCGAAGCTCGCGTCGGTTTGTCCGTTCGTCTGGCCCACCGCGGCGGCGGACCCCTGAGAGAAGCCCTGGGCGTTTCCGGACGTCTGAACCTTGTGGCTAGTCGAAGCGGAGGGTCCGTTGGGCCCCGAATTGCTCTGCGATACGGACTGGCCAAAGGAGAATCCGTTTCCGGTTGAGGAGGCGCCGGAGCTGGCCGAGGCTGCTGATATCTGGGTGGAGGGTTGGCGATTCGCGGCGTCGACGTTGTTTCCGCCTCCGCAGCCTCTGCTCGGGTCGAAGTAGTTCCCGGACCGGAAGTTGCCCCTGTGACGATATCCCGCGCAGCCGTTGTTCCGGTTCGGTTCCGTGTTCGGTCCAAAGTTCGTCCAAATCGGGCGACCCTGACGGTGACCTTGGTATTCGAAGGCCGAGGCCTCGCCGCCGGCCGAGGAGTGTCCACCACCGGCGCCGGAAGTCGCTCCCGAAGACACCCCGCCCACGTTGGACTGCGCACCGGATGTCGCGTGACCGTTGTTCGCGCCGCCGTGCGATGTTGCAGTCGCCTCGCCCAGACTGAACGAATTGCTGTTGGCTTGCGAGGTTCCTCCGAAGATTGGGTGGTTCAGGTTGAACGCGTTCGAGTCCGACGCTGAGATCCCCGTTAGACCCGCGGAAAAGGACGAAGATTGACTGGCTGATAACCCGGGTCTGAGATAGTGAGAGAAATTTTGGCTTAATTTTACCGGGATAATCATTTTGGCTACGAGTCTCGAAACCGAGATTAATGATGCATGGTACTTACTCTGAAACGCCGGGAAAGAAACGGTTTGAAATGTATAACTCGACTTAATCGAGTTGAATTTAATTAAAAGAAGTTCCTTGAAAATTGCGATTTTAGAAATTTTTGTTTAAACCGAATTTCAACTACGTAAACCAGTTTATTAACAACTTCACGGAAATCACATTACTCGCTTTTGTTTTACCGGATGATCGAAGTATTCTCCTAATTTGAATCATTCAAGTTCACTGATTCCCAGTTACAAGTATACGACTGGGAAAAAAACCTGTGCATATACAGTGACGATTCGGTGACTTTTCACTGATGTTTTACTGAATTTCAGTGTATAATGTAATATAATACAATGAATGGTATTTATTCGTGACACAATTTGATTTTCACACCCGAGATCTCTTTTACAGTTCAGTCACGTAAATTCGGGTGAGCATGTCAGGCGGCATAACTTATGCGGATGACTGAAGCAATTGCGGCTTTGATATCAAACTCTAATAATCTCCAATGGTGAACAGAATTTCTTTCTGGTACAAAACTCATTTTTTACACACTTTGATCAATAATTTCTCAACTTTCTCTACTAAAAACTCACGCACAGATATTTCACGTTTGAATAATGGCGGTTTTTTTTTATGCTAATACCGAAAGCGTGGGAAGTACCACTGATCATTCCAATGACTGTAATAATTAAGAGAGCAACGGGTTCAAATACTCGATAAGATTTCTGAGCAATTAACAAATTCTTTTCAGATGGCGAAGATCGATTTGAATTCATTACCTAATTATCTTCCCTATCGACCCTGAATCTGTTTCAGAGTATTCAACTGAAATAAAAGAATGGACGTACCCTTTACCGCCGAAAGAGCCAAAGCTGTCAGCCTGACTTGCACTTTGTGACAGACTGACTCCTCCGTCATTCGCCCCAACGTTCAGTGAGTGAGCATTATTCTCGCCTGCGCTTAGGGAAAATGATGCAGAAAACGGCAGGAATCTTCCTTGGGGATCTGCCGGTGCCACTTTAGATTTTCCAACCGATTCTGGTATGAGTTCCGGCGGCGTGTTCCACCGGCGTTCATCCTCAGCGTTGAAGAATATCCGATCATCTGGAAGCGGTAAAAGTGTAACTTCAACGCACGTTGATTTAGGTCGGTGTATAAAGTCCGAGTGAAGAGTTATTCGAAGATTTGAGGAAAGTAGAGCGTGGATGGTACATTTATTACCTGCCAATGTCCCGGCGAAACATAAGATCGAGGCACTCAAAAACACGATCGAAACGCGCTTCGCCATGGTTGAATCGATTCTACTGCGTCCAGTTGGACGACTGCCCTTTTTTAACAAGTATAAACGACCTTAGATCACTGATTGAGATTCTATAAGCGTCGCATACTGTGTAACAGCAGCGTCGTTATTGCCGCACAATCACGTAGTCATGTTGGAAGGAAGAAATGCAACCGCTCGATCGGTCTGTTCGGAAAAAAAATTCAAAGAACCTGCCTGAAATCAAGTTTACTGAACGCGTATCTCATGCTCCGTGCCACGACGGTTTTTGCATCATAAAAATCTCTCCATTTAAGAGATTTTAAGAAACCAAACGGACGGACCTAAAATCACGTCTACACACGTAGTCTCGGACCTTGGGGATTACCGAATCATTAAAGCATTGTCACTCGTGCATTTGTGTGGCGGGGCTGAGGCTATACTCGGAGTTAAGTAACAACTATTCGGAACTAATAAACATAATCCTAGAACGTATTATATACGAACTAGCTTGTACGATTGGTTACTCCGATACAGCTTGGTGTTTCATTATTACTCCTGGAAATACCTGGAACGAGATGTTGCATATTTCAGAGTGAAACGTTTACACATGACAAGCTTAATGTATGAAAATGTTGACACACTTTCATACCGTGTGGTAGCAATCAAAAAGCATCACCTGTGGAGACTTCGAAACACATCTCAATCATGAGGCAGCAGAAAATACCGCGGTCTCAATAAGGGGTATAGTCACTTTTAGTCGTGGAATCACCTCAAAGTTTTACAAAAAATAAAAATCTCTAACGCAACACATTTTTGAGGGGCACTTATTTTCGACGTTATTTCAACGAATATTTAGAAATGTGTCGAATACAATTTAGATCCAAATACATAGGCAGAAAATATTTGTTACAAGAACCTTTATTAATCGTTAAAAGAGTCATTCGAAAAAATTCACAGATTTAATGACGTGTCACCTTAACGCGAAATTGTTCTTAATTAAAGATAAATAAATATTTTTAAATTCGCATTGTCAATTTAGGCAAGTCGTTTCCGAAGATTAATAATTATATATTTTTTTCATCACTATTTTATCCTTATCAATACAGTATAGGGATACAACCAATCTGATATTTTGTTCTAGTCTAATTGTACGTTCTAAACTAAATCAGTCTTATAATGCGTGTAACTTTATATCATCTTGTCAGAAATGGTCTCAGTAAATAGTTTATCCTCTCCTCAACGTTAAGATAATTAGTTATTTCACATACCAGAAAAGTACAAGGGCAAATGCTTTGCTAACATTCTTTGTATAAATTTATAAACTTATGAAATCTGTCGTTGTTTGAAATCACAAAATCAAATGTCACAAGTTCCCTCATTGTATAAACCTAACCGGTTATAAAATATTAATATATTATTGCATTGAGGTTTCTTACAGAAGAATATGAAATTTCTATGAATAAATACACAGGTAATTAATCCTCGATAACAGGAAATCGAGATTTCGCGATTTCGAAGAAAAATAAAGAGTTGAAACGAAATCAATTATAGTCGCAAAGATAAAAAATCGGATGTTTGGCCTAGCAATTGTATTTATAGAATTTTATTTTACTAATTCCTAGATCTGCTTTGCTCTTTTGTAAATCAGGTGAAACTAGACCGAAGTTAGACCCCGGGCATTCACACGCTTGTATCAGCGGTGACATCCGAATCTTTCGAGTCCTTCTCGTCAGGAAACTCGGGTAATTTCATTGGCTGCGGCTCTTTTGGAGTGTCTTTATCATCTTTCGAACCTTCCTTTGAATTTGCCGGTTTCTCTTCGTTCAATACAGGCGTTTCGGCGTCTCTGTCCGACTTTGACGGTTTAGCGGGTGTCACGCGCTTTTCTGACTCTGCCTCCGGGTTCTTCTTGCTCGGCTCCTCTTGAGGAGAACATTTCGCGCACGGCACGACCTCCACCTTGATGGTGTGAACCGTAGACTCGGGAATTGACGAGACTTCGGGAGGGGTGAACGCCCTCGAAGGCGCAGGAGTCACTGGAGCAGAATGAGCAGTTGGTCCTGAAGAAGGCCCGGTTCCTGGACGCGTAGGAACTGGGTAATAGACGTAAGGCTGAGCATTTTGAGGAGCTGCGAGATTCACAATATTCGTATATCAGTTGGAATGTTACCGGACAGCGGTGCCTAGTGATAATTGATTCCGATGAAAAAGCACGTTAATGAAGCTCGATCTACGTACTTTTGAATAAAGCAAATCCCAGTTGAACTTTATAATTGGTTGTCGGAGTATAATTTACGAAAATTCATTCACTTTACTAGTCACCTACTTGTACGATATACCCCCTTAAACTGGAAGCCATATTATTCAGAAATGTGGAAATTGTTAAAGCGAGACAGAGAGACGGAGGGAAAGAGAGAGAGAGCTCGAATAAATGGACGAATGAATGAAATATGGTTAGTCAAAGTACTGGGCAAAAAGTGTATAAGCAACTTGATCGCAATTTTCTATAATAGTAAGGGAGGGAGAGAGAGCGAGGGTTACTGTGATGGAATCAGACGAGCTGTAAAATTTTCCAACGACGTCCGATCCCAGAGTGATTAGTTTGACGGATGCTCTGTTAGTTTCACTTTGGTTAATACCCTCGGAAGCCGATAATGATTTGCTACGCGCGCGATGGCGGTTGGTTAATTTTCCTGGCTGTCACAAGGAATTTGGTCGCTTAGCGTCTCACCAGAATTTTTCACTTGCAACTGCTTGATGAGTTCCTCTAGCGATTTTATGATGGCCTCGAGCTTCTTATCGGTATCCGAAGGCTTCGCGACTTCTTCTTCATCGTACACGGAGGGAAACCAGTACCTTTTCCTCCTCATAGGAGAGCCGGATAGTTTTCTATAAAGTGCAGCATCGGGACTTGCGATGTAATCTAGCTTCTCTGTTTGTACGTCTCTGCTTTCTCTGGCTTCTGTGATTATACATGTACACACTTAGTTCAACGAATGGAACTGCCGACTATTTTTACACCTTTTGAAATAACCGACGTACTGCAATCGTTATCATTGCATTATACTAACAGACATTCTTATAAACATGCTACACGTTGTAAAATGCAAAAATATTTTCATATTTCAGAATCGTGAAAAGGGGTTGCCGTTTTTAAAACGTGCATACCACATATTTAGAATTTATGCATATTCGCGGACTGCCAGGCTCCGTTAACACCGGAGGTCAATCAAACTACACCTGTTCAAGCTGGACAGCCAGGTCTCGGGGAAATAACCATGAAGATTCGAAAAGCTGGACGCTTCATTGCATATTAATATTATACGCCTTCTTTGTATTTGTGCTAGGTAAATTTCTTCTCGGATGATTGAATGCGACTGATAAGTTACAGGCCCGAGAAATTCACATGTTTTAGTTCATTTTTCGCAGACTTTACTCATGACTAAAGACTGCCTAGAAGTTTCGATCGAACGGATCGTGGAGAATGAAAAACTGTGTATTTACAGATTCACTGATGACCCTGTTTGAGTTGAGTGTAGTGAAAAAGAAATCTTCCATCATCATATTTAACAAGACTTGGAGACATAATTTATTTTACTGTCAAATCAATCAATAATTTACCAATTCAAATTTTTTTCACCATAAATAGGACAATATTTCGGGATACCATCAATGATAGAGATTCTCGATTCAGATGGCTTATCTTTATTCGATTTTGTTGCAAGACTTGTAACGTTTGATCGTATAGCTGTTATTTTTTCACTTGAAATACATTTTTCGTACATGATGACATATAAGGAGATAATATAAAACATACATTCAAACCAATCATTTTCTCAGAACACGAACAATACACCGTATAACCTGAGTCATAATTTCCGTGCGATGGAAATGCGAGAGAAATGAATCATTGAAAACATAATCTATATTTTACTCACTTTGTAAAGATTATTCTTATGCCGTTGTTGCCCAACTCAATAATCTGTCACGTCACGATTGACATTCATACATTCTCATTTGTAACAACACGCCCGTCCTCGACTTACCATTTTTCCCTAGCTGATGTCTCTTTGTATACCAATAATGGAAGTTTATTCAGATAATTCAAATTTATCAGTTACACGCTATACCACCTGACAAATATCACTGTCATTCGTGTTATGTGATTATCCTGGACTTGAATTCACGATTTTCCAGTCGACGAATGATTCTGTTCACTGAATATTTATATTTTAGTTCGATATTGCCAGAATTTTTTCAAGATCACTAACTGAGTGCAATAAGTAAAAAATATTCAATTGATGAAGCTTATGTTCGCAATAAAAAGATCATTTGTAAAATTGTTGTTGTCGACTGTCTGAATAAAACGATATCAGGCAATGATATCCTCGAGAATTTCCCTCGGAAATTGCGAACGTACTTTATCTAAAAAAGTATATAACTTGAATAGGAATCTAATAGCAATGACTACAGCTGCAGTGAATACAGACTTGATCCGTATAACTGAGCAGTGTCTTATAATTTTTTTTTTATCCAACAGCTTTATCTTGTTACAATAACGGTTTTTCGGTAATTATCATTATATAATTGTAATGAAATGGTTTTTTCGGTAAAATTATGTACTTGACAATCTGACGAAGCGTGAGAAACTAAATACGCGCAGAATAACTATGTCGAAAAAAAAATCTTAGACAAGGTGTGAAATTTATACCTTTAACCTCAGCGTAACTGACGACGACGATTGCCGCGAGAAAGAAAATGATTTTAAAATTCATTTTACCCTCAGGAGCACCTGATTTTTTTCGACTGACCAAACCACACTAAGGGACCGTCGTTTAAGGATCCGGTTTATATACCTTTCGAGTCCCACAGGTATTTAAGTTGACCATTAAGATAGCGAGGGTCTATCTCAAACTATCTCTACGAGATTAAGTCTAGTGCCGTTAGGCGTTGCCTATATTTTTGTTCGCAGCCCTGAGAGGTCTCCTTGCGTCCAGAAGCCAGCCCTACCTGAGGATAAAAAGAAGATAAATAACAGGCTAGACCCGGATCCAAGCTCATAATAGAATATCTGGATTCCTTAGCTGGTAAATCGTCGGGGTTGGTGACCCTCCGACATGTAACATCCATCCGATCCTATAATAATATTATCTTCTTTCATGCATAAACTTTCGAACCCTCAAATCTTCGAGAATGTTCAAGTCGTCTGTCATCTCTTGAGTAAACGTTTCCTTTTTTTTTCATGTGTAATGGAGAGAGAGACCTTTTGTTGTTTGTTTATTGAAATATATCAATAATTTCATAACAGAGTTACGGCCAATCGTTATCAAACTGTTTTAGATTGGAGGCATTTTTTTCTCTTGATTTTGACGAATCTTGGCTTGAAAGTTAGTTTTTGCCCAACTAAAAACATGTAACTTTTTCCCATTCAAATAGCATGTGGAATAACATATTCATTCCAGAATTTCCGCGGAATTTTTAACAATAATCCTGTAGTCCTATCTGACATATGGACTGTATTCATTTTAATATAAATAACGAGGTTTTTGTTTTCGTAGACCTTGGAAGGCCGGATTTAGTCCACCACTTTGAACAAGAGTTCCAAAAAGACTTGATTTATCTAATATAATACTTATTTTCTGGTTGTTCTTACGTAACACAAGCTTGTATGATCTTCGAAATTGATTCAATTATTTGCACTATTATATCCATACAAGACCCTATTCACGATTATCTTGCAAAAATCTCGTCAAGAAACTGGACTAAGCATATTGTTCTATACGTTATTTGAATGTGAAAAAGGCACGTGCTGTGAGATACCTATTTAACTTGAATTTGGATTTGTATTGGAAATTTATTGCCTCAAATTGAAAAAAAATTGAAATTGAAATTGAAAGTATTTTACAAAGACTTGGCATCTACCGCTAAACTTCACCCTTGAGTACTGATGGAACATGTTTTTGACAATCGGGGGAATGGTTCGACCATCACACTGCTGGAAACTGGAACTCGGAACCACTGGATGGCCTGAAAGAAATTGTCGATGTAATTCCAAAAGTCAGGGGTTTCGGTAGTGTTTAAAATTCATGTGCAAATAGCCCATTGCAGATTATCGTGACGGGATTTAACGAGGCGTGATTTGTTACAGCTGGACTGGCCGACCCCGTAGAAGAAAAGTTGTAGGTGAGAAAGATTTAAGACCGTCGGCGGTGAGGTTCTCGAGAATTAAACATGGAGTATAATCTTCGGTCGGAAGGTAAGCGAGTTTTGTCTGACATTCTCCTCGGGAATTTCCGAGCTTGCGTCACGCGGATGATCAGTTGAAGACAATACAATCCATCCGATAATATCGTATTATGGCCATTCGCAGCTGCTTACGTGGCTTGTTTTTACCTTTTTTATTATACGCCACTTCGCAGGCAGAGACTCTCCGTTATATGTGGACAAAAATTTGCCACAAGTAATTGTTTACGGTAATTACAGTTGGTAATCTTACATTATTTAATTATTGAAGCATTAAATATGGCTGCTTGATTAGCTACATTTTTTCAGACAGTTAACTTATTGTTGCACGATAATCAAATTAGCATAACGGTTGTAGAAGAAAATAAGTACAGTACGAGTGACCATGATCA
Organism: Neodiprion fabricii; assembly: GCF_021155785.1. Taxonomy (NCBI): domain Eukaryota; kingdom Metazoa; phylum Arthropoda; class Insecta; order Hymenoptera; family Diprionidae; genus Neodiprion; species Neodiprion fabricii. Next base: position 25,401,363 of record NC_060242.1, on the reverse strand, counting down.
AAAAGAATAGTAGCATGTACCAGATTTTTTAATTAGAGCCACAAAACTCATTTTTATTTCGTATCTATGACTACATTTTTTGCCTATGGTGAAAAATAAAAACGATTAAAAACTGTACAGTAACCGCAACTTGAAATTGTTTTTTCTTATGGCGTAATATTGTTGGGTCTGTGACGTTTTCATTACTCGGGCTAACGACCTGCGCCAATATTTTCTGGAAGCTGTAACATCAATGGAGGATCATTCATCTTTTAGAAAGTTTTGGATTCCAGAGGCCCCGACGTAATGCGTTTCTCAAATCTCATTCAATCTTCGAAATGTGACCCGCATCGGCTTATTCACGATGTAATATGTGTGAATGTCGAAGTTTTTCTCGTGGGATTATCACGTGTTTTAGAACTTGTTTTTTCGCATCGCATTGGTGTCAATTATCTTGCATTATGCGTATAATGAACGGTAAATTTAACGGTAATTCGCAAAATTTCAACACAATCAAACTGTCAAAAGACTGACGGATTGGGGCATGTAATGTCGAGTGCTAGTTATATTCCACTTATATGCGACACAACATATTAATAACTAGTCTAACTACTAATTATCGTGATTTGAAAGGCGTAGAGATAGCCAGTTTTTTTTTTTTTATCGAGATTACCGATAACTGCTGCCGTTTTGGGTCTCTGGCACAACTTCTGATGTCATTCAGCACTTGTTTGGTATTTCATATTTTTCATGCATTTTCAGCGCAGATGTATAATATCCAATTTTAAACATTATACCATTGATGTTGTGTACAGTTGGGATTATATCTGAATCTTTGTGCGTAGATCAAAATATTATGTGTACGATATTATTCATGTTCGCATAAAAGTATTTAAATTCTTATTGAATTTTATCATCCGTGATTCGATAATTTCAAGAATCTAAATGACGCTATGGAAATTTCAAATCACAGCATCATCACTACTCAACTATTGCATGCTTACGTATATTAGATTAAAGTAGATATTTGTAAAAATATTTTGGGGCGTGAAAACATGGTTGGAACTCCCTTGTTTTTTCCAACAAAGTTATAAGGATGGAAAAATAAACAAGTCAAAGTTCAACCCACAGGCGAGGAAAAAAACGGCAATCTCCTTCTTTATTGCATCCAATTATCACGTTTGCTGCTAGATCATGGTATACAAATCGATTACCTGTACCGTGAATTGATCGGGCATTGCAAGTATTTCAGTGTAGCTGCAAATTATAAAATCAAACAATAATTTGCGAGGATTGTTTTTATTTCTTTGCCTCCAGCTATTTAACAGTGAATCGGGAATTACATCTTATTAAATCTCGGTCTGTCAGTGAGAAGCATGCGCAGCTAATTTCCCACCAATCAACCAGGATGTTGGTTGAACCCGATGCGCAAGGATGCTGCTTACAATAAAAAAGGCCAAGGCCAGTATCCATCCAGATGAAGTAAGCCGTGTATCATTGAAATTTTCGTTTTACACAACGCCAAAGAAACGCCGGATATCTATGCGTATCACAACGCGATCACGATTTCGAAGAGTTAAATACTCGTTTTCCGAGTCACTGTAGAACTTAATTATCCGGCGCCGTTAAGGCTGACATTACACATGAGCATGTGGATGTATGATAATACAAAGTTCGCATACCGCATACTCTGGGACTTCTTCCATCGAGAGGGATCGACGTTTTAATCATGTTCATCGGTTACCACGAAATTGTGCAAATCTTTCACAAACCGAGATCTAGCAGTTCACAGAAAACGGCCTTGGCCATGATCTTGGATCGATTGCCACGGCACGTGACAGCCATGCGTCGTTGTTGACACCAACTATTGCCGGCTTTAAATAGTTTCTATCTCTGCGGGTCGTCGACTATGATCATCGGTCTCTGTTCCCGATGACCCTGACACGTAGACTTGCCCTTCGGGAGGAGAAATTGAAAAATGGGAACCACGATGTTCCGCTTCGTATTTTTTTTTCTTCGCATTAATAATTTTACGGATGATTCAGACAGCGATTGTGAACGTCGGATTCAATTTGTTACACGTTTGATCGGCGAGCAAGAAATTATTATTATTTTACGTATACCGTAGGCACAATATAGGATCGCAAGTTAGCATGTACCAGATCCATAAATTCACAGATCACGGTCAATGCAAAGAGAATCATGCCCCGCGAGGCCAAGAACTGACCCCTGAAACTTCGATATGCTCACGATTATTCCAGCCTGTTTTGCATAGACTTATTGCGATGTGGAAAATTAACAAAAGTATTTGTGTCTAATTGTCGGATTTACGCCGCAGCTGCAGTCTCGAGTCGCAATACTTAGTGACGCAGGGGTCGAGATGAAAATAAACGATGGGTATAACGATTAACTTAAGGATGTACGGGGTGTACACTCTGGTCACGAATATGTCGAAAAAGAAACATAACAAAATTTGATAGGACGCACCTGAAGGAAATTAAAGTAAATGTGATTAACAAAGTATCTGTTATTCGGGTCATTATTTTTTAACCATTGAATTTCCAAGGTGTAAACAGCTTGTTATTAACGTCCGGAAAAATTAACGTCGGTAAATTTAATTACGAATAAAATGAGCTAAAATATAATAAAAGAAAAATAGTAGAGTAACGTAATTTCTATGATATAGTTGAAACAATGAGGTGGTTACACTTTAAAATTTAGTGATTGAAAACTTTTAATTCTATCCAATGAATTTCTTTAGTTGGCTGTAACTAGATTGACTCAAGTGACACTGTCTACACCCTTGTTCCATAATGTTTTTCTTCCAATACATTTTTCAAACAGACTGTACATCCCATACATATATATATCCTTAAACGTAAATAATCGGAGTCGAGGTGAAATTGAGCCAGTGCGCGAAATAATTTTTGCAAATCGGTATATGAAAACCGGTTTTGAATCCGTTTCTTACTTTCATGATTTTCCATGCAAGCTAAGGACATAGTTTACAAGTTGCATGTACAGTTGCTCTTCGAGAAGAGCTAGAAGAGCTTCTTTTTCTAGCAAACAACATCAGAATTTAATCAATTCCGCTCACCCGTGAATGTATCTCAAAAAAAATATAGTCGCAAAAGTAATTATTGTCTACATTAATTAAGGCGCATTGATCTTTGGAAGTAAACTTGATCGCATTTTAATTGCAACGCTTCGGATTTTTCGAATACGAAGAATCATGAACGAGGCGAGTACAGACGTTCTATCGCGATTACTGATTAATGAGAAAACTGAGAAACAAAAATTGTTACATCATTCCGTCGAATTATACAGCCGAAAGATCAATGCTGTTTCTCTCAACACAGAAACTCGACATGGAAATTCGATGCTCGGATAAAAAGTTTCGTACTATTTCGGAATTTGAACGAATTTCAGGAGTTTCATTGAAACGGAATACATTATGTAATAGATATAAGTTTCGAACAACTTTTAAACATGTATTTCAACCCTCTGATTTAGGTACATATTATTCATACAAAATATTCGTTCACAATATTTTGAGCTTGACAAAAGCTGACAGCACAATGCTCGGAACTATAATAGCCCTTCACGTTAGATTAAGTGAATTATCTGATAAGGATTTTCACAGCAAAGATCAATATATGAAATATTGTTCTGCGATAAGATGTGCGAGGAAATCAGCATAATCTCGATGCAATATTTCCGTGTTAACTAGTTTGAAAATTCTGAAATACGAGATGATGCTGCTGCAAAAACCATATCAGTGCGACAATCTCGGGCAGTGTGCTTCACCTGGACTCTTCGAATCGTGCAATTGAGAGCTCCGGCAAAGTGTTGTTGCTTGTTACGTCGATCGAACGTCTGCAGAACTGAAGCGCAGACAGAGGTTACCGGTGCTATATAAGTTGATGGGCGGCCAGTCCCCGCAGTCATTCGCATTAGCGTCCAGAGTGTAACAAGACCAGACCGGTTAACATTCGTATTGAAGTAGCATAATATCGTAAAAGTTAGATAAGGAACCCGGCAAAGTTTCACTCTTTTCTCAGCTCGACGAGTTTTCATTAAAGAAATGGGTGTCAAGTGGATTTGCGCCCTTTTTCTCCTCCTGGCGATAGCAAATATTGCCATCGAGGCGACCCCTTCGAAACCCGAAACAATAAGTGAGTCGATGTCTTTCGATACCTTACCTAGTTCTTTTCAAAGTCTTCTTAATTTGCTCCGTCGGAATTCGGTGATACCAAATTTGTTTTTCACTCGCAATCGTGTAGACGCTGAGGTAACGACTCGGCGTCGGCTGTCCAACCGAGGAATTCACTTATCTCATATTTTAACGAGTATAAAAGAGACAGCACGTCAGTAAAACCCGGAACCACCGATAATTATGGTTTTCCGATAACGTCGGCTTCCGTTTTCATCTATGCTTTTGGGTACTACACTGATTGGAGAATTTTTTTCCCGAGTCTTGTTGCGATAGTTTTTGCGGAATCGCTGATCCAATCAGTCGGTCGTCAGGTTGGACGTAAACATGTAACGGAAGTGAGACGAGCCGGCGACGAAGAATTCCCACACATTTAGATGCCACTTTTTCGACGTAAAAATGCACGATGCGTCTCGTTGTGCAATGTCGTGTTTTACCAACATGGATACGCTACCTTGAACCCGATAACATCGCGTTAACCCATCAATGCGCGATACAGATATTTTTAGAACAAGTTTGCGATGCACCTTAACCCACGCACGCTTTATCTTTCAATTCGTGAATTTGATTTTATTCCTTTCATTTTCGCAAGAAATTTAATACTCAGTTGTCATTGTCAGATTGAACATTTTACACATAACAAGACGCTATGAGATCACCATGCAATTCCACCACAAACACCCAATATATTGTTAATGCATGTACCTATTTATTTCCCACAGAGTAAACCTAAGTAATGGGCATGTATTGACCAACAAATCGCTGTGCGTAGATATATCGAATAAACTTGCGAAATACGTGGTTCGTTTATTGACCAGTTAGTGTTTGCATTGAATGGGTGATATATGGCAATGAAGATATATATATATTAATAAATACATTACGATTATCCCTGAAACATATATTGGTTTCATATTTTACATATACTTACTAGTTTTTCTTTGATGCCACGTATCGCTTTTACGGTTTGATAGTGCAGCAGGTTTACTGCGCCAGCATGCATGGGTCGTCACGATCTTCTCAATTCTAATCTAATCGTTCTTGAGTCGATGGAAAGTCATAATACCGCTAATTGCTTACAGTGACACACATTCGTACTCGTAGAAAACATGAAATCGCAGTTTTATCGAAATTAACCTGAATTCGTGGAAAACTATTAGTTAGTGTTCGTGAAAGCGTTTTGCTGTTGAAAAAGACACAAGGGCGTGTATTTTTTTCTTTAAGAGAAAAAGGTCGTACGTACTTGTTGATACAACCTTTTACTACTGACTCAGCTGTAAAAACCTTTATCAACTATATCCATAAGATCGCATCTACCGAGAATAATTGTTTCTACTTTTGTTGACCTCAAGTATAAATTTATCAACTAAAAGCAAATGTACGACATATGCTGGTGGATGCGACTTTTTGCTCCTGATTAGAAATGAAAAAATTATCTACTACACTAATTGTGTAAGGGCATAACCACCCAAAGTTATTATTGTTATCCTTATAATTTCGATAATTAACGATTTGAATAATTTTCGTTTATAAAATCGACATCCTCACCATAAAAAACTTTGTTAGCTTCAATTTTTTATGTATTGCAGTAGTCTTTAAGGCGTTTGCCACCAAAGCCTTTTGATTGGAGAAAGAAAAAATTTGCGGTTACGATCATTTAAATTTATCGGCGATAATTTTTTTCTAAGATTTTTGAACTATCGCAGATTTCGATTAATCTATGCGTTCCAATGGCTTTTAGAGCAGTAGAAAAAAAATAAAATGGCGGTTACCTTTGTTTTCATGTATACTTATTAATGGAAAAAGGTTGCATCTGCCTAGCATACGACCGTTTACCTTTATATTTTCAAAATCTTGATTTCAATACAATTGTCCGTTTCGATCATGTTCAGAGCAAATATTACAGAATAAAAAATAAAACTCTACCCCCTTTTGCTACCAAATTGTATTTTTGGTCACTACGACCTTATGCCATTAGACACGCGCTGTAGGTATCATGTTGTTGCAGTGACGATGAGAGCTAAGAGTTCGTGAAGTGCCTACAATTAGTATACATAGGTATTAAATTAATTGTAAAAAAAAGTTGCGACATATATTGAGTTTATATTATAAACTCTCCAGCTTAGCCAGAGTGATGTGTAGACCCTGAAACAGCAAAGATCTCGAAAAAAGAGCTCGTTACACGAGAGATCTACGATCCAATCACCGTTTTGCTGTATAATTTTTCATCTACTTGTAACATGGCGCGTACAAAAATTTTCTAAAGCCTCTTTCTCCGCTGTCGGTGAATAAGGAAAAGCAAAACACGTACATAAACATGTTTACTGTCACATGATAAATTTAAAAATATCAACATCGTGCCATTTCGCGAATGGTTTATTCAGCTGCGTTATATTGTGGAAAACCGTTATTGACACGCATATCTGTATCCATAAGTTATATGACGTTCACGCGAGACGTGCGGTATAACCTTGATACAGGTTACCATAAGAGACTGTCTCGCGTGTAAACAAAATTCAGTTGAGTAAATGCGTATCTTTGTGATCGAGTGAAATTTTCATTATGTTGTAAATTTTTTCTTTTGCCAGTTAGAGAACGGCGAAGCCTCAGCGAGTTCGACTCGGCAGCCGCTTCGATGGTCAGGAAAAAACGGGCATTCGCTTACAGCAGTAGTTCTACAAGCAATTCAGGTAATCAAAGTCATAAGAAGTTGATAGATTGCAGTTTCGCATAGATTGATGGTCGGCGAAATAATATCTCCGATTTGAGATTACGGAGATAACTTTCTGGGAAGCTTTTCCCATTTTTTGGATCAATTGAATATTGAACAATGGCAAGATAGAAGATCGACACGTTGACTAACAATAAGTTGAGTTGGTCTGTTTTTCAATTCATTCTCGCTATTTACGGGAAATTATTCAAAGAGTTGCTGATAAAGTTTTAATCCGTCATCTTTATTTTAACGCTTTTACGCATGTGCTTTTATTCATAGTCGTTTCGATTTTTTAGTACGTTATGCTTCGACGCAAATGTTTTGCAATACATCGTGACACCGAGCACTTTTCCCCCGGGTAACGGATGAGCCGGTCTATCAACCTTCGACTAGCCTTTTACGGTGAAAATATCAAACTGACTTCAATTTGGATATGTTGCAAACACTGCGACATGACAATTGTTCAATTTTTGTTTCTTCAAGGCCTTATCCTTTATGAAAAACATATGGATCAATTTCATCACATTTTCGAATTCTTGGTGTTCCTTATGTGAAAAAGTCGAGATGAATCCTAAGGAACTGCCAAAAAATACGAGATCAGATTTTTTTAACATAAAAAACACGAGGTCATATTCTTTGTCTTTGACACTAAGTGCTGAACATTCGATGACCAAGGTTTAACGACAAAGACGCGACATAACTAATCAATGCTTTTCTCGTAAGCGATAATAATTGAATGCCTAAAAATTGAATGATTCCCGTATCTTAGTTTACACTTTAACATATCCAAATGGCTGCCAGTCCAAATTTTGACCCTTAGGGCCGGCCGAAAGTTGATGGATTGATGGATCAGCTCAAATGTAGTTTTACACTCGCCTGCAATATCAACAATGAACTTTTTCGTCTAGGATGCTGTCGAATTTCATGAGCACTGCTCAATTTCCGTAATTTCTACAGGAACAGGTCAGGGAACAACCCAAACCGTAACCAGCGGAGACGGTGCAGCGGTTGTATCTACAAGCACTTCCGGTAACCCTTCAGGAGGATCCTTCGCTTACTCGACAAGAACTGATCCCGATAATCCAGGACAGGTTATATACACGTACACAGATTCTACTGGGAAAAAAATTACCGGTCGCGCTCCAGCTGAAAACTTTCAAACCAACGTTGGTGCTATTCCAATTTATCAGTCTTTATTTTCTAATCTTGCGTACGGCTTTAACTTGCAAGCTTTCGTTCAGGACTATATCAAAAGCATTCAAGCTCAACAGGCGACTATTCAAGCTCAGATCCAGAGTTCCTTGCCGACGTAAGTTGAAACAAATTTTACTCTCAAATTTATTGCATGTGTATTATAGGAATTACGCTTGCATGTTGCTAATGATAAATGTACGCTGCACTCAAATAAACGTTCCCTTCAATTATGCTTAAGAATTTTACTTTATGTTCCTCCATTATCGTTTCGTGAATACTACGGTGACGGTGGCCTCTGTAATTAGACGGCCATTGTCCCGTGAACAAGTAGACATTTTTTGAACGACTTGTTTATACATTTACCGACACCACACGCATTTCTAGCTTGCATGAAACCAGCTATACATTATTGTAACTACACAACGGCTTATATTCTTACATTTTGACAACTATATGTGGTTTATTGGTGTTTCTATCTACTCCACAGACTGGGAGACTCGACCATTGTTTATTTATTTCACACATAAGATACAGTCATTCGCTTCTCAACTAATGAGCATCGTGACTGTTACCTTCGCTTTGTGCATGCGAGTAGATATCAGCTTTACGAGGAGTTTGGTTAAAACGGTTATAAGATATTTCCTGATTAATCACACGTCGGTAGGGCGAAAGCAGACCCTGTTTCATCGCACGCTTTGAAGCAGATACGACGTGAACGACGTGCTTTGGAAGTTTTCGTTATGTGTTTATTTTTCATCGACGCATTACAGACGTGACTGTATGACCAATACGCTTTCGACTAGGTTCAGCCCCTCTAAATATCACTTGACCTAATCGCAGCGAGGCTTCGTAAGATTGATAAAATATCAGGAAGAATTTCTCGTTGTTGAAACAAATAAATATCGAATGAAATAAGTACAAAACAGGCTAAACCCATTTGGGGCAACCTTTCATCCCGCCATTTTCTCGAGGAGCTTTTCACTTTCCTGTAAAAACTTCTCTCGGTGGTGGTTCTTCGGTACGTTTTTTTCTCTATTACGCTCCCGTTCGAAGCCGGGATAAGCGTAGCGGATACTCTTGGATCCGCGAACAGGCATTAATGACGGCCCTTTCCGAGCGGGTCCAGCCCAGGCCAAGGGTCTACCTGTACGCTTGAGTATCCAGGCCCAAGTTGACTATGGAAGAATCTAGAGGAGGTGCAGGTCATACAAGGCGGCAGCATGGTGCGCCCAATTATCAACTGGTTCAGAATAATCAGAGGTTACGGTGTCCTTGTGACAGGGTCAATGGACTAGCATAATAAAGTGAAATTAACCCCGAATACACATTGACGAAAGTACTCCCCTTATTTTCAACAAAGCGTTTTTTCTGTTACACAATTAACAGGTTCTACGGTATGAATAATTTCGGGGGATATGGAGGAGTACCAAATTTCTTCTCAAACAATTTTCCCTTCGCTAATAATGATGTCGTCCGCAATGGCATGAGCCACGGTCCCAGTGCCAACAGTGATTATGCCGCTTCCTCGGCCAGTGTCGGCTCAGATGGATCCTCACAATATGGTGTGATAGGCTCGGTGAGATTTTAATCATGGCATATTATATTCTCACAAAGGTGCAATCGGACAGTCGTGCTTAGACATTTCCGCGAATCAATACGTCCCATTCCTTACTTTTCTGTAAGAGAAAAGTGGCCGATCAACTTTCTGTGTCGAGTGAAGTTGAAGCACGAAATTTTCAACTGCTTAACAGGACTCCGGTGAAACGACCTACTATGAAACGGCACCTGCTACATCGGGAGGTAACTACCGTTCAACCTCCTCAAGCTCGTCGTCATCCTCGGGAGTCGGTCGTGATGGTAAGAGATACAGTCACAAATCAGCGGAGACCGTGGTAAATGATAACGGAAAAGTAACGCGCAAGAAGCTGGAAGAATGATTTGGAAAGAGCACATTACACGTCGAGCCTAATATTATACGACAGTTCAACGTAGTACATATCATGAGTATCGAATAATTAGATACGCCTAATGGTCAATTGTTACAAAATGTGATATTCAATGTTGGTAAATGTTTATACCCGTGCATATTGGCCAGGATATCAATGATATGAGAATAATGTTACTTATACCCTAGTGAAATTTCACTCAAGTTATCTCGACTGACTTGAATTTTATCTGGCAAGTTAGGAAATTCTGTTCTCACAGTTCTTTCGAAACACCGATAGGTGTCCGCATAAGAAGAAAAATGTCACCGGGGTATATTGATGAAATTTTTATTATTTTTAATATCGTTACTTACGTATGATTATTTATTTCGATCACTCCTGATCCGTAATCTAAATCTATTCTCGGCAATTATACCCACGTCGTGAAATCGCGTTCACTGTTGCATGGGTTAAGTTTTCACCCATACTTTTCAATCTCATGCAACGCGATACAACGAGCGAAATAGAGTGACGTTAAATTATTAGCAAGTAAAGCAGATATAATAATTACTTAAGAAGGTAGAATTAATTCGTATCAATTGTTGCGCGTATGCGTATAGCTCAATTTACTGGAAACAATTGTTGCAACGAGCTTTTCGTGTGTTATAAATATACATAGACTAAAAAATAAAAATACATGGAAAAAGAATCGTATATAAAATTTTCGTGCGCTTGTCATTGTCCAACTTGGAAACACGATACTGCCGACGGTTTTTGTTTCGCGGCATTGTATGCACAATGGATATTATAACAGGCGTATACGGAGGAACGCAGTAATTTCTTACGGGGCACTCCAAGGCCTTCTCCCCACATTCATCGCATCGTGCATTCATGACCGTCTTTTCTGAGGCTCAACTTTCCCCCGCACAATTTACCTCTGTATACATGTGCGCTCTTTGTGTGTTGCTCAATATGCGAGCAGTGTAACGAGAGCTAAAAAAATAACTAGTGATTCACTAATTATTAACGTGACACACGCTGTGTTTCTTGATCGTAAGACATCGTAATTGAATCAGACAAAAGCAGGTATGTTTCAATTGTAACGAGTCCGCTAGTCGATCGTGGATCATTTCGTTCTCGATCGTTTCTCGTTTTGCGTTAGATGATTTTCAGTAATGGGTTGCAATAAGATGAGGGTAACATTCGTTACACGTCTATAATTTCTGTTCACTTCAGAATCGTTACAGTACCCTTTATTTCTCATATTCAAATCTTCAGTCGATTCTATTTAAATTTGATACCAATGAATTAGTCATTTCGATATGAATTGAGTGGCGAGGACAGAGACTAGGTACATTCTGATATCACTTACCTCCTTCGATCCGGAATAAGAACGGCTGCAGAGGATGAAGCATTCGCTACTGTCGGGTAATCTAGCTCCACAGATTAGCATTATACCAGATAGTAATATCTTTTATATCCTACACATAGAGTCGGAAATATTGATTCTGTCGCGTTTTTTCGTGACTCATTCAACATGGAAGAAGATCTATTGAAGTATTGAGTATTTGAAACCTCGATTAAAATTCGTTGCGTAATACCGAACAGTTGTCTTGAAAGATGTTTGGTGTTGCTGGTAATATACCAGAAGTCCACGTCATGTCTGAAAATTGGTATCTGCACACGCGAAAAAGCTCAGTAATCCATTATTCTGCGTGTACGACTGCTACGGTGTGACGTAATTACTGGAATTGAATCTAATTGAAATCAAGTTGTACGGGAATGAAATCAGATTATACAGTGAGTCCATTGTGTACAATTAACACTACGCTATAATATCAGCACGTTGATAATATTCATGATAGAGTTAATTATTTATATTTGAGAATTAGAAGGTGTTTTCATCTGATATGTTTAGAATCGAGACAGTCGATAAATCGTTATGAAATGCACGTGTAATTCTTTGGTTTCGTTAATGATTCAGTTTATTTATCCAGCTGATTAAGAATGACTGCGAGTTTAGAACATACTGAAGAGACCAGTGTTAGCTAAAATAACATACGACGTAAATACATGTACTAAACGTGTATAATGTATGTTCTTAATTAGTCACGTTACAATTCTCATTTTCTCCGAAAGGTCATTTCTCAGAATGTGGACATAATTGAAGCCTTCTGACAAAACTTCACCTGAATTAGCTTGTTATCACCAATTTGCTGATGGTCTTCGATACGACTTGCAGTTTCATACCAGAATTACTCAATTACCAATTGTAATTGGATTTCAAGTTGATAATTTGTGAAATACTGATTGTGCCCCTAGAATTTTCATAAGAGATTTTTGTTCTCAACCAACCACATCACCCGGGTAGAATTTTTTTTATGACCAGCCAACTTGTCTCTGTATTATCATGGCTCTCGTATCACCAATCTATATTCAACGTCAAACTCAATTAATAATCTAGTCGTATAACTGGTAACGAATATCAAATACATCAAAATATTACGGTCTACATCGAGTTACGCTACTTGGCGTTGCTAGTAATTAAAAAGTTAAAGTGGACAGCATTATAATAAGATGAATGGTTTCACACAGCGTGGAAATTCTGAAAGAAGAACTTTGTCAAAAGGAAGCCGAAATAATACACGATTTTTCACATATATTTCTGTAGTAATATTATATCTTTTATTTGTAAAATTTTCTGTCCAGTTTAATGTCAATCAATTTCCCTTATACCAAAGTATGACTGGCCGTTTATTAATGTTCACCAATGAACCGTGTACCAAAGCTCTATGTTCCATTTCTGCTATGTACCTTAAAAGAATTACGTACAACTGACACGAGTCTGTAGTCTATATGTAGAGTAGATAGAATCTCCAAATTTACATAGTGCCCACTTGACCACCACCGGACAGTGTCATACGGTTTTTACGCAGCCACAGCTGCTACCATCAAATGTACCATCGACCATCAGTTCAGCTTTTTCACTGTAGCTACGGTTTCAAATCTACATCTTATCGTTAGGTACGTACATTGATAATAATAAGCAAAGCATTTGCACGCTCTATGTCACCTTGGAGCGAGCTACTTTGATAAGCTTAATTTTTTTTTTTTCTAGTAAGAAAAAACCAGCTGTTCAACTATTTATCATGTAAAAACGCGACGACCGTCAGAGCTGCTTCTGAGAAGTGGTTGCTTAGTTTAAACAGGTGTAGCCTGGTTCATGTCCAGCATTTCAGGTTTCCACGAGTATGCATGATATTTTAGAAAACCAAATGTCACACACGTGCTTCAAACTTTGCAATATGGTCCTTTCCGGCTTTTTTAAGTGCGTACATATTTTTATATATCTCGGAGGGCATGTTTATATTAATGTCCAAAACGTACTGTACTTGTAATGATTCCATTACGCCGTGTGTTTCATTGGAATAAGTCACTAGTAACTGATTCTGATACAAGCAGAGAACATTTGTTTCAGAAAAAATGATTCCTTGACCGTCGACTGGTTTGCAATTTCAGAATAAGTTTTTTCACTTTTAAAGGACATATCTGAGCATGGTTGACCACAGGTGACCTCTTCGCAGTGGTCGCGGTTTTGGAAAATAGTTAGTAATTACATTTCAGTGGATAATTTTTCTCCAATAAAGTATGATAAATAATTTCGGGATGAGGATCTACTCGCGTGACTGAGGATATTTTAGGAACGATAAAGATAGAAGCTGTTCCTTGACGAAGGAAGTTATAAGGGGTTTGAATGCTATTCTACGTAAATTGTATTATTTGGCACAAAAAATGATATTTTCGTTTTGATCTTTTGCCCTAGTAAAGGAATACAATAATTTAGGGCGATGTCTCAAATATTACCAGTAGAATACATTTTCGATGCATGTAATCTTATGCTCAATCCGTGCGAAGTGACTGACAATGAATATCAAGAAAGATGTGTAATTATGCATAATATGTTTGCAGAGCTGAACAATGACAAAACGCAATATATTATTGTTAAATAGGGTTAGTTTTTTTTACTCTTATATTGTAAGCTCTTTACACTTATGCCATAGCAATAACCAAACATTTGCTCGCGAAGCAGCTTCAAATTGCAACAAATTTCTACCACAGAGTTTTGAGGGTTGCTGATTTCAAACATAAAATTTAAATCTAAACGCTGAAAATGGAGGCCTGACTTTGTTAAAGTCCCTTTGAATTTCATATAAAAATGTGTAACTCGAGAATCGGAGTTGTTAATTCACAATTTTAAATTCGAATCCCAAAGATGGAAGGTGATTTTGTGGTATCTACCATTTCGTATCCCGTAGCTGTAGTCTAATTCTCTGAACTTCATCGTCGTAGATCTAAAACATTATTGGTAGAATGAGTGAATGAGTTTAGCTACCAATTCTGTGGCTTCAGTCCTTGTACCGAAATGAAACATTTTTCCTTCCACAAACGATTAGAAACGGCCGAAACAAGGCAAGCGTGTTTTGGATTTCTTCAAAAACAATCTAAGGAAGCAATGGAAGGTGATCTGGGTATGTATATACTTTTTCTTCATTTATAAATAACAATATGCCATTTATGAGTGATTGATCTGCTGTCCAGAAACCCCCAGAATACTAATTTTCATGGAATTCCAGCCAATATTGACAAAGAATGTCTGCCAGTTTGGGTCCTCCATTTCGAATTTCCGGATTTCGATTTTGGAATCTGGATCAGCGACTCCTCAAAGCCTAACGTAAGAATTATCATGAAAGTCGAACCGATTTTTCAACGAGGGTGATCCGCTATTTTGGATTGACCGTGTTGAATTCTGAAATTTTGACATCGGATTCGAAATCAGTGACGATAAAGGTTCTTGGCATTACTGTATTATTGAGAAAAATCTTCCCGCGACTGTCAGTAAAACGCAAATGGCGACAGTCTTTTCGTGGTTTTGAGTGTTCTCAAATCATTTGATTGAGAATTTTGACAATGCTTGAAAAGTATTGAACCTCGTTAAGCCAAACGTGCTGCTACAGACCTGAAGTGTAAACAGAAGCTACTGATCCTATATAACCTGATGAGTGGCTGCTTCCCCCAGTTATTAGCATCAACGTTTAGAGTGTGATAAGAGCATACCAGTTCGCAATATCAACAAGGTGTAGTCATACTGTACAAGTTAACGAAGAAGACCATCAAAGCTTTTCTATCCTTTTTAACACTACAAGTTTTCTGGCTAAAATGAGCGTCAAGTGGACTTGCGCGCTTTGTTGCCTTCTAGTGATGGTAAATATCCTTTTGCAGTCCGCTGGAGCAAAAGGTGCGTAAAATTTTTTAATACCATTTTGAATTGCTCCTACTTTGTTTAACACGTGCCATGTACGCTTATAACGATGCCGATGTCTCTCGAGTCTCAGCAAATTTGTAAGAAACAACAAATTGGTAAAATGAGGGATCACGGAGCATCTTCTGTTTCTGATAACGTCAGCTTCCATTTCCGTCGATACTTCCACATGATATGATAAAACCTTCTCTAGCATCTTGTTGCGACATACTTCGCGACTATTAGCGGCTCAATTTGCATGATTTTTACTGATATTTGGATAACGAAGAAACTAATGGAATTTGGAAGTATGAAATAGCGAAAAATTAGATGTGTCAGCTTCATTGAATCCCGATAACCACGCACTAATTGATTAGGTTTCGTTGGAATAAGTTAGCAATGTGTTGAGTACGCAAATCTATCTCCGTTTTTCTTCTTCTTGTTGCAGTTTTTATCTGAACAATGACACAGTCGTGATTTTGAATGTTATCTTCCATGGTCCGACGTTGCAGTAGATTTGATGCACCAGCGTGGGCATTTATGATTTTTATGTTCATAATCTACAACCATTCTATGGTCGGCTGGAAGACATGATTTGCCGAATTTTTTGTAATGGCATGCGATTGCATACCTTTTTAAAATGCTGTATCGTTGATTTGTCAAGTTGTAAAAAAATTGGAAGTAAAGTTTTGATCGTTCATGCGTTATTGAGTACCACATACATGATTTAATTCAAATGTGAGAAAAGGAGAGACCGAATAATTGTTTTAGTTACGATGATGGTTACAAGTCAAACAGATTAAAAAACTGCCTAATAATGGTATTTTAGCGGTTATTCGAGATGACATCTGCAATGGTTTAGTAGTAATAGATTTGTTAGAGAGTAAAAATCATAATTCTTATGATTCCAAATTGAATCCACTTGCCAGTCGAAAAGCCGATTGAAAATATGGAAAACGTTTTTACTCTCCAAGCGACGTACAACTTTCAAACCATTTAAGGTATTGTCTTGAATAAGCCGTTGAAATTTTTATCTTCCTTTAAAGAAGTTCGTAAAATAAAAAAGTAACAATTGTGCAAGTTGTCGAACTATCGATTTTAGTCTTTCAAATTAATATTTGGCGACCGAAAGATGATTTGAAAAATTTCAAATTCCTTATTCCAGAAAGATGAACTAAGTTCCAATCGAATGCTCACGTAGTTTTCGCTGATGCAACTTTTCAACCCCACAATAATTGAAAATTGTTGGATTTGAACAATTTTCAAACTTTGCCAGCTATAAAATCTAGAACGGAAGTCTGATTTTTTATTTTTTTTTTATAAATCAGGGAAGGTACTCTTACGTGGTACGACAAAATTTCAAATTTAATCTAAAATCTAATTGCGAAAAGGATGCAGAAATATCATAATTGTGTATAACAAAATCCCAAATTTTCATAAGTAGTGAAATCTAACTGAATGTCCAGCTGGTTGAATTTATCGCACTGAAAGATAAGAAAAAAGTAACACTTTGACTAACGATAAGTTGAATTAGTCTGCTTCTCTGTTATTCCTACTACTGTCGACAGCCTTCTAATCCATGTTTTTTACTCGATTGTAGTATCTTCGAAGAATATTACACATTCAATACTGTAATGAATTTTATAAATTTTCTTCAATTTTTTTTTCAATATTCATAGTATCCTCGCAGGAAGAATACAGCAGCTCAGGGATGAGTTTAACCAGGGACAGCAAGTCAACATACAGTTCGTCAAGCAGTGCATCGTCCTCTAGAAACCCGGGATCCTCCTGGTCTTACAAAGTACACACTGACTCTGAAAATCCTGGAGTGGTTAGCTACTCCTACATCGATTCCACTGGAAAATCGATCTTCGGTACCGCGTCAACGGAGGATTTTCAGGTGGACATTCCTGCTTTTCTTTATTAAGTCAATCGGTACGAAATCACTGATTTTCCATCGTACGGCTTTAACTTTTGTGATTTTTTCCGGCAGAATGACAATCCTCTCAAAGAGCAGCAGGAGGCATTCGGCGCTCGATCCAAGGGCCCCTTTCAACCGTAATATGAAACAAATTTTACTTTTCCTACAAATAAACCTAATACGCGTGTATTGCAAGAAGATCTGTATCTAACTAGCGATGAACATTTTTTTGGATTACGGTTCATATTCGTATTTCCTGTTCCTTCGGTATCATTTTGTGAGTACCTCTACTACATTAGATACAAATTTTTCTGCAAATAAGTCGGCGTTACTCAACCTGCGCCTTAATTTCAGCACCTGTAGAAACAAACCAGGCGTATCGTCACACTTATTTTTAGTCACGAATATGGTCACGTATTAATGTAACGACAAAACAGGTTACTTTGTGTTTTCATTGTCTCATGCAGATCTACTAGTGTTTTCATTACTTGCACGACTATGCGTTTTAACCATGATTTATTCTACGTAGTAGAAAGATACTGCGATTTCGGATAATCATACTCAGAAGTGACGATGACTTACCGGCTTGACCTTCTTATTCAAGAGCACGCGTTGCGTTGTTTAAACTTTCACTTCGTGTTTATTTTTCTTCGGTGTTTTATGAATCAGCACACTTAGCTGCCCGCCACAACTTTTCGAACGTGATAAGACGAGTTTCGAATTTCGAAGATTCGCCAAACTTCAACAATAACTTCTCATATAATATAACTAACCGAATCAAATTAGAAAACATGTAAAAGGGGTCAAACCTCTCAAAGATGATATTGAATCCAATCATTCTCTGTAATAGCCTTCCACTTTGATATATTTATTATTCTTGGCTGTGATTTCCTCGGCATTATGTCTCTTTCATATTATACTCTCATTTTTTGCACGGTGCTCTTAGGGGACCTCAGTCCCAGAGCACGAAATAAACAGCTCTCTCTCTCTCTCTCTCTCATTTGAAACGGTAAATGAACTAGCAACTAGGTATAAACCAGTAGAGTTGGGAAGTCCCAATAAACTAACACTTTCCACGGACGGAATTTGTTGAAACATATCAAGGAACGAAACTGTCCAGATGCACTCTTACTTCATTCTTGGACCCGCGGAGAGGCATTGATAGGGGAGGGCGGGATTCCTACTTTTATGCTTGGGTATCCAGACCCAAGCCGAGTATTAAAGAATCTATAGGAAGTGACGATATTCTGATGACACTCGGAATTTATTAACTTAACGTGACATTAAACATTAAACGTACACCCCCAGATGAAAGTCCTATCAATATCATCAACAGTATTGTTTTGTATCAATAGGTCCTTCAATCAGAATAATCGCATGCGATATGGAATTCCGGCTTATGTCAACTTTCCAAACAATTTTGGATCTGGAATTAACAACGTTTTCCCCAATGTCTACGGATCCAATTTCAATCACCTAAGTTCTGCTGGTAATACTGTCCAGGATAGCACCAGTGAAAGTCCAGGAATCAATTCGGTGAGCTTTTGAACAGTATAAGATGCTAATCGAAACAGCTTGATCGGGAAGTCACTTTCTTCACTTTTCTGAACGGGAGAGGAAGACTTGTTGGTCGACGCTATGTGTGAAGCGAAATTATGTAATTAAGAAAGTTTTCTATTTTTCGTTAGGCTTCACCCGGCGCCAAATCCAAATTCTCTCAAACAGCCTCCGGGTCAAAAAACAGCAACAGTTACTCAACCTTCTCCAATTCCAAATCGATATCGGGAATTGGTCCCGATGGCAAGCCCTACAGTCGTAAAATCAATGTCAAAGAAATAAATGATAACGGAAAGGTGACTATCGAGAGGGTCGAAGAATAATTTGACCGAATGCGGATACGTCGATGTTAATATTACGTCAGTTTATCCTAGTATTATTCATTGAAGTCATCTGCGCGTTTCGCACGATCAATAATTCCGTTCTCACTAACGTCCTGAAATCTTGTTTACTGTTAAATTGTTCGAATTTCCGTCCAATGTTTCCGCACCGATGAACCATTTAATATGGTTCTTCATAATGCATCAATCCTACGTTGTAAGCAAAATTGAGCGGCGTGAAATTCTAACGATGAAACAGATCAGATTTATGTACCTCAGCATGTAGAATTAGGTCGTAATCTGTTGTGCGTATGCATATTATTCAATTTATTATTAAGAAATATTGAAATTAGCTTCCAATGTTCGAAGATGGAAACGTCGAAATCGTAAATTCATGATTGTCTTTCTGTGCCGAGTGCCGCGACTTTCGTATGAAGAATTCTGTACGATGAACATATTGTTATTAGTTTTCTTATTCTAACGAGAATTTTTATACTTTCCCATGTAATGCAATCATTTATAAGTCTGATTAACAAGTGTCTTTGCCTGAAACATAAAATCGGAAGTTTCTTCCGTCGATTTTGTTCCTATCACGTCATGTTCCAGCTGTTTTCACAGAATATGCGTTCATCCATTTCATTACTGTTCTTCATCGCTATACACGTGAGCGATTTGTGAATTCGTTATTTGGTATACATAATGCACGCAGTATAAGATGCGTCAGAGTGGTAGCTAGTGATTTGCTATTGCCCAATGCAATTTCACGTACGCCAATATGCTCGGCCAGGCATCGTGATGGAATCGGACGAAGAACGTGTATGAGAATCACTTAAAATTAGAACAAGTTCGTAGGTCGATCTCGGATCGTTTTGTTTTGAATAAAGATTGGGTTCAGTTGGATATCACTCACCGAATTCGTACATTTGAGGAAATATGATCGATTATCGAGTTACCATTTGATTCGGAATAAGAACTGCGGAAAATGAAGCATCGGAAGTGTCAAATAGTGCCACTGCTCACCACTCAGATCAACAAGACAAACACGAAATAATCGCTTTAATATTCTGCATATCATAGAATTGAAGACATTATTTATGTCCCAGCTCTTCCATAACTAATCCAAAACCAGACGAAAATTTTGCGTCATCAATGATTTAAATTCCGTGAATATGAAATCTCACTTCCAAATTCATCAGCCAACGAATAACAATAAGTCAGGTACACAGGACCGGGAGTGGAATATGGTTCGGATTTTGGAAGATTTGGTAAGTCAATCAGGTTTTTATTTAATATCATGTCTTATTGATTACCGTTATTACTACCATGCAGGTATTACACCTACGTCAAGAATGAATAAAATGAAGAATGAGTAAGTCATTTAATGAAATGCGTAAAATAGACACTTCTGATCACTTGGGAAAGTCTTCGTCAATCCCGTTCGTTGCTGAGTTTCGTTTTACTGAGGGGTGGTTCGATTTTATCGTCAATAATTCCCCAATTTCCGGTCTCCGTCCACCCACGAGGGCCTTGCCAAGATCCGCGAGACTCTTTGAAACCTCGGTCCAAATTTCTCCCGTAATACCAAACGGGTCTGGCTCTCTGAAAAAGGGGTTGCGGCTGGTGATACCAGGAGTCAACGTCCTGTCTGTGAATTGGAATCTATAAGTGAGAAAAAGTTCAGCAATCCGTTATTCTGTGTTGTACAGCTGGCACAGTTTCACGTGATTATCTGAATTGAATTTAATTAAAATTAACGTATATGGAAATGAATTTAAATTACACAGGCAGGCGTGCTATTAACGTTACACCGCATAATAATAAGTCGTTATTTCAGAACGTTGTAGGATTGTTCAAAAACAGTAATTGTCGTTCAAGCGCTACATCAGCACTTTGATAATTCGTAGCGAAACTGAATATTTATGCTTGAGATGTAAAAGGGCTTTCCGTCTCACGCGTGAGAAGTTGAGATGCTTAATAAATTATTCTGATCTGCACCTGTAATTAATTGGTGCGATCAGTCGTTCGATTCATTTTTTCAGCGGTTTGGAACTAGCCTTGACTTTTAACGCGCAATGACAGCAGTGTAAACTAACTTGACAAATATGGTAGAGACACATAATAGATAGTATATGGTATATAGTAGAAAATATATATAGGAATTAGCCGACGTTACGAGTTTTCTGGGCGAAACTCACTTCAATTTATTGATTATTATCAATTTGCAAATGGTCTGTCATGCGAATTAACAAATAAACGTTTTTCACCCAAATTACTCGATGATCGAATTAAATTAGATGTAAAGTTCATCGTTTGTCTCAGCTTTCGATTCACCAAATCTCTAATTATTTTCAGTAAAGGAATCTACAGTCATATAAATATAAAGATTCATCAACGTGATCCGTGATAACGGAATTTTTTTCAAATAGTTTATCCACAAATTGAATAAAATTTGTAAAGAAAAAATGAACGGCAACAAATGTATCATCGGTGAGAACGCTGATAAACAAACAAAACTGAGTTGAATATTGAGCTAACAACAAACTGACCAGAAGAAATTGTTAATTAATGTCAAAAGTTGAAGAGAACAGGAAAAATAATGTTTCGTAATTTTAACATCTTATTCGCACATCGAAATTTCACGAAAGCAATTAGATTAAAATATTTTTATTTTGTGAATCATAATGTTTGTCTTTTACTCTAAAAAAAAATATTATACTTCTGATGAATAAATATGAAATTGTCACGTGTAATTCTTCAATGGATTGACGTTGAATCAATTCGTTTCTCTGAAGTAGAGGTGTATGAATCATTCGAAAACCGAATTTTTAATACACATTAGCACGAAGTAATCTCATTCCAGAAAGCAGATACATTGTTGCGAAATTAGGTATCATTACCTGAGGAATGTTGTTGTCGAAGAAGGAGCCAGTGTGCCGAACATTTTGATCGACAAAGTGAAAAGCCGGGAGCTGATCGAAATCGGGACTTGGTAATCCCGCCGTTCCTTCAATCACAGGAACATCGGTAACCTGCACCGGCGGCTTATTCAACTTGGTGACGACGCTCAGGTGAACATTTGTTATCACGTTTCCCTCGGCGTCGGGTTTCGAGGATACCCTGACGTCACAGACGCCATTTTTGCAGCCGTTCACTCCGGGCCCGGAGTCGTTGGCGTTTATTGTTACGTGAATGTTGTTTATAATCGTTGGCCTAACTCCAGACTCAGTTCCGTAAAATCCCTGCACGAAATTGGTCAACCTTAGTCACGCGATGTATTTCTCTAGTCTAAGAGTTCTTGGAGTTATCGATACAAGTACAACAACGTAGGTATGCCCTTTTTCATTTTCCATTTTTGTTCTTCAATACCATCAATTCTTATTTTCATTTCAATGTAAATTCATCGGGAAATTCAACAATGTTGAGAAAAGTTACATGAAAACACATTTAATGTATACATATATAATAGGGTGGTCTTTATTTAGGGCTCGGACAAATTTTTTAACATTAATCCCCCAAATCGGCTCTAAATAATTTAAATACAATTCCCTAGTGTGTTCTAGTGATGATAACGATATTTTGTTACAGAGGTTTCGGAAAACTTGAAGAATCGTCTCCAAGGAGTTATGCATGAATTTGAAAAATATTAAATATTTTACGAGTAGAACTAAAATTTTTCCATGTTAAATGAATAGATTATTAAAATTGGCATGGCAACCTGTTAGACTCAAGGTAGACAGCTTATCTTTCGGCTTATCTTAGAACTGTCATTGGAAAGTTGAATAGATTTTATTACGACGAATAAACATTAAGTTTAAGTTTCTTGATTTTATTTTCCCTTATTCGACTAACTATAAATCGCACGGAGAACAATTGTATAACTCTGTGAAAGCTAAACTTGTGAGAGCTGAACCTCTTCAAAATCCAGTCGAGCGGCGAAAAACAATGCCGACAATTTTGATTACTGAATAGATATCCCAATGAATTCATGGATGGCAATTAACCCAGAACTGCTAAAACATTGAATTAGATAATCCCATGGAGTGGTAATAGCTAATTCAAACGTATTCATAGCCGATTCCGCCCAATCAGCGAGTCTCTTCAGTCCTCTTACCTGACGGTTGGCGGCAGGTGAACCAGTCAAAGGGTTCTGATGAATCTGCTGCCTGTTTCCCTCGAACAGATCATCGATGCTGACGAACTCGTTCTCGTCGTCATCGTCCTCATGGTTATTGGCCGGCCTCCCTGCGGGTTGTCTGAATCCACGTGGCGGCTGTTTCGAAGAGATTCGTTGAGGTTTAGGGCCGAGTCCTCCGCCCTGATTGATGTCGACGTACGCCTTCAGCACGGAGGTGCTTAAGGTGGACGGCGGTGTGGTCAGCTCCTCGTCGAGGTCAATTTTCGACGATATTTCAGCCCCGCGGGCCGGATAAGTTACGAAAACGGTAAGGCTGCAGGTAATTAGCAGGGAAACGATCCGCGAACTGGGAGCCATGCTGC
Organism: Neodiprion fabricii; assembly: GCF_021155785.1. Taxonomy (NCBI): domain Eukaryota; kingdom Metazoa; phylum Arthropoda; class Insecta; order Hymenoptera; family Diprionidae; genus Neodiprion; species Neodiprion fabricii. The sequence goes on along the minus strand of NC_060242.1, from coordinate 25,377,745 downwards.
CTAGCTTCGCAGAGTCAACGGACGTACTAGAACCGACTGGAATTGTGGATTCCAGATCTAGACTATAAGAATCATTTGAAGGTGAACAACGGAACAAGGCGAAGAACGAGCTGCGGCACAAAGGAGGGATAATTGTCTTAGGATGTAATAATAATCTCAAGTAAATTGCGATGGCCTCCGCAGATCTGCGGTTGCGATAAAAATATGAACAGTACATCTTATGCATGTTCCGCCGTCTAGTAGCCTCGTCTTCAGGCTCCCTATATTAGTTAACCTCCGAAAATACCGTACAACTTTAACTAACCAATCACAGAATTTATACATATAGCTCTCACATTTCCCATTCCAAACTATAAACCGTTTCACTATTTCAATGACGTGGTTTGGTACATTTGATTTGTTGATTATTCATGCCGTACCGTTACATCTTATGGCCTTTATTTATGTCCTTCGAGTATGCGTTTACTATCTCTATGTCCGTCTATATCAGTTTTTTCTTTTGTTGAGACAAAAAAAACATCGGCTCTAAAAATAAAGACGAAATAAGGCTAACCCCTTTGCATTTTTAGCGAAAATTTTCGCAATTTTGAGAAGTGCTGGAATAAATTCTTACATATACCAAGCCGACGTAATTTTGCGAGAGAAATCGATTAAGCGCAGTCCCGATACGCTGCGAGCAGCGAATCAAAAGTTACAGCCGAGAAACAAAACCTGTAATTATATGAATCCTTACGTAATGTTTTTGATGTGTTCTTATACTGAAAACATTTATTGCTATTCCAGGTACAACCCGAGGTGGTTATCGGTGGTTGTTCGAGGTGGTTGGCGATTGTTGGAGGTGGTCGGAGGTGGACGAGGAGGAGGACGAACTGAACTGAGTCTCAAATCCCTGTTGACATAAAAGCAGCTATTCGACAGAAATTATAGTTTATAGTTTACACAGCCCATTGCATGATATTTCATTACAAATACATATGTTTCGATGTATTTAGGAATAATTTATCAAATATACGATAAAATTGATGCATCGGATCATCGTCGACTTTAACTTTTGAAATGTCCTGACATTTCCGAACACCTCCAACCATCCTATTTACCTATATTACCAGATTAGCTATGATATGAAAAGAGAAGAATTATTCATTTCGAAATGGGATTCTATTCGACGCGCGCTCGATGTATTCCATAACATTAGTATTCATAATTATTCCAACAACTTTTCATTTGCTCTCTCGATCTTGAATTTTCATAGGCATAGAATCGAAACGTTGTTTTAGCTGGTCGCAAGTGAAGTATCTGCGTTGGGTAGAGGAGCAGAATTGTTTTTCGAAAAGTATTCGGATGAAAAAAAATTCAGAGTAAATGTAATACATCCCGGATGCGCTGATTTTGAACGAGATGAAACGGATGCTTCGTATATGAGACAGTATTTAACGCTGCGTAGTGATTTGAAGACCTAGAAAGGTGATAGAGAGAGAAAAAACGACGCTTCTTGACATTTCGAGTTTATTTTAACACACATTTGAAAGATACGATCGAAATTTTTCATCATCCAACTGTCGCAGAACGGCAGCGTTATTAGCCCACCCGTTCACTGAAGAATATATCTTGAGTCAACGGCTGACCATCGAAGGGCCTGGCCGCTTGAGTCTGGAATCGGCAGGAGAGATAAAGTGCGTATTTCTTGTATGAAATGTGAAAGCTAAAATCATTATACATCATATCATATCATCATACATCATACATCATACATCATACATCATACATCATCATACCTAGTATTACAGTTCGAAACCAAAATTTGAATTTTCGGATGTTTGGAAAGTGACGTCACCAATCTAAAATCGGCTAGCCGAGTTCCTCAGTCTGGTAACAACCGCGCAGTAGAGCGGACGGTTGAGAGTCGCGCTCCGCAAATTTCGAGGACCGGGTTCTCAACCTCCCGGATCCCGCGCTTCGGGTCCGCTACGCGGTGAAACTCGACTTCCAGGATAAGCGCTCCGTGGTTCCTCGTTCATGTTTACAATAAATTATTTCAATTCGTTTTTCGCGCAACCCCAAATTCGGTAGCTGTCAGTCCGCTAATAAAATTTCTCGACATCCAGGATAAGCGCTCCGTGTTTCCTGGTTCATGTTTACAATAAATTATTTCAATTCGTTTTTCGCGCAACCCCAAATTCGGTAGCTGTCAGTCCGCTAATAAAATTTCTCGACATCCAGGATAAGCGCTCCGTGTTTCCTGGTTCATGTTTACAATAAATTATTTCAATTCGTTTTTCGCGCAACCCCAAATTCGGTAGCTGTCAGTCCGCTAATAAAATTTCTCGACATCCAGGATAAGCGCTCCGTGTTTCCTGGTTCATGTTTACAATAAATTATTTCAATTCGTTTTTCGCGCAACCCCAAATTCGGCAGCTGTCAGTCCGCTAATAAAATTTCTCGACTTCCAGGATAAGCGCTCCGTGTTTCCTGGTTCATGTTTACAATAAATTATTTCAATTCGTTTTTCGCGCAACCCCAAATTCGGTAGCTGTCAGTCCGCTAATAAAATTTCTCGACTTCCAGGATAAGCGCTCCGTGTTTCCTGGTTCATGTTTACAATAAATTATTTCAATTCGTTTTTCGCGCAACCCCAAATTCGGCAGCTGTCAGTCCGCTAATAAAATTTCTCGACTTCCAGGATAAGCGCTCCGTGTTTCCTGGTTCATGTTTACAATAAATTATTTCAATTCGTTTTTCGCGCAACCCCAAATTCGGTAGCTGTCAGTCCGCTAATAAAATTTCTCGACATCCAGGATAAGCGCTCCGTGTTTCCTGGTTCATGTTTACGATAAATTATTTCAATTCGTTTTTCGCGCAACCCCAAATTCGGTAGCTGTCAGTCCGCTAATAAAATTTCTCGACTTCCAGGATAAGCGCTCCGTGTTTCCTGGTTCATGTTTACAATAAATTATTTCAACTCATTTTTCGTGCAAGCACATATTTAGTAGCTATGAATAATCTCGTACAATTTACTATATTATTAATTAATTATTTAATCAATTACGCAATTATATTAATCCTTACACAATATTTTCGATGTGTTCTTATACTGAAAATATTTATTACTATTCAAGGTATAACCTGAGGTGGTTGAAGGTGGTTGGAGGTGGACGAGGAGGAGGACGAGGAGGACGAGGATTTATGCTGGGTGAGTAAAACACTTTTATAATATTTGATGGCAATTGTAATTTTATTTCATCTGAAATATAACAAACTTGTCACGTTTACAATAAATTATTTCAATTCATTTTTCGTGCAAGCACATATTCAGTAGCTATGAATAATCTTGTACAATTTATTATATTATTAAATAATTGATTAATTACATTATTCCTTACACAATATTTTTGATGTGTTCCTATACTAAAAATATTCATTACTATTCCAGGTATTACCCGAGGTGGTCGGAGGTGGACGAGGAGGAGGACGAGCTGGACGAGGAGGAGGACCAGGTGGACGAGGAGGAGGACGAGGTGGACGAGGAGGAGGCGGGGTGGGTCGTAGGAGAGGACCTCTCCTCTCCTCAGAGGAGGGGTGGGGGAGGGGCAGGGAAGGGGGAAAGGTGGGTGGCGGGGAGGGGGATGGGGAGGGTAGCGGAAGAGGGGGAGGGGAGGCAGGAGGGGGAGGGAGGGCGGGAGGGAGGGAGGGAGGTAGGGAGGGCGGGCGGGCGGGCGGGCGGGCTGGGTGGGGGGAGGGAGAGAGTGAAGGACGGATATCGATGCGAGCCTGTTAGAGTTAATAGAGCAGTACACCGCCCCCCCCTCTCGCGCCCTCCCTCCCTCCCTCCCTCCCACCCGCCCGCCCAACCTCCCTCCCTCCCTCCCGCCCCCGCCCGCCGCCCTCCCCTCCCCTCCCCGCCACCCTCCCCGCCCCTTCCCGTCCCTTCCCTTCCCTACCCTTCCCCCTTCCCGCCCACCTCTCCCCCTTCCCTGCCCCTCCCCCTCCCCTCCTCTGAGGAGAGGAGAGGTCCTCTCCTACGACCCACCCCGCCTCCTCCTCGTCCACCTCGTCCTCCTCCTCGTCCACCTGGTCCTCCTCCTCGTCCAGCTCGTCCTCCTCCTCGTCCACCTCCGACCACCTCGGGTAATACCTGGAATAGTAATGAATATTTTTAGTATAGGAACACATCAAAAATATTGTGTAAGGAATAATGTAATTAATCAATTATTTAATAATATAATAAATTGTACAAGATTATTCATAGCTACTGAATATGTGCTTGCACGAAAAATGAATTGAAATAATTTATTGTAAACGTGACAAGTTTGTAATATTTCAGATGAAATAAAATTACAATTGCCATCAAATATTATAAAAGTGTTTTACTCACCCAGCATAAATTCTCGTCCTCCTCGTCCTCCTCCTCGTCCACCTCCAACCACCTTCAACCACCTCAGGTTATACCTTGAATAGTAATAAATATTTTCAGTATAAGAACACATCGAAAATATTGTGTAAGGATTAATATAATTGAGTAATTGATTAAATAATTAATTAATAATATAGTAAATTGTACGAGATTATTCATAGCTACTAAATATGTGCTTGCACGAAAAATGAGTTGAAATAATTTATTGTGAACGTGACAAGTTTGTAATATTTCAGATGAAATATAATTACAATTGCCATCAAATATTATAAAAGTGTTTTACTCACCCAGCAACCTTATCCTGGAAGTCGAGAAATTTTATTAGCGGACTGACAGCTACCGAATTTGGGGTTGCGCGAAAAACGAATTGAAATAATTTATTGTAAACATGAACCAGGAAACACGGAGCGCTTATCCTGGAAGTCGTGAAATTTTATTAGCGGACTGACAGCTACCGAATTTGGGGTTGCGCGAAAAACGAATTGAAATAATTTATTGTAAACATGAACGAGGAACCACGGAGCGCTTATCCTGGAAGTCGTGAAATTTTATTAGCGGACTGACAGCTACCGAATTTGGGGTTGCGCGAAAAACGAATTGAAATAATTTATTGTAAACATGAACGAGGAACCACGGAGCGCTTATCCTGGAAGTCGTGAAATTTTATTAGCGGACTGACAGCTACCGAATTCGGGGTTGCGCGAAAAACGAATTGAAATAATTTATTGTAAACATGAACCAGGAAACACGGAGCGCTTATCCTGGATGTCGAGAAATTTTATTAGCGGACTGACAGCTACCGAATTTGGGGTTGCGCGAAAAACGAATTGAAATAATTTATTGTAAACATGAACCAGGAAACACGGAGCGCTTATCCTGGATGTCGAGAAATTTTATTAGCGGACTGACAGCTACCGAATTTGGGGTTGCGCGAAAAACGAATTGAAATAATTTATTGTAAACATGAACGAGGAACCACGGAGCGCTTATCCTGGAAGTCGTGAAATTTTATTAGCGGACTGACAGCTACCGAATTTGGGGTTGCGCGAAAAACGAATTGAAATAATTTATTGTAAACATGAACGAGGAACCACGGAGCGCTTATCCTGGAAGTCGTGAAATTTTATTAGCGGACTGACAGCTACCGAATTTGGGGTTGCGCGAAAAACGAATTGAAATAATTTATTGTAAACATGAACCAGGAAACACGGAGCGCTTATCCTGGAAGTCGTGAAATTTTATTAGCGGACTGACAGCTACCGAATTTGGGGTTGCGCGAAAAACGAATTGAAATAATTTATTGTAAACATGAACGAGGAACCACGGAGCGCTTATCCTGGAAGTCGAGAAATTTTATTAGCGGACTGACAGCTACCGAATTTGGGGTTGCGCGAAAAACGAATTGAAATAATTTATTGTAAACATGAACGAGGAACCACGGAGCGCTTATCCTGGAAGTCGTGAAATTTTATTAGCGGACTGACAGCTACCGAATTTGGGGTTGCGCGAAAAACGAATTGAAATAATTTATTGTAAACATGAACGAGGAACCACGGAGCGCTTATCCTGGAAGTCGTGAAATTTTATTAGCGGACTGACAGCTACCGAATTTGGGGTTGCGCGAAAAACGAATTGAAATAATTTATTGTAAACATGAACCAGGAAACACGGAGCGCTTATCCTGGAAGTCGTGAAATTTTATTAGCGGACTGACAGCTACCGAATTTGGGGTTGCGCGAAAAACGAATTGAAATAACTTATTGTAAACATGAACGAGGAACCACCGAGCGCTTATCCTGGAAGTCGTGAAATTTTATTAGCGGACTGACAGCTACCGAATTTGGGGTTGCGCGAAAAACGAATTGAAATAATTTATTGTAAACATGAACCAGGAAACACGGAGCGCTTATCCTGGATGTCGAGAAATTTTATTAGCGGACTGACAGCTACCGAATTTGGGGTTGCGCGAAAAACGAATTGAAATAATTTATTGTAAACATGAACCAGGAAACACGGAGCGCTTATCCTGGATGTCGAGAAATTTTATTAGCGGACTGACAGCTACCGAATTTGGGGTTGCGCGAAAAACGAATTGAAATAATTTATTGTAAACATGAACGAGGAACCACGGAGCGCTTATCCTGGAAGTCGTGAAATTTTATTAGCGGACTGACAGCTACCGAATTTGGGGTTGCGCGAAAAACGAATTGAAATAATTTATTGTAAACATGAACCAGGAAACACGGAGCGCTTATCCTGGAAGTCGTGAAATTTTATTAGCGGACTGACAGCTACCGAATTTGGGGTTGCGCGAAAAACGAATTGAAATAACTTATTGTAAACATGAACGAGGAACCACGGAGCGCTTATCCTGGAAGTCGAGTTTCACCGCGTAGCGGACCCGAAGCGCGGGATCCGGGAGGTTGAGAACCCGGTCCTCGAAATTTGCGGAGCGCGACTCTCAACCGTCCGCTCTACTGCGCGGTTGTTACCAGACTGAGGAACTCGGCTAGCCGATTTTAGATTGGTGACGTCACTTTCCAAACATCCGAAAATTCAAATTTTGGTTTCGAACTGTAATACTAGGTATGATGATGTATGATGTATGATGTATGATGTATGATGTATGATGATATGATATGATGTATAATGATTTTAGCTTTCACATTTCATACAAGAAATACGCACTTTATCTCTCCTGCCGATTCCAGACTCAAGCGGCCAGGCCCTTCGATGGTCAGCCGTTGACTCAAGATATATTCTTCAGTGAACGGGTGGGCTAATAACGCTGCCGTTCTGCGACAGTTGGATGATGAAAAATTTCGATCGTATCTTTCAAATGTGTGTTAAAATAAACTCGAAATGTCAAGAAGCGTCGTTTTTTCTCTCTCTATCACCTTTCTAGGTCTTCAAATCACTACGCAGCGTTAAATACTGTCTCATATACGAAGCATCCGTTTCATCTCGTTCAAAATCAGCGCATCCGTGATGTATTACATTTACTCTGAATTTTTTTTCATCCGAATACTTTTCGAAAAACAATTCTGCTCCGCTACCCAACGCAGATACTTCACTTGCGACCAGCTAAAACAACGTTTCGATTCTATGCCTATGAAAATTCAAGATCCAGAGAGCAAATGAAAAGTTGTTGGAATAATTATGAATACTAATGTTATGGAATACATCGAGCGCGCGTCGAATAGAATCCCATTTCGAAATGAATAATTCTTCTCTTTTCATATCATAGCTAATCTGGTAATATAGGTAAATAGGATGGTTGGAGGTGTTCGGAAATGTCAGGACATTTCAAAAGTTAAAGTCGACGATGATCCGATGCATCAATTTTATCGTATATTTGATAAATTATTCCTAAATACATCGAAACATATGTATTTGTAATGAAATATCATGCAATGGGCTGTGTAAACTATAAACTATAATTTCTGTCGAATAGCTGCTTTTATGTCAACAGGGATTTGAGACTCAGTTCAGTTCGTCCTCCTCCTCGTCCACCTCCGACCACCTCCAACAATCGCCAACCACCTCGAACAACCACCGATAACCACCTCGGGTTGTACCTGGAATAGCAATAAATATTTTTAGTATCAGAACACATTAAAAATATTACGTGAGGATTAATATTTCAAAAGTGCTGGAATAAATTTTTTCTGGTACTATTCAGCCGCAATTTCGCGAGACAAATCGATTAAGCGCAGTCCCGATACGCTGCGAGCAGCAGATAAAAAGTTACAGCCAAAAAACCAGAACCTGAGTTTTCGACATTTTTCAGCAGGTGCTTTTTCCTTCGTAATTTCCCTCCTGTTGATCCCACGCTCTTTTCGCTGCGTTCTCTGAGTTCCTGGGGGACCAATTAGTCAGGACAGGGTCATTTGGATCGAATCTGAGACCAAAAATTTTCGGCTCCAAAAATGAAGAAAAAGTAAGGCTAACCCCTTTGCATTTTTGGCGAAAGTTTTCGCAATTTTGAAAAGTGCTGGAATAAATTCTTACATATACGAAGCCGACGTAATTTTGCGAGAGAAATCGATTGGGCGCAGCCCGAATACGCTGCGAGCAGTGGATCAATTGTTTATTACGTATCGTTACAGCTTCGCGAATCCATGAGTTTTATGAACTATGGAGTACCGTTGTTCTCATAATCAGCCACTTCGCGAGAAAAACTCGATTGAAACACGTCAGAAGATGTCTCCAACTAAGGAGTCAACATTTCTCAGTCAAGGAAACTAATTCAACGAGCGGATGATGCAGAAAAAAAACCGATTGCCATGAAAGTGGTAATGGAATTCTAGACGAAACTTCAGCAAGTAATGCGAGTATCATAAAACGCCAAGAAAATTTCTACAAAATGTAGGGAACTGGTGTTCAAATTATGAAACTTTTAAATTACTGCTTGTACTCTCATGGGAGAGAATTCCAATCGAATAAGGTACGATAAGTATTGAATTAGATCTTCTCACTTCCTTTCAAAGACCCTAAAATTTACTAAAAATAGTAAACTAAAGGACAAAAAATATTTTAATGAAATAAAATAACTAAAAAGGCAAACAGCATCTTGCAGAACTGTTGTAGATATCTTCATCGAGTATTCTCAATGCTATTTTCACTGATACGATTAACGGGTTTGGATATAAAATTGCAGGCTTTTTCTAGACATGAAATTTCTTACCATATACTGTGAGTCATATACCACGATTTTATTACAAAGATTGAATGCAATGCCACACTTGTTTCAAGAAATTCTTTCTTCTTACGTTACATATCCACACTTGTTTTGTAAAAATGAGCACTGCCAAGGAACAGAGAAATACCTAATGCATATTATATTCCATTATAATGATTGCAAACGATTTTTGTGCCATAAATTACAAAAAATTTGCTCCACTCACGATTAAACGGTTAGTAATATTTTAACTTCATTTACGTTTCGAAGTAAACGTGAGTCGGAAGATAAGATGCATTTTCGCCTATCCCTTGGCAGAAAAGAATTCAGAAAATAATATAAAATAAGATTAAAACTGAAAATGATATGGAGTTATGCACCCTCTGGATTAATCGTTTCGGCGGCTTCAGAATTCTTTGGCGGCAATAAAGTCGTCCCCTACTTTCGAAGATTGAAACGAACAGGCTTTTGAGCCTCTCTATTGACACGAGGAGGGTGCGAAGCAGAATTCTACACCCTGCAGTAGCTTGTGGTTGTCTCGAAATGAAATTGGCAGCTCCATAAAAACTTTTCCTATGCTGAGTACAAAACACTGTCGTTTTCGGTGAGCGGTAACCCTCCGAGGATTCTACTAAAGTTTCCAACAATCAACGGGGGTCGAATTGTCGGTTCCATACAACGTCACGCGTTGCGTATGGGACAGCTTAAAGCTCATTGAAATTCATTGAAAATTTCGTAAGTTCAAATATTTACGCAACTCACTCGCGAGATTAGGTTCCGGAGAATATTGACGTCTGAAGCCCGATAAAAGAAAAACGGGATTTCAAATTGCATGAACCTTCTGATCTTCTCCGTATATCGTGGCGTGTATTATATTCCTATATACAAAAGTACGAGGAAAAAGAAGATTATTTATGCCGTGCATGCATGAGTCAGGGAGCCGAGATTATACAGGCTGTAAACGGTTAACGTATTATTTTTCGTGAGAATCTGTTGAGTACAACAATTCCCGACAAACACGACACGCGAAATCGTTCGGATTTATCACGCCTGAGATACGTCGCGACGTACACATGCCAACATTTTTTTCACCTCTCCATCTTCTTCTTTTTCTCCTTTTACTGGTGGAACGTATGGTTAGACAGTCACCTTCCGAAGTCAAGACCTGCAATTACAGCAATACGCGAAGTAAATTGCCTAGCTACCTATATGTATTACATATTCATACACAATTTATGTACATAGCGCGTGCAAGTTGCGCAACTTTTGTGGCAGCTCGTTCTTAAAGATGTTTGTAACTATTCAAACTCGATTTTCCTCTGTGTAGTTTCGATCCGACTTACAATAGATGAACTTACTCTATTTCACTCAGAATTGTTCAAAAATGACCAATCTTATGCATAATCGTGATAATTTTTTCCAACCATATTATGGTCCCAAATAAAATCACGGTATCCTTTATTTCGTGGAAATGGAGTAGTTAACTGACATCGTAATTCATTTCTACCTAGATACAAATCTGCTGTTCAGCTTCATTGCTTTTGACGTTGAGAAGTTGAAATCAACACCGCACTTCAGCAATACTTACAGACTACTATGCCAACTACTCATACAACATTCTTCATTTCCAGATGGACGTAATGTTCAATGTACTCCTTTTTCCTTACGTGATAGTCAGATTTCTTATTTGATATTCAATGATTTTTCAACATTTCCTTGTGACCTTGACTTGAATATTATTTCACATCTTCGGAGAGTGCTGTACATTAACGTACAAACGATTGTCCTAGTGTTAAGGCATATTAAATAAACTGAAGCTGAAACATTCTACCTATGCGTTTGTGATTTTGATTCCCCACCTAGTGTAGCTTGAGTCTGGAATCGGTAGGAAAGATAAAGTGCGTATTTCTTGTCTGAAATGTGAAAACTAAAATCATTATACATAATGTTATATCATACACAGTATTGAAGTTCGAAACCAGAGTTTTCGAACCACCCCAACTACCTGCTTCCACCTCCGACCACCTTCGTCCTCCTCGACCACCACCAAACACCTCCTACCCCCTTCATTCACCTCCAAACACCTCCTACCCTGTCCAACCACTTCCAACCTCCAACCACCTCCTACACCTCTTACCATCGCCAGGACCCTACCCCACCCTACCGCACCCACCCTTAAGTAAAGTTTATTTTCTGTTCGCGGTTCACGCATCTATACAACGTGTGCAACGTTTCCTTGTAGAACCTCTCCTCTCGCGTTTAATCAAGTTTACAACTTTATATCGCAACATAATGTATAAAATCGACTGAAGTGATCCGCATCCGAGATCTCGATGTCGGTTAATGGACAAATTTGCTCGGAGTACCTGAACTTTTTACTGCCAGAGTCCAAAGGCTACGATACGTAAAATCAATTTCTTAGAGTAAACGGGTATAAGTTCGTGGGAACATTTTTAAACATTCGTGAGACTCGCGTTAGACTTTACGTACAGTCTGAAGTATACGACGGCTATTTTCGGGCAAAAAATATCAACGAGATACTTAAGTCAATGGTAGAAGTGAAAATCAACATTCACCTTGGGCATCACCTGTACTTACTCATATTATAATACACATTGAAGTGTATCGCATCGGTCGCCGCCTGCGGATATGGATTATGTTTATTTTTTGGAGATAAAATGACCGCAGAACCTCGGCCACAAATTGGAGTCACGTTCCGATAGCCGCGTTCGATGACCGCTCCTCTTCCATCTCATCGTTATATGCAGCTTTGTACATTGTACTTCGTACCTCATGCCAACGGCCACGTTCTGGGTCCCATATAATTGACCCGCTTGGGGCTGAGTCCCCGTGATTTGTTCCAAGAAGCGACACGCGTGTGTCTATCTGCATCTTACATCATGCGTTGTTTCGTTTCAATGTCAATCGATTGATATTCTCAATTTGACAGTCACTTGAATGTCAGTTCAGCCGTTCACTGCAGGTGTTGATAGGTCTAAAAAGGTTTCTCGTGTTTACGAAATTTTGGCTGATCCAGCAACCTTCCATCAGCTTTTTGAAATAGGTCGAAATTTCGATCCGGCTACAACTTGGATATGTGCAGTGTACATTGATATCGGAATATCCTCCAATGTTCAAACCTTCATGTTTTGTACCGTTTACGAGGAAAACATTTAAAAATCTTATCGCATTTTCTAATTAAACCTTTGTCCTTCCTAGGAATAAATATTCCAGGGATATAAACAAAATGTCTACTTCTTTACACAGAGAATTGATCACAATTTATTTTTCATTCCTTCGCATATTTACAAGACGAAAAATGTAGAAAAAAAATATATTGTCTGGCAGTTCTTTATGTATAAAGATTAATATTAATGTATATCAATTAATAAAAATTAGACCACCGATGTTTCTGTTTTAGCAAACTGATATAAAAGACAATCAAGAACTAGCCTTTTCAATCAAATTATTTGACTTTATCGACGCCGCATACATGTATCCTCAATGGTGTTTTCAAATAGATACGTGAAATTCCCTAAAAAATATCCTAACTAACTGTTATATACCTGACAGTGGATCAGCGGTGTAGGTTTTTCACACGTTCGAACTTCCTGTTGGCCGGGTCGTTCCCAAGGCCTATGAATTGCAGAGGGGCCTAGTTGATAAAGAACTGAGGCTAATGTTCCGTGACTAATCGATGCCATAAGCATTGGCAAAATGACAGCTGGTAATGACGGCTCGAATATGTCCATAGATCGATGGCCGTTTCATGCAGAAGTAAACACATCGCAAGCCGTAATTGCTCACTGTACGATTTCTAAACATGGGAACCACCAACGCGTTTATCGCATTCTTTGAAAATCGACGTGTTGTGCGTTAGGTGATTTAATTCATGCTTCGAAAGCTCCCTCTTATTTCTATGAGTAGTGGCCTTTCGGAGATCAGTTGCATAAAAGTGAATAGTTTTTATGAATTTCATCATGGGATATCCGCAAATTTATGATTTAATAAATTATCATATTTCTGAGCTGCGAAAATTGCCTGAAACTGTTCAAGGGTTTTACCGCAACGTCATAAAAACGTGTTGAATCAATCGACACACAGTGCTTTTGAACTTTCCCAGGACTTTCTCAAAACCAAAACTTAGGTTCTTCGGAATATTATTATCGAATGGATTCTCTTATTTACGAAAATTGTGCAAAACTGACATTTGCTAAGAAAAGTTTGATCGAGTATACAATAATACGCGTTGCTTCTAATTCAATATTAAATTTTAAGAATTCCTACATAGGTGCTTCAATGTGATTTGATTTATTGAAAACAACAAAGTGTGCAGCAAGACTACGACTCATTTTTTACTAACCTTTTCTCATTTTTCACCCGCAGTTTGTGGCGTATGAATTTCCTCCTTTTGATTTTCACCTGAAAATTCGTAACAATTAATTTCAAGTTCGCAATTGTAACACATATCAAACCAGGAATTAATTTTCAAATGATCACCACATTGAAGCACCATGCGGCATCACGTCTAAGGAAATAGAAAAGGTACCGAAAAAAAGAAAACGAGAAAATGAAGCATGTGCCAGGTCCCTTCTCATTTTTAACTCGGCTGCAGATGTCACGATCCTTTTGAGAATAAATTTCGTTTGATATCCGATTTCAAAGAACGTTTGTCATTTGTCATTTTAAACAAGACGTCACCGAAACACCATTAATTTCGTTACCCAACCCGCCCACTAGATATGAATTACAGGGTTGGGAGCTCAGACAAGACATATTTCATAGCTTGACGAATGATTCCTTCGTGAACGTCCTTTTTTTCGAGCTATTTTATCTTCAAGTGCGTGAGTTATTTTTCAGTAGTTATTACTAGAATATTGTAAGAAAATCTTATTAACTTATGCGAATAATTATTCAGGTTAACTAAATAAAACCAAACAGAAGAATGACGCGGGTTACAGAGACAATGATACGTATATTGTAATCATCGTGTAGTTATGTTGTTTAGTACATGTAAAGTTATAGTATGTATTTATCTATTTACAAAGGTATTTAGGTTATAATAAATATATACAAAAATACAAAAATTGGCACATCGAACGTTCATATTTTTTTTTCATTTTTTTTTTTTCACGAGCAAAGTGGTATACAAAATTCTCATATACACATCTGTAATCTAGTCTGAAGTGTATATTTTCTTTTATTATCTACTCTCTTCAAATTTCAGGAATAATAAAATAAATTTGCAAAATATTGGCAGTGATGAATTGCCAACAGCAAAAATGTTTTCTTTCTTTTCCTTAATTTAATTACGTATACGTATATCATAGGTATGCTTATAATTCACGGGCACCGAATTTGCTTTAGTAAATTGATCGCAGTCAATCTTTTGCTAACTTTTTTCCCCCTGTAACATAACTTATCTTTTCTCATCGCGTGAAAATCTTGGCCTTGGACGTGTTGTCAAATAATGATCGATACGGAATTTAATAGTCAGTTGCATACAATTCTGCGCACGTAAGCGTAAGTAGCGATAGTTACAATCAACGAAGAATTGTTTTCTCTCTGATCGCATCGAGACCAGAGCGTCAACTGAAACTTGAAAGTCAATTTTCCAATCCGTCTCAAATTCCTTTGTTTAGGAATACCGTCTTTTATTGTTAGTATTTCCCTTCAAGTATAATAGTTCGCGGAAAATTTTGGAAGAATATGAGCATACTGTATACTTGTTTAGTCTCTTTAATCTCGTTTAGTTATGTTACAATTCTAAATTAAGTATAACAACCGCGAATCATTGTCACTTTCGATTTAAAACTGAACTTCACTGTGGTTCGTATGTACAGAAAGACAACACAAAACTGGAACTCAACACACCCGACTTTAATCGTGACATCTATCGTCTATCGTTTATTCACGACTTTCGATTTTACCGACACATTCTTGGACGTTTTCTCGATAACTTAGACATTCTTCGATTTAACCCTCAGTTTCAGGGTCAATTGACGCCCGGCAAGCTGATAATCAGATCTGGACTTCTTCGCCCCTTAAAGTAGACCCGGCAATTAGTTATTCGTTATAAAATTACAACACACACTAGTCGAAAAAAAATATTTACAGATATATAGATCATACAGCAATACGTGTTGAGATTTCTCGGAATCAAACTAAATTTGTACATTTGTTATTGATTATTGTTTTCGTTTTATTCTTCTGCGTTTTTCAACTCTCCTATTTCCCCCTTCGTTGTCGACTCAGACGTATCTCGTCAGTTGCGTGTGAAAATCCTGCAGGCATACAATTAGCTGGCTAAAAGTCGGCCTCTCGTCAGCGGACATCGCCCAGCAGTATGCCATCACGGCGAAAAGCTCATCCGGACAATTTATCGGCTGCGCCAATCTGTATCCGTCCCTCAGGTACGCGGCCATTTCGAAGGGATCGACTTCGACGTACGGCTGTTGTGCCAGGGTGGTCAACTCCCATAGAAGAACGCCAAAGGCCCACTGAAATAAATATAAGCGTTATCCCACATGGAGTGGGACTTTCAGGGAAAAGAAATGGTATATCGTGTATCTAGGGCGGCTAGGAGGCGATTTTTCACATTCCGCCCGTGGTGTACAAAATACTTTCTGTCCGCCCCTTTTGAAACGCGTCATTTCGTGCATGCAAAGTAGGCTGAAAGTAGCGCGTTTCAGGCCAATTCGGAAGCGGGCTGACATGGAATGACGAGTTTTTAAAGGGTTTGGGAAAAAATATAATTTTTTGTCATAAGTTGGTAACGAGATTTGGTGTGATTTCCATTAACTAGAACTATGACTTTTTAAATCTTACCACGTCTGAAGCAGTTGTAAATGTTTTGTTTGTCAGACTTTCTATGGCTAGCCATTTGATCGGACGGTTTTCATTGTCACCCAGGCAATGGTAATCCTGAGGAAACAAATCTCTGGCCAAAGCGTTGTCCGTTATCTGGACTCTCAAGTCGTCGTCCACTCTGAAATTTCGAAAAATGGATCATGTTAAATTTTAAGGCGTTTATACTTCCGATGAGCGGAATAAAAATAAAAAAATCTTGAAAAACTTTTGCCGAACCTCGCGCTTGATGATACAATTGGAGATACCAACGTTTCGTTTTAAATTTAAGCAAATACTTTTATTTAAGAATGAATAAATATGTGGTATGATTAGTTTGATTTCACTCCACGATGACTCATTCTATTCAGAAGACTTTTTCTACAAAGTCATTAACAGTCAGACACTTTTTCTCCATCACGTTGGCATCATGAAATATATAATTTTACTACATTGCACCGAAACTGATAATGAACAACAAATAGCAATATTGAATTGACACCCGAAGAAAAAAGAAAATCTCTTTGTGATTCCAGTATTCTACATTTATCCACTTTTAAAAGATATCTCTTCGTAACTTACGCGTATAATAATAAGATAAATACTTAAGTTACGACTATTTCGTAACAAAATTAATAGTAAATATGGATTTTCGACTTGCATCCTTAATTGAACAAGCTGATCGGTTTGTGAGACGATAAAGATTAGACGTAAAACAAATGCGTCGCATAAATAGTTAGAAATTGAAAATACTCACACGCAGTTTCTCGCGGCCAAGTCTCTGTGCACGAGGCGTTTCTTGTGGAGGTACTGAGCACCTTTGGCAGCCTGTAGAGCCATCTCTACAACACCCTGAGTAGTAAGAGCTCTGGGGGGGCCTTCGCTGCTCAATTTGCATCTGACCAAAAACCTCTTCATGTTCCTGTAGCCGGTGTGCGGATACAAGAGGAACGGCGCGCCTCTGTCTTCAATGGAGACACCCAAGACTGGGAGCAGTGCCGAATGACTGAGTCCGTATAAAGCCAAACCCTCGCGAAGCAACAAAGCGACCTGTCAAAGAGCAACGGTATTTTGTCGTTTAAAGCGGATTTAAGTCAGTCCGGCTAAATCGGATTCGATTTGAAAAGTTTTGAGGAGAGAAGGAAGTCAAGTTCACGGATAACCCAGAAAGAAGTACCTAATGTTACCTTCATTTTTCTGGTGATTCTGGAAAATTAAAGAAGAACAAACATTTGCAAATGTTTCGAGACCCTGTTGACGATCTTTCTTTCGGTCTGTATTTTCTTCGCCGCTGCTAGTAAATCAAGATACACTTCTCGCAAAAATTAAGGGAACAACAAAATTTTCGAAATTTTTAGGTGATTTTCAACAGGCTGTATTTCAGTGAAAAATGGTCGTACAAGAAATAAAAAAACAAAGCTTTTGAAGCTTGAAGACTCTAGTTTTTGAATTTTTTAGTTAAAAATTTTTCGAAGCACTATTAGCCATGCAATCCTTGGATAAAGCACGAAGAAAAAATTTTCAAAATTTTTTACATTTTTTTTTTCGCTCTACGGGCATGGAAAAATTTTTCCGAGCTAAACCAATGCATAGGTCGCATAGCCTGTTTATTCAGCTTCAAGATGCTTTTTTTTAAACCTCGATACGATCACTTGTCTTCGAGATATCGAATTTTGAATGCCAAAGGATCCTTTTTCACTCAACTGCCGATATCTCTGGAACTACTGGTCGCACAGCGAGCCGAAGGGCCGTTTCTTTTTCTGTAGAAAATTTCCTACAAAAATATGTCAAGGTTGATGTCAAAAAAAAATTTTTTCCACCTGTAGCGTTAACGTGAAAAAAGAGCAAAAAAATGCCATTTTGCCTGTTTTTGGATAATCGACTGTATCTTCGTCAATATTGGGGGGAAAGCATAGGTTAGAAGAAAATTTTACAGCCTAATGTACCCCAAAGGTCCCTCTAAATCGGTAGATCGATCGGTTCAGCGGTTTTCCTGGACCGATTGATTGAAATTTTGAAAAAATTAAGAGAACAAGGTCCCTTAAGAAACAAAAACCTTGTTCCGTTGATTTTTTCAAAATTTCAATCAATCGGTCCAGGAAAACCGCTGAACCGATCGATCTACCGATTAAGGGGGACCTTTGGGGTACATTAGGCTGTAAAATTTTCTTCTAACCTATGCTTTCCCCCCAATATTGACGAAGATACAGTCGATTATCCAAAAAAAGGCAAAATGGCATTTTTTTGCTCTTTTTTCACGTTAACGCTACAGGTGGAAAAAATTTTTTTTCACATCAACCTTGACAGATTTTTGTAGGAAATTTTCTGCAGAAGAAGAAACGGCCCTTCGGCTCGCTGTGCGACCAGTAGTTCCAGAGATATCGGCAGTTGAGTGAAAAAGGATCCTTTGGCATTCAAAATTCGATATCTCGAAGACAAGTGATCGTATCGAGGTTTAAAAAAAAGCATCTTGAACCTGAATAAACAGGCTATGCGACCTATGCATTGGTTTAGCTCGGAAAAATTTTTCCATTCCCGTAGAGCGAAAAAAAAATGTAAAAAATTTTGAAAATTTTTTCTTCGTGCTTTATCCAAGGATTGCATGGCTAATAGTGCTTCGAAAAATTTTTAACCAAAAAATTCAAAAACTAGAGTCTTCAAGCTTCAAAAGCTTTGTTTTTTTATTTCTTGTACGACCATTTTTCACTGAAATACAGCCTGTTGAAAATCACCTAAAAATTTCGAAAATTTTGTTGTTCCCTTAATTTTTGCGAGAAGTGTAGTTTTGATCGCTTCTATATTTGAGGCAAATTTTTTTATCTTCATTTCGAACGGTCGGAACTAGGACCGTATATTTTTAAATAAAAGTTCGATCAACCGACGACTTTTCATTCTCTACATATTAATATAATTCTGGGCAATTCGCATTAGCGCAAACAATTCCTGGCGATTTTTTAAAAGTTTTTTCTTTCTCTTTTCGTAACTTTTCATTCCGACGATGCGACACATTCATCGTTATCAAGCAATGAGACTTCATTCCTCTCCCAAACTTTGACACATTACTATTCTTTCTTACGTTTTATTTATTTTTGGAACTCGATATTCACCTGTGATTGAGAGGCGTGTTCGGCGGCAGTTTTGACGAGAACGTCCCTCGGCGCCTGAGCGCCTTCCTCGTGATAGCTGCCCCTGTATACTCGACCAAAAGTGCCCTCTAGTTCGATGCTCAGTAGGCGAACTCTGCACCTTGAGATGGGAAGGAATACTGATTGAATAAATCATACCAGGGGACGCGTCAATGGTCGAATAGTTGTTCCACGTAGCGAGGATCATCGACATCGATCAAGCAGCCCTTTATTTTCGAAACGGACTAAATTAGACCAACTTACACGTCGTCCTCACTCCGTGTAAAGACTATAGATCAACCTATTGCGTTCCGAAGCTCTGCACAGAGTTTATTTCAGGCATCGAGCTGTTGCTCGTTGTACCTTTTACGTCGACGCGGTTCTACAGTGACGTGAAAAATCGTCCTTAACTCACGTCCGCATGCTGAGAAAGCACTTTTCGCCCTGAGTTGGAACTATATGTGCATGACATTGTCGTAAATATTCTAAAGAAAGATTGGTAACATTGAGCTCTGGAGATAGAATACAAATACTTTGGACTTTGGCGAGGGGTTGACCGCGTTTGGAACTCGGTGTACATTACTCACGAAATCACGCGAAGTTATTGGAAACCTCTTGAAATCATTTGAAATTCCATAAAATCTTCTGAAATCATTTGAAATCTCTAATATCTTTGTAGTTCTATAAAATATTTCGAAATTCCATAAAGTATTTGAAACCATGTGATATCTTACGAAATCGTACAAGCTTGAAATCTGACGTATATATACAAAGTGGCAAGTGGTCAAGCACTCGGACTTTGGGGATAAAAGTAGTATTCATGAAATTAGAACCCTAACAATGAGTGAATTTTACAATCACATTGCCAGCTCAGAAAATGATATTACATCGAAATATCCAGTAACTTGCAAATCGTGATAGGCCGGAGTAAGATTCGGCAGAGAAAAAAAACTATTGTGAATTCCGGATATTGAGACAAATGTCCCTACATTTTCCAGATTTTCTGAACCTTTGAGAACCCCGTCACAACAGCTTACGCATAAACCATTAACAAACCTTTGAACGGTTATCTCCTGGATCCTTTCGTGCAGTTCTCGGCTGGGTCTGTCGTCCAATCTCCTGTAACTGGAGGTTGAAGCAGCCGACAAAGGCGGGGGTGTTTCCGGAGGTAAGAAGGTCTGAGCTGGACCAACACCCGCGCCCCTTTCTACGCTGCAGGCAGAGCTGAGGCCCCGTGACTCTCTGGAGGCGAAAGATGAAAAGCCGGTTTACTTTATCATCGGTCGAAAAGTTCCAACCATTTTCACTCCTATCCAAACACTGCCAAAGTGGCGCATAATATTCCACCGGAAAAATTTTTCGAACTTCGTTTACCAGAACTAATGGATGAACGAGTTAAGGAAAAGTGCTTCGAGAACGTAAAATTTCTAGCATGAAAATTACAATCGTTCCCCATAAAGAATGCAAAATTTGATTTTCCCATGTCACAAACGGAAATTTAATAAATTTCTCCTGATACAAGATTCTCCGACATCCTTAGGTTTCTCAGGATTACTTACTGCAGAGGATCTCTATGTCTTCGGGTCTTCTTGTCCCTCACATAGTACGCGATGACGAGAACACATATGGCCGCAACGAAGGCGCAAGCGCAGCCTATGGAGGCGTAAAATATCTGGCCACTGGAACTGGACCCGGGGGCAGCAACGAGGACTTCTTCCGGCCCGGGATACCCGTTATCCTTCAGGCATATTTTCTTCCGGCGAAGAACTACGCTCGTTGTGTTATAACGAGACCGCGAAACGTCGATGCGAAGCGCAAGATCAACCTCTGCGTCGTATGGCCCACAGTTTAGAGACAAGGCCCAAGTTTGCACTCCGCCTATTGGAATTTCACCAACTTGAGAGACGTTCAATGAACTGGTTAACGCCGACGGGTTGCTGATGTTCACCGACATTGTATAAGGTAGCTGGAATCAAAATGGTTGACAGTAATTGAAAATTTATATAATTTATATAGATCAGCCGTCAGAATTTCTTCTTTATTTGAATGTTTATTTGAAAAAATTTGACACAAGGTAGGGATTTTAAAGTGAACATGTAAAACGAGTCATTTTGACTGGTCTGGTAGTTCTAGTGTTAAATAAGACAATACCGCGAACCAGAATTTGTCTATTCCGAACCGCTGTTCGTGCAAAGGAATCCGAAAATCATCCGTCTGCGTTTTGTTGAAACTAAAATCGCACCACAACGAAAGACATTACAGTTTTAAGTTTAGTATCGAGTGAGTAATTCATGAGGAGAACACGCATGATGTGACTTCGAAAACCAATCGAAATTTGAGATGAGATAATCTCCAATTTAATCATCTTCATTTTTCATGTTGATACAATACAAATGCAATATCCTTGCAGCCCTCTATTTTTCTCCGTCCCAGCGGGTCAATTTCCGCTTCTATAGGTATATACGTATATATAAACTCGGCGAGTACGCGCTGATCATAATAGTCTAGAACGATTTGTGAAGAAAACAAAAAGAGAAGGACATCCGGTTGCACAGATCGGTGCTTAGCTGCGAGGAACTCAAGCGTTAAATGCAGTTGGCAAAATTGGCGACGAATCGACCGCTCATCGTGCTCTGCAGTTCGAAAGAATTCAAGTTCCGGTCAAAGTGACTGTGTTCGCATCGTGCGCCGTGTGCGCGTATCGCAGGTACCAATACCACTGGTCAACCAGCCGAGGATCGCGTGTTCGGGCCTTTTAAAGCTATTTGGGACACCGACCGCGTGCGTTAAGTCAAGACGTCTGACAGATGTCTTCGAGCAGCTCGTCACTCTTCCGTGTCAACCCGAAGGAGGCTCAAGCCGTGGCTATACTTTGTCCCCTCCCGGGTGGTTGTGGATTTCTTTTAAACTCCTCCTGAACGAGTCAATCCGACACCGCGAGGTACGCCACATGCCGTGAATTTCGGGGCCCGTACAGTCTGCCATTCCTTGAGAGCTGTAATTCTTCACCGAAGACTCCCGCCCCTCACTATTCCGGAGGATAAGCGCAGTGCATAGTTTTCCAAGAAAGTTACTTGTGGTCGTTTTCAGGTTGTCCAACAGCTGAGTTCACAATGAACTTCAAGTTTCCCGGTTCAAAGTAAATACGAGTTATCAGGGGCATTAGGGGGACAGACCTTGCAGCTAATCTCCTTACGTTCGATCTTCCTTCTCCTATCCCAAGAACCTAGGTGCATCGATCATTTCCCGAGATCATCGGAAGCAATACTGTGATTCTTTGGGGGAAAAAAAAACACTTTCGTCTTTTCCACAAGCTCGTCGCAATCAACAGATTCCGGATTGCTACAGTAGCGGGTTTTCCGTGATACCCTTATACGATTCGTTTTGCGTCATTGGGCAGCAGCGCGCATCAGTAAGCATCTTCACCAGGTTACGGAACGGGCGGACGAAATGGGTTGCAGAGTTGCGCGCACGCTTCGATGGCTGGGTTAACGATAAGAGTGGATACACGCGGTCTGCTGGCTCGCGAATGATGCAAGGAGCGGAGAGTCGGAATTATATACGCTCGTGTAACCATACGGCGAATCTTGGAAGTGTTTTGCCAGCTTGGATGATTACCGAAGGGTACACAACCGCGGCTGCACTTTACGAGCTGAAATATATACATTTTACCCGGAATGGTTACGGCCGGGACAAGCCGTACATACACGTGCATTTACCTGCCCACAAAGAATATCAGTTCATATTTTGCTAGAAGGTACGGTGCAATTGTTTTCAAACGACTTACCGGTCTACCTGCTAGACTTTCCCATGTAAAGTGCAGCTTGTGAACCTGCGCCGGTACCGGGACCACGAACGTCATTGCATACTCGTTGATTACACCGCTGCGAACGTAGTAAAGCTCGGCCTGAAGTCCTGGAACAAGATGGAATTTTTTATGAATGGTTATGGTCAAGTCCAATGTTCACAAGTATGTAAGGGGGTAATAATTTTCTAAAGAACTGCACTATTTTTCAAACAGTAAATCAGCTTTCTGGAACTCGTGATCCAAGCGTATTTATCATTGCAGCAATAGATCTGTACGATTTCGTTCCAATTTTTACGGTCTCGAACACTTGAGAAAAGAAGAAGCATTTACCGTACGAATAACATTTTTCGAGACTAATTCCGTAAAATAGGTACACAAATGATCCTCACGCGACTTTTTCTTTACGGGCGTAGATGGCCACGAAACGAATAACAGCAATATAACAATTTCCTTAACAACTAGTCAACTCTTTACTTGTATAAATCTAGCGCCTGCTTATGATTAATTAGCTCAAATGAGTTTCAGACACTTTGAACGATTATATTATGTCAGTGATTGTTTTGAATAGTTTGATCAACTCTAGTTCCTCGGATTATTACTGTCTGTTTTCCCCATTTGTAGACGTTCACTCATAAAGTGATTCCCTCAGGAATTTCCGAAGACAAATCTGTGTTTTCGTCAAAGTAGGCACTATTATTTTATGGAGAACAAATTCGTATTATAGGTCTATAAAGATACGTAATCATATTTTACGACAAGTGTTATTGGCGCCGAATGCGACCACGGGACCATTTCAATTTGCCGCAGTAATTAACTGAAGAGATAAAAGTACGACGACCGAAGGGCAAAAAAAACCACGATTACCAATCACCAACGGATCTTTCAATTTTCTATATTCTTTTGGCTTTAATCAGAGCAGATTCAAATCTAATGCATCTCAGTAAAATCAAACGAAACTAGGTCCGTCGTATTTCTAAAATGCACCATTCGTTTATGCGTTTAAACATATTAGATGACGTCACGTAACACGATATGAGACGTCAGAGGTTGGTGTGGTGACTGTTTGAAAGCAGCGTAGGGGGGCGTCGGTGGGCCAGTGAGTACATTATTGCCAGGGGCAGCATAGTTGGTTTGTTTGATATGTCGCGAGGGAGTCGTCGGGCGTTTATCGAGAACCCATCGCCGGAGAGAAGGGATCCGACAAGTAGGCTGCTGGACTGCGATGCACTGCACTACGGGCATCGTGTATCCGATAACGAACGAACGAAGGAACGAATGGCCAGCAGGATGAGTCAGAAAATAAAAGCGCACTATACCCGAAGGTTGGTCCGTCGCCCGAAAGGTCCCCGGAGATCTTGCCCTTCGATTACACGCCAGGGACCTCGAGGAGAAGCGACGTCCTCTCCAGGGTAAATCTGAGATACACGAAATTGGCATATCCCATGGTGACCCGAGGGCTCGCAGCAACGGAGCCGGACGTCGTTAGGGACCAGTCCTCACCCCTTGGCCATTTCTTCCAGGTACGGAGTTCAGGATCACGTTTAAATCTGGCGGTGATCTTACAGCGATGTTTTTTCAATTAACAAAGCATGATGTAAGGAAATAAGGTGTGCTGGAACTGAAGACCGATTTTCGCTCAGTCTGCGCATATCCAAGGTGACGTCACAGAAATCACGGAAATAGGTTACTTGAGGTTACTTATTTATTTCCATATATTCTGATTGCTGAAAATTGCCAATTGGTGCAGTCAAAAGTTGTAAAAATGATAATGTAAACACTAAAGGACAAAATATCGAGCCTACATGACGTCACCTTGGATATGTTTTCTGAATGGTTCAACTAAAGTGTATGCGCATTGTTTCACCTTATTTCCTTACATCATGTGACAAAGTAGAAAACGAGAAGTCTTCAGGATACCGAAATTAACCACGTTGGTTAGTTTTTTTTTTTTTTTTTGTTGGCGGGCACTACGAACGGCTGAAAGTGATGCGACTCGAGGTTCTGATCATGCTAGAAGTTAGACAGAATCCGTAGAAATTATTCATATTCACTTGAAGTAACAAGTGTGACTATGAATTCACTTGAAGTGTTGCAGTTCATGTCTTGGAATCACACAATCTCAGCTGACGACGAGTTTGCGGTAAGTTTATTCTAGAACAATCGATTAAAAACCGGCGTGTAAGTTGCAAGCACGATATCATGGTGCGAATTAAAATTCTTGGTACGTAATTTTTGTGCACTCGTGGAAATGAAGGCGGGATCTCGGTCTTTCATGTCAGACTGCATAGAGTGAATTTCGTGCAATCGATCATTACAGTGAAAGGCACTTCAAAGCCTGTTCAAAAATTTACAGAATTACAGTCTATTGATTTGCTCGCTTGTTTGCGGGTTCAGCCTGACGCAACGTACAAGCGATATTTGATATCCGATATATATTCGACATTCGATATTTTATAGACCCCGGTTCTGATTACCTCGACCGCTATGCCATTCCAGAGATGAAAGAAACAAAGGGACCGTGAGTTATTGGACTTTGGGCACACAAAATCAGGGACTATCGAGGTCAGACCAATTCGCAATAAATTATACGTCCAATACTTTCAATGTGCCGGAGGATCGAACTCAATACGGCCCCATTAGAGCTAATTTTGTTCAGCTGCCTCCCTCGCGATGTCGAGTAATTATTGTTATACCCCGATTGTAAGACGCAGTGGCATTGTTGGGAACTGAACTTGAGTCGACACCGAATGGAAAGAATCAGAGGAGCCGGAGTTTTTCTGCTTCGAGTAACAAGGATATCCTCTTCCTGATTTAGGGAGGCTGTCAATAGGTCCTGACAGGGAAAATAAATAACAACTCCACCCCGGTTCTCGCGCCGCCGGCCTCAGACTCCCCTAACCGTGAAACCTCCGAGTTCTACCACCGGCACACATGCTGGGCAGGTGTTGCTCCGCTCGCACCGGAACGCCTGCATGTCGCGTGCATTCCTCGACGTTTCTTACGAGAGTGCACACCACTGACGAACCGAGGTTTCCAATTTGACGAATGCTCTCGTCTGCCATTCAACAGCATGCATCCCATGACTAGGAGATATTGATCAATCCCCCTCTTATGCGGTGTCACGCGAATCTGATTCGCAAGATTAAGGGGGATTTCCAAGAAACCTTTGGTCACGAGTGATTGGACTGTGCTGACTGGGTGTGTGCCAACCACGGGATACGTATGTTTACGTATCTATAGTTCTAGTGAAGATTATGCAATAATTATAAAGGAATATGTAAATATATTCTATAGTAAACGTGGAAAATTTCGTAGTTACCAGCTTAGGATAGAAGAAACGTTCCAAAGCTAGCAATTTTTAGTTTCAAAAGGTTGACGGGTGAATGGGATTCACTGTGAATAAAAAAAAAAAAGACTTATCGTTGGGTAGAGGAAAAGGCGCGTCAAGAAATCTCCAGCAACGATATTCCCACGAACGATGGTATACACGAATGAAATGAAAACCTTATCAAGTATGAGATAAAAATGAATCTGAGCAAATTCGAAGCACAGGCTAATCGTCAGATAGCAAGGATTGAAGCGGACGTTTCATAATTAGATCATTCAAAATGATTAAACTCTGCTGTTTTTGATCCGAGTCTAATGTTTCTGGGCTTATTTTGGTCCATTACAAGATCGTCAAAACTTAGCTGAAAACTGTTGTGCCGTACTTACACAAATCTATTTTTATCCACTCTGGAGAGGACTATGGGTGAATTATTTTTTTCAGACGATCTTTCGAGATCTTCATGATGAACGAAATAAATCCAAAACATAAAAATCAGATTAAAAGCACTAGTTTAATCGTTTGGAACGTGATGATTATGAAATCTTTTTTCAAATTGTTGATGTCTTAACTCTTGTTACGCGAATTCGTTCATGTTTATTTCTATTACATAGTAGTATAGTAATGTTTTTACATTCTGGTTCACCGTCAACGACGTAAATAACGTTTCTGGATATTCTTGAAACGGTTTTCAAATCCCTTCGTAATTTTCGATGAATCGTCATACGGTGTAGCTTCTGCTTGACGGTGCAAAAACTAACGAATCTTAACTTCCGACTGGCCGATGCCAGCACGGGTAAACCAATTCCTGCATGGACCCGGACGCGAGTTGGGCCCGGAGAGAAAACGAAGTGCGCGAGTGAAACCCAGGAGTCGGCAGCACCGGAGGAGAAAGAGAAGGAATAAAAGGAAGGAGGGCTGAGGGCACACGTTGGGTCGTGGGTGCGATATCTGATGCAGAAAACCGGTAAAGGCCGATCTGCTGCGGTGAAACAAAAGGAATTCGTGCGACACGGTGGTTCGACCTCGAGGCGAATGTCTGCATAAGTCGGTATGCACACTTATTCCACACATCGGCGCCCCCGCATGGCTCATGCCTTGTACCAGGTATGCAGCAGCAAACAACGTACACAACCGCGTGCATTCAAGTCACTTGAAAATTTCCTCTTCGTGTCTCGTTACCGGCTCGCAGGTTACCCTCGACTACTCGTGCAGCGGTTCGACTCGGTTATCATCGCCATTCGTTACCGGATCCCGACTCCGGCCCGAACTTCCTTTAATCTTTCTCTATACGGGGTGGCCACGAAAAATTGAATCTTAATCCTACGATTACTTTTCAAAGTATAATTCCAGAATCGACATTCGTAGCGTCCACGATCTGTGATGTGGATTTATAACTTTTGATTCGCGGGTTTTGCAACGGTTTTAATGTTGCTCCATTCACCTTCGTCGAAAGAACAATTTTGACAAAAAGTACTTATTCTGTGCGGCTGAGTTATGACAGTATTTTCGGTTGAGGAGTTGAAACATTGTTTGACACCACACAAGACTATAGAGCTTAATGCCTGAAATTTAGGGATTTTCGAACTGCCCAGATTTCATTGATTTAGTTGTGCAGAGAAAAAATATCTTGTTATACACTAAAGTCAATGACTCGATGTCAAGAATTGAACTGAGTTGAAACCTCGGCACAACAGTCACCAACACTGTATTCCAATAACGAAATAACAGATTATTACCCTGAAGTCCGCCCATTTATGCTAACCAGGTTTAAATGACCCATCAACAAGTAACGACTTCGCAACCAATTCGCTATACGGTATATCATAGATTTTACTTGAGCGAGAAAATAGCCCAGAAATATATTTCCTGAGTTTCGCGAGCCCCCGAGGTAAGATAGCAGAGTGTGTGTATATATATATATATATATATACATATATATATAGAATGTGGTACGGAGTTGGAAAGCGAGTTCCGCCACAGACCTTTGATGTCTGAATTTCCAGGGCTCCCCTGACTGCAAATGAAAAGTACGACCCTTCAGAAGTGCTAGACCTCGACAAGGGTAGCATTTAGGAAGGTGGGGGTGAAAGCTGCCATTTTCCAAAGCCTGCGGCAGCGAGTTCTGCACAGGCATGTAACTCACCACCGCTCTCCGTGATGGAGCAAGTGCGTGGCTGTTTTCATGTCGTGACGACTCGATACTCGGGCCTATCCACCTCTCGCACCCTGCTTTTCTACACACGGCACAATGTAACTTTGCCTCAAATACAAGTACCAACGACGGTATAATAATGCCGAGGTCCTTCTGGGGAGAAATTACCACAGAGCATAAAAAGCAGGGCTGTGTACCGAGCTGCATGCGTATCGACTCCTTCTTGCAGAGTGAGTTAAACCGGCCGGCTGCGTGGGATCAGTGCCAACGAGTCTGGCGATGATTGCAGGCCATGGTAGTTACCGAGATGCTGACCACCCTGCACATAGAGGCAATTATTTTCCGCGCAATTGCCGATTTTTTTCGAGCGGCGCATTATAAGTAAGTCATTTTCAAACAAATCGCAGAACGCGCAGTTAAACTCGGGAAAATTATTCTTTCAAGTTTGTTGAGAAGAAAGAAATTTCATCCGATTCATTCACTGTGCAGTGAAATGTCATTCGGCTGGATAAATTTTTGCTTTCGTATTTGAATGGATTATAAATTCTAAATATTGAATGGATCTAAATTCTTTGACGTTTTTCATCTTTCAACGTCCGTCGCAATTTTGAATTGGCATACTTTTTTTGTAAATAGTATTGAAGTAAATGGTATATACCTACTACATATATCTACAAAGTGCCTGAAGACTTATTTTCTGAAATTACTTTGGAATCTGAACTCTTGTAAGGTCGGTAGCGTCGCGAAAATCATCGACATTATTGCACAAAATTCTGTGACCTTTCAGGAAATGTCCAACATACGGATTTTCGACGAATATGCAGGGTAACTACAGAGAGAGAAAAACGTTATTTTAAATTCGCTGTATTCCCGCAATCAAAGTATAAATTCTCCCATGGCTATTTCAAAGCAAGAATTGACCATAAGTTGTAAAACGTAGCGAGGAATTTTGTTACTTGGAATATTTCTATTTACTTCCATTCGCGACAACGAGATTAGCCATATTCATCATTGTCGCAGGTATACTTCTTTAGAAAACTTTCCCTGCCCGTAGCTAGAATATTCTGACATTTCGAAGGCTGAACTATTCTTTGATACGTCCAGATATTTCATAGTTCCTTCAACAGAATCGAGCACTGTCCGATCTTAAAATTCTCCGCAACAACGTTCACCCGAAACCTGCAGCGCCGTGTATCTGCAGGCGTAAAAACACGACATCCCGAAGAGTTATCAGTTATCAGCATAACATAAAACACAAAACAGTGAAAAAACGACAGTCCCACTCTTCTCGAATCCCGGTTTGCACATGAAATAATTTCTCTTTTAGTCCGTCTGCCGGAGGTTGCCCAGCTTTTTGCGGGAGCAGCAGAAACTGCTATCCGCAGGCTACAGTGAATCTACGGTAAACCTCGACGCAAACGATGTACAAAGTGAAGGTAAACGCAAAATTATTAACGATGCCGTTAAATTGAATTACTGCGGTTACCAGGTTCGAACACTGTCCGTGCAGGTAAATACACGTTACGTAGACTCGCGTGTATACATATATTGAATATATGTTGTACCTGGGGTACATGCGTAGCTGGTATACTCGCATGCATGGGTAGATGAACTTCAAACCCTTTGGATAAATGAGCAGGCTTTTCAATTTATTGCAATTTCAGGCACGAGCGCGTGTCAACATAAATCACAGCTTCAGATGTCGTGGAATTTTCAATAGCTTGCTGCATGATTTAAAGGCTCGCATTTTAGAACTAAAAGCGATGCAGCGAGTTTCAAATGATTTCGTACATTTTCACTTAATACGTGGTTTGGTCTAATTGATAACTTTTATTTAATTGTATGGCTGATTCATTGTTTCGTCAGCTTTCATTCTGCAAATTGAAAATATATAGAACGACACTCGTTGCACAGAGCTTGATTCGAGTTTCTGAAAAATTTTTGCATTCGACGTTCTCGAACTTCTTCCAATTTCCAAGATGATTGCCAATAATCCCTGACACATTGACGAGTGATTTTCATTAATGCATGAAACGAATGACAGGAAATAATCGATTCCAGGTGATAATAATATTGAAATATGATATTGTCGCATGGGAAGAGCGTAGTTGAAATGTTTACAATAATGTCGAAGTATACGAATGAATATAAATTTTATATCTCCGTTTCATAATCAGAATTAAGAAAGGTTTGAATACATGGAACAACTTCACCCCGAAATCGGTAAAAATTCATTTCTCGCGAATATCGAGGAACGAAACATCCTAATATGAAATACAAAAATACGCCGTGAAACGAGTTATTCTCGGCCGACAAAAGCAGCTGCTGCAGTTTCGAGTACAAAGGGGACAATTTTTTCGAATGGAGGCCCGAAGCGCACTTTCGGCTGAACGATCTTACGGCCTATGAAAATAACCAAAAGACAATAAATAAATACAGTCTTGAGATATATTTTACCAACCATTTCGTAGCAGGAGGAACAACGGTGCCCGGTATTTACCGAAAGCGTTGCACACAGTGTTCAAGCGTCGCAACTTAAGAGGAACGAGTCGACGGCGTGCAATTAAAACGAGGATAACGAGTGGCGGGGAGCAATTAAGTTTATAATCAATAAACACCTGTCGTCTCGAAGCGCCACCGAGGCTCTTGCTGCAAGTACTTGGCACAATCGACTATAGAGGGAGAATTTCTGTCTTTTCTTTTTTTTTCTTTTTTTTTTTTTGGTTTTTGCGAGGCGTGAAACGGCCGGGAGAATTTTGCAGGCAGCCGTGTCCCCCGCTGTCAAAATACTCTTTTCACTCGTTTGACGAGCCGAGGCGAAGCCGGGCAAAGAGAGAAATTTCGTCTACAATAAAGACCCGGGGCCCAGTCTCTCAGGGATCGGTGTGAATAGGCCCAGAAACCCGGCACCTTCGAACACGAACCCTGCGCCTCCTACCTCCTTTTCAGCCCTGTTCGGTCCTTCGGTGTGCAGGAGGACGAATAAGGAACTGCCGTTCAAGGGACCGAGTGTGAGAGAGAAAAAAAGGAAGAATGAGAAAGAGAGAGAAACGCGCCGGTTGCAGAGTACGGTATATCGGATCCCCACGAACCAACGCCCGCGCACAAAGGATGACTGTAATTTCATTTTTCGGTGTCGCTTTTGCCTCTTTTTGAATTCTCGTCTCTCGGAAGGTCCCTTTTCAAATTCGCGCAGGACGGTTGTCAGCTTCGTCGACGTGGGACGAAATCTGACTCGAACCGATCTTCGAGATGTAATCGAGAAGATCAGAGATCACGACCGATGCCCACCCATGGCACGGTTACAAAATCGAAACTTGCCAGCAAGATTCTGACCGCGGCTTTGCTCGCTTCGGTGTCGTTACAACAAGCAGCTCGATTCAGCCTTCACCTTTGGATGCAAGGGTTTATAAGACTATACTTTTTGAAAATATTCATTCACAAGTATCACGTTTTTTCTTAATTAAGATTATTATTTGAATCGAAATCCGCAGGAATGCAAACTCGACGAACTACAGATTTCTCAATTTCAATACAGGCTTTCAAATTACTTCAAAAGACGTGTAACGAATTATTTCCGAAATTCCAAAATGGTTTCAAAACCTGTCATGAAATTTCTAAAGCGGTGAACGCTGAACTCAAGTAGTAGATATGCGTAAAATGTAAAATTTCAAATTTTTTTCATTACTGCACGTAACTTTCGTACGTCAGTAACGTATTTAGGTAGAATAAAATAGTTGTTTCTCACATCGGTACCTACTCTTCAACAATAACAGACCACTTGGAAAATAAATGAATCGAACGACTTGTCCGCAACAAGGAAATAGGACTTTAATTTAGAGGACGGAATTACTTCATCCCAACTTTTGTTCCCGCCCATACAGCACTAATCGGAAAAGCATGGTATTACAAGACGATTTGGACTCTGCAAGATCTTCGAATCCGTGGCGTGTCGTATTTACAAGATAACGTAGCCGTCAGGCCGGTGCTTAGCATATTTTCCGGTAGATCCTAGGGCGGCTCGAAGGATAAGGGTGTAATTCAGGGAATAGGGTGGAAGCAGGTCGGTCTTTTGAATAACGCATAAGTCTGTATACACCCGAAGGTCCTGAACGAGTATAGGAGAGCTTGAGGACGAGGAAACAGCCTGCAGTCCAGGAAGGCGTAAGTTAAGTGACACCGGTCGTAACTCACCTTGAGACCTTGCTGTATAAAGTTACGAGAATAATCAAGCACTAGCTGGGCTTCTTGCTTTACGAGAATTGTCGTTAAGGATTATAAGAAACGGGAGACACGGCCTGCAGCAGCCGCACTCCAAAACCCTCCGATATATCCGGTTACCCTAAGTTTTCAGAAATTTCATAGCCGTAAAACTCGGCGATAGTGAAAAAAACGG
Source organism: Neodiprion fabricii (assembly GCF_021155785.1). Classification (NCBI taxonomy): domain Eukaryota; kingdom Metazoa; phylum Arthropoda; class Insecta; order Hymenoptera; family Diprionidae; genus Neodiprion; species Neodiprion fabricii. The sequence continues at coordinate 25,344,998 of NC_060242.1, read as the reverse complement.
CGAGAAAAAAATTACGTTCTCACCCGTTCTTTCCTCACCCCGACCCTCGTGATTCCTTCAACGCCAACGAGGGTCCCAATTCTAATTTCCACGACATCGTCAAGAGTCCCTCGACTACTTTTTACCCTCTTACTCTTTGTGCACATAAACTCGTCCTGTAGGACCCGGCGATCTATCAGCAAGGGAATCGGTATATCAGCTAAGTTCCAAAAAAATCAATCCAATCCACGATCACGTTACACGTTCAAATTCTTGACCACTCGAGAGTAGTTGCGGTATTTTTGCGAACGTATCAGATACGCGACGTTCGTGTGGTAGGAAAATGTAACGAATTCTTAACGAAGTATGATACAAAGTATTCCAATTAGAAAAATCAGTCCGTGAGTTGAAAGACGTCGTTTACTTCGAAAGATCGGAGAGTTCGGACAAGCACTTCCATTCCTGATGCAGCACCCACACGCCATCCGTTATTTATCCACACGACACTGGTATTTCGGATGAAGACTGTGAGAAAATAAATTTTGAGTACGTCATGCACCCGAGTTCTGAAGAGTGTACGCAGTGCATGCGGTAGGTCCACGCAAACTCAAGTACCAGCCTCGTTCACATCTCTGTTATTTGTTCACACGAGTAGTTTCAGGGAGCCTGCAGCTCCCAAAGTAAATAGGACAAATTCTTCGCCCCACCAAAAGAGGAAAAAGTAATAAGAATAATGATAACAGAAGGAACGCTAATCAACTGTTCCTCATTATTATTCCAGCAGAGAATTCAACCAGCATTTAATTGCGTGCAGGTGGCACTTGGCACTTGGCACTTGGCACAGGGGAGCCGATTGATCCGAGAAATAATACCGCGCATTGTTCCATGGCTTCGTGTGACAGATGGAAGCGTGATTGAGACATTAGCGAACAATGCCGAGCATATGGCCGCTCCGAAAACCGCAGCAGGAAGTGCGTGTCTATATTTTTCACTGTGCATTTTACCATTTTGAAACAATATAGTAACAAATACAAGTCCAACAAAAGTTGACCCAAAATTAGGAATACCCGCATTAACGAGGCTCAATTCTGTGCCGATTGTGCAAACGGTGATTTGAATTTTCACCCTATTATGTATTCAAGACTGCTATCCTTATACCTGGAAAAAAAGTTGCTCGATCATGCCTCGGAATTTAGTTATTGTGATAAGCACCTGCGGCAGACGTGACATTTTTTTATTTAAGAGTGTTCATATTAGTTCGAAAACTCACTGAAAAAAATACAAAATATTTTCAAGGGATACCATAATTTCACCTCACGTTTACGTTCATTACCCAAAGATCGAAAATCCAGTTGAAATTTTAAACTTTTTGAACAATCACATCATTGGTGATTATCCGCTAATCTTCTCTGTTTTCAAACTCATGAAATGAATATTCAACATTCTCAAGACAATAGCTGACAATTCATGTTTCACGGTAAGCATGTTGTCTTGTGAATAAAGTTGATGTTCAAAGGTGAAAAAAATATTGGCAAATGGTTGAATCGAACTCTTACCACTGTGTCGTAATACTTTATTTAACTAACAAGAAGTTTACATGATTTCGTGAAATTATACGATTCCCTAGTAAGTTTAAGACCCTGCTAGTTAATTCCGTACGGCAAAACAATTCCGTGATTCTAGAATTTCTTCCAAGATACGATGATCCGGTATAATTTCAGTCAAGTGCCTGGGTTCGGGATTCCAACGTCGCAAAACAGTTGACGCTTACAGAATGCACCTTTTTCTCCCGACGTGGGTTCTAGAGAGAAAGATGCGGCATGGTTGATTAGTAAACGAACAACAAGAGAAAATTTACGAATAAGTGAACCGTAGCCTCTCCATTATTCAAGAAAATTCTGACAGGCGCGAGTCAAGATCCAGCGGAATAATCCATTTTTATTCATCATGTTTCTACCCCTGTCGTAGGGCATAAACTCCGAGTCCCCTCTCGACTTTGGCCGTAATCATTATCACGAAAAGGGACGGAAACACTGACCTACCCTGCAGACGTGACGGTGACTATTCGGAGACCTGACTGGAGATCGGTGGAGGTTTCGTTGTATGATACATTCGTACACGAATGTACGCACACTTGAAACGCCCTCGAGATCCTCGGATAGATATATCTTCCCTTACCGACCGACTCCCCGAGGAGTGTACAGGGATTGTCGCGTACCATTTATCACTTTGCCTGCAGGACAAGGCGGCCGCCGCTCCCGGGGGATGAGGCTCACACTAAAAAGGCAGACTGGCAGACAGGGTCCATATAACTGCACCAGACAGGGCTGTTGGCCCCCCGTTGGCCCGATCCCCGGACGAGATATCCGCGTATACTTTTTTCCCCTTCTTTTTTTCAAACGGCAAAATTTTAAACAGCTTTCCAATGTTGCTCCTTTTCCGTCGAGGACGCAAAGCCGCCCAGAGGTCTCGTGCATACATATATACATATATGCGTAATTATACACGCGCGATAAGAATCACCTTCGGCTTGAATTTTTTTAATTTCAATATTTGTAGGTTTTCACCCTTTTTTTTATAGTTTTTATTGTACGTGTGACGAAAAATGTGAAAACAGTTTGTATGGGGACTAAAACGTATGCATCAGGTTCCGGGAGTTCACACAAATTTTTTACCGCGTGCGACCTTTTCACCAAATTTAGCATAAATACAAAAATGCATATTTTAAATTAATGGAAATACTTCAGACACATTATCAAACCTACTCATTCGCTTGTTGCCTGTGAATTTTCATCAGATAATAGTCGAGACACAAAGACGGCCCGACAGAGGGAATGATTCAAGACGCTCAAGTTAATCAACAACGTTGAATTGTAACGACGCATTTTTATGAAAAATCTTTCTTTCGCAATTTTGGAATTCTCTGAAATTCAACAGATTGTAATAAATCTTAACATAAACTCATATTTTGAATACTAAGGTTCTTCAGAGTCATTGTTGAATTGCAAGATAGTAATTTATTTTCCAATATTTCATCGCGTTAATATTGCCAGTTTAGCCTTGTAATAATTCAGGTTTTCTAAATCATCAGCAAACGTTCTCATGAATATTATAACATATATTTTGGAGCTGATTAGAAATTCCGATAAATGTAATTCATTGGGCAACTACAGCGGTGTGAATAATTTATTTTGATGAAAAAAGAATGAAAATCGCTTGTATAAAGCATGGTTTATAGGTTATACGCCTTACCGATAATTCTCAATATCGAGATAAAAATTTCATAAGATTCATAAAAGAAAATCTTAATTATTCCAGTCGCAGCTAATCTATATAATATTTATTACAGAATCAACTACGCATCTTGATAAAATCAGATAACGAATAAAAGCATGCCAACGATATTTTAATACGCTGCAAGAACCAAACGTACCTATATAATAACAATAACAAATGATAAGCCATTTAACGGTTTTGATTTAAAATGCCTGATGTAATATACACACGCATATATATATACACGTGTGTGAAACTGAAAAAAAATGGACCGAAAAAAAGAAGAAGTATAACAGGAAAGCGGAGCTAGCCGCCGCGGCTGCAACATACGAACCACTTAAACGCTGATTTGTCAAAAGCTGTTTCTTTCAACAAAAATATATATATGTGTACAATGTACACGCACGCACACACTTATACACGATACATTCGTGTATTCGAAACCATCAGAGCTTCTTGTCGAGTCACCTAGCATAAGGGTTTGTCCGCCTTGCCGGTAATGGAAAAATCACCCCTCCCCCCCCCCTGCCTCGCAACCCAACTCCACTTCACAGTCTCGTTAGCTGCTCCCTTATGATCCTCCGACTTTGGTATACGTGCAATGTATACTTATACAATATATACACGCGTGTGCGTATAGGTATGTACAAGTAGACACAACAGAATTCAACATCTAAAAGCAGTCGCGACTTGCAATAATGATGATAACAACAGCGTGATAGAGAAAATTTCATAAGAGAAGAGGAAAAAAGAAAAAAATCGTTCTTCGAAATTGAACATGTAAAATAGATTTCGGTCCGTTGTGGAATGAAATGAAATATCAATTAAAATATAAATATATTCAACTGGCGCGCCGCCGCGGTGTAATGCATATAACAGTAAAAAGTTACGACTCATCTTTGCGGGAGAAGCCGGAGATGCTCGTTAAGATCCTGTCACTCAAACACGTTTTACTTTAACTTACGGTCTCGGGGCGATTTTGAACCTGCACGTCACGTTGGGGTACCTATCACATATTTTCTATCCCGTTTATAATACTTTTTACGTACAAAGAAAGTGTACATAATGGCACACTAGAGTTGAATGGGACGTGTTCGAACGTTCTTGCTACGGATCAAAAATTATGCTTTTCAAGAGATTGCCTCGCAAGCTTGCGAGGTCTGAGAACGAAGAATAATGTTTGGAGAGAAGTAAGAAACGTAACGAGACGAAGAGAGAGAAAGAACCGAGATTGACAAATTGAGAAAATATATACGGGTCTTATACGTAATAGTCACGTTTTATTTGTTATAATTTTATTTAACATCTACAGTAAGACATATATATATAGCTACCTAGATATATATATATTTCAGTTGATTGCTGCTCTAATTTAAAAGGGATTACAGATAAATTTTTATTTTAAAAATAGTTATTACCGAAAGGCTTTTCACTTCGAAGTCGAAGGAATAATTTCAGTTAATTGACATTGATTTCGATAACTTATCACGTGATTTCCACTGACGTCCAAAGCTTGCTATGAGACTTGTTCGTCGTTATCATCCGATTTCAACTAACCCGCAATGATTTTCAGTGATTGCCATTATCTCTATTGACTTCTCGTGATGTCAAACAATACTTCAGTCATTCAAGTTCCTTCGCTGATAACAATTCTATGTCCATAACCGTTCCATTTGTGACTGAATGTAGTCAATGGTCTCTCTTTTACCGTGCTAATACACATATCACATCGCAGATGTACAAAGAATTGCAGAACGTCAAGTGGCTCAAGTTGAATCAAACAAATTTACTAGCCGTACAAGAAGAGACGAATGACCAACTGCAAGTGGAAGACTTGGGCTATACATCAACCATGAATTATTGTCTGCGAAGACGCGTAATTTCCGGTTTCACTGGCTGACTTTGACAGCGAAGTAGCTTTATCGTGAAGGGTTCGAAACGAATTGAGTTAGGGTCGCAACGCGAAACGCCCTTCTTTTTAAACTTTCGAAAATGGGGTGACAGAGGGGTGTGAAATTATTTCGTTTGAATCGCCGTGTAATGGAATTGACTCTGAGCTCCCCCGATGCCCCGAGGGATTTCAAAGACACTCGACCAGGTACCCACTACTCAAGAACTAGATATACGACCGAGAGGGCTGAAACAGTCTCTGGCGAATATCCCCTGAGCATTTGCGCCAATGCAACAGAGTCCGCGTCCGTTCCGCACTTACTTTTTACCAATTCAATTCCCGGAGAAGCTTATAGAGGAAGGGCATCCAATGTTTGTCTAGGGATGTATTTGTTTATCGTGAAACCTGTTTTCCAACTACTCTGCGTAATTTCTTCGGTGATAATTTTCCCTGACAAATCTTTACAGATTAATGTGCCGAGAAATAAAAGGAAAAACACTCAGTGCAGGATGCTTTTTAAAATGTTTCCTGTACAGAGTAACTTTTTAGAATAGATATCATTTGTCATTTCCGTCAATTTTTAACTGTGGGAAATTCCATAAATTGACTTTTGTTTCACCGTTTTTGTTTCTTTCTCTTTTTTAAAATATCAAATTTTGTGTCGAAATTTTAGGCACCAATTTTTCAAAACTTTCCGCCTTGTTTCAATAAAAACTCACACACTTTAGGTTTGTCCTTAAATTGATTTAAGATTGAGTCGTTTTCTCAACTACTTGCTTTGACATATCGCGTTTTGCAATATTTTCTCTATATTCAAAAACGTTAGAATTGAATATCCAGTTCATTAATACACGAAAGAATAAATCTTAAATCTAAAGCACGTACCTATAACATATTCTCGTTGTTATTGTTATCATCTTTTACATCTTCTATACAGATGTATGTTATAACAATCGAGTGAGCGAGTATTAAAATCGTGAAGAGTTATTCTAAATCAACACTACAATCGTTGAGGAATTAAAATACCGCGTCGCATTAAAAATCCTAATTTACAGATTTTGTCTAAACCAAGAGAAATCCCTGACGTTCGCTAAGGTTTTTCAGACGAACTGTGGCCACCCTGACTTTTTACGCAATATGAAAAATTGAGAAAAAAAAAATATACTCCAGTAGAGAAGAAAAAACAAATAACCATTGTCGCCGTAATAAAACTATTTCGTTGGAAAAAAAAACTCGTGTCCTAAAAACGAACATATTATTTGTCAGCGGATAACGATCGGTTTTACAGGTGTAGTATCTTGTATATATGATCTACGCGAAGAAGATGAAGGAGAAGAAGCATAACCGGCATTCGAAATACACAAGTAGGCACATAAATCGCGGTGAGGTTACAGGTACATAGGCGTATATAATATGTACAATAATAATCCGTGGTTCGTTCGAGATGAGGAATCGACGGGGGTCCATCGCCGGGTCGACCCCGAGCATGTAAATGTCCAATATTCCTGATCATTGAGCGAAGGTCCTTCGCGTGTCGTCTTCGTTGTTCTTTTTCTTATTTCAACGCAGAGCAGGAAGGGAAAGGGAGAAGGATATAATCAGGACACGTAGGACTGACACACGCATATTTCCGAAGCTCATCCTGCATCGCGCATAACGCGACCGTCTTAACGAGGAGCTCGGAGATTGATGGAACCAGAGGCGTCGCTGCTCGTTCCTCTCATGCCGTCCGACATCTCGACGTCCCTCGACTGCGGTCGTTTCTTATTGCCTGCGAGACGTGGGTACGCAAAACGGCGAACATCGTCAGGCCTCATTCTCAATTATATTGCAAACTGACAATAAGTCTTACGCGGTGATAGATTGGAGTTAATCCAACGCCGATGCTTTGTACGAGTCTCTCTCTTCCCTGTGGAAATCTCGTTTCAGACTTGGTGATTTGTTCTTTTTTTTTTTTTTGTTTTCAACGTTTTTATGACAACTGATTGAACAGTCGTAATATCGCCGAGTTTTCAAGGTATTTGCCGGGAACAGTGAACTATTTAACCCATTATTGCATAAATTATGATCGAGATAAAACAAAGATTTTACATTTACTCAAATAGTTGGACGGTTGGCACTTATAATGTGGGTTTGTAGACGGTAAGGGGTTAATTAGAAATGAATGGAACTATCGATGAGAAAATTTTCTCGACGATACAAGAATGGCGACTTTTTCATTTGGAAAAGTCACTGAAATATTTTAAACGCACGAAATTCACCACAGAATTATTTAGATGACGTTTTGTAGTGAATTGTGTGCTTTGACGTGGTGGATCTCTATGCCCGACTGTTCTTGAAAGTATGTAGGTATAATTATTTTACTCAGAAACGCTGAGATCATAAAACTTTAGTACTAAACTTACTTAGTAGTAAATTATTGAAGGAGACAAGATATCCTTTTGAACTGAGAGCGTAATTAATCTCTTATGGCCTCAATTTTATTTCCAGTTGACTAATCCTCCAAATAAATTTCTGAAATTTCTCATATATTATCTGACCAGGCTAAGGTGATTACGTTTCTTTTGACAGCTTCGTATTTATGGCATACGAAAAATATTCGTCGAAAAGTCTTTTGTACGATTGCGATAAAAAGTGAGTCAAATAATAATTTTGAGAACACAATGTGCCAATAATTAATTCAAATTGAAAATTTCTGCTTACATAAGAAAAAGTGGTCACATAGTCATACTTGTATACTTACAATCAGTCTTGACTGCGACAGTGAAAAACTACGATTTTCGAGAATTCATTCGTTACACGCAGGTTCAGAAATTTTTTAATTAAATCTGAAGAAATGCCAAAGTTCTCAATCTTCAAACTATTTTCCATGATAAGCATAATAAATCTGAAAATAATTCCAATCCTTAACCAATTGGCTGGATTTGAACAATTAGATATCGTTAAGCTTTTAAACTTAATCGCGAGTCTCTGAAAGCTGATTTAATGATAAAGTAAAGAAACGCTGCGAATACGAATCTCGAATCCGGACGATATTTTTCGTCGAAATTTGTTCTCTCGGCGCCTATGAGCGTACATAAACGTTTTCACGGGGTCCCAGCGGGCCCTTTGAGGTCTCCCCCACTCCGCTGGTAACATCAAGATGGGCCTGTCAGACCCTAACTAGGTAGGATCCGAAAGCCCGACGCACAACGCTAAGCCAGGCTTTTGGGTCCAGCGTTGCGGGATCGCAGCGTCCAGCCAGCAAGCCAACCAGCCCCTCGCCTCGGTGTGTTTTAGTGTTTTGACACTGCCCCGTGACAGTTGATTCCTGTTCAACTTCCAGTGATTTGACGTGGCCAAATTAAACGGGATTCTAATCTCGGATGGTTATTATTTTATACCCCAGCGTTTTTTTCCCGCCTACGGTTCCCTCGACCCGTAACGTCGATCCATCAGATATCTATAAGAATATTCGGCGTATGATGAGGATCGATGTTGGCTGACGAATGATTTATGTCACCCCAAGGTGATTGATTTCACCGGTTATACTCGACTGTACGGAATTATTTTCGAAGCTTCTCCCGAGCTGTAATTGCCTCGTACCATCTCTCAATTTTCGATGACTAAAAGGTCGTTCAGTTGGATTTGACGAAAACGTCATCGTTCTGAAATATGGACACAATCTCACGATCCTGTAATCAGCGGCGAAATATCCTAACACGAACGACACGTCATGCGTATAGTTGCTGATTTGAACATAGTAGACCAAAAAATTGTTGTTTTTATTATGAAAAACTCACGTCGATTGTGGTTCGGGTTAATGAATATATAATTTCACCGGCGTAATAGACACTAATTTTTGAAGTAGCCAATTCTACTATCACGAGTCAATTCAGAAGAAAGTTTCAAGGTAATGGACGCTCTTTCACATACAATAAGGAGTGGCAGTTTACCCTGGATTAAGCTATTTACGAAAAATTGCATCCTATGATATTACTTCTTGCTGCAGGCAGTCTTCGTCAGACGTGCGTGATGACGAGCCAGGTGAGATTGAACCTCAGATTTCAGTTGCCAATGATGATATAGATATTATACACGCAATGCACGTGAATAATCCTGTTACAAGTCGGCTCGATGTACGCACGTGTGTACCGTAGTTGACGTGCAGATTGCAACGCCGCTGCATTTCAATCAATACCTTAAGTTTGTGATCAAATCGCTAATTTGTATGAAATCTATTCGTTTCTATTCGAGAAAATTGTAGTCTTTGCTTTAGTTCAGTCAAAAATTCGCCACAAAAGCGAATTATGAAATCGCAAACAAGTTAAAGCGGAACTTGGAAAGTCTTTTAGGATACCGGATGACTCTTTCAGAGACCAGAGGTATTCGAAAAATCAATTTCCTTTTAAGCTCAACAGTATTTAACAGCGTGGGCTGGACTAAAAGGCGCCTGATTCCGGCGGGCAGGGTTTAAAACTTGCGATTATAAGGGGCGCATGCCAAAGATTAGTTCCGTTCGAGTGGGTCACCAGAGGCAGGCAAGCAAGCCTTATTTCGAGACAAATTTCAGACTCTCTTATCTAAATAGGATGCCATATACGACCCTGAGGTGCCGCCCTGATCACAGAATCCCGGTGTTGTTAGATAACGGTCAGATTTTTGGAACCTGTTTATACCCCGCTACCTCGATTCTCATAGGCTGCAGCACTAATTTTATCGATTCTTCTCGCCGCCGTGGGTCACGCTGTCAGGTATGCGGGATCGTATGCCATACTTTGGTTTGACATTTATTATACAAGGAATCTCGAGATGAATTTGCACGAGTTCTTGGAAATTCAGATAAACTGTTATACAGATGAAGGTAAAAACCGATCGTTAAATAATAAGGATCGTAAAAAAGTGGTTTAGACATAAAAATATTTATTCATGTGAATCTTTAGTCGAGTAATTTATTTGCTTGTCAAAAAACCAAGTCGATATTGTGAAATGAAATTTCATCGTTTCGTCATTTATTTATTCTAACGAATAAATTCGTTCATGATATCGCGAAGAAAAAAAATTTCACGTTACTGGAAACACATCGACTACTGGATTAATATATTAATATTTTCATTAGTTCGAAACGAAATTCCAATCATGTATTCTTTCGTTAGCTCCTGTCTCTTACGACACTATTTTTCCACCAATAATAACGAACTTTATAAAAACGAACCATCGCCTAGCCACACAATTCGTAACAAAAATATCCTAACAATTCCAAGTGTTCAAACTTTCATTTTTTGGGCAAATCATTATAGAAATATACGATCAACGTTTATCAAAACCGTGTAAAAATTCGCTATCCTTGGTAACACTAGATATTTGATGAAAGCGAGAGAAAAACTTGGGCTATCTAACGTGGTGTTGAAATATTACTACTATTATTATTATTATTAGGCGCATATTTTTTAAGTCGACAACTTGACGGTATATTTTGCAACGTTATAATCAAGGGAACGAGCAATCAATACGGTGGTGCTATTTCCAGAGTTAAACTTCAAGCGTATGAATGTGCGTTACACGTTGCGTAACATACTCAACCGATATTGTTAACTAAGTGGGATAAAATTAAAGCGGAAAAAGCGTGCGTTGTATAATTACTCTGGTTTACGTGATTATTAATGCAACGATACATCCAACGGTAATAGCTCTTAGGGTGATGTGGCTCGTGCGCATAGGCATATCACATCTATTATACGTGTATGTCTATTCTCGATACGTATTGTACGTAATTGTGTAACTTTGTCAAGCGCGTGCTGGTGCAACTGAATTACCAACCACACGCGTACAATGCGTATGTAACAGCCGTCGACGTCGTAGCGTTGATTAATATAAAGTAGCGCCGATTACAACTATGTACCTTGTCCTACACGGCTATAGAATATTAATTTATACTACATAGTAGGTACGGTAGGTCGCCCACGTTGTATCGCAACTGCTGACGCGAGTATGGCTGTACTGCATTAATCTGCATTCAGGTTTGATCGAAATTTTGTCTCTTTTACGTCTCGTTAACATTCCCTCTAGGATTTTTCATAATTTATTTGAAATTCGCAGCTTCGCGTCTTCGCAAATTTCATTGAGGGAAAATTCGTCAACGCGACGCGCCTGTGAGTTGAATTTGTTTGGAGGAAATTTGAAATGCTTGACTAATTGATTAGGATTTTAAGACTGGTCGAGTAATAAAAAGAAATGTCACAAGTAAAAAGAAAATACATCCTCGTAAGGATATATTTTCCTGACCAGCAGCAACAACGAAAAAATAATCCAAAATTCATAGCACTTTTCGAAATGAGATTTTTCTTTCTTTTCAATCGCGGTTCTGTTGCGTATTCACGAAACAGCACGGCTGCATAATACTCGTGTTAATTCATCACGATCAGTTACCCCAGAGAACGCCCATTCGGGAACCCTAGTAGCAAGTTCGGGTTCGAAATGAGAAACCCAGTTTTCCTTGAACCAGAGTCTGGGAGTCCATATGGGCAGCGGTCAGAAAGAAGTAGGTATATACCAACCCATCGTCTGCATATATATACATCGGGGAGTAAGCATCCGAAGGGCCTCTGGCCCCCTTTCCGTAAGGCCCACCGTAAAAAGAGAAACGACGATTGGGAATAGGAGGAAGAAGAAGAAGAAGAAGAAGAAGAAGAAGAAGAAGAAGAAGAAGAAGAAGAAGAAGAAGAAGGAGGAGGAGGAGGAGGAGAAGAAGCCGCGGAGCGGGAAAATAAACAGAAAATGAAGAGAGAGAGAGAGAGAGAGCGGGAAGAAAGGCGACGAGAAATAGAAAGAGAGGGCGAGAGAAACGAAGGGAAAGGAAATAAAGGACGAAAAAGTGACTGTCGATTATTCGGTGTCTAAACAAACTAGGACCGGTCCTGTTGCGCCCCACGCCTCCACGGTTTAACAAGGCCCTCGTTATAATATTTTATTACAGCCCCGGTGTGTGGGTACCTACACTGCAGAGCTCGGCACATACGTCGCCTGGCTGACAATGAGCTGGCGGGGTGAGTCGAGAATAATGGATCGTAAATATTCCGGTTATAGTATAAGGTATGTATAATATTGGATGTGGCGTAAGTCATCCCCGATCGCGCTTTTCACACAAATTTCGAATATCGTATTCTCACCCCCGTCGCTTCGAGGATGAGAGGCAAAAGTTGAGAATGAGACAAAAATCGTTTGGAAAATCTTCAGCGATGCTATTTTCGCTGATGATACGTGAATGCGAGCGAAACAATTAACGTTCCTGATGTATGTAACACTGGAAAAAAGATCTTACGATTCGAACGTTCTAAATAATTGAAATCTCGTGTTTTTTTAACGGATAACGATCACATTGGCGCTTTATAACTTTACAATCTTACTTTAATGCAGGATTTTTGAAAATGTTTTTTCAGAAAAATTTCGAAGATTTTCAGGGCTCAGTTAGTGGAATGATTGCAAAAACATTGGAATCGGTCCAAAGACACCAGAGTTTAATCATATTGAACGTTTCAATTATCAAACCTTTTCCTAAATCCCCCCTACCATAAAATCAGATCCATTAGTACACGTACGGCAGGGACGTTTTTCCGTTTTTCCTCGCAACTTTTTATTCAGACGGTACGGCCGATTCATCTATAATAACGTATCCACTCTGTTTACGCAAACAAGAGTGCTACAGGTATAATAATTTTCGCCGAGACTGACCACGCTCCCTCTGAAAATTCATTCCGTCCATACCCTCGTCTTTGAGAAGCTTTCCTGCGTGAAACGTTCAACAGAGCGAACAAAATTTCGCAGGCTGCCCACTGAGCCGCAATAAACGCAAATGTGCGATCACCGCAGAGTCAGGCGGATGTTACGGTAGGAAATCTTCCCGGATGATACCGGATGCGAATTGCAAAGATTAGGCGAAGCAACGTCGGGATTTCCGCAATTGTTTTCTTTCACGTCTCTGCTTATCCCGCTCGGTGGGTAAATGATGACTGCCGAAACGAGCGATCGGCAGTAATGCGAATACGTGAATTTGGTTCTGAAAACCGATTAATTTTTATCGTTCGTTCGATTCCGTGAATCGATGCTCAGGGTAAGAAGAACGATTCTCCAAAAATCGACAAATATTTCCGTATCACTTGAAGCGAGCCGTCTGCGATGAGATTTAACGCGTGGCTCGCTTCACGTCGCGTGATTCGTTAAAAGTAAGATAATCCGTCGCGCCATGAGATTTATTTGATAGAATTTAAACTATGCACTTGAGAGTTCGAGTGCAGCGTGTACGTGAGTTGAAACAGACGAGTGATGAGATAACTGGTAAATAACTTATGTAGGTAGGCAGTAGTTCTCGCCGCACGGCTTGTGGCCGGCTAATAACACCGTGTGTCCGACTTAAGTCAACTCCTTCTCTTTCTTCTTTCTTTTCTCAAGCATCAGGTGAATCGCACGCCTTTTCGGATCCTTTTATTTTTTGCTGATATTGGCATTGTTAAAGGCGTGGCTGCGTGTACCTGACGGATACTTTTCGTCGCATCACGATTCAGATAGAATCGTTTCCATTTCGTCTTTTTACCAGATATTCACGGATGTTTGGTGGTTCGGTAATCATTTTTTATTTGACTTTCCACCGGTTGTGTAAAAGAACTTGCAGACTTGATTCATCTATGTACTCGCTTATGTGTGGTAGAACAAACCATAAGTTTATCTTTTATCTCAAGGTTTTTTTGATACTAGGCATTACGAGTTCAACTTTATCCGTAAGATTAGCTCCAAAAGCAGTAAACAAATCATCAGATTTGATTTCGCTATGTAAAGCAGACGAATTCGCGATGGAACGAACGTGTGAAACAATTTTGAATGGCTTTCATTTCATGACAACTTTTTCTACTTGCGTTTAAACTAGATTAGAATCAGATCGTCCAGAGTAATAGTAAATCGGCTTACCCATTAGTTTTCGAACCTCTGCCTGGCTCAGGAACAAGTTGAAGTTGCCCGCGCCTTGGCGAAGGATCAGGAAGCAAATTGCAAGTTTGAAGAGCGTGGAAACCATCTCGAGATCGGACAGTTTTAAAAACCGAAAAAAACCCTGGAGTCGACCCGGGTTGACGAGGGAATCATTACATATTATTAAGCGGTTAAAACACACTTGTCAATTGTCACGTTCGGATGGCGGAAGAAATTTCAGAGTCCAGAGTGAAGCACAAGACCAACAACAACGAAAACAAAAACAGAACTGTTCCCGTTCGGCGATTCAAATTTCGCGCGTTATTCCCGCACTCGTAACAGCCGCAAGCTCTCTCTATCCCCCTTTCGCTCGTTTGGTGTTGACATGAAATTTGCACGAGTTTTCCGATCGGGAATGAAGAGTGTCTCGAATGCAGCCGCCGAGAATAGCTCCGAAAATAAACCGAGCGTTTGACAGCTCGGAGCGATGTAGAAATTCGTCGATAATAGTGAATATTGGCCGACGAGAATGCTCGCGGGGCTTTTTACTACCCTCGGTGAATTCGTCGTCGCGAATTTCCCCGGTTTCGGTGTCTTTTGGAACCCGCGTTTGTCTCTCAAAGATCGAATGCTGGTCGACGCTTTATATTCGACGACGCGAACGATCGCGTTGCTCCGTCTCTACTACTCACAACCAGTTGTCTGCTCAGCCATCGGCTTCGCCCGCTCACGCTGGCCTCGCGTTTCGCCGCTGATGACGACGACGCCCGAACGCGGCCGAAGAGACCCGAACGACCCGGCAGCACCCGCTGTGCCATGGTGCATTCGCCGTAAGTCAGCAAAGCTCTGCTCTTACGGTCTGTTCGTGCTTACTTCGGAGTAATTTCTCGTCCCTAGAAACGTCGCGTCGCCGCCCTTGCCATCGTTGAAAAAATAATTCTCACGAGGGGGTCCATCCTTCGGTCCTTGAATAAAAAAATTTCGAAAGCGCACGTAACAGAAAAATCGAAAATAATCAAGCACTAATGAAATATTGGAGCGAGCACAGCAGGATATTACAATATCAATCAAATTTGATTGCTTGTAAAATACAAAATTATGTTTTGTAGCTCAAACATTTTTTTTTTTTAAAGGACTCGAGTGTCCATCTTGAAATCGATTAAGGCTTTTGTAGGCGGGTGAAGGGTTCCCAAAATTAAACGCGTATATCCTTATATCGAAGTAATTTTGGTTTTATTAAAGTTAAATATCATGATTGAAGGGGATTAATGAATTATCATATCAAGGGTAAAAGACGCTAAGAAATGTTCATTGCAAAAGTTGTATAATCAAAATAAAATACGAGTCATGGTAGTCGATAATTTTTTCATTCAAAATCTTTTAGTTCGCTTTAACGTTAACCTGTCAATCGCCTTTAACTGATGGTATTGAGTTTCCTTGGGGGGAGTAAATAAATTGGAACAAGGATTCAACCGATTTAAAAGTAGATACGTGTTTCATATTTGGTACCTTTTTAAGGGGGTGCCCTGTTTGATTGCAACATTGCCGTATGTATCACCAAATATCAACGTCCGTGTATCTTAAACGCAAAAAAGGCCTACGACACTTAGAAATCGACCAGGACACTCCTTTAAACGTCTCATATAAAGTTTCATTATCCGATTATAATCGTATAAAGACGGACAATTGAGCGTGTGCTCGAAACAGTAGATAGCATTATTTCGCTTTATACTCTATGGCGAGTTCTGTAAAATATTTGATGCTAAATCATAATCTCGGCCGAATTTTGCCATCGTTTTATTTGGCGTCCAATAGCGCTTGACAAGTTGCCAGTAGTTGGAATAACCGTAGAGGCGAAATAAAATTTCAAATGTATACGAACGGCGGTGTCACGTTGGAAGTTATTGCTTGTGATTTAGGTCTTGACATACACGAGTTATTTTCCACCAGTTGCTTGAAGCTATCTTTTGCAATTCAAATGATAGCACGTCATATAGTCGGTGACTTCAAAAAAGTTGAGAACTTGGTGATATTCATTCATACGTTTTTTGAGCGTAACAAGTATCTCGCCGAAAACAAGGCACAATTGTTGAGGCCCAATTTACAGTTAGCCACTGTCCCAACAGTTTACTTAAATATGACTATTTTTGTAAACAGCAGTAGAAACATAGCATGAAAAACACTTGAATTTACATCGAACCGAACGAACGAAACTATTCAAAAACGTAGCGTAGGCTACTGTATGCCCAGTTAGTAAATTTTTCTCCAACTGTAATTTCGTTCGTTTTACATTAGTACCTCACATTTCCATATTAAGGATTCTTATTCAAGTTTAGGGCATAAATCACGATGCCTGATATTTTCTATTCTGTTGGAACAGCACGGAGATCTAAAATTCGGATCACGTTAAATTTTGATGTTTCTTCTTCGGGTTCCGACTTGGGGATAGCCTAGGAATCTTTAAATGCCTTGTGCCATACAACGCAAGCGTTTCTTCTAGCTGAACTCCTCTATTTTTCATCCTCGTATGCATATTATATCCAAGTATGTGAGTCATTATACGAGCTCGACAACCGAAAGTAAGCAATGCGTTGGCGTAGACATACGTGTGCTTGAACCTTATACTCTTCTTTCCTCCGCGGCGTCGTCCATTGAAAAGGAAAAAAAAAGATAGGAATAAAACATCTTGAAGAAAACATGCACTGGGTTCAAAGGGTTATCCACTCTCCGATGATAGGAAACGCCTCTGACCCACTGTACGCACATGTGCAACGTTACTGTTGGTACAGTGATCCATGAGTGCATTGCATTGATAAAAAGTGTGGTATTTTTAATACAATGTATCTTAAAATCGCTTCAGAGAGTTGAAACAATTAATACAAAGCGTGGATATAATTTTCATCGAATGTTGTAAGACTGGACATAACATCGAGCTGTAAAGGACAAATTATATCCAACTTCTGAGTGCCAAGTCCTATTAACGTGTGTGGAACACGCATCTGTATACGTACAACTTGATTCGTGTTATTGAAGGAAACATTCATTCATTCATCCACGGAAGGCTCGCCAGCGAGGAGACTGCAGTAGTTTCATTGTAGGGATAAAATGAGATTTTCTTGCCGACAATAGTGGAGTAACAACTTCTCGGTCTCGCTCTAACTCCTCTCTCGCCCGAGAGTCCGTTTGCGAAGGATCAGAGAATAGGATAAGGGGAGATAGTTCCAACACTTGTCGCAGTGGTATCGCCAGCTGTGGCGAATCGGCGTTACTGATCAACGGCCAAAAAAATGAAGTCCATAAAATTGGATTCCCATTTAGAGCCGGCTTGGCGCGTCCGATTGGTAACAAACCACAGTCCTTCTCCTACGAACTTCGGACAGAGTGCATCCCACTTCCAGCATCGCATCCACATCCCAACAAGCCGACGACTACTCCAAAGGCGTTTCCGATCAATCCGGGGATCGTCCTCGATTCATTCTTTCTTCGTACGATTCTTGTGATCGTCGATTACCGTGCCAAGATCCTCGTTTGATATATTTATGTGCCAGTCTGTGTGGCCAGGGATGCGATTATGTCGATGCGCCGAGCGTTACACTTAAGTATACGATGCATGCGGAGAGACCGTCGCATAAGTAATGAACGATGGAACGTTGGTGGTCATTACTAAAAACAACTTTGCAGCATGGCGGTGCATCAAGATCTTCCAGCAATCCTCCAAAATGGGCTTAAATTTGGTCATTTGTAAACGCGGGTTGTTACACCAGCAAAATCGATACCCTTTAAATTATGATCGTTACATTACAAAAAAATTGTCTCACGAATAATTACAGGTAGTAGAAAATTTATTGCTCTGATACACGATGCGATAAAGCTGAATTAGAATGGGATTATATTCCAATTGTTAAACAAGCTTGAATAGTCAAAGTAACTAACAATTAGTGTTTTCTCATTCCATCCCCCAAGATCCTCTAGTTTTAACTCGTAATTCAATTGTTCCAGATGAAGTTACGTTATACGCAGTTAAATTTCTTCACTAAACGTTCAAATTGCATAACTCTTTGGACAAAGACACGTTCATGGAATATTTTTAACCCAGACGATTACATAGACGCAATTATAATATACCTAACGTAAAGCACGTTTCCTTTACAAGGACCTACCATGTGATGGTATTATTATTATATGAGTGAAAAGCCGCGCGGTAAGTACGTTATCAGAAAAATTCTCCCGAGTACAACACTCCAGTCCGTCAAAGACAGTCATCCAATTTCACGGTATCACACACCTATACGTATCCTCTCAAGTTCTTCTTCTCACTTGTCCGAACAGCAGGTCGACAGGCAGTGAATGGCATGAAATGAAATGTATCAGCCGTTGCGAATCGGAGAGGCAAGGTGACGTCTTCTCAAGTGGATTGATAATCTCGCGGTGCACCGAAGGGTCTCGGGCTGTTATGGCTTTGTGCAACAGATACGTGATAGAGGAGATTATCGAGCCCCTGCTACTGCAGCTGAGGAGTCAAAAACGTAATCCGTGATACCGTAACTTTCAGCCCTCAGGGCTCTCGTTTTCATTGCTCCACTGCAGCCGCGTGGATGGTGTAATACCATTGCCTACGTCTAGTAATTCGTGCCCGATCAAGAAGGCTGCCGTCCAGGTGAGGAGTTAGCACCCGAGAAGTTACGCATGCCGCCATTTTGTTATTAATTTCAATGAAAAAAAATCTAAAATATTCTTCAAACTATAAATAATAAAGCCCTTCTACTGAAATTGCTCTAAGTGGTTTCATTTGCTTTAAAAAAAAAAACTCCCAAAAATAGGTATGATTTTAGACCGTCCAAGATGTACCCCCCCTTTCCCTTTGCGACTCGTCCATTTTCGACGTCACGTTCCGTCGGTCGGACGGAGGCCTGCTTTATCATTTCTTGATCCCTTTTTTTCATCAAGGAAGAAATTACCGGACGGCGTGATCAGCGCACCGTTGCACCGTATACCTACTTTGGTGCACATCGTGAGTGAGCCGGAGGGGAAACTGCACGACGAGATCTCTCCTCTTGGAGAGGATAAGTTAAGGACTGCGAAGTAATCGCCCGGTCTGAAACTTGTTTCGCAAATTTGCAGCTAATTGAAAACTGTTAAGGTCGTGCTGAAAATACGGAACGACGAGGACGACGACTCGTCGACTCCATACTTATAACTTATAATTTCATCTCGCGTCTTTGTTCCCTTTACCCATATATCTCTCCGTCAGATCAGACGGCATGGGTACAGCCTATTTGAAAAATAAAAGATTTTCACCCTCTTCCCCCCTCGCCTCGTGCTGATTTCACAGACCACCCGGACGCCTAACAGCCACCATCCCTTTACTCCGTTCCCCAACAGCTACGCCTATCGAATGCAAAGGCAGTTTTTACTTTCGTACATCCATATGCACGAGGTGCGTTTAGCAGCTTCAACGAGGTATGCATTAGCGAATTTTTAGCCGCTAAACAATTTTTTTCGCCAACTTCTTGAATGTTTGTTATAGGTCACATAATTGCAGACTGTATGACAGTAATCGTGAAAAAAAAAACTGTGTGCCTTGTCCGTTCTGACTTTTAATCTCGTATAATGTCCGTGGTATCTCAAAAACGGCTTAGTTGATTTACTTTGAATCAGGAGACAGTATTCCTGGTCGTTCTATCCTCTCTCTCACGATTCCTTTTTTAAATTGTTACGTTTTTATGTTGAATATAAAAGAAACTTGCAAGCTTTGTCCGAAAAATCCAAGCTTAGCTCAAAACTGACGCCGAAGAAGATGAAATATCCAAGAATACTATCTTTACGTTTAATTTATTCCGTTCAGTCATTTCGCGGTATTACGGGCATCGCAAAATATCCGACCAAGAGAAATAGTTTACGTTATTGTCAATAACAATGTTTCAGATTAATTTGTTGTACTACAAAAATAGGCAAATGAAGCTTGCTCTACAGAATACTTCCGAATAAAACAAAGCCCGAAGGATTGGCTGTGAAGATATAAATTTCCAAAATTCACCCACCTTTTCATCCGTATACTCGTACATATGCCCCCTTGACATTTAAAACAGCACGGAAAGAGAGAGGCTCGTTTCTTTCATACCGTGGCGACGATACGAAACTTGCGAGCTTTCCCCGCGCCCCTTCGAAGATTACGAGCCGCGCCGCGTGACGTTTTGAATTTTTTCTGAGGGTAACGTAAACAAGGCCCCAGAGATAGGAGGCTTTTCTTAATCTCGAGCAAATGCAGAGAGCCGCTTCGGTTAAATCAAGACTGAGTTAACATGGCGGCGCGCGTAAGAACGAGCTCCTTTGTCGGGCCTAATCTGGGCAAACAGCGGTATATCTACGGCTACTACCGCGGAGTTTAACCGAGCCGCACCTACCGCGGCGGATTTAACGCGAGATCGAGCCGCGACCGCGGCGCTTCTTCCGTCTTTGGCGCACCGAGGATCTACAGCAGCCGCAGAGCCCACCAAAGTTTTTGTAAAGGTAGCCTGCGCCGTTATCGCGTCTCTTTACAAGGTGACAATCCGCCTTGATTGCAGCGTCTGTAATTATCGCTGAGACACGCCGACGCGACGCCCCTGCGGAATTACTCACCCATTCCGCAAATTTCCGGAAACGACAAATGAGAACGCTATCTCTCTATCGAGACTTGCAGTTTTCTGATGAGCTTGCAGTTTCATGTTCTTTCATGCTTGACCCGGGCCTCAATGGTTCGGTTTGCCCTTTTAATCCACAGGAATTAGTTGAAGGAATTTTCATTCTCTTCGGCTGAATGATATTCCGTCAGGTTGAAACGAACGTCACCTCAATATACGTGTAGAAATAAGAAACAACTATTATTGTACGGTGCAGCAAATAATTTTAGTTGGAAATTAATTCATCAAATGTTTCATCTTTTCGGAAATCTCAGCATTGCAATTGGTGAGAAATAGAGTATTCCGAACATTGGATATATCCTATATTTGTGCATTTCTCAAATTTATTCTCTCATTTTTCATTTGTTTCCTTCAAAACCTTGCGAAGCTTTCAAACCATCGGTCTAAGTTTTCTTATAATTTTTCTGAGAGAAATTTACGGCACTTTAACAACTTAAATGACGGGTAAACTTCAAGTATGATCATGAGGCATATTATACTATATATATATATATATATATATAGTATATATATGTATAGTATATATATATATATATATATTACATTGCTTATGAAGTTTTCCTGCACCAGCCACTCAACGTCTTGCCTTTTAAATCGAGATAAACGTGTACAGCGATGGTTACGGCGAGACAAAAATTCGTTCCAAAGACACTTTATACTTGCTTCGGCATCAAGTATATTCACAAACATAATCAGCCATTAAATCCTTCAAATAAAACATGACGCGTTACACAGGGATCCTAATATAATATCAAACACTTCCGGAATGTTATTTGTATATTAGGGGCTGTCCATAAACTACGCAGCGTAATTTCGATCACTTTTATATCATCCTCCCCCCTCCCCCTCCCGCTAGTAAGGCACGTGGGTAAAAAAAAAAAAATTCATAAAAAAGTAGTTCTTTTTGAACTTTTATTTTTCGAAGACATTCGAAAGAACAAATCGCGAGACTAGCCACGCATATAAATTCTTTTAGTGAATCTATTTTACCTAGACCAATCACAAATTTCAGCACAGCCAACTTAATTCTTCCGCACGTTGTCAAGGTGAGCGACCGAATCTCAAATAAACCGTTGAATTTGGTGCTGCAAATGACCGCGAGGTGTGCCACCAGCGTGACGGCATTCGGCACCGGCGAATCACAGAACAGCGCGGCAGACGCGAAGGAAGCTTGAATATAGATTAAAAGAAATACTAACGAGAAGCTCTCATCTGTAATTCGGCAAAGAAACCCCGAGGATCACGAAACGCAAGAGCTGCCGGGATACGGCGAGCGTCCGGTGTGTGTTATGCACACAATTTTTCCCCAAATAGTATGCAGCCCCGTCGGTGCTACTTGTTGTTGACATACACGTGAGAGACGTGTGCATATAGACATATTCCTACGGGGGATACATGTATTCATACGGTACCATACGCCCGCTCGGCGGGTTCTCGTATTGTTGGCTCACCCCGCTTTGGTTGAACCTGCGTGACCCTGGATGCGATTCAAGGCGGAGGAAAAAGGACGAGAGGATACCCGCCGACAACTGGGATAAATAGAAAAAAAGAGGGAGTGGAAAAAAACAGCGAGAGTGTGTGTATACATATAGTTATCGAACGAAGCAGCGGAGCGAGGGGAGAGCGGGAGGGAAGAGAGCATGTTGGGCTAACAAGACGACGGTACCCATTATCATAATTGTGGGCTGCAGGCAGCGCTGTGCCCACAAACCAGACTCGCTCGCCTCGTCATCTATCTCGCATCTTTTTACTCAAAACCTTCTACGATGCGCTGCCTCTTTCCAGCGTTACGAGTCTGCGTACACGACACGAGTCGCATGGAGGAATCTCCCTCTATCCGTCTCTCCACGCTCGATCTATCAGGCGGTCCATGGTTTTATAGACATCGTATAGAGCGTGAATTTATCACCTGCGACTACGCTCACCTACGACTATCGGAATTTTAACTGCGCGATTTGGAAAGGCCACGCACCGAAAACCTATCGCCGTGATACAAACTGGGTACAGACGAATCGGAATATTGTGCCATGTTTCAAGGGAAGCCGTGACACAGAGTATGTATAAAGATCTTTCGATCCAAGTCGATATCAAGTGTCGTGGATGATCGTTTTTCAAAAAATCATGTTCATGGGTATGAGAAACTTTTCGTCGAGTACCGCCGTGAAATTATACACCTTGAGAGAAAAATTCTTCTAATTAGTTTTGTAACCGAAGCCAGGAAGTCTGGCATGTGCTGTATTACAATATAAAAATCTTTATTGTATGATAACGATACTCATTTTACGAAAATATTCTGACAATATTGATAAACGACATTTTTTTCAGTCTAGAACCTTCAAGTCAATTTTCAGAATTCAAAGTGAGAAATTCTTTACGTCTTATATACACAGGCACACTCATCGATGTGTTTGCATGCTTTTCACACATCGAACGCGTGTTTGAGATCGTTAGAAAACATATAGTAAACTACTTTGTACATGCTTGACTAAAAGGGTTTCCAAATTTGGAGGCTACACAATGATCAACTTCTAATTAGAACGTACAGACGGTTCCAAGATTTAAAAGGATTTTCTAAACTTTGACGTATTTGAAGTGTCGAAATTTGAAAAGATCGCGTAATAGTTTTATTGAAAAATTCGTTAGTTCTTAGAGGGTTAAGAGTGTCGATGAGCACTGTTATAAATTTAAATAAACTTCAACAAGTATTGGCAGTTTATTAAAAAATGTATGGGATTTAGTCATTTAAATTTTTAAGCTTCCGTCGATTGCAAATAAATTCACCTGATCTCAGAGATTCACAACAAATGAAAGCTTGTTTTCAAAGAATTTCACGAATTTACACAAAGTTTTGCTAGACTTCTAAAATATTTCGATTTTCAAGATTTTTTTAACACATCAAAAAATTTTATTAGGTCTTGTGATGTTCCGGTGGATTTCACTATGGTATCAAAAAATTCTCCATTATTTCAAAAAAATTCCCGTAACCCCTGGAGATTTCACACGGTATTGACGATTTTAACGGTTCCTCAAAATCCTCCAACCATCAAGAGAGTCCGACGTACGTAATCTCAAAAGTTTCACGCATGAGGTACATCGGATTACCAGAATCTAGTTAACCTCCGGTTAAAATAACTTAAGGCTGATAATCCTGGACCGAAGAATCGTTTTTCACGTTGATGAAAAAGTAACTTCAGAGTACAATTTCATACTTATCAAAGACCGAAGCAGCACATCCGATTGTCGTCAGAGTAAAATGCCCACCTCAATCCACAATCGCAAGCGTATCGGTATCAAGCTGAGTGCAAGAGGATCTAATCACGTCGGTATTTAGGTATTGTGTGTCTGCAACGTCCAAGCCGGAGTGCTTGCGGAGCGTTGACTCAACGTTACAAGGTAGTAAAGGTCTCGCCAAGCTAAAGTCACGTATGTTTTGACTGATGTAAGACGGGGGCCGTTCCCCGGCTTGTTATTGCTTTCGATCGGGTGACTGCTGACGACTTTTCACTGCAGCATCGACGCATTTACCTCAACGTCGAATAAACTTGACGCTGATTTTCACCAAATATATTTCCCGAACCCAGTGTTTAAGGGACAATCTCGGAATTCAAAGGTTCACCGTTTAAATTACATGGGGGAAGTTGAATGGAATTTTTTAAATTTGATATCAATCAGCCGCACTAATCGATGACATGGACATAATTCTGGAAGCACATTGCAGAGAATTACACTCAGCGTTAAAGAGCGGATTGAGTGAAATTCGTAGATCATTAAGTTCGAATGTCAAATTTATATAAAAATTCATCTTTCATAGTTTTAAGTTTTAAGTGGCTGAAAGTTCTCATTTCATTTTTTTGGAGCACTCGATGTTTTACAAAATGCTTACAGGATCATCTCTGTACTATGCAATATGGTTGAGTAGTAACAATATTAAAAATAATTGATCCCCCCAAGCCAGCTTTTAAGGTTCTTTTAGGGTTTCTTTTTTGCTGTGCGCTTGCATAAAGTTTTTCAAGTGAACGCGGAATAAAAAAGCCCAATAGAATTACGATAGTTATCAACCTCGATTATCTCTTCGTTATTTATTCACTATTTAAAATTAGCAAGTACCTAACTACACGATGAAGAAAAAACTTACAGGTATTTTAGTTTGGATTCAACCAAAACGGAGAATAACATCCACAATTTGTGAAATATTCGAAATATATTGACGATTCGCCATTCAATTTCGACTCGATTTATTGCAATATTATTAATGAGGGAAAAAGAATAATTAATCGCTTTTGGTATTCGGTAATTTAAACTCTTTTTTATGGCGAATAAATAAGTCGGAAGATGGTAATGCTCAGTGGTGAAAAAAATTCGCTAAACAGAGTTACTCCGACAAAACGATTTCACCACAAGCATGTAAATTTAAATCATAATCGAAGTAGTTCCGTGCAACGCGTTCATCCTAATCGGTCTAAAATAAATTTAATCAATCAAGAATTCGATCGAAACGAGAAAAATGAATGCAATATCCTTTCCTCTCGTCGATTTCCAGCCGTAAAATTTGTCCTTTCACCGAGCAATGAAACCAAAAAACTTTCGGCGCGTTACTATTTTACGGATTTTAAGTATTTACAGGTTTCTCAGTGGTAATACATCGAGGCTAATGCCATTCGAGCAATCTCTATGACTCGAAAAATTCTCGGGGCTCTCAGTTATCGGCGAGTAACGAATAAACTTCAAGCCCAAGCAGCTCCGCGGGCTGCAGACACTTAAGTGATGGAACACTCGACTTCAGCTCGGGATGAAACGGCGCCAGACGCGGTGTAACGTCGAAAATCTATCTCTTAGATAAATCTTGGGTAGAATATTTTTTCTAAATTGTTTCTTGTTCATGGTCTTCCTCTTCGTTCACCAAAGCTACCTGTACGCCTCTGGCGGATCATCGAAACATGTACCGTTATTTTTTCATCCCCCCTCTTCAGCTTCTCTCTCAAACTTTTTCGTTTCTTTTTTCTCCTCATTTTAGTTTTATTCCTTTGACGAGAGACGCAGCCGTGGGCGTGTATGTTTGTTTAGCTCTCGGCACCCTGTTATTAGGCCCAGTGTCCGCTCCCCTTAAAACGGCCCCAAAATATCCGTCTACAGCCGAGAGGCCCGAATAACGAAACGCCGTACGTCGAGAAAGGAGCCACTTTAATAACTGAGATGTACGTACATATGTACAATTGTACACGTGTGTCTATATGTATATATGTACGCCTGTTATCATTTGTTTTAAATTTATTAGCACGGATCGTCTAGCCGCTTACACTTATAACGCAATCGTAAATTGTGGAAAGTTTATAAATTGAACCCTTGTGAAGCGACAGTTTTTTTCTCGTGTGATAAACTGCTTGAATGTTTCTTTTTTTTTTTTTTTTATCTTTTTTTCTTTCACCTTCTGTGTGACTTCGATAGACGAGAGAAAGTTTTCTTACTTCAGGCAATTTATTTGGCTTAATTTAGAACCAATTTTTGATTGAAATTGCCTTTATTTTTGGCTTCCCTTTTTGTTATACCATTATTTTACGGAAATGGTGAAGAAATGTTATAGTTGAAAATACGGCTGATATGTATACTGTTAAGATTTATATACTAAGAATCGAGATACTAGTCTGTTGCAAAAATGCAATTGAAGCAAACAAAAAGAAACAACCATCAGTTTAATAGATCTTACTCGTAATGTCTTGTTTTATGAGATACTCCGAGTGTTTTGCGATCTGACCGATGAGAAGTGAGACGATCCTAAAAACATGAAAATCGAAGACAAATAATTTTACTCGATAATTTCAATTTTTTCCAATGTAATATTCTGATTCAAGTAACAAAATATTGATTTCTAAAATTTTTTCATTCAACAACTTGCAGAATATTCCATGAAAATTAATATTCCAAAGAGCAATTTAACATTATAAATGATTAACAAAAAACACGAAATAAAAAAAAAATACTTTTACAATCAATACAGCTGTATAGATGGAAAGTGTCGAACGTCATGCTGCATCGCTCATGAGTCTGCATTCGTACGTAAAGGTTTGAAAAAAGACACAGCAAACGGAGCAAGTACTAAATATATAGTACATGACTTAATTATTCCACCGTTCATAAAATCCGACAGCTCTACATGTAGTGTTATCTTTTCAACATCAGCCGTCTGTGATTATCGCGTTAATTTATCGTGGCTTTAAAATTCAATGACTACCCGGCAAGCCCTCGTAAATTATAACCACATCAATTTACTGCACTCTTCGCTTCACCGAAAGATGGATGAAAAGTAAAAGAAAAGTTGAAAAGAATTTTGAAAAAAAATGCATACCGTGTTGAGAGTATAGATATGGGTACCTATAATGTCAACCCGTACGTTATAATTTGTTACGAATGAAGAAACAAAAAACATCCTAAAAGAAATCAGAAACTCGATGCAGGACGTATCTCAAACTTTTTCTTGTTCCTTACGCGACTCTGTTGTTACATTTGTCTTGTTCCGATAATAATCTACGTATAAACTTCGTAGTTTAAGATTTTAGACTCTCTATTCGGAGAGCTGGTAGATCCTATAATAGTTGAAGTTAAACTAACCGCATGAACTCATCGTCAGAGTATGAGAACGATTCGTTACCAACGCTGCAACGGTCAGTAAAATAAAACATGTTCTAAAAAACATGCAACGAACATTTATCAGAATTCGTTATCAGTGGTATAAAATCATTACTTAATATAACCCGGTTATATTCGAATTAGCGCGTGATGTGTGATTCGATTGAATTACCAGCAAATACATTTCGGGGGGATCAAATCTCCTTAAAAAGGCTGGCTAGTTGGACAAAAATCCATACTTTGTACTAATTATATTAGGAGATAATCCTACATTGAGTTCTTATTGAATTATTATATTTGCAAGTTTCAATTTCAAAACAACGTAAACTTAGAATCACGCAAAAAAGCTCAAATATCAATACTTCGGTTGAAATTACTTTGCAATTGTTCAAAATCTAATAAATTGACTCTCATTTTATTCAGAATACTATTTTCAGGAGCATTTACTGGTACACTCTTCTCCTTATCATGTTGGCACCGTTAAAGAATTAATTTTACAATATTGCACAAATATTGATTATGATCAACAAATCACAATATTAAATTGATTACCGAAAGATAAAGCTGTCTCCGTGACTTAACAGAAAATAATCTTCGGGATAAAATGAGCCATCGATCGTAGACTAAAATCTACAAATTCACCAAGCTTTTAACAATCTTGAAGTGATTTGAAATGAACCATAAGTAGCGAAAGCTTTTGTTTCAAAGTCCAGTATTTTCTATGCTTATACTTTTAGAGAGATATCCACATCTCGTAATGAATTAACTCAATTTGAAAATTTAAAATACTAAAATTAATTCAAATGGTCGATGTTTGGCTGAATAATTATGTTTTTACAGTTCAAATTCAACACTCAATAATTTTCTCTTCAGGTCACGGGTCCATTTCAAATCACATTCAACTTTATCAACTTTATAGTTCAAAAATACAAATCTTTGTTCAAAATTAGTTGTGTTTTTGTTTCGAAACATTACCCATTACACCACCAAAATTACCCAAGTGGGCCAAAAAATCTGACGAGAACGCGAAAAAATCGAATTCGGGTCCTGAATTATGATTATTCGGACGGTGATTCACGCGGCGCGTAAGTTGGTGGGATGAATGCGAATTTGAATCCCGGGGTGTTTTTCCCCTCCTTCTCTATTTTCCGGTGTCTTCCGCCCTCCCGTACTTCCCTTTCCTCCTTTCTTCCCCTTTTTTTTTGCCTCGACAGAAGGACACAATACGGTGCTGATGAGGCACGAGGTCGAGACACAATATAATGCGACGGTGTCTGTCTATTTACAGAGACGACACGTGTCACGTGACAGTTGCAGAAATCGCGGGTGATCAGTGTTGGATCAGGGTTCACACGCGGCCCGTTTTACTTCTTCAATTTCCTCGCATTGTCGCTTCGCCGACGAAGGGCGACTTGATTCAATTGCGGTCGCGTGCGCCTGCGTCGCTGCTACGTTATATATATCCATGCATTTTTAACGCCATCTCCCCCGGGGCAAAACTGATGTTTAATTTGGATTTTCGAATTATATCCAGCCGACGCCTGCAGAGCGACAGTCGATTCCAGTGTTTGCTCGGTTTAACTTCGTTTGCCGTTCGCAGAGATTTTATTGGTTGTTCCGCATGCGCCATTTTCTGCATATAAGCCGTTCCCACGCTACGATTTTTAGCGGACATGGATTGATTGTTGAAATTTTATATGATTGTTGGATTTCGACAGGATTGTTCGAGTAAATTTAAGCGTTGTTTCGAGTTCTCGTGCAAATAATCAAAAATATGCGAAAAGCTGTTTCGCAGGATTTTAAAGTGTAAATTCTTATATTGAGAAATTGATACTTTGGATCTTTATGATCTAAGTTTCTATTTTTCAAGTTTTGTATGTTTTAGACTTTTTATACATTTTTCAATTCCGGTTCGATAAGTACTAGTTTTATCTATTTACTTTGAGACATCTGGTTTTATCAGGTAAGAAATGGCGGAGGCACACCTGGTACCGCAAAAGTTAACAACAAAAACACATTCTAGGAAAATAACTGTACCTTTTTTACCGTTGAAAATTTTTCAACTAAATTTTCACACAACATGGACAAAATGTCATACTTTAAAAGATATATAATGGTTGTTCAATAAAATTCAGTTTTGTATACGAAAGAAATTCTCAAGCATAACCCTAGTTTCAGCCGTCCCAGGTATATGAAACCCCTTAGGCTTAATGTTGCAGTAATCAGAAAATGTAGCATTGGAAACTTGTAAAAACTCGAAATAATCATTCGTTCTACATTTTCTTTCAACTATAATAATATTGAAACCTTATCATAACGATTGTTCCGCTTTTACCTTTCACAATTTTCTGAATATTGTAACAAATGATAGTTTTCCCACGATCAGTTCAGCGATTTACGAGTTGCGATCATTTCGAGTGATGGTTATTTTCGTTACAAAATAAAGAGTATACAAAATCGGTCAACTGCAAACTCCGCTATTACCGCTAATTTCCTATCCCCGCATCTCTATAATCAGAAATTTACCAAGAGGCTGGTTTAACTTCTAAGTAGCCATAAAACCAAACAATATTTAAATTGGTACTCCACTTCCATGCGCCGAAGTGCAGAATACCTCGTTAAAGCTATATAGAGTTCTGGATTCTCATCGTAATTCATTAGTGAATTATATACGTCAGAATTTTCGAGTACGAAAGAAAACATTCATTCGTCCAGTTAAACGTCCGCCGCTTGTTGTAACGGGAACTTACCGCGAAGCGCAAAGGGTCCGCAACTCTTTGATGGAAGGCTTTTAGGAGTCCTGTATCAATTACGTAGTATTTAGTGCGTCCCCCGCGCTTATATTCGAAGGCACACAAGTGTCCCGCTGCAGAGCTGCAGTTCGCTTAATCGTAAGAGACTTGAGATTACGATCTCTACTACCGTACGGGGCGTATTTACGCGGTCCTGTTTCCCGACCCAGCCCCGAATCACTTTAGGGTTGATGGAAGTGAACCCTTGACCCCGGTCCCTCGCCCTATCCTGATCACGTCCTCGAATCAGCCACGCCGAGCTCTCGTTGGAGGGTGTGTATTAAGTCACGGTTATCTCTGCTAACGGAGATTTGTTTTCTTCGTGGGAATTCGGGTAGCTGGTTAATTAGGTTCTTCGGAGAACGGTTGGAAATGGACGAATAGAGCAATCTCGAAGCGTCATTCCAATGCGATTTTTCGAGGCGTACGTTTATCTTCACACATTTTTTTTTTTTCAAAATTCGAGTTCATTTTGCTCGAATTCAAAAAGAAGGGCCAATTTTGTATGAACAAACGAAATTATTTTTGAGTAGAACGCAGAATTGCGTCAATTTTTGAATTTGGTGACTATCGTTCAGTTTTGAGAATGAATCTCAGCAAATTTGAATACCGCAAGCAAAGACGATGCCTTCTTATTATTAAATTGAATTAAGATCTTGCAATTAGAACGTTAGGAATAATTGAATCTTGAAGCTTTTGATCCGATTCTTTACACTGCTCACAGGAATTCATTTTTATTCAGTTTAGATACATCTATTCTTAAAAAATCCTTCAGACCACTGCTGGGGATTTATATGATCAATAAAATAAGCCCAAGACATTAAAATTTAAAACACCAGAGCTTAATCACTTTGAACGTTTCAATTACAAAACCTTGCCTCACATTGCTGTCGTAGCTCCTGTTATTCAAATTTGCTGAAAATAATATCTACTAAATACAACAGAATTTCAACCAGTTTTTCAACTTTCTAACGATATCACAAAGCATGAAAAATTTGTTTTCAGTCACGTATAATTACCATAATTTAATCGAAACTACCTCGATAATTCTATACATGAATTTAAAAAAATAGTATCCTTCAATATCGACTTTTATCGTTAGAAGAGTCAGCAAACCAACATTCATTCTTCAGTCCCGCACTTATTGTTAGTTTTTCTTTGATTTCGTAATAATTTTCAGTCCATGATTTTTCAATCGAACCGCTGAAGTGGTACAGATTGCTCTTCGACCAAGGATGGTGCCAGAATGAGAGAAGAGTCCTTTACAGTCAAGCAAGGCTTGGCTTTTCTTGTGCCGATTTTTGTACGACATTCCTGCGGTCATCGGAAGTATTGCGTTGAACACAGGTTGTAAAAAGAAACGACGGAGAGCTCGCGACTGGTTCCTGCGGTAACGTGACAAGCCTCAAGGAACAAATAATGCGCGTTTTTACACCAACGAAGATTAGAAACTGTTGTTCTTGTCGTTATTTTACATTTTACCTCTGCAAGCTACTCGCCTTCGCATGTATGAACTCACGTGACGGAAGGAATGATTTGCTCAGGTCAAACAAGAAGACGTGATCACTGCCAAGTACTCCTGGCCGCATGCACGCTACGACACATGAATAATACACTCGGTAATAGGCAAACGCAATTATCACTTTTGTCTTTGGATCAACATCACCGTTTCCGAAATGATCTCCATTTTTAAAACTCATGCGGAGTTTCATCATTCGGATGCGTATGGACCGATCCAGTACAACTTTTGTCCAGCCTTTTATAGGGTTAAAATTTTGATATGGCAGAATATCTAAAAATCTTAAAGCCCTTAGGCCGTAGCTTTTACGAGAAAAACGTTGATCGAAGTTGTTTTAATTTTTCTCGCGTGAAAAAGTAGACATTTTGAAGTGTTTTCTGCAACTTTTAAAGTGGGATGAAACTTGGAGTGTAATTAAATCGGCACAAAAATTCCAGAGATCTTTTTTTTGTATTAGCTTCGATTGAATGTTTATACTTATTGTACATATGGGGCATCCCACGTCAAACCAACGGGTCATCGGCCTGACTCCTTGTGATTCTGATTTTTTGCTTTATTCCGGTCGAAAATAATATCTCTAATTTTTCTAAATCTTTCCGCCATTTTGTAAAAGTGTAACGACCTTATGAAGTGAGGAAATATTCTTAACACGAAGATGGACATTTTTCAAATCGATGAAACTTTTGTACCAAATCAGGGATTTGAAAAGAAATTATACCGTTTTGTTAATTATGGGCGATTCAGGATACACGTACACTCTGAGCAGAGTTTCGAGTTTCGCCGCGCCGGGGCGACATCAGACCGGCCGACCAACAAACTGAAAGCCACCTGAAAGCTCTGCTTAGTGTATGTGTACCCTGAATTGCCTACAATTAGGCATCCCTGTGGGGCGCATCAAGGAAATAACCCGGTATATGTTAGATATATATATATGCGTTACGTTACGCTAGCCCCCCCCCCCCCCACCCACAGAAATCTTAAGAATCTTGGTTTTAGAATATTTACTAACGTTATATTTTTGGTTACCAATTTTTACTGGCGTTTCGTTATGCCAGACCCGCGCGTACTCGGAGAGTGATTAAAAAATCATGCAATTTATTTAGAATCGTAGGTTAAGGATTCGTAAACAAAGAGAAAACGAAATAAAAAAATCGCCATAGCTGAATAAAATTTCAAAAACTGTTTCGAAATTTGAAGAACAAGATTTTCTTTCAATTCGGTTTCGTTTGGTTGATAAATCGTTAGTGACGATTCGTAACCAAAAACTGACGTCGGTGAATATATCAAAATCGAGATTTTTCACGTTTCCAGTGTCCGGGGGGGGGGGGGGGGGGGGGGGGGGGAGCTGGGGTTACGTTACGTCAACCCCCTTTCTTTGCCCCGTACTTGAAAAACGATTAAAAAGTCACGCATCTTCTTCAGAATCGTAAGTGAAGATTCGTAAGTTAGAGAAACCCAAAAAAATCCGCCCGGGTGACAGGAAGCCAAGGCTTGTCATTGAGGGGGCTGAAAATTGAATTTTACATTCCTTAAACAAATTCATGAAATCATTTTTTTTCAATTGCTTGAATTTCTCCAAATTTTGAAACTCGTAATATTGAACTGGTGAAACAAAAAAAAAACTTACGATGTGTAAGAATAATTTATCGAATAAATAGAACTCATTGAAGGTTGTTAAGTAGACAATACTTAAGTTTATTTAATTGAAACAGTACGATCGTACAACTACGTGCTCCCGCTGCGCTGGCCGCGGACCAGCGAGCACTAACGATAAGCGACGCAAAGCTGCCTTCCTTTACATTTCTGGCCGAGTCGCGTACGTGGCGCCACTGTCATATTCGTCGCTGGCAGTTGAAATATCGCGAAAGCAGTTAGGAACCCGATTAACTATTTTTTTCAAACGTATGGCGTATCCCCACATCCATGGGCAAATATTTATTCGTTGAGTTATGTTCGAGATAAATCTCCGGAATGTGACACATTTTCTTTTCACTAACCTACCTATAAATCATATGTTATGAAATTACTCGATGTGCTTGGTCAATAAATGGTCGAATTCCGTAATACTCTGACCTCACCCTCTATTGCATATAAATTCTCTGTTATCGACTTACTGAATTTATTAATAATTTCGCAGGGGAATAATATTTTCATTTCGTCGTTGTGATATAATTAATATACATATTCCTGCGACATTTAATAGTTTTCAAAGCAAGTACGTGTGACTCAAATACACTGTAATTTGATTTTCCTTTTTCCTACAATTAGCTGTAAATACGAATGGGATTTCGGGAGAAGGTGAGAGGGATTTAATTCGTCGACCCCGGGTGCGAATCCTTCCTAATTTCCCACTGCCCGGAGGATGCCATTGTCTAATTAACCCATGCGTTAGTAACGGGATTTAATGATTTGAAAGCCATCGGATTATTCCCCTTGATAATTAATCATTGAAAAACAACCGTTGATTTTTCAATAATGTTATTTATGCAATCCGGAACATTTAAAACTTCGCAAATTAAAAAGAAAAATATGGTTTCATACCTACATCAATATTGCGCAGAAGGTAAAACAATTTTTTTTTTTTTATCTAGTTTTCGTCTCCTTCCCAAAAGGTTGTATTACTACAACACAATATTGAGAGCTTATCAAAAATTAAGATAAATCCACAAGATTCTTATTCTTTGTTCCAGTTAATTTGCAACGAACCTAATGATAGATTCGTTTTCATTATTTATATTTATATTTGATCAAGAACTTGCGTCATTTTTTCCAATTAAAACCGAATTACCGCTTCCAAATTTTGAGAAGAACTCATGAAATAGTTCCAACCTTCGACATATCTTCAACGTGCTATTAGCAAAGAGAAAAGCGCTTTAGAATATTTCGGGTATCAAAACTTGAAACATTGAACTTTTTCAATACACAATGTTGAGAGTGCTTAGCTGAGAAAAAAAAAAAAAAATTCGTCACGGGCACATTCTTGAAACGGTCGGAACTAAAAGTGAAGTAGTTCGAAATTTGTCCGAAATATTCGCAGCTCAAAGTTAATTTTACAACAAACTTAAAATAAATTGAGTGTCTGAGAGGTGCTACTGTCACCTATAAAACTTGATATATTCGGGTAAGTATAAATGATACACGTTCTGCTGTATAATTTCGGCGTACATATTTCTTGTACGAGATTTTCTCATTTTTCTCTTACTTTGTACAATGAAAACGGTATGTTGTCATCGTTTTGCACTTGGTTGATAATACGTGAAACTGTCAATATCCCCAAGCCTGGCCGGACCTGGCAAACTGTAAAGAAAAATAACCCAGAACTGTAGGTGTTTATAAATCTTCAGCCAAAGTATGAGTCTTTAGGAGATTTGACAGAACCAGACAGTGTTGCAAGGGCACCATTGCAGTAGCCTTAAAATGTCGGCAAATCGTATTCCATATAAGACCACATCAGAATATTTTTAACAGTCTGCTATGCATAGTGTTCCCAAGCTTTCATTTATGTAACATGACGAATGCTGATAACAGAGGAGGAAAACCACACGCCGATAAAACACCGGATGAAACGAACTTGCTAAATCGACGAAGCGTTTGTCAGTTCATATCGCAATTCACGTCGAACAACACCTCGGCTGGGTGACACTTAAGGAGAACTGCTGGAGTGATTTCGCTGACAACCTAACACGATGAAACTCACAGTCAGATTCAGCTCATACTCAATTACGCTCCTCGTAATCTTCGCGATGTTTGGTAAGGAATATTTCATTCAAAAAATTCATACAGCCGGCACATTCTTCCGACCTAGCATTCAGGCAATCTTTGATTTGCAAAACTCTTGCGATTCCAGGACTATGCAAACCTTTCATTTCAATTTGTTATTTCATACTCTTGCAGTTTCGGAAAAAATATTGTAGCCACTAATTATCTAGCCTTTGATTCGAAACAACAAGTTGAAGCCATGATACACAAGGTTCGAAAAATGTACTGTGTGACGTCACCTATGCCACAGTAATTCTGTACAACGCATCAAAAACTGTGAAATTCAATCACTTTTAAACGGCATTGCAATTATAATTCCGTTTCTAACGGAAATGAAAAAATACAACAGAATTATCTTCAAATACTCTACTTCATACACATGTGACAAGTAGGCATTTTTCTCACGTGAAACTTCTCTATCGCAGGTAAATTTCGCGATTTATTCACGCAAGCGTCGTTGTGCGAATTTCCTATCTGTAAGCGGATTTCTTCGGTTTTTCGTCACGCAATTGAATATAGTTAATGACTTTCAGCGTAACATTAAATATTTCGTTGTGTATATTCGTTATTATTTCCATTAACACCAATTCTCAAATAACCCAATATGTATTACGTAAAATGTACTATAAAAAAAAATCTTTACCTAATCTCAAACCATTCTTTTAGCAAGCATCGCGGCGGGAGTGCAGCAAATTATCAAACTCCCAGGTGGTGGAATACTAATGATGGATGGACCAGCGTCAAATGCAGTCGACATTTCAGGTGGAACAATAACGATTACTGGACAAAAGTCAAGTTCAGACGACACTTCAGATATAACAAGCACGTATGAGAGATCAGAGTCAATTTCACACGACACTTCAGATGGAACAAGAACGTATGAGACATCAGGGTCAATTTCACACGACACTTCAGATGGAACAAGAACGTATGAGACATCAGGGTCAATTTCACGCGACACTTCAGGTGAAACAAGACCGTATGAGACATCAGGGTCAATTTCACGCGGCACTTCAGGTGGAACAACAACGGATAATAGATCATGGTTAATTTTACACGGCACATCGTCATGCGGACGGCTACATTATGACCGGTCAATCTCAACATGGCAGTTCTTACAAGTTCTTCTGTTTGCTGTTTTGGCTTATTATCGTGAATTACATTAGACAATGTACAACCTCATCGGCGATTCACTTTCAACACCCACGGCCAATCCTCGGTGGCTGTGCTGCACAAATCAATTTCAGTATTTGCATGCAATTCGATGTAATTTTCAAACTAACTTTATCGCCAGAACGGCGTGATAAATGCAATTCAAGCATATAAGTTTTTAAGATATTCACTTCTATAATATTACATAGTCTTCTTCATAATATTACATACTACGATAAAACTTTGTTTTCAAATTCATTAAATAAAATATCTTCCAAAGTACAAAACGTAACCAGGATGTTCAGTTTCTTCTTTAATTGATATGCTTAAAATTCTTATTGTGAGTTCGTTGAGAAATCCTTCAAAACTTGGATTATTGCCGTTAAGATAAAGGTAATAAAATCATTTTGATATCAACTTCTTTCCTCACAAGAACGTTTTCTTTTTTTTGCTAAATTTTGCACCGAGTTTTCAGGTGGACGACGAAAAACCATCTTACAATAATTATAAAATGAGTCAGCCTAATATGGAGTTATTTCTTATGAAGTAAATTTTCAGTACAAAACCGATGTACAACGATTGATAAAATCTCATAATCTCACACGTTGCGATGGTAAGATGAAACAGGTTGTCAGAACCGGTAAAAGACAGTAAAATTCAATTCGATAAGTTTATGAACCGTCCGCGTCGCATAAAGTTTGAACACGGTTATCTGGACGAAATATTTCAAGTTCTTATTTTTTATTAGGAAATTTCCTCAGCCGAGTACTAATTTCTGATAATTTTTAGTGAAAAACGATTAAAAAGTCACGCATCTTCTTCAGAATCGTAAGTGAAGATTCGTAAGCTAGAGAAACCCAAAAAAATCTGCCCCGGGTGACAGGAAGCCAAGGCTTGTCATTGAGGGGGCTGAAAATTGAATTTTACATTCCTTAAACAAATTCATGAAATCATTTTTTTTCAATTGCTTGAATTTCTCCAAATTTTGAAACTCGTAATATTGAACTGGTGAAACAAAAAAAAAACTTACGATGTGTAAGAATAATTTATCGAATAAATAGAACTCATTGAAGGTTGTTAAGTAGACAATACTTAAGTTTATTTAATTGAAACAGTACGATCGTACAACTACGTGCTCCCGCTGCGCTGGCCGCGGACCAGCGAGCACTAACGATAAGCGACGCAAAGCTGCCTTCCTTTACATTTCTGGCCGAGTCGCGTACGTGGCGCCACTGTCATATTCGTCGCTGGCAGTTGAAATATCGCGAAAGCAGTTAGGAACCCGATTAACTATTTTTTTCAAACGTATGGCGTATCCCCACATCCATGGGCAAATATTTATTCGTTGAGTTATGTTCGAGATAAATCTCCGGAACGTGACACATTTTCTTCTCACTAACCTACCTATATATCATATGTTATGAAATTACTCGATGTGCTTGGTCAATAAATGGTCGAATTCCGTAATACTCTGACCTCACCCTCTATTGCATATAAATTCTCTGTTATCGACTTACTGAATTTATTAATAATTTCGCAGGGGAATAATATTTTCATTTCGTCGTTGTGATATAATTAATATACATATTCCTGCGACATTTAATAGTTTTCAAAGCAAGTACGTGTGACTCAAATACACTGTAATTTGATTTTCCTTTTTCCTACAATTAGCTGTAAATACGAATGGGATTTCGGGAGAAGGTGAGAGGGATTTAATTCGTCGACCCCGGGTGCGAATCCTTCCTAATTTCCCACTGCCCGGAGGATGCCATTGTCTAATTAACCCATGCGTTAGTAACGGGATTTAATGATTTGAAAGCCATCGGATTATTCCCCTTGATAATTAATCATTGAAAAACAACCGTTGATTTTTCAATAATGTTATTTATGCAATCCGGAACATTTAAAACTTCGCAAATTAAAAAGAAAAATATGGTTTCATACCTACATCAATATTGCGCAGAAGGTAAAACAATTTTTTTTTTTTTATCTAGTTTTCGTCTCCTTCCCAAAAGGTTGTATTACTACAACACAATATTGAGAGCTTATCAAAAATTAAGATAAATCCACAAGATTCTTATTCTTTGTTCCAGTTAATTTGCAACGAACCTAATGATAGATTCGTTTTCATTATTTATATTTATATTTGATCAAGAACTTGCGTCATTTTTTCCAATTAAAACCGAATTACCGCTTCCAAATTTTGAGAAGAACTCATGAAATAGTTCCAACCTTCGACATATCTTCAACGTGCTATTAGCAAAGAGAAAAGCGCTTTAGAATATTTCGGGTATCAAAACTTGAAACATTGAACTTTTTCAATACACAATGTTGAGAGTGCTTAGCTGAGAAAAAAAAAAAAAAATTCGTCACGGGCACATTCTTGAAACGGTCGGAACTAAAAGTGAAGTAGTTCGAAATTTGTCCGAAATATTCGCAGCTCAAAGTTAATTTTACAACAAACTTAAAATAAATTGAGTGTCTGAGAGGTGCTACTGTCACCTATAAAACTTGATATATTCGGGTAAGTATAAATGATACACGTTCTGCTGTATAATTTCGGCGTACATATTTCTTGTACGAGATTTTCTCATTTTTCTCTTACTTTGTACAATGAAAACGGTATGTTGTCATCGTTTTGCACTTGGTTGATAATACGTGAAACTGTCAATATCCCCAAGCCTGGCCGGACCTGGCAAACTGTAAAGAAAAATAACCCAGAACTGTAGGTGTTTATAAATCTTCAGCCAAAGTATGAGTCTTTAGGAGATTTGACAGAACCAGACAGTGTTGCAAGGGCACCATTGCAGTAGCCTTAAAATGTCGGCAAATCGTATTCCATATAAGACCACATCAGAATATTTTTAACAGTCTGCTATGCATAGTGTTCCCAAGCTTTCATTTATGTAACATGACGAATGCTGATAACAGAGGAGGAAAACCACACGCCGATAAAACACCGGATGAAACGAACTTGCTAAATCGACGAAGCGTTTGTCAGTTCATATCGCAATTCACGTCGAACAACACCTCGGCTGGGTGACACTTAAGGAGAACTGCTGGAGTGATTTCGCTGACAACCTAACACGATGAAACTCACAGTCAGATTCAGCTCATACTCAATTACGCTCCTCGTAATCTTCGCGATGTTTGGTAAGGAATATTTCATTCAAAAAATTCATACAGCCGGCACATTCTTCCGACCTAGCATTCAGGCAATCTTTGATTTGCAAAACTCTTGCGATTCCAGGACTATGCAAACCTTTCATTTCAATTTGTTATTTCATACTCTTGCAGTTTCGGAAAAAATATTGTAGCCACTAATTATCTAGCCTTTGATTCGAAACAACAAGTTGAAGCCATGATACACAAGGTTCGAAAAATGTACTGTGTGACGTCACCTATGCCACAGTAATTCTGTACAACGCATCAAAAACTGTGAAATTCAATCACTTTTAAACGGCATTGCAATTATAATTCCGTTTCTAACGGAAATGAAAAAATACAACAGAATTATCTTCAAATACTCTACTTCATACACATGTGACAAGTAGGCATTTTTCTCACGTGAAACTTCTCTATCGCAGGTAAATTTCGCGATTTATTCACGCAAGCGTCGTTGTGCGAATTTCCTATCTGTAAGCGGATTTCTTCGGTTTTTCGTCACGCAATTGAATATAGTTAATGAC
The DNA here is from genome assembly GCF_021155785.1 of Neodiprion fabricii. Classification (NCBI taxonomy): domain Eukaryota; kingdom Metazoa; phylum Arthropoda; class Insecta; order Hymenoptera; family Diprionidae; genus Neodiprion; species Neodiprion fabricii. Next base: position 25,304,694 of record NC_060242.1, on the reverse strand, counting down.
TTTCAGCGTAACATTAAATATTTCGTTGTGTATATTCGTTATTATTTCCATTAACACCAATTCTCAAATAACCCAATATGTATTACGTAAAATGTACTATAAAAAAAAATCTTTACCTAATCTCAAACCATTCTTTTAGCAAGCATCGCGGCGGGAGTGCAGCAAATTATCAAACTCCCAGGTGGTGGAATACTAATGATGGATGGACCAGCGTCAAATGCAGTCGACATTTCAGGTGGAACAATAACGATTACTGGACAAAAGTCAAGTTCAGACGACACTTCAGATATAACAAGCACGTATGAGAGATCAGAGTCAATTTCACACGACACTTCAGATGGAACAAGAACGTATGAGACATCAGGGTCAATTTCACACGACACTTCAGATGGAACAAGAACGTATGAGACATCAGGGTCAATTTCACGCGACACTTCAGGTGAAACAAGACCGTATGAGACATCAGGGTCAATTTCACGCGGCACTTCAGGTGGAACAACAACGGATAATAGATCATGGTTAATTTTACACGGCACATCGTCATGCGGACGGCTACATTATGACCGGTCAATCTCAACATGGCAGTTCTTACAAGTTCTTCTGTTTGCTGTTTTGGCTTATTATCGTGAATTACATTAGACAATGTACAACCTCATCGGCGATTCACTTTCAACACCCACGGCCAATCCTCGGTGGCTGTGCTGCACAAATCAATTTCAGTATTTGCATGCAATTCGATGTAATTTTCAAACTAACTTTATCGCCAGAACGGCGTGATAAATGCAATTCAAGCATATAAGTTTTTAAGATATTCACTTCTATAATATTACATAGTCTTCTTCATAATATTACATACTACGATAAAACTTTGTTTTCAAATTCATTAAATAAAATATCTTCCAAAGTACAAAACGTAACCAGGATGTTCAGTTTCTTCTTTAATTGATATGCTTAAAATTCTTATTGTGAGTTCGTTGAGAAATCCTTCAAAACTTGGATTATTGCCGTTAAGATAAAGGTAATAAAATCATTTTGATATCAACTTCTTTCCTCACAAGAACGTTTTCTTTTTTTTGCTAAATTTTGCACCGAGTTTTCAGGTGGACGACGAAAAACCATCTTACAATAATTATAAAATGAGTCAGCCTAATATGGAGTTATTTCTTATGAAGTAAATTTTCAGTACAAAACCGATGTACAACGATTGATAAAATCTCATAATCTCACACGTTGCGATGGTAAGATGAAACAGGTTGTCAGAACCGGTAAAAGACAGTAAAATTCAATTCGATAAGTTTATGAACCGTCCGCGTCGCATAAAGTTTGAACACGGTTATCTGGACGAAATATTTCAAGTTCTTATTTTTTATTAGGAAATTTCCTCAGCCGAGTACTAATTTCTGATAATTTTTAGTGAAAAACGATTAAAAAGTCACGCATCTTCTTCAGAATCGTAAGTGAAGATTCGTAAGCTAGAGAAACCCAAAAAAATCTGCCCCGGGTGACAGGAAGCCAAGGCTTGTCATTGAGGGGGCTGAAAATTGAATTTTACATTCCTTAAACAAATTCATGAAATCATTTTTTTTCAATTGCTTGAATTTCTCCAAATTTTGAAACTCGTAATATTGAACTGGTGAAACAAAAAAAAAACTTACGATGTGTAAGAATAATTTATCGAATAAATAGAACTCATTGAAGGTTGTTAAGTAGACAATACTTAAGTTTATTTAATTGAAACAGTACGATCGTACAACTACGTGCTCCCGCTGCGCTGGCCGCGGACCAGCGAGCACTAACGATAAGCGACGCAAAGCTGCCTTCCTTTACATTTCTGGCCGAGTCGCGTACGTGGCGCCACTGTCATATTCGTCGCTGGCAGTTGAAATATCGCGAAAGCAGTTAGGAACCCGATTAACTATTTTTTTCAAACGTATGGCGTATCCCCACATCCATGGGCAAATATTTATTCGTTGAGTTATGTTCGAGATAAATCTCCGGAACGTGACACATTTTCTTCTCACTAACCTACCTATATATCATATGTTATGAAATTACTCGATGTGCTTGGTCAATAAATGGTCGAATTCCGTAATACTCTGACCTCACCCTCTATTGCATATAAATTCTCTGTTATCGACTTACTGAATTTATTAATAATTTCGCAGGGGAATAATATTTTCATTTCGTCGTTGTGATATAATTAATATACATATTCCTGCGACATTTAATAGTTTTCAAAGCAAGTACGTGTGACTCAAATACACTGTAATTTGATTTTCCTTTTTCCTACAATTAGCTGTAAATACGAATGGGATTTCGGGAGAAGGTGAGAGGGATTTAATTCGTCGACCCCGGGTGCGAATCCTTCCTAATTTCCCACTGCCCGGAGGATGCCATTGTCTAATTAACCCATGCGTTAGTAACGGGATTTAATGATTTGAAAGCCATCGGATTATTCCCCTTGATAATTAATCATTGAAAAACAACCGTTGATTTTTCAATAATGTTATTTATGCAATCCGGAACATTTAAAACTTCGCAAATTAAAAAGAAAAATATGGTTTCATACCTACATCAATATTGCGCAGAAGGTAAAACAATTTTTTTTTTTTTATCTAGTTTTCGTCTCCTTCCCAAAAGGTTGTATTACTACAACACAATATTGAGAGCTTATCAAAAATTAAGATAAATCCACAAGATTCTTATTCTTTGTTCCAGTTAATTTGCAACGAACCTAATGATAGATTCGTTTTCATTATTTATATTTATATTTGATCAAGAACTTGCGTCATTTTTTCCAATTAAAACCGAATTACCGCTTCCAAATTTTGAGAAGAACTCATGAAATAGTTCCAACCTTCGACATATCTTCAACGTGCTATTAGCAAAGAGAAAAGCGCTTTAGAATATTTCGGGTATCAAAACTTGAAACATTGAACTTTTTCAATACACAATGTTGAGAGTGCTTAGCTGAGAAAAAAAAAAAAAAATTCGTCACGGGCACATTCTTGAAACGGTCGGAACTAAAAGTGAAGTAGTTCGAAATTTGTCCGAAATATTCGCAGCTCAAAGTTAATTTTACAACAAACTTAAAATAAATTGAGTGTCTGAGAGGTGCTACTGTCACCTATAAAACTTGATATATTCGGGTAAGTATAAATGATACACGTTCTGCTGTATAATTTCGGCGTACATATTTCTTGTACGAGATTTTCTCATTTTTCTCTTACTTTGTACAATGAAAACGGTATGTTGTCATCGTTTTGCACTTGGTTGATAATACGTGAAACTGTCAATATCCCCAAGCCTGGCCGGATCTGGCAAACTGTAAAGAAAAATAACCCAGAACTGTGGGTGTTTATAAATCTTCAGCCAAAGTATGAGTCTTTAGGAGATTTGTCAGAACCAGACAGTGTTGCAAGGGCACCATTGCAGTAGCGTTAAACTGTCGGCAAATCGTATTCCATGTAAGACCACATCAGAATATTTTTAAAAGTCTGCTATGCATAGTGTTTCTTAGCTTTCAATTATGCAACAAAAAAAATGTTGATAACAGCGGAGGAAAACCACACGCCGATAAAACACCGGATGAAACGAAACTTGCTAAATCGACGAAGCGTTTGTCAGTTCATATCGCAATTCACGTCGAACAACACCTCGTCTGGGTGACACTTAAGGAGAACTACTGGAGTGATTTCGCTGACAACCTAACACGATGAAACTCACAGTCAGATTCAGCTCATACTCAATTACGCTCCTCGTAATCTTCGCGATGTTTGGTAAGGAATATTTCATTCAAAAAACTCATACAGCGAGCACATTCTTTCGACCTAGCATTCAGGCAATCTTTGATTTGCAAAACTCTTGCGATTCCAGGACTATGCAAACCTTTCATTTCAATTTGCTATTTCATACTCTTGCAGTTTCGGAAAAAATATTTTAGCCACTAATTATCTTACCTTTGATTCGAAACAATAAGTTGAAGCCATGATGCACAAGATTCGAAAAATGTACTGTGTGACGTCACCTATGCCACAGTGATTCTGTACAACGCATCAAAAACTGTGAAATTCAATCACTTTTAAACGGCATTGCAATTATAATTCCGTTTCTAACGGAAATGAAAAAATACAACAGAATTGTCTTCAAATACTCTACTTTATACACATGTGACAAGTAGGCATTTTTCTCACGTGAAACTTCTCTATCGCAGGTAAATTTCGCGATTTATTCACGCAAGCGTCGTTGTGCGAATTTCCTATCTGTAAGCGGATTTCTTCGGTTTTTCGTCACGCAATTGAATATAATTAATGACTTTCAGCGTAACATTAAATATTTCGTTGTGTATATTCGTTATTATTTCCATTAACACCAATTCTCAAATAACCCAATATGTATTACGTAAAATGTACTATAAAAAAAAAATCTTTAACTAATCTAAAACAATTCTTTCAGCAAGCATCGCGGCGGAATGTCAGCAGGACGACCCTTCGAACTGTTCTGAAACTAGCACCACTTCATGTGGAACAACACACGAAAATAGTACAGAAACAACGTCTAATACATCAATGTCAATTTCACACGGCACATCGTCATGCGGACGGCTGCTTTACGACCTGTCAATCTCAACATGGCACTCCTTACAAGTTCTTCTGTCTGCTGTTTTGGCTTATTATCGTAATTTACATTAAGCAATGTACAACCTCATCGGTGATTCACTTTCAACACCCACGGCCAATCCTCGGTGGCTGTGCTGCACAAATCAATTTCAGTATTTGCATGCAGTTCGATGTAATTTTCAAACTAACTTTATCGCCAGAACGGCGTGATAAATGTAATTCAAGCATATAAATTTTTAAGATATTCACTTCTATAATATTACATAGTCGTCTTCATAATATTACATACTACGATAATACTTTGTTTTCAAATTCATTAAATAAAATATCTTCCAAAGTACAAAACGTAACCAGGATGTTCAGTTTCTTCTTTAATTGATATGCTTAAAATTCTTATTGTGAGCTCGTTGAGAAATCCTTCAAAACTTGGATTATTGCCGTTAAGATAAAGGTAATAAAACCATTTTGATATCAACTTCTTTCCTCGCAAGAACGTTTTCTTTTTTTTGCTAAATTTTGCACCGAGTTTTCAGGCGGACGACGAAAAACCATCTTACAATAATTATAAAATGAGTCAGCCTAATATGGAGTTATTTCTTATGAAGTAAGTTTTCAGTACAAAACTGATGTACAACGATTGATAAAATCTGATAATCTCACACGTTGCGATGGTAAGTTGAAACAGGTTGTCAGAACCGGTAAAAGACGGTAAAATTCAATTCGATAAGTTTATGAACCGTCCGCGTCGCATAAAGTTTGAACACGGTTATCTGGACGAAATATTTCAAGTTCTTATTTTTTATTAGGAAATTTCCTCAGCCGAGTACTAATTTCTGATAATTTTTAGTGAACTCTGAGGCAGTTTGTTCGATTCGTTAGTGAGGTGCAAATCTACAGTAAGAACCCATAAGGTGTTTACATTTATTTGATTATCATTCTAATAATAAATACACCGCGGTAAATTGTCGTTTTATATGAACGTATGTATTATATATTGTACAGATGATTACGATCGAAGAAATTCCTAGCGGAAGTGATACGAAATGCGAATATTTTGGTCACTTGAGATCAATTTACATTATTTATAAACTTTATGGATTAATTTCTTACACCAAAACAGGGTGGCAGTTAATAAATAAATTTGTCGCTTCGTTCTATATCGAAAATGAGACTTATCACACTTTAATCTACGCAAATGACGAGTGATGATGTCCGCGGAAATGCATGATTACGATCTATCGCGACTAATACATCGCTGGACAATTCTTTTGATCCGTTCTGAGGAAATACGCTCTGCTTATCTTGTTCCTGTCGATCGCTCGATACGCCTCTTCCAAAACCGCGACTGACGGGTTTCGCTCCCTCGTTAAAATCCAAGAATAGCGGACGCTGCAGGAAACAAAACCGAGATTAGCACAGAGCATGTTCTATCAAGGATTGAAAAAATGTTTTTCTTTGCAAATTGAAGACATTCGTTCGAATAATTTAAGTTGATTGAAGGGAATTTATCGAGCGATAATTACCTGAAGACACCGAAATTCGTGCAACTCCATACGACAGCCCAGTTGTCGTAGTCGGTGTCGAGGATCCAATATGGCGCGTCTATTCCAACCGGAAGTGATGGAAATGTGATTGTCAATTTTGCGTCATCTGACCTGCCGATGAGTCGGCCTATACCGTCGAGACTGGAGGCAACTCCGGTTCTGGATAAGAATAAGTCGGTTCGGGTCATTTACTCGAAGATGCCATAGATTTAATACTTGGAAATTAAATTGTAAATCAAAGGAATTCGAGTAACTGAAATATTTTTTAAAATAAAGTGAAATCAATCGACATGACTGAAGTTATTGGAAATCAACGCCGATCAGTTGAAGTCATGAAGTTGACAGCGACGAAGAATTTGTGAAGCAAGTGTTGGAAATCATGGAAATTGTTGTAAGTTTTGATGGTAAACGCCAATCGGTTTCAATTCATTATCATTCCACTGATTTATATCTTATCATTTGTCTTCGTTAATTTCTAGTGTACCAAGGAATTTTCCTTGATTTCCAATGATGTCCCAGCATTCTAGGTGGTTTCCAGGGAATGGTTGTGAGAATTCCTGTGATCTTATCCAATCTGGAAATTGCTGAAAGTCGCCTACAACGATCGGAAATCATTGGAAATCAAGGGCAACATTGGTAATAAATGGAAATTTCATGATGAAGTAGAAATCTGTAATTTTTGTTGCATTCCACAAAATAAGTGTTATTGCAAAAATAAACTTTAAATACTGCCACGTAACGGAGGGATTGAATACTGAGATGCATGCCTTTATTTGCTGCAAGAATTACTGGATGTTTTATTAACACGATTTGCTAAAACACCAACTTATAATTAGTATTCCAAATCGTAGAATTAAATAGAGAAGTTGTAATTATCAAAGTAAGAATTACGCCTTACGTGTAAAGTGCAGTAATGCTTTGAATTTTTATTCATTCTAAAACAAAGATGCAGCGTGTTTTCAAATAAAATGATGAAAAATCTGATAGAAATTTGAAATTTGTCAGCAGTATAATCAAACTATAAGAACGCACGAGCGTTTTTAGAAACCTATCACTTGAAACAACGCAAAAGGCTAATGATGAGTGTTTTGTCAAACATGCATAATGTAGAAAACTTCATACGTTAACAATCTAAAAACACTTTCTCCCACATAGGTTGGTATATTTACACGAGCATGATACTCACATGGATGATATCTGACTATTTCGGATCTTGACGGATCCATTTTCACTGAGTGCGTAGTTCGCTGTCACGCACTTACCACCGAATTGAAACAGGGCGAAATACTTTTCGGCTTCGTACCATTTTCCCATGTACTGAAACAGGAAAGAAGTTTATTATCCTACCATCGCACTGTTTATTGTTCGCATCGTCATTGCGAGTTCATCAAATATTATTTTCAATGAAATAGATTCGAGGTTCGTTTGGTTCATGTTAGAAAGAACCTAGGGTTCCTTTGAATGCAGAACCAACGATGGCCTCTGGGGTTATAATGGCCACAAATTCGTTAGTGGATTGGAAGAGTAGAACTATTATATATTCATAGAATTACGCTGATGCTTTCACCGTTGCGTATTATGCCTGTTTTTCATTACCTGATTTCCTTACAGCGATTAAACCTGTCAAGTTCAACAGTACATCGTCATTTCATCTGGAAACCTGAACCCCCTAAGGCAGTGAACAATTATTCAAGGCATGCACTTCCACGCCAAATTGCACATTGTAAGTACGCCGTTCATAATCAAAGAAACGCACAGCGTCATAAATATTATAACGATGCCCAGGATTTACCTCTCAGCCTCCGTCAAGTTCTTGGGAAAATTTCGCATTACATTCCGCAAGCGGAACTTACACGTCAGGCGGTTGGAACGCTGTATCGATACGGAATTTAACAGTAAACATACAATATGCGGTCATTCGGTAATGCGATGCTTGGTTGTGAATTCAGTACAACTTTCTAAAAGCCAAGTGCCGCACCGTGTGGAGTGTATAATAACGCATGTATTTACAGATTTGCTCGCCTCAAACTCGCACCATCAAACTACAGTGGCAATCACAAGTCGGTACTTGAAATTTTCAGAACATCTTACCCTCGCAGCATCGAATTCCGGTACAGTCTCAACGGCTGGACAGACACCCAGAAATGGAACCTGCGCCAAGGAACCACCGACGAAGAATAAGACCAGGGTAATCCACAGCATTTTTTATCTGGAAATCAAATCACATTCTTGAACGTCGCTCATCAACGGACTTCTATCGAGAGTTTCAAGCATTCTGAAACGTCTGGCAAGGTTCAAAGGCTGACGGTTATTGATCACATTTCCTTTCTACACGAGAGATGGACAGAAATTTTTCTCCTCGGGTCAAATGGTAGATGAGCGAAAGTCTTACGCAATCGAAGTCTGGGGGCATTGATACGGGTATATCGACCAGAAGTTTAGTGTTTTAAAAATGGTCCTTAGCTCATGTTTTCTGAACTTCCAGCCTTGGCCAGAAATTTTATTTACGAATAAGCTCTCCAGTTACTGTACCAAGGTTTTTCCATTTACTGGTCGTTTGCCATTCGGCTCACTAATAAATACCGATACAATCTACCCACGTGACACAAAAATCTAAGCCTAATTTGAACCTCCAATTATGGTATAAAAGTGTAAAAACCCGTTGAAGACTCACTTTTCTGAAGTAGACGCGAATCCTGAGTTAAAGGTTCGATGTGACGTCGGACAAGGTAAACGTTGGACTGACTCGCGATGCTTTTTCAACTAGTATATATACTTGTTGAGTGAAAAAGTGATTACATAAGGATGTTAAGTGTTCAAGGTGGAGCAACATAATGTATGTGTACAAATGTATTTTTGCTAGATAAATACAACATCGTCGATATCATTTCCCGGTCATAGCTCTGTGAAAAAATTTCGCAACTTTACTCCTGCTCATGTGGGCTTCTATCGTAAATGCAATGATAGAATGCGTTACATTCAGAACTTCGGATTTGGCAATACAGTTTCAGTTACGTGCACTGGCAATGATAAAGATTTCATTCGTTACGCTTGCGAGAAAATTCGACTAAAATTCTCATCGTTTGCACAATAACCGTTTAAATATTGTTGGACGTACAAGAAAATTTGCTGCATGCAACTTTTTAATGTAATTATTAGACTGGTTCTTAGTGAGGTCATTTTTGAAATTCTGCAATAATAATTACACTAAAAAGTACATTTTTTTGTAATTCCAACAATATTCAAACCATTATTATAACGATTACACCCGTTTTTGTAACTATAAGAAATCAAATTTTTTTCACCTTGGACTTCTGGAATAACTTACGGTTAATTGTGAAGCGAGTGACTGAGATTAAGCACTTTTGTTTCATTGGATACATCGCTCCGTTTTCACTCTTAATTGAATAATGTTCCTTAGCAATTCTACAAGTTTCTAAATTTCTATGCATATTTGAATCCCAATTCATTGAATGCGATTCAAACATATTCCGCTTATTAGCGAGAAAGATATAGAAGTAATCTTACAGGATTACTGTAATATGTTGCTTCTTGGCTATCTAGCCAGCTTTTTGTTCGTAGTAAGAAATTCGATATGGCTGAGATTCGGATACGTTACAGTGTAAATTATAAGGTATGAAAGTCTTTCAATTTTTAGGCATTACCAATAATAAGAAACACGCGGTTGACAAATCTTATCGCTTTGCCGAATTGAACGATTATTTTCTTAAGATTTTCAACACCCTCTGCCCTCGGAAATAAAAATATGACCCGACTTTTTTTTTTTTTTTTTGTGTCAAAAAGTTTCATCTCTTCTGTGTAGTATGAAATTCATTTCAAGGTACATCTGTAGAAACTACAAAAAAAAAACGTAGGTACTTCAATATTTTTACTCAATCACTCCCATAAATGCGAAGGCGAAAACAATGCGTTGTTTATATTCATTTTTTTGTGTAAAAAACAGACATTCCGTAAACTATACACAATTCGATCCTAAAAATCTGATAGAAATTTGGCGATTGAGCCCAAATACGGAGTGCAGATTGGATTTGAAAAAAAAAAATGTTCTTATCGCTTGAAAAAAATCAGAAAACGTCGTAGAAAAAAAAAAAAAAAAAAAAAAAAAAAAAACAACTGTACGTACGACATAACCGGAAAGAAGGGTATTCCCAAAGGACGATCTCTCGTCAACGTATTCAATTAACGAGATGGTGAAATATGTGTTTGAATATGCGTTAAACTCACCGTTCCAGACTCGTATCTCTAATGACTAATGATATACGCTTAGGCGTGAACAGGTAAATGGCACCGGACGCTGGGGTAGATCGAGAATGGCCAAGAGATGGACTTCCTCCGCGAGCCGTGGGTCGTCTGACAGTGACCGCGGGCCGAGCATGTGACCAGTAACGCGGTCGACACTTATTTGTTGTGTCGGAGACGCGTCTTTCTCGGCGCACTGGGTCCGATAGTGGGTCAGTAACGGGACGCCGCGGTTCAAGGAACCCTTCTCGACACAAATCCACATTCGACCAATGACACCCGGCGTACAGTAGCCATTCCGTCTCTCTCGGAACGCGGGGTTGTGATAAAGTGTGCAAGGAGAGGAAGAAAGAGAAAAAAAATGAAAAAAGAAAAAAACGAACAAGGTAACCAAATTTTTGCCACTTTTTCAGATCACGTCCGCGGTTCTGTTATCCCACTGTGTGTAACCCGGCTCTCGAATTACGTCACGTTCTCCTTGTTAGTTTTCAAATTTTTACTCGGTCGTTGACAGTTTTCCGCATCGCGTTTCGCCACTTACCCCGTCTGCGGAATTGCTTGTAACACGCGTTTTGGACGGGTTTGACATTCTCTTTGTCTCTCCTCATTTTTTTTTTCCTTTTACGTTTCCTTCGGTTCTTCGATCACTTCTTACGGTGACTGCACGTCATTGGTATGCTTGACAAACGTCCTGCCGCTCTGCGTTTTGGACCTCGGGGATGAGTCATGGACAGATACTAATTTCCGGTGTTGGATCGTGGTGTAGATCTGCCGTTTCAGTTATTGTAAGAATTTTTATTTTTTACAAACTTTACACCGTATCAGAGAAAATGTAAAAAAACATTAATTTTTTTTTTGTAAGAAGTTTTTAGTATAGGAGTATCGAGATTAATTCGGGAGTTAGATGGCTAGAGATTGAACATGTATCGGTATAAATATCGAGCTATATGATCGTTCAAATAATTATTTCGAATTGCAAAATCAAAGAACGAACACTACGATTACAGTTTTAATGTACAAATACAAGCGACCTTAAACAACTTTCGATGACTTTCAGACAAGCTGATCTAGAATTTGAGATTTTGATTTTCGCAATAGTAAGCGAACTTTAACGATTGAATTTATACTATCTTAATATTAAGTTAATTCGTTTTGTTCTCGATAGGAAAATTAGCAAGAATAGTATGAAGAGATTGCCTTAGGTAAATTGTGGACAATTTCATGCGGTTCGTGATGTTTCTCTACGCATACCTTTAGCGAAAGGTTGAAGTTCATTATTTGTTTCTAGAGTAGATCACGATTAGCAAACAATAGCACGAATGTGACATCTGATTAAATGGATTAGAAATAACTTTTTATTGCGGTCTGTTTCATTTGTGTTAAACAGCGGCTGGGTGAGCGAAACTGAGGGTTTTGGAAAATTAATTAAGAAATAGTATTTGTCGGTACATTTTATTTTAATTCAAACTGACATCGGTTATAAATTCATCAAAGGATGAATTTATCGCAGGATTTAAACTATCAAAAACGCAACGAAGAAATTCAAACTTCTAATGTTTTTGCCTACTAGTTGTACTGAAACGCTTTGTTGACCTTTGGATTCTTCAACCCAGATAACGCGGTGTTCAGAGGAAACGAAAGAAGGAAATAAAAAGAAGATGGTTGCCTTGAACGATAAGATCATAGATATTTTCTAAAGTGAGAACGAACATCTCCTGCCAAGGTGACGATACGAAAACGTGTGTAAAAGTAAACGTGAGATAATTGCGGCGTTTTAAAAGGTCAAACAATACCGGCTATATTCATAATTCTGCAAGATTTTGAATACGGGTATTACGCTGAACCACCTTCATGGATATATCTGTGTAAAATCGCGGTTAATCCCGGATGAAACGCTTCGTCCAACCGTGTGACTGTTGTTCTCAAATTTATGTACTATGAAACAGCAGGATACAGCTGTCAAAAAAAAAGTGCAAATTTGCACGTTTGTGGAATGTTTTAAGAAGGTAAATTCACATGGCGTATTTGCATTTTATGGTACAAGTTATAGAGTGTGTTTGATTAAGATGTTACTGCACTAATATATGTTACGTGATATGCGAAATACCACATCACCGTACATTCTAGTAAATTTATATGGCGTAGAGAGAAGAGCGAGAATTGACGGTAGGGGTTATTTAATATTCGCGTTTTAAAATCGATTTATCATTTCTTGAGAAAACTACTCACTTTAAAGAAAAAAAAAAAAATATATAAAAACATAACAGTTTTGGAACATCTTTGCTGGCAAAAGAAAAACGTTCTGTTCAGTTGATTAATTGTAAAAAAGCTCGTCATATTTCTTATAAAGATATGTAAATCGAATTTGAACGGTACATAATGCAACATCTCTTACATATTACAATAACTTTAATGGGAGTACACAATTGAATTATTATCTCGATAGGCAAAGCTCAATGTTCGACTAATTTTATTGAATCAGGTCTCTCCGCAGCCGCGCAGGGAAAAATTATAGGAAAACCGCTGAAGTCGAATTTTTCCATTTCGCACGGTCAAAGCGTTATTTTACTATTTTCAACCCATGATTGCTTTTATTTTTTATAAAATAAGGAACTTGACTGCTTGTGGGTGAATATTTTTCAACCAGATTGTACTTTTAATGTATCTTTAAGTATTTCATCAACAAAAAGATCATAATTGAATAAGAAAAAAGTTTGAGCATGAAATGGAAGACAGCTGTAAACTAATCCATAGTTGAAGATTTCGGAATTACAATCCCAGGTAAAACAAAATATTAGTCATCTTAACTATTTAAGTCGTTATCCAGCGCCTAAAATTTTGAAGTATTTTTGGACGAGCTTAAAAATGTTCTCTATTTGCCTAATACAAACTATTAAATTTTGAGAATTTCCATTTCAATAACTGTTCATTTAAATTGATTTTTCTTATTTGCTAAATTGGATTATATCAGGTATATTTACAAATCTTCGCATGGCAATTTACAAACACAAAAAGTTGTTATTCCAGCTAACGTCATCGATGCGTTCTGGTGACACGGTTTGTGGTGAACACTACATCGCGCGAGAAGCTCGACCGATTTACTTCAATTGAGGGGATAATATCTTTGGACAGTGTATCCCTTTGATCTTGATCCCAAATATTTTCTCATAATTAAAAATGTTTTTGGCGGTGTAAAGAATGGCGGGTAGTTGACCGAAACATCGAGCTTCAATTTTGACCAGCCAGCATTAAGAGAGAAAAGAGAAATTGATCTACCCAACCTGGTTCGAAGAAAAAAATAAACTATTCAAAAACATCAGATCCAAAATCGATCAAATTGTTCTCGAGATACCGAAAGTTCTCTGTGAAACTTACCGCTTAACGCCAGAGAATGGGCAACGAAAGCTACATTTTGCATTGCTTAGCCTTGTATGAACCTGAGGTTTCGATCCTGATCAGGCTCGATCGAAAAAGTTGAATAATAAACGAATATATGAATACAATATTTAGTCATAGGCATACATAAAGTATATAAATTGCTTTTGGCACGATGGCAATAAGTAAAGTTATTGAATTGATCGCAATAACATCCTCTATATGGTAAAGATTAAACGTTTGAGCTCCTTATTAGTTAAAAATGAAATTTTACGGTAGTCAAAGTCAACAAAATGTCCATAATGAATTTTTCGATATAGACAGAATATATACCAAGATGATACACACTTTATTTTATCCGTTTTCTGCAAGCCCTAGATTCTTATCCAATTCAGCCACTGCTCATTTGTTGATGTGAATCTTTACTTGTGTTATCGGCACAGCTTTGAAATCTTTTCGCCTCGGTTGGTACGGCGAATTAACGATTTTCCATTCGTAGACACTGACCACGTTTGTAGATCAATTTCCTTTTCCGTAGTCGGCTGGGCAGGGACTTATTCCTTTGCGGACTAAATTCGTAAATTGTTCAGTGGGTAAAACAGATTGGAAGGCTAGATCCTCAGTCGATCTTTTTATGGCTACCGACTCACTCAGTCGCGTTTGAATGAATAGTGTGCTATTCCAGCGCAAATTATTTGACAACACATCTTCGTTGAACGTTCAAAATCACTGATAAGTTTTCAGAAGAAACATTACTAAAATTAGTGTTTCGCTAATTAAAATCGAAATGACGTAATTTAAGTTGATCGTTTCACAATAGATTAATTGACGTAGAAGACAAATTAGTAATCTTGACAAACTTTGAGCTGTGAAAATCGTCACATGCAAACAGATGTCGACGAATCAGTGACTTGTAACGTAGGTATAGGGAGTGTTCAAAATCCAACACAGTATGTATAAGGATATCGTTATAGTGGCCACAAATTACCGATTAAGAGTTCTCTGCTCTCAGTGATATTAGGTATGCATAGTTAAAATAAGCCGTAAGAAAGAAAGATGCAAGTTCGTAGTGATCGTCACAATCTCGACAGCACGTAATTTATAATCGACGAAAACACTGAGGAGGTAATACTTAAAACAGATTTACTTTTCGAAGACAGAATCTTTGTCGTTGATACGTTTTTTTTTCATGTAACGGTTCCTTTACTTTTTATGAAATTGTATCCCATCGCATTATTTCATGTGATTTACAGCAGTTTGTGGAACATTTTTTATGAACATTGCATGATCTGTGTCGGAGCCCTTCGAGTTTTATGCATTCTTTTGGTAGAATCATGCGGTCAGAAAAAAAACCGGCACATAGCAATTTTGAATGCCTATAATTTAAATGTGATCTCGTATGAATTGCAGATTTTATCATCAAACCGGTTCCGGAATCATCGTGGGAGTTCATCGGGACAGACAAACCGAAATTTTTCTGAAAACTTGTTTTTTGAATACTAATGGTGTGTAGACTATAGGATTTATCGAAATTGGAAATCGTTATTTCGCACCGGAACCAACACTTTTCCTACATCACAATAGGGGATGAAAAGTAAGACTCGAATATTAGTTTAAAGAATCCACATTTTTTAATTCTGAAACATTCTGTTTTTACAATTTGACGCACACGTTATTCTTTCGTGATTACATCTTTGGAAGCGAAGATGATAACTCATAAATCAGAGAACTCGAATGTTTGCACTGAATTTTGAATTACAAATTATTATGCAGATTTTTTGAATAAAAGTAATGAAAAATTGAGCTGCAATACGCGATTAAATAAATCGGGCATGTTTTGGCAAAGTAGCGACGCGTATGTTTGAACGAAAGTATTTCGCACCGATCACGTTCTCATTTCACTCACTATCTGAACTCACCCTCACATGCGTACTCACACTCGCGTGCGATGTTTACCTGCCCGTGTCGCGACTCAAAACAAATCAGCTCTGTATCTTATGTACAATTATCTACTGTTTCGAAATCATGTCTGTGTATTGTGTATGTGCATTTCCTATCTTCCCTGGACCCAGTTGTCGTTCGGATCTCTAGCGATACGGTTCCTATCGTGTGTGTTAGTGAAGCATATCTTTCGTTCGTTAATCAACTATGTGTCATCATCATCCCGCCTTACTCACTCGTGGCTGTCATCACTGATTCACGGATCCTACGTCAATGATCCACATCTAGCGCTGTCTCTCCAAACAAGGTACTTCTTACTCTCAATATTTGCGAAACAGTAATTTCGGAAATCTTCTTTGCAAGTTGACGCGTAGTTTCACCAGACATAAGGATTTGATTATTTCTAAAAGGTCTATTCTAACAACTGGTGAATCTGTGTACAATAAATAAACGAATGTACTCATATTTAATTTTTTGAAATATTTATTACTAATTTCGTACACGTTGAAACTTTGTGAAAGTTAGTCTTATAGAACTGGCCATCCTGTATTTGGGAGTCTTGCGTTGGATATCGTTTCTATTTACAGCTTGTTTGTAAAATTCGAACCATTTAGCCGTTCGTCTGTCGACTAACTAACAATTTTCACAATCTTTGAATCTTCAAAATTATGACACATAAATAGCTCTTTTCACTGATCAGTAAGTTTCCAAACTTCTATGACGAGCTGGTATGAGTAGAAATGAAATTCAAGACCGCATGTACAACAACCCCAATGATTTTGTATTATCGGGAGATATAAATTCGAAAAACTGGTGATTTCGAAAAATTAACGACGGAGCCAGGAATCGAACCTGACGTCTAGAGATGCTTGACTCTGTTGTCGTTAACTTCTCTCTTCACCAATGAGTTCAAGTTTGTTTTCTTGTGCTTGGTATGTGTGAATAGAACGTTTTCGTCTCTTGAGCACCCGATGTAAGAATGTGTGTAGCTGAATGTTTACATGTTGGACTTTTACGCTTCCGATGGGAAGCCACGCAAGACGGCCAAAGCCGTCTAATAAATGATATGCGGATGTGCATATCATTAAGAGTCTAACATGTGAACATTCAGCTACACACATTCTTACATCGGGTGCTCAAGAGACAAAAACGGTCTATTCATTTTATATTATCCACCGAAATCGCTACATGTGTAGTAAGATCACTTGTGCTAATTATTAAGAAAAGTAACACACCTTAAGAGTAACAGTTACACTCTGGATTAGACATAGTAAATAGTATTTTGATGAAGTTGTTTTGCGATAATCATCGTGATTACTAATTCTAACAACCCGTTTGATTCGTTTGAGACAAATACTTCGTCTTCAAACCGTTGGTCGTATAAACTGCAAAAGCTTCATCCAATATTTCTGTTGAGGGGCTTTGATCCCGAGTCAAGACCCAATAGAATTGGAGGCTGGGAAGAAAAAGGAATCAAAAACGGCTCATTATAAATGATGTTATATGCAAGCAACATTTTGTTTCGGCTTACTTCACGTTAGTTTTGACTATATATTCACCTCCATATTTAATCGAAATTAACCTGCAGTTTCATAGGAATAAATTTTGACCATTCATACGAAGGTATATGAAAAATAACTATACAATGATAAAAGATCAGTGCTTACTTGATAAGTCCAAACTTCGTACAGCTGAACACAGAGGCCCAATTTGTGTAGTCGGTGTCGAGGACTTGGTATGGCGCGACGAACGGTAGAGACGAAAATTTGACGGACAGAATGCCATTATCCGAATCACCCACGATCGTGGCTAGACCTGTGATTGAAGAACTTCCCAGGCTGTAAAGAAATATTTTCATTACATCATTGTCGTTTTGAGTATTTTTCGCGAAAGTAGAAAAGAGTGGCAATACAGAGATCAAAAATTGGGATGAAGAAAGCAGAGCTGCCGAAGAGAGCCGCGTGAAAACCAATTACAAGAATCTGGTTTGAAATCAGATTTTACATCTGTTCGTGGTGATAAACTTATGCCGTATGGTCGGTGATGAACGTTGCACGATTGATTCGAAAAATCATCAAGGCTCAAAGGTCAAAGTGCGTACGAAGTGAGCGAATCGTACTTCACAGTTTCCCTTCCTTTCAGAGTGACGAAATCGTTTCAAACCGTGGGAAATGACAATCTTTGCTATTGTGCTCGAGTAGTCGATAAAGTTTGTAAAATAAATGAGAATCTCGCGTAGGCAAACACTTAAACCAGATTCACCCTTGCTTTGAGGTTACGGTTATATGCTACTGGTATAAGCGATATTCAAATTGTGATTTCGAAAAATGGTTGCATCTTTTTTTTCCGAGTTTTCGTACTTCAAAAAATATCTGCCAACGTGTCATATTTGTATTTTTAGACGGTACTTACAGAACTGATTTTGCACTGTTCTCGACTGTGACTGTGCCGTTAGAGTTCAGCGTATAAGTCGCAGTGACACATCGTGCGCCTACTTCAAAGATAGCGGCGGTTCTGTTGGACTCGTACCAAAGTCCCATATACTGAGAAAGAATAACAAGTTCAGTGCTCATTGTGATTGCCGTCGTTAGTATGTTTATTAAAATTCGATCGACTGTTAGAAAATTGTTTGACAGAAATTACACTGAGAATACGTTTTCCACCGACACCGTTTAAGAAGAACATTTATTTGAAACGGCATTTATATGCTCACCCCGAAAATCCCCACGGAATTTTATTACATTTTCATTTGTGTTGAGTTTTTTTAAATTTGACTTACCGAAGCCGGCACAAAATCTGTCATACTGGTCACCGTAGGACAGTCACCCCAACCTGTCAGCTGAGCCAACGAGCCGCTCACGAAAAGCAACGGTAACGCAAACCACTGCATTTTCAGGAATGATGCCAAATTATTTTCAAAGTTTGGGCAAAAATCAGACGCAGATCTCCAAGAAATCTCAAAATCTAATTCAAAATACAAGCAAAGCCGCAGGGGATTGGCTTGACTGACAAGTTTCGGACTGACCAAATTCTCCTCTTCTTCACCTTATATATAGCACATCTGCGGCATATAAATATATAACAACAATAAAAACAATAAAAAATTGCGCTCTTATCGCTACACAGAACATCACGAGAATCGTAAACTGCGCTACTTTTACGATCACGAACCTGAGAATGTGTTTTTCAAGTACACGGGAAACACTACACGTAGGGTAAGCAGGACGGTCCGAGGATTGCAATATGTGATATTTCGCACAGAGTGTGAGATAATGCGTCAGGTGCTGTGATATTTCATTACGAGAAAAGTAACAGAACTTTCCCTGGCGTGCATTTGGAAAATGGCTTGACGACTAACTGCCAGGACGATAACTGTGATAGAAAAATCTGTCGAGGTACGTTTTCCGTCTTCAAAGTATCGACGCATTTTCAATCGAACCGCGCAAAAACACAAACAACAAGAAATCGTGTCAATTTTTCAATAAAAATTATCAGTAAGTTTCAAATCGGTCACGAAAGGCAAAAAGGAAAAGAAAATCAGTAATGCAGTTTCGGTCGAAACGACTGCGTGACATCCGTCGTGATGTACGTTTGTTCGCAAACAAGATAATTTCAACGTTGCAGGTAATAAAACTAAAATAAAATCCGAAAGTTCCTAATACTGAAGAACTGAAATACGGCCATGTTATACAGTTTATCCGTTATTGAGACTAATTCTGCTTGCCGTACGTTATTTTTACGACCAACGGTTATTACCATTGATTCTTTTTACATCCGGGATTAAAAGAAAGAATTGCGAAAGAACTAGAATGTACAAAAATATTTTCCGATAGTCACATACATTTTATTTTCGTTTCGTGATCGATAATTTCCAAGTAAGATATTGAAACGTGCTGGGGCGTGATGTGATATAAATTTTCCTCGAGCCTGCAACTGAAAATGTTGCAGAAATTTATGTTAAAAAGCTCAAAATCTCACTCACATTCTTTTGAAGTTACGAAGAAACGGCTATTTAGCATTCCAATTGTTATTCCCTTGTCGAAATTTATATTTAATCCAAAGATCACGATTCATATTGAATTATAACTATTCTGCGAGATAAAATAAAAAAAAATTCATCAAATACACTTGTCAAACTTCACCTGTAGATTTAATATTATAAGTGTAGGACTTCTTTACGACGTAAGTTGACATTTTGATTAATATAAGTCACGAGCAAAATTTTT
Source organism: Neodiprion fabricii (assembly GCF_021155785.1). Classification (NCBI taxonomy): domain Eukaryota; kingdom Metazoa; phylum Arthropoda; class Insecta; order Hymenoptera; family Diprionidae; genus Neodiprion; species Neodiprion fabricii. Next base: position 25,284,729 of record NC_060242.1, on the reverse strand, counting down.
TCGTTTAACATTATTCTCTACAACTTCGAAAATATGATAAAAAAAGTGAAAAATCAAGTAAGCGCAATCTTCCTAATAACGTAGAACTCTCATTTTTTTACAGAATCTTTTTTTCAACCTAAACAAACATTTTAGGGGTTGCCACGGCGGAAAGTCGCAAATTATTTTATTTGCGAAACGCTTTAATGTATAACATACTCATGTAAATAAGGAAAACGTATTGTTCAAAACTCTCAATTCACTGCAGTAACTGTAAACGTAGATTAATGTTTTTCCAAGCGAATATAGTATACGTGTACCCATCGGATGGAATGTAGGCATGGAATAATTTACTGTTGTCTGCTCCCAGTACACCTTTTTCAACAACATTTTCGAGGTAAAATTTTACGTAACACTTTATTCTTTTTTTTTTTTTTTTTGAATCATCTTTCCATTATGAACTTACAATTTTTTATTATTATTATGTTGATTTCTTCTTCTTTTTTTTTTTGTTTTGCTCTAACCATCAAATCTTTCACATAATATACGTACGGAATTTTTGCATCGTTGGATAAATACAAACCTAACTTATGAAAATAAATTATTTGGCACTTGTGCGGCGAGACTGGCCGGACTCAAACTCCGAACTGGTCCAGAGTAAAAATCGGCCGCTACGAGCCGTGCGGAATTATCGTCAGCCTTTCGGGATGAGCCTAAAGTCTTGCGGTGTACCAGATTCGGTGATTTATTCGGTATCGAGCTGCGTCAATTTCAAGGCTTCGGTTCGGCGATCTTTGCCGGCTCGGCCACGACCTGCGGCTTCGGTTCTTCAGCAGCGACTGCCAGGTTCTTCACCGGAATTGGAACTGCAATCGGAGTTTCCGGCACCGCCGGTTCCGCCGCTGGTAACTCGGTCTTTACGGCCTCCCGAAGCGGCACGGACTTTTCAATAGCTTCCGGTGCGGCCACCGGAACCTCGGCGAGCTTTTCCTCCTTCGCGGGTTCGGACAAGGCCGATTTTGCCGGCAAGGCCGCAGCTTCCGGTAGCGGAACAGCGGCGGCCGGGGTTTCTATCTTTTCCTGCGTGACCGACGCGACTTCCGGAACTGGTTCAGCTGACTTGAGCACAGGGACCGTCACCGCTGCTTTTTCCTTCGGTTCCTCAAACGCGGCTGGCTCTTCCGGTTTGACCGCGGTTTTCGCCGGCTGGGCCACAACCGGTTCCGCGGCCTTCAGCACCGGTTCCGTTTGCGGTTCGGCAGCGACGTCGAGCTTCTTCTTTTCCGGCTCGGCGCTCACGACGACTTCGTGTACCTTCGACTCCTCGGCGATCGGCGCTGCTTCGGGTTGCGGCTCTGCGGCCGGCTTCGCGTTCTCAGCGACCTTCAAGATGACCTCGGGCACCGTTTCAGGTGCGATAGGTTTGGCCGATGCTTCTTTAGCCGGTTCCACACCGGCGACTCGCACTTCTTCCGCCGGTTTCTCCGCGGCTGGACTCGACTCGACAGCGATTTCTTCCTTCGGGATTTCCTTCGCTGGCTCAGCTTCTTGCAGAATTCCGCTCGACCTTAAGTGCACCGCTTTTTCGAGCCCGGCTTCCGGTACTACGGTTTCCTCCTTGATCGGGGCTGGAGCTGGAGCCACGACTGGAATCGGAGCTGCGTCTGGGGCTGCGACTGGAACTGCAGCAGCGGCTGGAGCCGGAGTTTCAGCTGCTGGAGTGGGCGCCGGGTCGTAGGCACACTGAGCCTGGTCTGTCTTCACGAAGAACCTCTTCGAGATTCCGTTCTTGTCCAAAGCGCCGTATGCCTAGACAGTCAAATTTACGGTACGGACAAAGTCGTAAAAATTCCGGATTTTCGATTCAATACGAATATTACTTTCTATTTTACGAATTTTTATTTTGTACACGTGATTTGGTTTATTTACTGTCAACGTCGTCAAATCCTGCATCGTCGAAATTTCTTTGAAGCAACTGAACACCTCTGCCGAAGATGATGCCAAAATTTCGATGAAAAATTTAAATACCGCTGAGTTTGATTCAAATGGAAAAAAGTTGACGTTAAAGTTTCGTGAAACTTAGGCAAGTGCATTTTCGATCAAATCTAACTGAAATCTTATTGTGACACAGTCAAAGCCGCTGTTCTCCCATAAGAATGCACGTGATATTTAAAAAATTTCATAACTTTAGTACTAGATCCGAAATTTGAAAATTTTTTGCATTGATTCCATCATATCCATCGTTTGAAATTAAAAAAAAAAAATCCCCCCAGCCCATTGGTCAAATGGATTTTCTGCAATAAAGAACGTTGACTCCTTGATTGCGGAAATATCTTCATGTACGCTTAAATCAAATCTTTCTTTAAAGCTGACCGAATTATAAGAGCAAACGTGTTTCACCGGTGATGAACCGCCCCAAAAAGTTCGAACTATATCTGCACTTCATCAAGCACGGCGTGAAACTGAAACCTACATTGTGCTTATTACTGTTTCAAATTACCATCTGCAAAACCTCCGTAGTTGGGATACGTTGTCGGGTCATCAGCCAAGCGCTCTGAGTGTGGGCGAGTCCGAGGCTGGAGCAACTCCAGAGGACGGCATAATTACGGTAGTCGGTGTCCAGTATCGAGTATTGCATCTCGGGCGCCAAGGGTATGGTCGGGTATTTGACCTGGAGTCGTCCTTCCTCAGCCTTTGTCGGCGAGGGTTTTAACTCGCCCTCCACGACGCGCTTGATTCCAGTCCTACGGCCGTTCAGACGAGTTAGAAATTGGAATTAGCCATCATAAACTGAATATTAAAATCCACTTACAGTCGGTTGATAACCTCGTTGCTGACGCGCACTTTTCCGTCGAATCCTCGGGTGTAGTTTGAAACGACACATCGCGAGACAAGTTCGCTCAGTTGAAAGTACCTTTCGGCTTCGTACCAAACACCCAAGAACTAAAATAAAAAGGTAACATTTAAGGAGAGTCAATAGTCAATGATTTATTTTTTGAACTTTAACTCTGGTACTTCTATTTTTTATTTTTTATTTTAAATTTCTTGCACCAGAGCAAAGCAGTGCGTCTTTATTCACATCCGCCTTGACGGGTGTTCAATAGTGACGCTCCGACATAACTGTTTTCAACTTACGAACACGGTTCGTTGATCGCGTATATTTGGTCCTAGAATTCTTAGACCGGTTCGTCAGAATTTCACGTATTAAATCCTGAAGAGGACTGATTCGAATTAATTCAATTTCAAATGTTGCATATTTAATACAAACGTGACGCAAGCAGCTTCAAACATCCGCCGCTTCTGGTTAAGAAACCGCATTAATTTGAATATTACATGCAGCGATAATTCTTCTCTAAGTTTCTGTGATCTCATAGAATCAAGTATACGTAGAGTAATTTTCACTGATAGGTTCATTATTCTTTAAAAAACTTTATGTTTTAGTGCATAACTTGTTTTCGTATACATTGATTATCAGCAAAACCCGACAGTTACGTAGAAATCAGGACCAACTACTGAAAGAAATCCACTTATTTATGTGAAAAGCATCAATTATGTAAACGGAGAAAATCATTTGAATAGATAATTCTTTATACGATAGAATTATTTCGGAAAAATTGTGATCGTTTCCAAGATTATCGAACATCTTGGGTGAGAGTTGATATTTTTTGCCAAGTTGTTGTCAGAATAAAAGTTTTTGAATTCATAATTTAGAAGATTCTTTCTAGATTGATCAAAGACTCTGACAAATTCAAATGAAACTAACTGGATCGAATAACATGAGATCATCGCATTAACCGAGCTAATTACTGAGGAATGGCAAATCATTCACTTATATACTGCAGCTACTATCAGGTTTTTATTGCCAAGGAATAAAAATGAAGTCCCCTTATTGTTTTACATCACTCAATTCGTATTGTACTGACTTATGAAAAAGATTCTGAATAGTCCTCGCGATGGAGTGTGTTTAAAATTATTGTCGAGCAGCCTTAGCTGGAAGGATTAAAAATCATTGATGCAAAAATTGAGGGGTTGGTTCGACAAAAATCGATACTTATTTACTTTGTTTCATTACGAGATATTCGTATAGTGAGTATTTGTAAAATGATTAAATTCGTAAGGTACAATAATCTCTGAAGAGTACGGAAAATTGATACCGATGCATCGATTCAAATCGCTTCAAATAATTGGTTCGAAAATCTCGTTGATTCGTTCAAATTCATTTCACGATAGTTAATTATATTCAGAAAACTATACTCTTCAATAGCACTGGAACAAATTCTTTTTTCACTTCGTTAGTCTATTAAATATTGCCAGTTGTTGATCACCATCAACATCGGTACGATCTTGTAAAATTGAATATTCAGCGATGCCGGAACAACGAAGATAAAGCGTCTGAAAATCGTCGGGGAGTAAAATCGAACGAATCCACTAAACCTTCAATCATTTTGAGGTATTTTGAAACGAAGCATCGACATCTAACAAAAAGCTCTTACCTACAATACCGGTATCTGTTATTTTCGTATTTTGAAACAGGTTTTCGCAGTTTGGTATTATAACAATATGGTAAAATATGTTCAACGTACGATTATATCGCGATAAAATTGCTAAAACGTTTCGGTTCTTGGCCAATAAGCCGGCATTGTTCAGCGTTGGGTAAAAATAAGGCGGAGGAATATTGTACGGAAAGACTCACCTTGGACAAGTCAAAGCCAGCCATAGGAAGGTAATCGGGGCACCATCCCACGTTGGGAATTTGGGCCTTAGCCAAAGCTAAGGCCGCGAATACGAGAACAATCTTCTTCAGCATTCTTAACGATCTGGCCGCAAGATTACAGATCTCTGGGCTTTATATACATTAACCTGCAGAGGGGCAGGAGCGATGACCGGAGGATCTCCCCACCTGTGGGCCTCATGTTGCCATGCTCGTCCCCGGGGACCAGCCGGGCGGAGATGGACACTGGTCAACGGGGTGTACAATAGCTCTTGTGGATACAGGGCCTTTCACGTACAGGTTGTACCTCGGGATAATGAAACATCTTTTTTCCCCTCCGATTCTCCTCGCAATTTCACGGGCTCACCTCCGTTCTTATTCTCAACTTTGCGCCGAGACCGGCGTCGATAATATCGAATCGAGCACGTGTTGATCGCTTTGTTTTTCGCCCGTTATTTAAGCCTCCGAGTTTGATTTTGAATGCGGATCAGCTCCGTGATGATGACGGGGCGTGTACGGATAGGTATACATAACCACTTCTGACAAAAGTCACGCGGTTAACACCCGTTATTTAAATAAGAAATTTTCTTACCATCTTTCCCATAAAAGGAGAATATCTCGTCGGTCAGAATGGTTTTGTGACCGATGAAAAGGATGAAGAAAAAAACCGCTACCAACCATGCTGTCCGTGTGTACGTATACAAGCCCGATCTAAACGCCTCGGTCATACTTCGTCTCGATAAAACAAATACGCAAAACGGATACACCGCAGGGGGGGAATTCATAGAAATTCCTGGAGAATTGCGGAAGGGGACGTTTAGCGCGAGTCTGCTAACGACGAGAGAGGGGCGAAACAGGGATTGTACGCTGTATGGAACACAGGCATACCTGTGCACACATGGAAAGGATTAAAATAGCCAACGTTCCCCTGCATTGAGCCGAATAATTATCATACCGCGCAGAAAACACAGAGAGAAGCTGTTTCCCTTCCTCGCTGGTCGTATCATGTATACTTGATTCCTGAACAAAACAGCCAGCGCTGCAATGATATATATCTGAGTGTCGATTAAAATTCTCACGATTCGTGACGGATCGCAAAACGGTGAAATCTGAAAAAAAAACACGTGTCTAAAAAGTTGCAGCCATACTTCGCGTCCTTCCGAGTAAGGAATTCAAAAAGTATATTATTAGTGGAAAACAAAAAGTAGAAAGACAAATAGAATAAGAAAATTAACTCGGACTCCACTAGGCTAAATATGTGGCCAACATAAATTGTCCCGTCGCGCTATTCTTGTGAATATTTTACAGTCGACATTAACATTTTTATAGCACGACTAACCACAAGTTATTATCACAAGTTATCGCTTCGATTTTTTTTTTTCTTCTTTCTTTTTTCATACGAAGCAACGTTTCTGAAATACCATTTTCCGTCGCGCAGTCAAGTTCCGAGAATGTTTTCTCCCAGGAACCGATTTAGCCCGTCAGAAGTGGAATTGGTATACATTTAGAGCGAAACTCGAATCGCATCGCGACTGTAATATATTATCTTCGACAAAATGAAGAATTTTTCAATTTCTTCGGTAAAATCAGGTGACTCGATTTTTTAGCAATAATTTATAATCATCGGTCGAAAATTGGCAGAACAAGACATCATTTTGACAATTTCAAGAAATTTTGTAAAATCGTTCGCAATATATTTACATGTATAGAACTATTTTTATACAACTGTGTCTTAAATGGAAAAAAAATCTCACAAAATAATACTTTCCGTGCCAAAAATTTGTAACATCAAATTGAATATAATCTTAACCAATTCCGGATAAAAACTGAAATTGACCTGAATTTTTAGCCGTTCGTTGCCTGTTTCTGGTATTTGCTTATTGTTCATATAAGTTCAGCGCTGTACGTGACGATTGAATGTAAATTCATCCAGTGCGATAAGTAGATTCGTGTTTCTCTATTAACCAGTTGAAGTGAAATTTTTCGGCAATTTGACGTCGTTTTTGACTACTTAAGTTGACTTTTGGTAACTTCCGGTTATCTTTCGGCTGTCATATTGTTTTCATTTCACATCTGCATCGAGAATGATTCTCGATCAAATTCTGGTCTGAAAAATCAGCTACCTGAATTCACGCTGTAAGAAAATACGGTAAATTGAAAAACACATCTAATTACCTAGTCTTTAAAAGATATTTTTAATCTCAAATGTTTCAGTCATATTTATGACAAGAAAACCTATTTTCAATAAAATTATCCGCCTTTTAACGAAAACACATTTTTTACCCTGAATGATCCGCTATGCGGAAAGAAATTCCGACTTACGAATTACTGTACAGTACTTGATTCATTTTTAACCAGAACCAAAAATATTGTTCTGGGTACAAAATGAAATTGAATTTTCTAATAATAATCAAAAAAACTACTATTCTCCTTAATAATTCTCTATAACTATTGCAATAGTTTGATATTGGTGAAATAACGGGTTGGCATCAAGTCCTTATTTAACTGAAAAACCGTACTAATCTGAATAAACAGTTCTAATGTTTCAATAACCAATACTAAGAACTGTAATCGAAGTATAAATAGTTTGTAATGGTACCAAATTTTTTTTAAATTGCGGCAATATTTAAACGATATTGTTATAATAATACCAAAATCCTGGTAACCGCTGTAGTAAATGAATTTTTCCTCAGTGTAGAGTTTATTTAAAAAAAAAATGTTATCTCGAATTGGAAGTAGCATCTGATTTATCTTTTTTTTTTCTACAAATTCTTCAACGCCCCTCCTCCAAGGGCCGGAATCTCATTAAACCCGATTGATAGAAATCGATCGTCCGTTCCGTCACGATTCCGCCTTTGTTTAAGCTCCGCGCCTCGTTTTATCGCGGTGCTATAGAGAGAATATAATTACGTAGGCTGCGTGCGGTTCTAGCCGGGGAAGCCGATAGCTCTCGAGAGCAAGAGCTGCACGCGTCTTTGGCATCGTCTTAAAAGGGCCTTTATCCCGTCTACGGTTATCCCGTAAAAAGGTGATGTTCTCCAATGGCTATTGAACTCTCTTGTGCAACTTGCATAAAAACTAGCGGGAAGCCTCGCCGATGTGTTTGTCTATCCGTGTGTGCGTGTAAGCTAAAGTTAAACACGCGGGGCCCTGCGACTTCCTTCGCCAGGAGACCATCTCCGCCGTCTTACGGGCCTTGCCTAGGCCCAGCACGTAGTGCTGCTAACGCGATAGAACCCCTTCTCCTTCGTATCCCGATAGCTACACGTATGTTCCTCGTGCTATAAACCATGCTGATCTATACGCGGTGGCTGGGAAGAATCACTCTTCGCGAAGCTGGCACGCAGCGTGCTCATCGAGATGCACATTAGGGGCCTGGTGGAGATTATTTGGAGAAAATTAACGTGATTCAAAATTGGATTGTTTCTCAGTCAAAGTTCGTTTCACGTCAAAAAATGTTTGGATGTCAAAATTCGTGTTGCAAGGATTTTCACCCAACGACGCGATGGCCGAATTCTTTCTTTCGATGCCTCATATTCTTTGCCGTTTCTTTTCGTATGAATGTGAGATGTTTGAAAAAAACATTTTTTTTTTTTGCCAAGTTATTTGTCGAAAATATGGATGATTGATGATAACTACTCGCATCAGTTTTTGTTTTCAGAACCCTACGTTCAACCGACGAGGAATGGTTTGTCGAAGGATATGAGGAATCAAATCCGCGGAAAAACTCTTGCAACGCTAATTTTTCTTCTAAACAATTTTTCGAGTGAAATGAAATTTGATTAAAAATAATTTTCACTAAAAGAAATGGAGCATCGATATTTGAGCCTTACTTTAGGAGTATTTTTTATTTTTGCATTTTTCATTAGAGATCTTCGTAGCTAACAGATATAAAAATTTAATAACTAGAATTGCAAGTGTAATCCGCAGCTGACATGTTCGTTTGAGCAAAGAACACGCGCCTTGTATTCCACGGGATGTGCTAAGATCTCCATTTCATTTCAACTCTGTTTGTGACTACACTCCGGCGAATGTTTAAAGAGTAAGCGGGTACTGGTTTTTCGGCTGGTTGACTAGCAAGTATGGAATAATGAAGATTCAAAGACGACTCAACAAGTGACAGTTGTTCGTCATGGATTTTTCAAGTACATGAGTACTACAAAAGTCAACATGCATCTGAGAAACTACCGATTTACTCACAGCACTTGCAGTCACTCAAGAAGTTTTGTTCGGCAACGATGAACCGCGGTGAATCGAAATATTCTTCACTCTCTCGATGTGATGCAACTGTGCAAGCAAACCGTCGTCATAACAAAATTTTGTTAATAACCGTGGGAATTCGATGAGACCTTATTCATTAATCGGAAGATTTGAATCTTGGTTAATGTCGTCGATCTTTTTAATTTTAAAAATTGGGCACTTCGAATATAAAATTGCAACGCCGTTGTATCTAGTGTATTTTTTCTTTAGGTCAAAACTAACTCGCCTCCATATATCTAACAATCCCCAATTAGCACCCAAGAAGATGTTGTTTCTAAGGATTTTCTTCTTCAAGGTTGATCAATCGATAACACCGCATAAGATATCTCATTACGATCGATGAATCAGATTACATGGATAAATGAACGGGAAATAAATTGAGACGAATGAATGCTCCATTTTTATCGTCCGTGTTCTCAGATCGTATCTACAGAATTGAACGCTCAGAGAAATGACGATGTAAAAAAAGATAAAAATATACTGGAAGCGGTGTTTATCTGTTGTTGCATCTTGGATATGATCGATTAATTTTTTTCTCATCCGCGTCATGTAGACGGGTTTAGCGCCGTAATAAACGCACCTGCGTACACATGTAGTCTACAAAATTGGTGTATAAAAAAAACGCGTTAACATACCTATCCTACCGCACCTAGTTCGTAAATGCGAACCGTAAATAACTGCAGACACGTTACGCGGTTGAAAATAGAAAAGCCAGTGAAAGATCGATTAAATCGGACCTCGGCGAGGATGCTGAAGGCGCCAACGGTACGTACGCATCTGCTGATAACGGGATCCCTTATGAAATTAAATGGCCGCTCGTTTGGGCCCGTCTCTATGAGAATGTGCAGTGCAGGGAGGCTTCGATTAAGTCGTAGCCGAGGATTGATTGCTCGGTAATTCCTCCCGAGAACCGGCTTGCATACCCTCGCGAATTCGCTTCTATACGTACATCCCGCCCGGGAAGATCATTTCAGTCTGGGTGGATACCTGCTGACCTTGAACTTCGAAATGCCTCACAGGCGAGCAGGGTGCCAAGTCTGTATAATATATGGAAAATTTCTCCCATCGTTAACCGGCCCCTAATAAAAAAATTTGTTGATCGAATTGTGTATGTCTGGTAAAACCTGTACTCGAATATTGTCACAAGGTTGAGGGTCGTCTAATTCGGAGTATATTTTAAATAATATTTCACGAACCGAGAGGATCTCGGAAGATCTGTATTCAGTAACCATAATTTGCGATTTTATCAAAACCGAAGATCATTTTTTTTATCAAATAATACCATCAATTTCGAAGCATTTCACTCAGTACACGAAATATTTATGATTTATGTAGTTCTTTCAATGTAAATACACTTTTAATAAATATAGCACCTATTGATAAAATGAATCGCTGAAAAGTAGCATTAATTTTGCAGAAGAAAAATACATTTTTTCATCACCTTCTTTCGCAAATGTTAGTAATCAATGATTTGTCGATATTTTAACGATACGTCGACTCGGGTTTCTTTTAATTTCACCTGCCAAAATTGGTTCAAAATTAAGATCATCCTTTCATCGCTAATTGCCCTCAAACCATTTCAAAATAGCACAACGATTTGTCAAATCTTACGATCAGTACGACAGTGGATTATGAAGTTCTTTGCTAACAATGCAACCCAAAGTAGAGGAGTGACCGGAATCAAAAAAAAATTTTCGCTACAGTCGAGCAATAATTCTGAAATTTAAATCCCATATCCTTGCTTTGAACGGTTTTCTAGTTTTTTAATTGGAAATATCCTGGATCTGAATGGATCTATAAATTATCTATTGTTGAACATCAGATCAGATGTGTTGATAATTTTCCCGAGCTAGAGAGAAAAGGTACACTTTTTCGTCGACACAGTTAAATTGAGGCAAAATTTGCAATTTCCTGTAAAATTTACCGTATGACATACTTTCTAGAATTTATGCGAGTTTAACAAAATGCGGGAAAAAAAATCAACGACAAAAACGTGTTAATCGCCGCACAAAAATCCCCACATCCACACAAGCTATTTACAACATCCACGTCCGATTGTAAGTGGGAGCCGACGCTCTTCGAACATACAAGTGATTTTGAAAGATGAACCTGTAAATTCGCTTGTTCGTTGCAGAGCCGAACGACAGATCTTCGATTTCGTGCAGCAACGAAATTGAAAATTTACAACGTAAATGCAAAGAGTTTTCTGTGAAACTTGCTGCTCAGCATTTGCAGATAGGCAACCGAAGCTGCATTCGAGGTGCCGAAAAGGTGACGACTTCCGAAAAGTTATCCCTGTTTGGCTGACGGAACGCGTATCACCCGCCAATTAAGTTCTTGCCAACGCAGTTTCGCCTGCTTATCCGCAAGTTGTGAGCAACAAGTTTCACAGAAAACTCCCAGTATAACCGTATCGCTTGCGTTCTTCGTCTGCAGGCATGACGGTCGAGTATAAATCAGTCGATCAAACGGCAGACGCGATCGAATGCCACAGCTAGGCGCCTTTCGCAAGGCGTCTAGTCATCATTTTTTTCCACCATCTACCCACCCAATTTTTTGCTTTCTTATTCTTATACGACGTAGTTTTTCGTTTCGTTTTTCATTCCTGATTGTGCGGTTCTTTTCGTTTTGAAAAATCATTTTTCTTTTTTTCTTTTTCTTCGATTTAACTCCGCTCAAATATGTACAATGGGTTATTATTCACCACGCTGCACGGGCGAACGAGCCTCGTGACGTACTTTAGCAGCATCCTCGGCTGATGGAACGAGCACCGTCCATCATAACGGGTCTAATAGTTTTTTTCTTCCTTCTACTTCTACTTCTTCTTCTTCTTCTTCTTCTTTTACTTGACGTTTTAGTTTCTTTTTCTTTTTTTCTCTTCGCAAGAGTAAAACTCGGACCGTTAGAGAAGGTTTATACCGAGATGCCCATCCTTCTGATATACGTGCCGCGGTTCTTGCAGCCTCTTGTGTAAAAATCAGGCAGTCTGCAGTATTGGCCGAAAGAATATCGTAGATGTAATGTAGTACGGAGTAGCCAGCAGGCTGAATGACGTGCAAGATCTCTTTTCCGGGTACATATAATAAGAGGTGATTGGCTTATATCGACTGGTGAGGTACGGAAAGATATAGATATGTGTGAAATTGATAGAGGAAAAGAGACAGGAAGATTCGGTCAGAATCCGGAGCGAGATATAATCTCCTTTTCTCGGTGTGTTGTTTTTTTTAATACTCGTTTTCTTTTTCTCCTTTTATTTAAATCAGTTTGTTTTTCGTAATACCATTTAGAATTTCTTGACGCTTGACGTGGCGGTTAGTTAAAATAAATACATGACCAAATACGATCGTATTACGTATTGCCATATTTTGCAACGAAAACTACAATTTTTTAGAAATGAAAATTTGGCAAACAAAACCAGCATTTCTATACATACTCTTTAATAAGGTGTAAGTAAATTTTCTTTTTTTTGCAAGACGCAGGTTTCTTTTTTCAAAACCCAGAAACACTTTATCTTACTTTGATTAACAAGTTGTTTGTACATAATTATTAACGTAAAGTGACGTAAAAAATAAACGAACACTTGACCTTTATTTTACTCGTTGATGTTTTTCTGTTCGTCTGAGGAACAAAATTCCTTTGAAAATATTCACAATGTAACGAAATCTTAATTTTCCACACTTATTCAATAATAATAATTAACTCGTACATCTAGGTGGTCCAAAAAATATTACTTGCATCATCTTTCATTTATCGCATAAAAGACTTTGCTGTAACCGGAAAACATATGAGATTTAATTTGAATAATAATTACTATGGGAAATCGATGTTTGTTTAACAATAACGCTTTGGACGAATAAAAAAGTTCTAGATGTTTAGACACCTGGTAGGTGTGTGTTTGTACGGGTCTTGTGCTAAAATTATCGGAAAAAAATCCAGCTTCTTTGGTATTTGTTTTCATTGAGATTTAACAATATGATCGTTCTTTCACGATCTTCAACAGTCATTGATCATAGAGGATTTGTCATAAAAATGTCATGAAATTAGTTCAGGTGTTTTTGAGATCTGACTACAATAAAAAAAAAATAAAAAAGAATCGGAACAAATGTGAGGATCAGGACCTGGTCGAGTTAACATGGAATGGACTGCGTATGTACATATTTAAAAAGGCAGAACTATACGAAGAAAAAGTGAATGGGTTAAATTATTCATTCGATTGATGCATATTCAGTAGGGGGTTTGGCCAAGTTTCGCGACATGTTGCTTGCAATAAAAAATCATCGAAAGAAACATCCGTCGCTCTTCTTCGGCAAATTAAACGAGGGTTAGGTACCGATATAATTAATACTACACGTGTTGCGAATGACATTTGTTTCAGGCGAAGCTTGGACAAAATATGAGATAAGTGAAACATGAGAATAAAACTCCAAAAAATGGTTTTCATCGAGTCAGAGCTGGAAAAAATGCTGTAGGGGAGATCGAGGCTAGAAGTTACTAATTCTGCTAGGTACTTGAGGTGTCTGCCGTAATTTTCCTTGTGAGAGAGATGCGACTTCTACCCGTGGTTCAAAAAAAACTTGTGTTGTCTGGATCCGACATTGTAAGTTATCTTTCATACAAAATTGTGAATTTTTGGAAAAAGCCGTTGGTTTCTTTTTACGGAATTCCACGAGTTTTTAAGAAAGGAAATCTATTTTGTCCGTGTTGTAAATTGTAACCATTTTTTGTAGACATTTACAATCTTCTATGCAAAATACTACGATTTTCAACGACTTTCCAAAATAGTCCACGCTTTTGGACAATCTTTTTACGATTTCCGAATATTTTCTACAATTACCAACGAACCGCACTTTATTCTAGTTTGGCGTATAATTTCTTCTCACCGGAGTATTCGTCAAAATGTGATGTTCGTAAGGTACGAAATTTTCTTTGGAAACAAATAAGTATAAAGTATTGAAATTATAAACTAAAGCCTTATAAATACCGAAGCTTCCTATCAATTGTCTTCAAAGTGTTAAAAATGTAATAAACTCTTTCGATCTCACTCTACGACAACTCATTTTAATCAGAATACTATTTTCTACATAGCCATCAACGAATCAGCTCGTCTTTTCTGCCGTAGCCGAGTAATTATTGGGCGATGCCAACATGACGAAGAAAAAAGTCTTTCAGCGAATTTGTTTCGTGATAAGATTATCAAAAGTATTAATTTTCGGCCTATTTTTTTGTTTCCTGAACAATTGGGTCTAATTTCAGTATAAATACGAATCTGTAATTCCTTCATTCGGCAAGCTCAACTCAAATCTTGGCTTATAGCCCGATTGAGTGTAACGAAACTCTTCGAGTACATATGTAAATATATCAAAATCCCGTTGTCTCCGTGATTGAGTGGAAATATTTTTTCCTTTCATGTTTTGTTCAAAAAAAGAAAAAGAAAAAAAAAGAAATAAATAAATAAATAAACATACGTATTCGAGTATTCAATGCGATTCGCGAGTACATGTAGGTGCATGATATACACGCGCAACAGTAGTAGGATATCCTAATTCAGCACCGTACACGCTCTGAAATATAATTCCGTAACTCCGGCGACACATGCTCGCACAGCAGTATTATAAATTTCGTGATTTTGAAATTTTCGGTCTGAGATAACGTTATTACGTAAGCCGGCAGCGTGCGGTACAAACGCGACTACTTCAGAGCTCGTAGGCATCCGCGTATAATATGTGTCTCCGTCAAATGACCCGTTACTCTTCATCGTTCAGTGTCAAGTTACACAAACAACATTTTACCAGATTCTCGAAATTTCTTGAAAACACCATATAAAAAAACATGCACGTACGAATATTTTCGTATCAGCGATATACGGGTACGTTATAATACTTATACACATATACATATAGTGGTGAAGATCAGTGCGAGATTAGCCGTTATCTATACCAAGTTTTATTCAAATTTATACAGAAATGCGACACGAGAATGTTGTTGTTTTTTTTTTTTTTTTTTACGTTTCTTGAAATTATCGTTTCATCATTTTTATATTTTTTGCTTCTTCAAATCGATCATTAATTTTTCTTTCTTCCCTTTTTTATTTCAGCTTCTTCTGCATTTGCATCATATTACATACACTAAACTAACGCTTTACACAAGCATTGTACAATAATTTTTATCACCGACATAGGTTTTTTTTTTTTTTATATTTTTTGTTTCTTTTCTTCTACCCCCCTCTTATATATTCCTTTCTCATTCTCTTTTTTGCGATACAAATTTTCGCTTCAAGCTTGTTGTTCTTTGTTGCCGAACAATGGACGTATTTAAATGCCAAACCTATCACAATTATACACTGTCGTTTAACAATATTATAATTTATTGTGCGATATCTGTCGTGGTTGAATAATTATTGTTGGATTGAAAAAAAAAGAAACAGAAAGGAAAGATCTTAACATATTATAGAATAAATAAATTCCAGGCTCTCGTTGTTTAATACATTAAATATTGTACATCGACTCTCTTTTATGTGTGTGTGTGTGTGTATATAATAATGTAGTTGCGTAATAATTATAGATGTTTTCTCATTATTAGTGTGTACTTTCTTCGTCCTTACAAACGTCATCATCATCATCGTCATCATCATCACCATCATCACCATCATTATCATCATCATCATCATCATCATCTCACCCCTATACAAACATATATCTTTGGTGTACTGCTCGACATAACGAAAAAAAATCACTATTATACTTTGTGCTATTGATTATGCATGTCGTTTCTCTTTTCATATATATGATTTTCGTTTATCTTCATCATCATCATCATCATCATCATCATCATCATCTTCTTCTTCTGCTTCTACTGCTTCTTTCATTCGTCAGGTTTGCTGCGGGTCGAGCGCAGGAAATGGGGTATAAGGGGATATTGCGCGGCACGATCATATATAATATCACCATTCTCTTAATACCGTTTCTTTCATTATCTATATAACTTTATTTAATCGTAGTTTGTAACTTTTGTGTTTTTTTTATTTATTTTTTTTTTTATTTTATTTTATTTTTTTTTCATCATATGTTTTTTATTTTTTATTACTTTTCTTAAATATTATATACTATGTAGGGTGTTCTTGTAAACTTTTTCTTCTTGTTTTTTACGATCATTCAGCTCGACTTCCCTTACATTAAATATCATACGCATAAGTTTACGCGTGACATATATACATACACTATATTTATGTAAATAATATATTATCACATAATTATCGTATATATTATATGTACATTGTATTGTCAAGTGTTGGGGTGGATTTGAATCGTTTACCAGAACGAGGAGATTAATCACTCGCGAACGGGATTTCACAATTTATATGTCGGGTATAATGTGTATATATACATACACAAGGTATAACAATATGTCGGAACAGATGTGTGTCTATATAAGCATATAATGAGCACACATAATTGACAATTCGTCAGCTGTCCGTGATATTGGAACAGATCGTTATATGCTTGAAGTTTACCGTTTTTTATTGTTTCAAAAAAAAAAAAAAAAAAAACAATAGTATGTAGTATGTAGTATGTAGTAGTATGTATATATATATATATCGATATATATATATATATATATCGTTCATATGTTGCAATAAACTCGTGTTAATCCTGCCCTCAAGGCACCTAGGGCACGATCTGAATATTACACAACATTATAATAATTATAATGACGTCCTGCGTCAGACTGAACTATATATTTAAGAATTGTTTAAAAACGCTTCTAACGGTGAATTCCTGTTTGTATTATTATTACTATTATTATTATTATTAATATTTTTATTACTATTATTAATATTATCATTAATGTTGTTATTATTACTATTAATATTATTAATATTATCATTAGTGTTGTTATTATGACTATTACTATTATTAGTATTATCATTAGTGTTGTTGTTGTTATTATTATTGTTGTTGTTGTTGTTGTCGTCGTCGTCGTCGTCGTCGTCGTCATCGTCATCGTCATCATCATCATCATCATCATTACTAATATTACTACTACTACTACTACTACTACTAAGACTACTATTACTATTATTATTATTATCATGATTATTATCACTAATATTACAAATATTACTACTACTACTACTACTACTACTACTACTACTACTACTACTACTAGTACTACTACTTTTATTATTATTATTACTATCGTTATTTTTATTATCGTATTCCATGTACTTATCCTATGAACACATGAAATCACTGCCCAATCGACCAATTTGGACCCATGTAAGGCACTCGAATTGGAAAAAGCAAAATATGCATGCTGTAGCAATATTATATACTATAACGAATTATCACGACAATTTCATGTACTCCTGCACCCTTCAAAAATAACTTTTCCTCTTTTTGTGTCTACTTTTTTCTACTTGAATCATTTTTCCTTTTCTTGTACAGTTTCGAAACAGTCGCGGTTGCAAACCGATTTTATGTATGCGTAATTTTGTTAAATTTTTATTCGAACTGATATCATGGGCGATTACGGGCAGATCTATACTAAGATCTATTTTTCTCTATTTTTATCATTATCATTATCATTATTATTATTGTTATTGTTGGTGTTCTTATTATTGTTGTTGTTGTTGTTGTTATTGTTATTGTTATTGTTATTATTACTATTATTATTACTATTATTACTATTATTAATATTATCATTAGCGTTGTTATCATTATCATTATCATCATCATCATCATCATCATCGTCATCATCATTATTATTATTATAATTATTATTATTATTATTATTCGTAGTAGTAGTAGTAGTAGTAGTAATAGTATTATTAGTATTATTAGTATTATCGTACATATATATTTTTTTAGACAGAAATCGGTGGAAAGTCGGTTGGTCCCTTTGAAAATATAAAATAAATTAATATTTCTGGTATATAATATGATATAATATATAATATAATATATATATATATATATATAGATTGAACCATGTTTAGTCGATGTATATATATTAGGGTGTTTCAAAAAAAGACGAATTTTTTTTTTTCTTATGGTATCCAACAATTGATAGTATATCTAAAAACAAAAATTTTGGCACCAATATTAGCTCTTAATATCAATAGTAAGGTTTGCCTCTATCCATTTCTTTATTTTCCATTCAAATAACACGGGAAAATTTTTGTGCTTTTTGTGAGTTAAGTATTGAATTAATTAGCAAAAAAAAAAAAGTTTACAGGCGCAGGTTCACAGAATTAAAGTAATTTTACGTAAAAATAATATAAATATGGCATATGATATTTTTTTGTAGTTTTAATGGAAAATATTTGAAATTTTTGATTAGTGTTGTTTTTGATCGCTGATATCATTGAAACGGTTAATCTGAGGAACTCTGATCTGAGGACGTTTTTTGTAGAGCGTGAAATTTCCTACAAATCTCTTTTTTCACATTGTTGTTACGATGAACTGTTCCAAAGTAGTAGAAATTCAAAAATAAAAAAAAAATTTTCCCGTGTTATTTAAGTGGAAAATAAAGAAATGGATAGAGGCAAACCTTACTATTGATATTAAGAGCTCATATTAGCGCCAAAATTTTTGTTTTTAGGTATACTATCAATTTTTGGACACCATAAAAAAAAAAAAATTCGCCTTTTTTTGAAACACCCTAATATATATACATTATTTACAAATACTAAAATAAGAGAGAAGAAACAAAATAAAACTATAATCGTAATAATAAGTGATAATAATAACAGTTATATTATTAATATTAAAATCCTAAAATTAATAGAAGTAAATCTTAAAAATATATTATACCTTACATTACATGATAATTTACTAACAATTAACTGGGCATCTGGTACTGGGAGTGAAAAAATGATTCCCAGTTATCTCATCATACTCTTACGATCGCCATCGTGAAGTGGTTACACGCTCATATAATATGCCTATGACGAGTGTTGTTAATACGGTTCGGCTGAATTATACTTTACACGAATTCCGGAAAGATCAGGCTTGAACGCAGTATGCATACAAATGGCAAAATATCATTTATTCTCACGTTTTTCGACAATTGTGTAGAATTTTCAAGGGATAACTGTATAACATTTTATCGCGAGAGTACTCATTGATTTTTAAATTACGAACACCACCTCGCTCCGTTTTGCTTCGTCATTTAAAAACTGTACAGTTTTTCACCCAACTCAGCTTTTCATTCATCGATTGATTTGGTCGCTACTCTATCTTGAGATCGTGAAAAATTAATTTAATACCTCGTTCAGTGATTGAATAAAAAAAATAACCCGCCTAATTGATGAGCAGACTGATCACTCGATGGTATTGCATAAAAAATTTATAAAATATAACGAATCATTCTGATTTTAAGTCTCCCGCTTCTAGCGTAAAACCAAAAATACATGCTAAGCCACATCTGTAAGACAAAATAGATCGATCGTTAACGATTAATGAAATTATCATTTGTTCGTAGTGATTTATCGTTTTTTTCTTTTTTCAAATTGGTGAACAAATAATATCTCAGAATAAAGACTAGGAAAAAAATATTCAAAGCGGAAAACGACTAAAAGATTAACTTCATCGCGTTCATTCGATCTAGCAGTAACAGTTATGGGTTTAATTCGACTGGCTTTCATTTTACTGACTAAACAGTACATTTCGTTTCGCGCATAATATAATGGGTGTGAAGAAATAAAAGCAATTTCAAGCCGTTACCGTAGTTATAGTTTGTAGCGCCAGGATATTTTGCCATCGAGTATTCTTCATTCAATTTCAGATCTTCCGCGGAATACGCGTAATTAATTGTTATACTTTTGACGACGTTTTTTTCTACCAAACTCTGGAGAAAGAAATTACGTATCTACGATTTTTCATAAAAATGCGTAATTAAAATTATGCGGGTAAAACGTTTCCAGTTTTCTGTCAAAAAATTATTAAAAATACATAGAGAATTACCCTCGTATGCATCTCTGAGATTTTTATCTTCCTACGTTTCGACGCTCACAAATTATTGCCAAAATATTGGCGTAAAAATTCGTGGAGAATAATTTAACTACCAAGATACATGTTTCACCTTTAATGAGTAAATATTCGTCGAACAGAAGGTACCCGATTTTATCTCAGATAAATATGCCCATGTGTAGAATGAAGCAATTATCTTTTACTTCTCTGGGGAAAAATACCAAGGCACAAGGTGATTTATATACCAAGTACGTGGAGCATTCCACGCTAACTCGATCAGGGTCTGACCCTCGACCTCTTGGATTTGGTTCGCGATTTTCTATAATGTTGTTCCGACTCTGAAAAGGACTCACTATTTTTAAAAAAACTTTTAAATTACGTATAAAAACAAGTTGATTTTTTAAAATTATGATTAGGATATGTTGCAAAAATTTGAAAAAATCGTGGACCAAATCCAAGAGGTTGAGGGTAAGACTCTGATCGAGGTGGCGTGGAATGCACCAAATAGCAGCGGTGGAATACTTTTTTTCATACACACTATTCTTAATTTTCAATTATTGTCAATCACGCGTCGTTACTACCGTGACTCGGAAGAGATTATAGTTTGTATTTTTCGTTTGTACATAAAATGGCTTCCAATCGCTAGACAAATTTTTGTAAATAAATGTTACTTTTCTTTTCCGAACAGAGTTTGACAATTACCGCAGATTTCATTACCAAGCATTTACCGTACATAAGACAGATTGCGAGATAAACGATTCGACGATCATGTGGGTGAAAAATGATTTTAAACGTAGAGCGGTAAGACAGTTGAGGGATACTAAAATTTCACGTAATACAACAATAAATAAAAAATTTCAAGAATATACTAATTATATAATTGCTATTAAACGTAACGGAAAAAAAAACTTTAATAAGTGTCACCCGGCGTTAGATGCTCTCAGAAAAGGAGAAAATGAGGTGAAAGAGGAACAGAATTTGAGAAATTAAATAAAAAAAAACGAGGTAGAAGATAAACATGGTGGAAAAAAAAGAGTAAATCTATTACTGAGACGGAAGATAATTATTGCTTGGAACAAGCACCATTTGCATGTAGGTGAAATGTTAATTTTCCTTTCACTGCAACTTGATTCAACAAAAATTTCATCTTGACATTAAAATATTTTTTTTCACCAACGCTAGCAAACAAAAGAACGGCTCGTTTTAGAACAGGACACAAGCTACTTTCGGTTAATTTCCGTAATCAAATAAGTACTCTTGAGGGAACGCAGTAAATATCAAATTAAATCAACGTTGGTAAAATACCGCAGTAAATAAAATTCACTGTCCGAAGAAAAATAAGAAAAACTTTGTTCTAGAGTTTTGAAACAAGGTCCAGAGTAAGCCGTACCTGCGTCTTTTTCGATACATCTACACAAGTGGAGGTGATTTTCAGGGGCTAAATTCGTGAAAAGGAAGAGATATTTATCGAATATTTGGCGTGAAGTAACGTTCCACAATTTTAGGTTCGGATTATCGAGGAAAATATTGTTTTTACCGATATTCATGAGACAAAATCAAGCCTCGATGCAATATCAAATGGTCGCTGTTAGAGGCATTCGTAATTTTATTTTGGTTTTGCACTGGTTACCGACGCTAATTGTTACATCAAATGGTATTTTACAGCAGACAAAATGTCCGCTAGGGCTGCTAAAATATAATTTAACCTTGAAATAAATTATAATAACTGCGAATTGAGTTGGCTGAAATTACTAGTATTGTGTGTATGTATTGCAAAAATAAACGGTTATGGTTGGGTCTCAAGGGGTTATGGAACACGAGTAGATGGCTGAAAAAGTGGGTGTATTTTGGGAATTCATATCTCGACATCCAATTATTTAATTCGATTCGGGTTTGTTATATTCGCAAGTATGTCGATCGAGCTTTATTTATGTATTTTTTTTTTTCTTTTAAAGTAGCATCAATTAAAAGAAAGCATTATTATTGATAATAATGTCAACTCTTTCATGCGGTGACATGTTTTTTGGTAACCAGGATGTATTCTTATATAGTTCATTCTCTTTGCCACGATTTCGCTTATTCGTAATTATCATATTGTTTAAATTAATTGAGTCTTAAAACAAAGTAATACATTTTTTACGAAGATTAGAATTTCAAGTTCATGTAGTCGCCATTTTGTTGCGAAAAAAAAAACTGTGCACCGTGCCTGAGTGATTTTTGATGAATTTGAAGTGAATCCATTTAACCGTTTTTGAGACACAGTGAACTCAGAGAAACATGTCGCCAAGCAAGATCGTTGACGTTGTTGTCGATAACACTGCTTTCATTAATTATTTCTAGCATAAAAAATACTCGTGAGTCGAGGTATAAATTCCCAAAATTCACTCACCTTTTCAATCGTCTCTTCGTGACACATACCGCTTTAAAGAAAGAGAAAACGTAAAGGAATGAGAAGCAACTAAGGTAACGCACATCGCAGACAGCGCAAAACACATTACGACGCTGCCGCAGATGAGAAACGGATTCATTGATCACGGTACGAAGAGTTGTAAATAAATTAGGTGTCCCCAGAAAGGAACAGCCTTAGAATTGTCATTAGTCGGCGAGGTTTTTACTTAGTAGTAAGTCGTTGTGGGGCCCCGACAAGTGCCTGATGAGCTCCTGCAAGCTCTCGAAGCTCGAATTGCAGAAGCAGCAGGAAAACGTGTTGTCGGGGGCGGCGATAACGCCTCTGTGAACGGAGCAGAGGTGCTTGAGGAGGTGGGCCTTCTGCTTGAACATCGCGACGCACAAGCGGCAGGCGAACGGTTTTTCCCCCGTGTGAACCCGCAGGTGCGTTTTCAGGTTCCACGACATGCCGAACTGCTTCCCGCAGTACGAACAGCGATACTCGCGGACGGGGGTCGATTTTGGGGGGTCGTCCGGCGGCGGGGGCGGCGGGGCCCGACTCGGGGGCAGCGTCCACGCCCCCCACTGCGTTTCCAGGCCCCCTGCTGGTACCGGATCCGCGCTTGGCGGCCTGTGCGACGCTCCTGGCGGCGTCACCGGTCTGTCCTGTTCAAAGAAAGAAGGGTTATTAGACGGGGAAAATGGTTGCGAGTCAACTTCGAATAGTTTTCATGCAGCACGTGTCGAGGGATTGACGACTTTTTAAACATGGTGTACACACTTCGAGATGGATTTGGATGGATTCAAGGCCGACAGTATCGTCTGCTGTTCAGGTTGAACAGATGCGTTGACCGAAGAATTTGCACATACCTAGTTACCCCTGGGCAATTTATGGCGACAAGTGGGCCAGGCTCCGTAAGAAGCCGTGTTAGCGACCCGATATCTTTCTTTATCGGCTGGAAATTTCAACTGGTTTCACCGCGTTGCGTTGTCCCCAGAATTTCACTTTTGCTATTCGATGAAAACTGGAGAGATCGCACTCAGTGCAGCCGGTTGAAAACGCTATGACAGTCTTCGGTCAACATAGATGGCAGCAAAAACGATACCGGTGGCCTTGGAATGGTCAGAATCGACCGCGGGAGGTGTACTCCACTCGTGGAATCATTTGAAATCTCTGATATTGCAGTTTGTTCGGAGTTCCGAAAAAACTGCAGATCTTTCAGCATACACGCGTGTTTGGAAAGACTGTCTCATCGGAAGGCGTTCCAATTTGCAGATAATAAAGTGATTTTGTATGCAATAAGGACGCCATTGCACGTATCGTATACCAGAATGCAGGTCAAGGAAAAGTAGCTATCAGCATGAAGGATCCGTAAGTAGATTCTTGTGCAGAGGGATAAGGGAGATAATGACTTACTAGGTAAGGCGGGGCTGATATACTGTGGGGATGAGGCGCCTGCAGCCTCCGGGGCGTCTCGAATCCAGGATTGAAGGGAACAAAGGCCGGGTTCTGGGCAGGGGCGTTGTGAAACCCTGGCCTTCTCTTTCTGTGAGGAGTTACCACGTACGCTTCCGCCGGGGGAAGTGGCAGCTCTTCGGGTTTCCGTTTGCCCGGCTCCAGGCCGAGCGCCAAACGAGCCTGAAGCTGCCTTCTACGCTCCTCGGTTTCCTCCAACGACTCCCGTCTTTCCAGCAGGGGCTTTTCTGGCCTGGAAATGTAAGAAACATCTCAGGAATACGAAAGATTCAACGTTCTCGAATATTTCCAATGAAGTGTTATTAGCTGATATTATTTACCCCAACAACACGACATTGTAGTATAGAAATTGAAGTATTTTACTTAGATATGCAGGTCAATAAAAAAAGTCAATTTGTTGACGTTTGTTAGGTATAGTATAGAGACTATTCCAAGAACATAGACCTGCACTAGGGTGTCCGATATTTAGAGTTTTAAGGAAATTTCTCGAGCACACCGCTCAAATTAATTTCAAATATTTCAAACACAACTACCTAATTTTTTCAGTTTTTTATCTCAACTCTAACCTGTGCCGACAACGGGGTGAATTTCCCCGTTTGAAATACATGTGATTCGGACACGTTCCAAGTATATATTTTATTATAAAAGTAATAATGTTAAAAAAAATCTGCAACCGCGAGGTTTTAGTGGTGATTAATGGTACTATCTGAGAAAAATTCACATCGTCATAACGTGCAATCTTGACAAACTGCACTTCTAAGTGTAAAAATATTAGATTTTGAGGGTGTGCAATTCGTCGAGATTACAAGATACGATGATTAGCACTAACGACCACTAAATCCTTGCAGTTACAGATTTCTTTGAACATTCTTACTTATATAATAAAATATATATTGATCCGAGAACGTGTCCGAAACACGTGTATTTTAAACGGAGAAATTCACCCTGTTGTAGGCACGAGTTAGAATTAAGATAAAAATCTGAAAAAATTAGGCAGGTGTTTTTGAATTATTTGATACTGATTTTGCGGTATGGTTGAAAAAATGTCTCTCCTCAACCACAGACTGTTGATAAGCGAACTTCGAGTGGTTTGTCGCGGTCTGGATCAAACGCGAGTCGCAATTTCGTAATTTATTAACTTGTTTCACAGTCTTCTGCTGAAACAACGTGACTATTTCAAGTCCAAGTTTAGTGCCGCCTACTTATACTTCACCGTTTAGCCAGGAGGTGAAAATTAATACGATCATCAACCTCTTCAAGGCTTCTCGTTTTGCGGCGTTTGTCGGGCGGTGATTAACGCCCGCTAACGATTCCCCGTGCTTAGATACCGTAACGCATCCACGACCCGAATGCATGAATCTGCATGTCCAATTTAATGGCCCGAAGCACGTTGCAATTAGGAGAATAACGTGCGTGAGTGTGTGGGTGTGTGTGTGTTGATGCTACCGGTTATCGCCGATACGTTAAAATACTGCATCACACCTTCACGAGTAATTTGTGTAAACCAAGTTTGACAGCGTTGTGAGAAACGAAACAGATTTGGAAATTCTCCTCAACCAAGGACAAAAATAAACATATGGAGTTAAAGTTCGTCAAAGGATGTTGTAGTCACTCTTTGCGAATCGCGTTGAATGTCACTTGTTTAGGCTGTTATCAGAGCCTATGCATCGTTTACCCGTAAAAGTCGCAGCTAGCGCAATTTTACGTTCAATGCCGAATCCAACAATCCATGGAAATTTTCATTTTACGCAAGAAGAATTACCGCAGTTATTGTGGAAATGCATTTTCTGGCATTATTATCGTACGAAACGAACAAATTCGCCGACATTCACGTTTGGCACCGTAAGTGGAATGTCGCAATCTGGGGCATTTTCACGCAGATGATGCATATGTTCTGACAATACTCAGTAAGGTCAGACTTTAGCAGCCTCGTAACGTAATGAACCATTTTTTCGGAAAATCTCTACAAGGATTCTCTCAATATCAGCAAACAGTAATAAAAACAGATATACCCAGACTTCCGAAACTGAACCACTGAGTCACGTTTTTAAAATTTTGAAGCAATTCTTTTTATCTCAACGTTTCGTTACGTTATCGCTCTTGGCAAAAGAAGCTTTTCGCTCGTTGCAAACCTGTAATCACTCTTCAACACTTCATTTTTCACAATATAAAAATTAGGGACGCAATCCAGAACTCTGCGGGCTTTCGGAAATCTCTTATAATACTTTTTTATTTCATCTACACGAAGAGGAAAAAATCCTTTCAATTTGTTCTAATCGACAATCCGTTAAAAAACCGACAGAAATTACAAACAGTAATTTGTTGAGCGCACCTATATCGTGAAAACGAAATGCGCCGATCCTGCTGCTCTTCAACAAGAACAGATCATACAAGCGTACCTCTAATTGTAAGCCGACTTACCTGTGAACGACATCGTGTGAACCTTCGCTGGTCGTAGAGGCGCCGGAATTTAAACACAGGTTAACAGGATCGGAGCTGTCCCTCCTCCGGGGAGGTTCGACACTCCCTTCTCTGGTGTCGCTTAGATGGTGGTGGGTCTCTCCTTCGACGCCCTCGACGTCGACTTCCGTTTCATCTTCGCATCCCTCGGTTTTTATGAGAACCGAACAGCAGTCGGCCGGGTTATTAGACTGCCTACTGTCGAACATTCGCAAACGCCAAGTTGATCAAAAGGGAGAGACATGATATGTTGAATAAAAATGATCTCTACATAATATTGTGCTTCTGGAATTATGACACTTTTGATTGGCGTACAATTAGGTACGAAATAAAACGTATAGCATTTATTTGGACGTAAGATTTATCGGGCATAGTGAATGTTCGGATTTTTTTTTTCAATTTCCCGTATATCGAAATTCGTCAAATTGACAGAAATTTTGGGAGCGCAATTAGAAAACTATTAAAAAGAAACGAACCGACAGTCCAGAACAGCAAATGGGGAAATTGAAAGCCGTTTGATTAAAATTATTTTTAAAAATTGCGAAGATGTTGGTTGAATTTATCTTTGGTTCTTCCCCTTCGTCAAGAAGTAGAAGAGCGGAATAAGCAGAGAGCTACCTTACCGACTAAAAAACAAAGCAACTCGACAACAGCCGGTAACTAACCTGCCGTCGTACTGTGACTCGTAACTCGAGCTCTCCTGACTTTCCGAGGGCTGGGGCGTAGGTATTCTGTCCTGGTCAGACTTGCTCGAAGTCTGCGGATGGTTCGACTCGGAGAGCTCCGATTTTATCTGGAGCAGCTCGAACAGTTCCCGCAGTGGTATCAGCTCGGAAGACTGAGTGGCGGTACGGAAAGAAGATAATTTTTAACGTACGAATAAACGAATAAACAAAAAAGTTCGAGTTGCGTTAAACTGCTGCCCTGTATGCAGCAAAAAGGATTTATTGACACCGAATATGGCGAAAGAATTGTTTCTTAAGGTTTGACGGAACGGCGTTTGAAAATTGACCAGAACAATAAGTTGTCTTACTCCTAATGAAACTACGTTTATTTTAGTAGTTAAAGAGAAAAAACTTTTCCTTATACGGTAAATTCAACAACGTTTTTTTGCCGTTGCTTATATGGAATACGAAATATTGCAAACGCAAGCTTGATCGAGCACTCAAGGTACCGTTAATACTGTTCTGTAACAATAAATCCCTGAAGAATAAATTAAATCCTGTTACCTATATTTTGAGATTACAAGGACGTGGTTTGATTAGGGTAGATGCTTGATTGACCAGAATTGGTTCGTTTGTGGCCATATCCGTAACACTTAAATGTAGGCTTTGTCACAGATATTACAAAAAGTTTCCGGACGGCTTTGATCACTGTTAAAATTTGACTTTTGAGCAGCTGAATGCTGAAGAGTTCCGATCATCATTCAGGGTATAGGAAATTTTGTTGTGATTAATTCAATAATCGAATAGATTTGTGGAGTACCAGAAGCAATGGAAATGAAACACAAACGGTGCCTCTTATATTCTACGATTAAATATTTCACTGATCTGCCGGTTTATTAGGAGAGGCAATCAAATTGTAAGTCAGAGTAACTCGTATGACCGACGTATTCTTTGAATTAAGAAGGAATCAATCGAGGTTAGTGAAATAATTAAAAGTCGTAGCATATCGCTTGAAATCAAGCGATAGCGTCAAAGGAAACGCGTGACAAGGGTTGAAAATTATGGAAATCATTGTAATTCTTACGATAAACGATAATTGGTTTGGATTCGTTAGCCCTCCATCGATATCTATCTCATCGTGTGATTTCGTTGACTTTTTATCTTTCTAGGTAATTTCCTCTGATTCTATCCAATCCTAGAATGTTCAGAAATGAGATTTAAAACCGGGGTTATAAGCCTTGAGAACGATCGAGGAATTGATCACTTGGTATACCGAAATCAATCAAACTGAGATGACAACCTAGACATGACTTTAAACGAATACCAATGATTTGGTCACCAAGCGGATGGCCCCTCGAGTTAATATTGAACGTTTTTTCGAAAGTTGATTCGAACTCCACATGGATTGCACAACAGTTGCAAGGAATTCGACTCGCAGCTCACCGGTATCAAGGCTTCTCCGTTGTACAGAAACTCCAGGAGGTAATGAAGCTGGGGTTTCCTGACCCCGGAGAGGTGGACGACGTGGTCCAGGGCTGGGTCCCGGAGGAGGTCCGCCAGGAGCGGACTGGCCGCGGCGAGGACGACGCGGTGGGCTCGAATCACCGAGCCGTCGTCGCAGGCCAGGGCGACGTCCACGTGCTGGTCCCCGCTGTACCAGGCCCCGACCTCCGCGGCCAAGGTTGCGGGGTGTTTCCCGTAGTGGAGGGTCAGCAGACCGTCCGTATACATCGTCTGTAGAGGTAAAAGGAAACGAAGCCGATTGTTAGAAGGCAAATAACTCCTTCGATAACGCGAAGACGGTCGTTAACCCAGAGGACTCGGTTTAACGATGGTACCGAATTATTCTCTAAAATCCACATCCTGCGAGTATTTATTACACTAATCGTAAATGTTGGTATAATCAATGTCTCGTGTATGTTGTATTGTTCGTATTCGTCTTCGTTTCTCAGACGATTTTTATTAATGGGGTGCATTTTGAGAATTTATACCTTTGGAGCCAATTATTCAACCCGATTGGGTTGTTTTTTTTTTTGGTTTGTAAGTATATAGATCAAACTTTGATTGTACATTTTTTTTTTATTCATCATTGTCAAAATAACGTCGAACGTTTTGCGCTGTCCACGATATCTCGACTTCGCGAAGGTACAAAAATAATTGTCGGTTCTAGCAAATACTGAGAGGAAACGGTGAAACTTGGCGGAATGAATGGCCGACTGTATTGCGCAAAATAATTGAACTTTATTGGTCGGCGAAATTGTACCGCGGTAATATTCCCGTCTGCTAGGCAGGGGAGCCAACTTATTCAAAACAGGTTATGAGATGTCAAACTCTACAGCGTCAAGTGGCGAATTGAAATTATGTCATTACGACGATTCGCGACAGTCATGAATCAATCAGTAATAAAAGCTTGCCGATCCTTCCGAAATCACCATATCAACTGTTCCAGATCTGCCGAACTTGAAAAAAATTATTAGCACCTGCTTAGCTTCCATAAATTGTTAAGCCTGCGTGAAATTACGACAAAGCTCGAGCATGCGTGGTAGAATAAATTTCAGCGTTTCCTCTTAGTATATCCGTATTTAATAATAGTTGACGACAGGAATGTTTCGTTAATTAAAATAAATGTCATTCCTCTTAAGGAGAAAAATTGTTAATCTGTTAACGTTTTTATCAGATCAGATAAAATTTCGTCAAATGAAAAACACATTCCATTTCCAACATTTTTACCTATGTAAGAAAATTAGGTGTAGCATATGTATACAGTTTGTCGCCTCGGTTAAATATTAGCACAATTGTTGGTACTGAATTTTCCACTACTAGAAAACGATTCGCAGTGGCTATGTTTTCTGGTAACAGTTAGAGAATTTATTTTCAACTTCTATACCGAAAGCTATTTTCAGTTTAGAAGGTGAAAATTAAACGCTTTCAAGAATCCAACATAGGCGTAACCATAAATTTTCTTCACTCGGTGTTTATAGGGAACAATTAGTGCCGTGTCACGTAAGCGGGACATAATTGTCCAACTCGGTCTACAGCTGCAATGCATCGTATGTGAGGCGTGTGTTGCATTGTCGGGTAAAATTTATACACTGCACGAGACTGAATAATATTGCGAAGGAAAAAAAAATTGTAATTGCACGGCCGAGGAGCGGGAATGAATCGCCATTACGAAGTTCAGGGTCAGCTGCCGATCGGACGTTATGCGATTATTCCATTTGCGTTTTCCTTATTCTATTTGGGCCTTGGCGACGATGACGACGCCGCGACTCGGGGCCTCAAGCCGAGTCGCCGCGGCGCTGTGCGAGTCCCTCGTATCGGTAGAGAATGCCTTTTACTTTACAGGTGGGTTCTATTTGCGCTGTAACCGGTTCGGCTGCTTGTGTAATCCGCGTTTTTTATCATCTGTGATTTATACCGGTATTGAATTCTTTCCCTCTTATTACGCCTCTACGTACGTCATACGTTGTGGCTAGCTGGTGTGAGACTTTACATTACAGGGCCCAGCGCGGTTTCGTTTTCAGTTATTCAACATAATTCGGCATCCATCATCGATATACGAATAAATAATATATACCTTTCGAAGTCCTAACCGGTTGTCGGAAGTCATTCGAGTCACGCAACTCACGCGTAGGTATACGTACGTTACTACTCCGTAACGAAAAGTTTCGTTTCGTGTCATAAATATCAAATTTTCACCCAAGTTATGCCATTATTCCGAAACCCATCGCTCCTCCACGCGCGTCTTAGACTCTAACGCCGAATGTGACGATGGCCGTGATGCCGCTTCCGCATCACGTTGTTGTGTACGGTATTTGCAAACAATCATCACGGACTTTGATGTGCCGTGTATGCAAGAGAACAGCCTTGCGGAGAGATTAACGTACAATTCCTCTCCTCTTACGGCAAAGTATGCGATACGATCTTTCTACGATTCTTTCGATGATAGCTTTCATTGTTCCTCGATGAGCGATGCATGTAGCTTCGAGGGAACACCGCGGTTCAACCTTGACGAGCGAGGGAAATTATGGGTAAAGATTCGCTCACAAGTCGAAGATTACTTTTTAAAAAGTTAGACATACCGGACGGAGACAACGGAGACAACGATTATTTATTGCTATTTATTGAAGACAGACAGTTGACGGCAGCTGGATAAAAATAACCAGTCAAAGCACCATTTTTCAACGAAATCGGTCAGCCTAAGCTGTCGAGTTCAACATTGCTCCAGTTATACATATTTTTTTTTGACATTTCCTTTGGACAAACTTATTCTTACAGAGGTTATACGGTTTTAATGGAATTGGATTAAACTATTGTTAGAAAAGGTTTCAAGAAACATGCTTCTCTTCTAATGACTTACAGAGCCTAACAACCTAAAATTATTGACGAATGATGAACTTGGAATCTTTCGTCGACCTATTGATTACTATAAAAACTTAATTTAAATTCGTTTACGGATAACTATATATCTATAATCAATCGGTGGTCGTAATTAAAAGAAAACGAGCTTATAACGCGTGAGCTAGATTCAAGAGTCTGATTTCTTTCACCATTCTAGGTAATGTAGGATTTTAAAAACTAATCACAATCCAACCGAGTCCTTGATTCACTCGTTTCCGAATATCAAATAATTTTGTTCTCCTCAAGAAAAATATATTCCAAGCATTACGGGTGTTCGAAAAAAGTAACGTTGTCCTTCGATTAGAACGACTGAGTAAAATTTCCAAGTACGAAGCGTAGTTTTCAAATCTCTGAAAGAAAAGTTGTGGAAAATTTAGAAATTGGACAAACTTTCTCGAAGGGTGATTGAAAAAATACTCAGAACTTGTAGGTTCGAAGTTGTATCAGCGATCGATGTAGATACATGTCATACTTTTGCAGACAGCCATTGTTCGTGAAAATACCGATAATAAATTACACGTGTTTTAAATACTTTTGTTCAAGGCTGCTTCAAATACTGAGTTGAATTCGGAGTATCGGGGATGAGTAATTGCTTATTGGAGTATAAAAAAAAGAAAAATGGAACATTTACCGAAGCACGTCAAACTGTGCCTCAAAGACCGCACATGGTCGAACATACGTGACATAGCAAGTGTATTATTTGATCTAGCTACGTACCTAAACGCGTTCGAAGCTCGTCGAGACGATGATATACTTCTGCCACGGATGATAATGAATTAATGCGTTTATACCGCATGTATACGAGCTTGTGAAATTTCAGTGTTTCTTTCAGGTAAAGTCGAGGAACGTCTTTTATCGTATATTAAACTACGCGGCTCTTGCAATAACTTTGTTTACATTTGTCTGTTACTCAACCCCGGTGTACGTAACCACACGTTGACTCGTGATCGGGTTAATCTCTTCAATATCGCACACCATTTAACGCCCGAGCACCGAGCAGCGATATTATACACGGTGAAATAATATTATTTTAAACCAAGGTGCAGGTGCGTTATTAGCCAGAAACCAAGGCATTTGTCACCGTGTACGATGATATGCTGGTGAGTCGCGCGATATCGCGATTCCATTGATAAGTGAATTATTTCAAACGATACGCGGTCGAACTGATCAACTATCGCGACTTTATTATAAGCCTTACTCTAACGTAATCAATGAATCACTATCTCAATATCTTCGCTGGTGTACAACTTGGTACGGACTCTCTTTTACGGAGGCGATCGGTATCCGATGACTTTGAGAAATGAGGAAAATAAGATTTCTTACACCGATGAAAATATCAAGGCTATCGGTGCTCGAAAACTTCTTTCCAGCTTACATATCGGTACCGATTGCAGATAGTCGGACGTAAATGAACAGATAATAACTTTTAACTTGAACTAATCAGTTAAAGTAGTATGTCAGATTGATAGTTGTCGGTGGGGCCTGAATTCGCAGTCTCTTAACTTGTTAGATAAGGAGCTTTCATCGTTTGAAGGAAAGAAATTTTTTTCGTCATATAAACTATTCTATTGACTAAACGCAAGCTTTGCACCAAAATTGACATCTCTTTAGTGATAAGATTTCCAGTGAAAATTCCGTCGTGCGAGAGGTCGAAGTGTTTTTTTTTTTTGTTTTTTTTTTTAAGTACTTGAGAAGCTAGGACGGTGTAAATCAGACCAAAGTTATGTGTTTAATGTGTTTATAAAGCCAACATTGATTTTTGGGAAGCTTGAACTTTCCTTCGTCATCGGTAATCTATTTCTTCAAAAAAATATGCTTTCTTGGACAATTCACGATTACAAAATGAATGGAACCGTATTTTGCCCATTTCAATTGTTTCAATGAACCAAGCAGAAATTTTTCACACCGTTCTGGCATATGAAATGTGACTTTTCTTATGTTACATCGAGGCGAGTGACATGAATATGGTTTTTTCAGATTTTCATGATATTTTACGGTATTTCTTGGAAATAAATCCCAATGATCAAATGCCATTCGTGTAAATTTCCGAAACTATCTATGATATATACGAATGTATTATCAACACGTGCGCCTACGTATGTCGCACCGACTCAACGAAAGTCTTGCGAAATAATTTGACTGTTTATTATTCCGGTCATCAAGCCTCCTCGGCAACGTCACGCTACGATTCAATCAACGTCGCATATACGTGTATAGATACACATGTGCATATATGTAGGTGTACGTGTACATCCATGTACATTTTAGTCAGCCAACTATATGCGATAGAAATTTCAATGAAACATAATCAGATTACATTCTAGCGCAATCAATGAAACTGGCCAACGCGATTACTGCAAGAATTAGCTATCATATACCGTTCGGAACTTTCAACCATAGCTTTTTACATTGTACACACTCGAATCAGCTGAAATTCTGACAGCTCAGGTTATACGTCCTAATTTAGTTGTTCTTTTTTCCCGCCGTGCAGGAGTCGAGTTTATTCACCTACGCATATGACACCTCGTTAAACCGTCATCGAGACAGTAAATTTCATGAAAGTATAATTCCGACTTGTTTTTATAGTTCGATGAAAATGCTGTTGTACCAGCTGTGCTGTTGCTTGCGTTCCGTAATAGAAAACCAGAGCGAAGAGAATTAGAAAAAATTATATCGCGAGTAAAGATGGAGTAGATGTGGAAAAAATAAATAAATTCGAGTTCAAGTTTTATATTCGTTAAGCATTGGTTGAGAATTTGGTCTCATCGGAAACGTATTTAAAAAGGAGTAATGTATACAATCGCTATCGCTTATTCTAACTCGATTTAGAACATTTTTTTTTTTCTTTTTTATCACCTTTGAAACAGGTGTGCGTGTAGAGCAGTTTCAAGATTACGTCCGTTGAAGATAGAAATAAATTTATACGGGCGAAATTCTGACCAAGCATTACACACTTCCGATCCGAACTTATCTGTAGATATTGTTCGAAAAAAAACACACCTCGAAACCTTGAAGTCCAGATTGCCATCTCGTCTGGTGAAATTGATCTGATGATCGTTAAGTTAATATCGTATTCCAGTATCGAGTTAATAAGAACCGATAACGATCGGTAAAAGTAGACGTCTATTATGGATACATATATATACATATACATATATGTATATATATATATATATATACATATAATTTCTACCTCGTAAAATAAATTGATAATCGTGTTTGTAATTCTATTCAAGTACAAAGTTCACTTTCGATTTTAAATTTCCGAGTATATATATATTTATATATAAGTAATAAAATTGAAATTTAAAATCGAAAGTGAACTTTGTACTTGGATAGAATCACAAACACGATTATCAATTCATATTACGAGGTAGAAATTATACACATACTTATACGAGGTGGATAAAATATTTCTTTGATACGGGAACATTCATATAGGGACCAGGTCGTGGGGCGTTGTTCTAAGGACCGTTCCAAGTATACGCTTACAGAAATATCACGTAGAAAAGAGAAAAGAATCGAGCAATAGAGAACCGGGTGTAATAGGGTCCGTGATTTCCGCTCCATATACATATTATTTTTTTTTTTTCGTTCCGTTCTGTTTTTTTTCTTCCTCTTCTTCGTTTCCTACATATTTTTTTTTTTTTTTATTTTTATTTATTTTGTTTTCCTCTCTCCCGGTCCCAATTAGGGTTTCGCCAACGTGAATAGACCCTGTTTTATATGGCCGCCTTGAACGCCGCTCTGATCTCGCTCGCAGGGCTTCTTCACACCGAAATCCCAATTTACACGTTTTCACTTTTTTTTTTTTTTTTCTTCTCTTCTACCGCGATATTTTCCCGAGTAATTTGCGCTTCCGGAACAGTTTCTTCAAAATTTTTAGCCCCAACTTCGTCGAGGTGTCGGACACTCCGCGTTCGAAAGCATTCCTTCATTACCGAAACCCGAAATGGGTTCGATTTTTGGTCGTGACACGCACAAGTCGCGCGAGCTGTTCTCACCGCCGGCTTTGTGATCGCGGTGTTCGCTGGCCGGAAGAAGGAGCAAACAATTGATCTCAGCATCCGCATCTCACGGCTTCCGGTACGGTGAACGCCGATCGTACGGGCCAGCAGCTGCCGATTAAATTTGCTCCCTTCTGTTCGTGGCTGCGTTTCAATCATTTTTCAAACCAACAATTACAACTCGTACGTGTCCCTGTGCATAGACGCAATGAGAAAGAATTCAGGGAGGAAATTTCCATGAGAGTCACGAATAATAGAAATGAGATCTAGGCGCTGATAAGAAATACTCGTGAGTAAGACCTCGTATCTTTTTTCTACTCCTTTGGCACGTTGGCGTTGTTGCCATTTCTTCATTTCTTTATCATTGTCAGAACATGGAGTCGAGTTTATGGAAATAGAGTTTACGCGTTACCCACGCGTGCTGCTCCATCACTTTCCAATATTTAGCGGTTTCCATCGTTCTGACTACTTAAAGGCGGCTGGTTCAATTTTAATGTTCTTCCAAGTCCATCTCTGACTAAGAATATCGAGATTTCATTCTACCGATCTTAAACTTCATTTTGCAGATGAAATCTTGTGCGTCCATTCTTCAGATTTTTTGTTGCGAAAAACCCCTCCGTATCAACTAGGAAAATTCTGTGTTTCAACTTTAAAGCACGTTTCGTTAGTCTCTTTTGACCGTTTGTTAACATTCTCAGGCATGAACGTTACAGGTGTGCTACAGCGTACACGGAAACTAATTTGCGTCAGAAATACCAGAGAAACGAATAGATCAATCCGAAAGAAATTCGTCTACGAAGTACAATTCTGACGGTTGTAAGCAGATCTCTGTCAAACTTCGTCAGCATAAGCATTTGCCATCCAGTTAAATCTACTGATTATCGTTTAGAAGTTTAAACAAGATTCAGAAAAGTGAAATGAAGTTTAACGACTGGTTGAAAGATCGCGACACTATCATTTGCAATGATTCAACTAAAAATTACGAGTGAATGTTGATGCTCGGAAAAAAGTAATTTCATTGGGATATTGCAAAGCCTTGAAATGCATTTTCGATCGTGTCAACTTTCAAAGTATCATCAGCAATAGATACGGTTAATGGAAATTTATCAACATACTGACATCGCAAGCTGTTCCAAAGTTGAACCCGAATGCACTAAGCGTGTTAGGAATGTGATAATTCAGTAAGGTTTGACAAAATTTTGTCCACTCGACTCGACCGCTTTACCTTAACGAAAACAACAATTCCGACTGTCGGATCTGGCTGCTACCTTCAGCCTAATGGGACAGAGTGACAAACCGCACCTCCTCGTCGAAAACTAGCGATGATTCTATTCTTGCCCATCAAGACTCATTGTATCGCGGATCAGGAATTCCGTCGTGGCTGCACATATTTTTCGCAGATGGAAATACGTCGCACCGAGTAAACGGCGTAGGTGGGAACATGTGACATGCACGTACCGACTCACCAGAGTCAGGACTATACACCGACATCGGATCGGAAGATTGGCAGATGGATGGATGGATGGATGGATGGATGGATGGATGGATGGATGGATGGATGGATGGATGGGTGGATGGATGCATGGATGGATGGATGGATGGATGGATGGATGGATGGATGGATGGATGGATGGATGGATGGATGGATGGATGGATGGATGGATGGATAGATAGATACACTCGTGGACAGAAGGAAGCTTGGGTGAAGTAGTTTAAACGTGAACGCTAAATGGCACATTGCGCGGCAACACACGCGCGCAAACGACACAAACACGGGAGATGGATGGGTATCCGTACATCGTCGAGGCGAGTCCCCGGTACGGCAGTGTAATAGTGACGGCGTATACATTTCGTTCAAGGCCAAAAGTAACAGCCTTTTCAAACTGCACTTACAGAGCGAGTTATGTGGAGGTAGGCAGGGTGGGATAGGACAGTAGACGAAGTGCGCGGCGTGCGATACGTGCAATGAGCAGGCAGGCGGGCAGAGGCGAGTGTAGTATTCGCAGTGGGATAGACCACCACCCACCCCACCCCACAAGCGGGAACTGTATCGAGTTATAGGTGTAAGCCGAGGAACGGGCACTTATACAGAGGTGGGCATAAGGTGGCGCACACGGCGGTCCCCAACATCCGTGAGACGCGGTACAAGAGTATATTGACAGTCGAGCAGACAAATAAATGTGCACGCAACACCGAGTAGTCGTTACATGATCCAGTCATTATGTAAGAACAATCGGCCGACTAATAAATAGACACTCCATCGTTGTGAATCTGAAGGGCACATCCATACCCGCGAATAACCGAGTGCGACGCGGCTTCGTGACACACGTAAGCGCGCACGTACGTCGGCGAACACAAGTCCCCGGAGAGCGCAAGAGAGAAGAAGCGCAATCCGCACACAACCGTGTGTTCTACGCACAGAGAGACGCCCGCCGCCCGGCCTCGCTCAATTATTACCATGAACATAAACGTGCCGGTCTCTCCTCTACGATGTGTCCTATGCGCTCGACGCTCCCCCCCCTTGACCCCCCTTCAGACCCCCTTGCCCACCTCAACCCGCTATTCGCTCCCTCTGTTCAAGTATTACAGACACTCTGTGCTGCCCGGTTGCGTAACGCCAGTGATCTCACGTTGTGGGTGGGACATGCTCTGTGATACGAACGAGTACAGGGTGTCCCAATGGTCCCTTGTTCCGCCGTCAATGCGAAACGGCGACATTCAGACGCTTCTTTCTGTATCCCGTACCCTTATTCTCTTCCCGTGGTCCCCCTGCGATCAGTCACCAGGGAACACCGTCAAACTGCGAAGCTCTTCTCATGGACCGGGCAATGTCCATGCTTTTCAAAGGTCGCTCGCATCCTCGAGCGGGAGATGGTCGATATTTCAATATTTCAAGTTCATCCCGATCATCTTGAATTTTGACGTTTCGCGATTTACAACGATGCCGAGGAAAGGTTTTGGGAGATGAAGAAACGTGGTAGGTTTTTGACCCAATCACCTGTCGATCGATCCACTCATTTCTCTGGAATTCGGAACGCGAGATTCACCGCGTTTGTGCAGGTAGAATAATCAAATCCACGACCGAACATTCTTCTATGTTTCGAAGCAGAAATATCGTCGATGGTCAATATCCGCAGTGGGAAACGAGGCGATGGAATATTTTGCGATTACCTAAAAGCCTCGCGGGAATACCTGCAGCTTGTATCCGGCATGGATGCGCTCGCTCGTCTATCACGTGTTTATCATGGCGTGTAACGCACGGGGTGAGCGTAACCGGCTGATTTAGTGACGTACGACCGTCATTGTGACAAATAAGTCATACGTCGCGTGTGATGATTGTCAAGGTCGGTTGTTTGGGCTGCTCTTATCATCGCTGTCAATGGGAGTGGGGCCACTGCGTGTCCTAGGGGCCAGCTGTGGCCACCGTTAATAGCACGTCTTCCATTACATCCACGGTTCCGTACGACCCAACGGACGAATGTCACGGCCTTTAAGCACCCCTCACTTTACTGGCACTTAAGTGTCGAGTTATTTTCGGCTTTGCGAGAATAAAAAGAGAAGGTGCAACACTCTCGTGTTGATCTTCCGGGTCGCGTTCAGACACAACAAGCGTTTCGATTCCCCGCGCTATAAAACTGCTGCATAAAATTGTTTTATCGACAACACGGAACCGCTGGATTTACTAACAAATGCGAAACAGATTGATGTACCGTACCATTTTAAATTTATGATGAGGCAGCAAAATTCCTCTTCGAACTTCATGCTGGATCGAATCATTCCACGAGAAATTAACGTACTTTTCGGAAAGAGCACCGTTTCAAATGCTTGTCACGTTTCTTACGGATGACAAAAAGCTAACGATTCGATAAAAAAAGATATCGGTTCTAGCTCCTGCGTGCCCCGGCATACTATTCTATGGTCACTCAGAATTCTCACTCGTCAGTCTGTCAAAATTATGAGCATACGGAGTAACTGTGAAATTTTTATCCCGAAAGTCAGAGTCCTAAACGATTTATGATTTTCGTGACGCGAGACTAGGAAAACGTTTTCTTTGATTGTGAAAAATCAGGCCCGAACCGTCTAGCGTCTTTCCAACTCATTTCTTTTCGAATTCTTAGATCAAGATAAGTACGGTTCAGCCGTTACCGATTGCGAGATATAACCGAAGGTCTATAAACGCAGTGGTATAAATTTGTATAATTCGAGCAGTCAAAGGGGGTTCATAGCATGGACGGTCTAAAATCATATCTATTTTTAGGAATTTTTTTTAAAGAAAAAGAAATGAAAAGATTTAGAACAATTTGAGTTTAAAGGATTAATTATTCATAGCTTTGAAAAGATTTTGGAATTTTTTCATTGAGATTAATAACAAATGGCGGCATGGTGCTTATAAGTAGCGAACGACCACGTTTTCAATCAGGTGGCGCAGATTCCTCGGTCAATTTTTATCCGATCGACTTGAAATTTTGACGCATTCTTTAAAGCTTGTTTATCGATTCGAGCTCGTGGCTAGATTTTTTAATTTCGGTCTCAACATTTTTTTATACAAAATTTTTTAATAATTTTTTTAATCGAAAAATCAAATTATTCGGTAATGACCGTATATATTTGAACATATCTTTAACATTCGGGCTACGAGCTCGGAACCGAAGAGGTGTTTCTGATTGAACAAATTTTTTCTATCTGTTAGAAGTTGGAGAGTGGTATCAGGAAATGCGTCACCACCAAAGCCCTCGAGTTCGGAGTCGTTCGCTATTCATATGCGCCATACGGCAGTATATTTGTTGTTACCTTTAATGAAAGAATTCAAATTACTCCAAGTGTTTTCATTTTCTTGAAAAAAAAATCCAAAAAATAGGTATAATTTTAAACCGTCCAAGACACGTAGTTGGATGAGTTACGACGGCAGTCTTGAGGCAGTTGCGACCCTTGAGCCTTCGTTCAGAGCTTAGAGGAATTAGATTTCGAGACAGGTCTTTCTCGTATCTATCTTTCACAATTTAGTTCGCCTATCTCATTGACCGTGAGCTCTATAACGCGACGGGTGTATCAGTGCGTACACATCGCACGTACGTATATACGTTTTGGGACATGTGTACAACAGAGAGGCGTGCAGGCTTGTGTAAACGCGTTACAACTCTTTTTTACTCCAAGCGTAAATTAGACCAGTCGTATCGGAGTGATAAACATTTTCGAGTCACACGCAGCTTTACGCGCCGGCGAAACGACCTTCGACTAAATCACTGATTTAATATTAGCCGATTTCGAGAAAATAGGTGAACGCGCGCTCGTGTGCGTAAGTTTGTCGGATATTTACGAGCGAGCGAAATTCTACGCAGAATCTAACGCCAAGACTCGCGTTAGATATACTGCGAAAACTTTTTTCCTCGTTGAGATTATACCGATATAAATACCGTGGAGACGATGTGTGCGAAGATAGAATGTGCGCGTGAATAACGAGACTGAGGTACAAAAACAATTATGAGGAACAAAGAAGGAAAGAAAGAAATAACTACAAAAAAAAGAAAAAATAGTAAAAAAATAGAAGAAAAATCGTCAGAAAACTAGCAAAAAGAAAACCCGCCGTACCATTGTGTATGCACAAGACTACACAGGTATTTACAAGCAGCGTTGTGTAACAAATGCCATAATGTGGGTGGCGCGGAGCAGCGTAACCGGCAACCGGCAAGCTGCCGCTCCAGTGCTCTTTGCGAGAGAAGGCTATTACTAAATGCGCGTGAAAGCCATTATGCGCCAACTTCGGACCGAATCAAGCCGGATGAATCTATACGAAATTCACTGTTTCTTGTTTTTTTTTTTTTTTTTTCTCTCTCCTCCCCTACCGAAGAGCTTTGCTCCTCGTAGCTATGCAGCATGTGAAAGAAAGAATCTGAGGTTTGTCCAGAGACCGACGTTCCCTTTCCAAGGATGCGGCGGCGTTCGAGGTTTGACGAATCGGATTATCGCAAGAAATTCATTCCTCTTGGGGCATGGTCCGGTTTTTATTTTATTCCGTTCAGGCCCCGGGTTTCACAACAGAACTCGGGAATCGGTTCGAGTCGGACGGCCGGTTTACGTAACGGCATCCTCCCATTGGCGACTGTGAAATTACGTCGGCGGGAGCCGCATGCGTGCAGCAGTCCATCAGTAGAGAGAGCTCGAGTCGTTTCGGCCGAGACTTACACTGTGTGGGCACTCACTCGCTCTCTCGCTCGCTCTCTCGCTCTCTCGCAGCGCAACGTAACAGGAGCGCGCTAGATCGTTAGAATCGGCCGAAGGCCGGCTAAATTACACGAGTTCTTCAATGTCACGAGTCCCGCCTCCGCCTCAGTCTCTCCGTTTCAATCTCCACTTCCACTTCTCCAACACCGTCAACGACGACGACGACGACGACGTGGAGGAGGCGCACTCTCCGCTGGTCTCACCTCCGCTTTCATCCGCTCGTCATCGGCTTCTTCTCGCCGTTCCACGTGATCAGCGCAGCGCAATCGATCCTCTCGGACTGACCTTGACTGCGCGGCAACATCGACGTCGATCGACGATCGGCGAACGCACACTCTACGGCGAAACCACGGAAGAATTTCAATTTCACGGAGCGATCGAGGATCGAGACGCTTTCCGATCGGCCGGCCTCGCGGTGCAAGGTCGGATTCCGTGCGCTTGCTTTTCTAATGGCAGCTGGAACAGCGCCGATTCTCTCTCGCGTTTCGTTCGCCTTGAAGCGGCGCTTACGATATATTTGTACACGCAACGAAACGGAGAGAATTATTAACCCGCAGCAGCGCTCTGCAGGCCCATTTCTCGATTGTGACATGTGGGGCATGGACACGCGGCTCGCGAGGCTGGCCCGCCGAAAATCGAGGTGTGGAAACCCGGTGCATAAACGTTGACGAAAATTGCTTCAGGTACCGAACACCGCGTTCCGTGCCGTTCCGTCGGTTCGAAAGTCTTTCAGGCTCCGGCTTCGCGCCGATCAGCCATGCCGAGCACGAATTGAGCGCCGCGTGCACGTTCGAACAAACGACGATAGGCCCCGATAGACGAAAGTGAAAGGGAGGGTGGAAAGGGTCCGACTAGCGCTGGGTCCCGCTGGCTTTTACAACCTCCGCATCGCTCGCGCTTTCTTGCCTGCCTATCTAGAAGCGATTCGTGGTTTCGCACGGCTCCTTGTGTATCGCTGATAAATTATATCCGAGTAATTAGAAGACTCCGGAGCCGAGCCTCCTCAAGGCCCCGGCTCCGCCGGACCGTACTTCCGGTTCCGATCGACTTCCTCTTTTCTCATCGCGAACGCTCCGCGAGGCTGGATCGTGGCGCGAGCGCCACCGCGTCAATATTTCTACTCCAAGGGCTTTGACCAATATTACCTTCGATTCGGATTTCCCGCTCCTCGGGGCGGCCTGATCAGCTGATCATCGGTCGCGTTTTG
Organism: Neodiprion fabricii; assembly: GCF_021155785.1. NCBI lineage: Eukaryota > Metazoa > Arthropoda > Insecta > Hymenoptera > Diprionidae > Neodiprion > Neodiprion fabricii. The sequence continues at coordinate 25,241,982 of NC_060242.1, read as the reverse complement.
GCGCGAACGCGAGGAAATGTGTGCGCGCAATTTTGTGCGTCGACCGCGCGGCGGCAAATTTAGGCGTCAACTGCCACTCTTTACATATGAATGAACCCGCTGCTCTTCCTCCCCCCTCTTGGAATGATTCTCTTATCAACGCGAACTCCGACTGCATGTTTTCGGTGACAGTAGCGCAAACGATTTGCACTCAGGCGCTTCGGATGTGCAAACGCAAAAGCTCGACGTTATTGCATTACACTGGAATTCCCGGAAGATGTTTGTCGTTCTCTTTCCGATTTTATACCTTGCTTGTTTTAGCTAGAAATAGACACGGTGACGCGTTGAGTACGTCGCAAAACTTGTATACGAGCCTTGGGCAAACACATGAATTCTGTGATAGTGAAAAACGTGCGAGGATCAATCACCGCGCGTCGTGTCTTATTTAAATTTTCCTTCTACCTTTCAGTAGTATCCAATATCCAATCCAAAGTGTGCGACCCGCGAGCGGGTTTTACGTTTCTCTCGACGAGTACGGATACATCTCTGAATGCCGATCGTCAAATCTTCTTCCGTGTAATCCAAATTGGCAAATACAAGAACAACACGTATACGATTAGATAATATTAGGCACGGTTAACTGACAAACATTTGAATTTCACTAGATATTTCTTTACTATTTATTCTTTGCTTTTATCTCAATTTTACGTATTCGTCAACTTTTCGATTTCTCTTTATTTCTCTTTCTTTCGATCCACGATCGGTTTAAATTGGCCACTGTCACTTCACCAGGTTCACGTTCTTCTCCACATAGTCACTGTGTATAATTTATTTACAGACCGGCAACGAAGACCACGGCCAATAGCAAGTGGCGAGAAGAAACAAAAAGAAAGAACAAAAAAAAAAAAAAGCACAAATAACAAAACAGTAACACAACTTATGTCAACACAACCGTCGAATATCGATTGACTCGATTTGTTACACTGTAAAAATTATCGGTCGAATTTAAAGAGACACGCTTTTGTACTCAAGTTTCGTCGATTACTTCACTCGTTTCTCTTTTCCGTTACAAGCGAAAGGTGTAAACCATTCCTCTCGTCACTATTCGAAACTGTAAAAACTTCACCATGGATTCATCACGAATAAGCGGTTTATTCCTCGCGTCGGTTGCGGAAGACGCAACTTTACATCCTCTAATTCGCTGATGCGGCTCGTTAATGCCGCATGGCTGTCGCCTCAAGGTCAATCCGCCAACCGATGGTCTCGGCGTCTTCTTATCACTCACGAGGATCAAGCGTACGCGAGTTTCTTTTTCCGTTTAGATAATCCTCGCGTGGAACAACGACGTCGCGGTATCGTTGTCGAGGAGCTTTAGCGTGAAATGGGGGATCTCCCTCAACTCCGCGTTCGAATTCCCCGCGCGAATAGAAAAGAAGATCGCGCCGTCTCGTCTCTACTTTGGTACGAAACGACGTCGTTCTCGGCTTGCCCGCCTTCCTTCCTACGCTTCTACTTTTTTCCTCTCTCTTCTTTTCCTCCTTCGCCGGCCGTGGCGCGATTGCGCGCGTGTTTGTTGCGTTGTTGTTTTGTTGTTCCCCTGTCTTGTTTCTTCCTTCCTTCTTTCTTTACTTCTTATTTTTTTTATCCGCGTTACTTTTTTTCTTTTTTTCTTTTTTTTTCCCTCCTCTTTTTCTTCTTCCTCTTCGGGCCTCCCAGCGGCTCCAGGGTCAGCCGGCTGGCTTAGCACTTTTACTCGCCTGTGTCCCAAGGACTTGCCGCGCTTCTATCCCTTTCTCTTATCCTTTCGCGCGCGCGCGCGCTCGCTCGCGCTTGTTTTTTATCCCTCTAACCTTTTTAGCGGACTTTTAATTCCAACCGTTACCATAGCGTTACTTATGATCACCGCTGCCCGCTTCAAGGTAAAGAAAAGGTAATATTATAGAAAGGCGTTTACATCACACAGGCATATCAACGTATCGATGAACGCATGTGCATACACACATAGCACGTATCCAGTATCTCCACCTGCATGCACGTATGAAATATATCATACACGTACACCTCGTTTCAAATGTCAGATAAATGTTGCCACTCTTTTCTTTCTTCCTTTCTTCTTCTCCTTTATCTTCACTTTTCGATCCTTGTTACTTTTCTTTTTACTCTTACTCTTCTTGTTATTAATATTAAAAATATCGTTCAAGGATCGTCCGCTGCACTTGCGGTGCATTCAGATGGCGAGATGCGTGTATTACGTTTCACGATTCAAATTCCTTATCGCGGTGGTGTGCGTGTGCGTTCCTTCGTACGTTCGCGTGTGGGTGTTTTTTTTTTCACTGACCCTCCCCCCCTCCCCCCCGGCCCCCGCCCCCGCCCCCACTGCCCCCCTCGACAATGTTCGCAGGTCCTTTTTTCCGTTCTCCGCGAAACCTTCTCTCCTCGATGCTTCGTCAAAGTGCGACAGACGCGAGTTCTTGAATTCGATTCGACGCAGGTCCGAAAGATCCGCGGTTGTTTCGCGCGCCGAAAGTAACAGCGTATCTCTCTCTCTCTCTCTCCGTCTTTCTGTTTCTCTCTCTTTCTCTCTCGCTCTCTCTCTCTCTCTCTCTCTCTCTGTTTCTGTATCTTTCTCCGTCTATCAGCCCGTCTCCTTCTCTCTCCTCTGGTTTTGTAACGCTTTACGAAACTCCGCGCCAAAGTAAAAGTCCCGCGAGCGAGGTTGGATCGTGCAGCAGCTAGGCGGACGACTGACTATACGGTGAAACAGAACAACGCGGTGTTCGATTATTAACGATATTTAAACGGCCACGCAACCACCTTGCAGATGAATTCAGATTGCGCCCGATGATAAATTTGTAGTTTCGAAGCGAATCGAGTTGTGTCGCTTCTTTAAATTACGATGACACTTTTAACCGTCGTCACTTTTCATAATTTCTTTTGGAGGGAAATATTTCTTTCTTCACACAAAAGGCACCAACGTATCAATATTTAATACCGTAATCACTTTCCCCCGATGTGTTTTACTTTGCGCGCACCAAGGAAAACACTCCGAGCAACGGGCACACACTGATCGCGAGAGACACGGGGAGACGCACACTTAAACGCGGGGTGAAAACTGCTCGCTCCGTCACAGAGAGACGCACTGAAAGTGAACACAAGAGATACACAGACACACACCGCGGTTGCCGCCGTGTGTTTTGACGACGGCGAAAAGTTGACTTTCGCAAATCCGCAATTCCGCGTAACCGCGCGCGGTTTGTGAAACGAATCCTTGCAGCGGGTAGAAATCCTGCGGGTACCAGCCTCGTCGACACGGTTCGCATCCGCTCTCCGTTTCGGATAAAACCGAACGATTGCTTCGGGGTGGGTGTGTTGGATCAGTGATTTCGCAACATGTCCGATGCGATCATCGTCAGTGTTTTCTTCCTCCTCCTCCTCCTCCTCCTCCTCCTTCTCCTCCTCCTCTGCAGGGGGGCGATTCTTCTCGGTCGGGTTCGCTCTCGCTTTCCGAAACTAATAAAATCCTCGATTCCGCTCCTACTTGCGATGATGGTCCGCGGCGAGAAGGGGGGCGTTTCGCCGTCGTTGTCTTACGATTTCAACGCGCCCAGTCGACGCCGCCACCGCCGCTGCTGCTGCTGCTGCTGCTGTTGCCGCTGCCGCTGATGGTGCCGCTGCCGCTGCTCCGCCGAGTTTCAACTTTTACTTTCAGCTCTTACACAACACCGGACCGCCGCCGCCGCCGCCGCCGCCGCCGCCGCCGCCGCCGCCACCGCCGCCGCTGCCGTTGTCGTACCTCCGGTGTCGGTGTGCCTCTGTGTGCGTCGGTGAGTGAGCCCGTGCATTCGCACGGTTGCCCCGACTGCCGCGTGTCTCTCGTGAGCGTTTCGTTTCGGTGGCTTCAAGCCGAGCCTCCTCCTCTTTCTCCTCCTCCTCCTTCTCTTCTCGGTCTCGGCGCGTTCCTCCCTCTCTTTTCCTCTTTCTTCTCTCTTATTGCGTTACCTCCTTCCGGATACCTACGGACTTCCGGTGCACCGCGAGATTCGAAAACGTGAGGAGCTGACGCGACATTCACCCCGCAACCGCGACCGAACCGCCGATTCAGTTCCACCGAAATTCGCCCCGGCCAAACGGAGTCTCGAGTACGTGACGAAGACCGGACAGATCGGTATCCCGACTGCACGATCGCCTCGTAGTCTGAAACCGAAACCTGGCCACACCACCGCACTTTCTCAGCATTAATCCCCCGCGCCTCGCTAAGGGGCTTGAGTAGGGGGTCACGCACTGCCGCTGACCCGGGAACCGGCGAGGGCGTTAAAGAGTTCCGTCCGGAAGTTGGTCGCAGCCTGACAGAGACCAAAGTGCGATCGAAAGCAAGGGTCGTTCTCCGTCTATTCCTCTCCTTCGTTCCTCGGTGAGCGTTGAAACGAAACGAGTATGCTCGACCAGCAGCACCGCTTCACCAAAACCGCCAGGTGGTGTCGTCGAGCAGTTCTTCCACGTCCACAGACTCCCGGTAAAGTAACTGGCCCGAAAATTACGATGCAAAAGGGTCGGTGCTGCGTGCGTCCCGACACTCACGGCTCAAGGGTTGAAGAATACTTCGGCGCACCTCGAGGGAGGGAGGCAAGGATTCGTTTCTGCCCGTAGGGGTCAGGGTTGGGCCCTCGGACGGTGTGCGGTGGGGTGGCGGCAAGGACTTCGCTTAACCGGAAAACAAGTGGCGGCCCGACTCTCTTGCGGGGCGGATGCTTCTCGGGGTGGGGCGCAAGGGTTTCGGATCACCGGCCGCCCTTTCCAACGCCTTCCGCACTTCGGCGAATCGGTTAAATAGAATCTCGGGGGTGGTTAGATCAGTTCCGCTTCCCGTACCGATGGCGATACTCACGCAAGGCAAGGCGAGAAACGATCAACAGGGGTCGAAGCGGGGGCGGGGGGGAGGGGGATGTATCCTCGCGCGAGAAATTACCACCGCCTTTTTTCTTTACCGTCTCCTTACGTTCTTACGTTCTTGCTTGTATATTCAGTAATCCTTGATTTTTATTATTTCTCCCTTCCCTGTTTTCTCGCTATTCTTTTTCCTTCTTCTTCGTTTTCCTCGTTGTTGTTGTTGTTGTTTTATTTTCTTGTTTTTCCGACACACGCCGACGCGTTCGCGATGAGAGAGGAGAGGCAAACTTTGCAGCGCGCTCGGTTCGTTGTAGGTTCTGTCTAGCGGGTCTACGGCCAAGTTCCCTCCACCCCCCCACCTCCTCCTCGTCCTCCTCCTCCTCCTCCTCCTCCTCCTCCGCCATCCAGCTCTCCCTCTTCCACCACCTCGCTCTAGTCCCGATGCCCTCCGCCCCCCCTCGTTACCTACCTCGCACCGACCCCCGCCCCTCACCGCCCCTTCCACCTCCCCCGCTCCCTCCGAATCGCGCTCCTCGCGCGCTCCAAAGCCGCGCGACTCACTCTCCCTTTCCCCACTAGCACTGCTCTTACTATTACATTACAAATAGCTCTCCTACTACTTGCTCCGTGGCCAGAAAGTGTATAGTAAACGGTGCTGCACGCTAGTACCTACCTTGCATGTATGAGTACCCTGAGGCGTACGCGTCACTGTATCGTGCGTCGAATGTGTGAGTGAGTGAAGCTGTTCTACGAGCTCTGACGAAGCACACATCACACTCACGTAACTATTATTCGCGTTTCATGCTTTTCTGCTCCGTACCTACCTCACTCACACCCTTAAAGATCTTTATGCAAAGTATTACATATGCGCGATTGCCTCTGTGCGTGCGTTTGCGTGCGGATACACAAGCCGACACGCGGCGTTGGTCGACCGCGTGTGCGATACACGCATTCGGCGTACACACGCGTGCGTGACTATTCGTACGTAATAGACGGCGATGAGGTATCTTCGCCTTGACTTGGCGGAAAACACGTTGCATCGTTTCGTTGCTGTTGCTGACTTGTGTGCGTGTGTGTGTGTGTGTGTGTGTGTGTGTGTGTGTGTATAGAGTGCCGTTTCCGAGGTTCGAGAAACCACAACCGCGCTTTCGACATTTGAATTTATCCTGACCTGACTTCAATCCGAAGCTTGAACTTGAGGGGAAAGAAAGTACTCGCAACTATCTTCCGCGTTGTGGCCACAACGAAATATTACGAAATAGAATGTTATCTCCGTTTAGCGGAATGTCCGCAAACTCGCACGGCCGAATGATTTTACGCCGAAGAAAAAAAAAAAAAAAGGAGCTATCCTCACACTGAGAAAAGGGTTTATTTATCTACCGTTAACAAACGTATACATATTTGGATACGGCGAAATAAATGTTTCGTTATTGTTATGAAATTTTAGTCGAATCAAATATGATTTGTCAACTATCAACCAGATTCTATCGATCAACTAAAAATTGATAATAATAACGAAACATTCACTTCGCCATATCCAAATATGAGTTTGTAAACAGTAGATGAATAAACCCTTTTCTCAGTGAAGTTTTTCACCCATGAGACAAATTCAGTACGGCAACTGCTTACGTCACACTTGCTCCAGAATCGTTTTCGGCAAATGTGCGACGGGTATTTTACGCCCGGCAAAATGACAGCGATAATAATTCAGTTATGATTTCACCTCCGATGAAAGCCTGCAACGCAAGACTTGATAATTCAGCCCGCGATATTCGCTCCTTATACGCGATACATCCACTAACCACGTCGTGCGGTTCTTCACTCTCGAGACGATATCCTTCCTCGGCTCAACAACTGCAGATCATATCGCTCCAGTTGCAGGTACTGACCATCTTTGCCCTCGCGGTTTTGTTCGAGTTTAAGATCGATTGCCAAGGCCCGAGTATTTTCCTCACCGTGAGACGCACGCCGAACCTTCTTTTCCATAATTTCCATCTTTGTTCCCTATATTCCTCGCCGTTTTACCCGTTAAACTATACGCATGCGGTACGTGCACGTTGGCGTATCTGGGACCACGTATAGCTGGTACAATAGAGAAATGCGTCTTTGGAATTTTTAGTGTTATGTGTATAGGTGCTTACGGATTTATTTGTTTATTTATCTATTCATTTATTCATTCATTTACGCACGGCTAATATAAAAGTGCAGCTCTCGAAGGCCAAACGCTGGCTGTTGCGCAATCGATGGTTATTATACGTGTGTCTGCGATTACGAGATTACGACTCGACGGTTCGTATTTATTTCCCCATTTTTATTTTTTTTTTAATTTTTTTCTTTCTTTATCTTCGTTTTATATTTCTTTACTCAATCTTCTCCTATCTCTTGTCTCATTTTCACATTTCAAATCACTTTACAGTATAGTGTGCGAAATACGCAGCAGGTGGTATACGGCAAATTTGTAAAACTCTGCGTAGCTTGTATTTTTACATACGCGTACAAGTGTACATACATGTGTCGTATACATAGACTTCCCGAGGTATCTCTTATCTGGCCAGACGATTTTTATCGCTTGAGTCATCGTGATTTATAATTAGAAAGTTTTTTTTGAATCGTTGCTGCAGAATTCTAAATACGGTTTGTCGTTCCTTGCCGATATAACTCTGATTTTTTTTTCTTCGCCTTTTCTTTTTCTCCTCTTCCTCCTCGTAAGCCGTTCTACGTTGTATTTCGCTAGTGATAATTTAAATTTGAATAGTCAACGACACCTAAGCGCGCTGAGCGCGTGATACTCCGTCTCATGTTCACACGCTTATACATACATTCGTATAAACGTATCTAAACAATTATCTATTTTTGTATAACTCGCAAACGTGGTTTAAGTCCGTAATTTTGTCAACCGGATACCTTGTTCCATCAATTTATAGAAATTAGTGCAATTCCTTATACGATGTAATAAATGTCGTTACATCAACTTTCTACATAACTCTCATGACTGCGGTTTCATTTATCTAATCAATGCTGGTGTAATCCGTGTATCAAAACATCTATTGCATGGTTACATATCTATCATTTTTTAACCTCCACCATGTATATATATATATATAATTAACCGTCTGACGAATAATGGGTAAAGAAAAGTATGAAAGGAAGTCGTTGAAAGGTCGCTGAGACGTAATACGAACAAGTTTCTGATGGCGAAATTAAATTTTGAAATTTTAACTTAATTGACATGAAGGTGCTTTGGGATTTCACGCAACGGCGCCGTAAAATGTATTGGTATTTTCTTTCTCTGTTGCATCGTAACCTGATACATTCATTTTTCACATCTCATGCAATAAATATAACGAATTCATGGTGTCTTCGGAGGTTCGGTTTGATCGTATCTCGTTATGTATTAATTTGCATGACTTGTAGGATGAGTGAGGAAATTGTAGAGAAATTATTGAAATCTCAAATGTTGACGAGGCTGTTGTCTTCGAACTTAAATTAGACAAGATTCGAGCTGTTTCTAGCCCATGTTGAACCGATGCCTCATTTCTTAACCGACGTGTATTCAATCCTGCTCAGCCCTTCGTTGTCACGTTGTTGGCTCAATTCGACCCACCATACGTGATAATCAAGTATCAGAAGTCTGCAACGATATTGAATTTCGGTGTCAAGAAAAACTGATGGAAGAATTCAAGTAAATTTCAAAATATGAATGACCATTGCGCTCATATGACAAAAACCTAAGCAAAGATTGAAGTAAAATCGTAGAATAAAATTGGCTTACATGAAGGAGATTTTGATTAGCAAGTCAGAACATTGCCAAATAAAAAAGCCGAGCTAAAATATTTATCCTTTGTTCTACGTGGCTCTGGTGCGTGTATCTAGGGTTGCTGAATGAACTCTGATCAGAGCTGGGAATTGTTGAAAATCGTTTAATTTTAAATATTGTATTTTGCCTTTCTATTTCAAATAGATTCGAACAAGAATTGCAAATTTTTTTGAAATGGAAACGTTATGCATTTAGCTATCCGTCTAATGTCAGTTTTCCGAGGATTCCGTCTGAAATGCGCATCTCTTTTCAGAGAGACAGAAGCGTTTCGAATGATTTTCCGCTAGTAAACAGTGCGCGATTGCAGCGCTTGTAATATCTTTCTGATAACAACGACTAGCCAGGAATACAATACTTGTCAACCACCGTCTGGACCAATTTTACGGTAACATGAAGAATTGCAGATATTTAAACTGAAAAGCAGTGTAAAGCATATCCCAATTTAGATGCCACGCAACATTTTCGAACTAATATTAAATACCGGTTTTATATTTTTCATCGACAGAATTGTGAAAAGAATTCGCATTTGTCAGCTCGAGCCACAAATCATTGTCCGTTTTAAATGCGTTTATCCAGCCTTCACTCGAACTTATCCCAACATCTGAATGCAAAAACGCACAACCGCACCTCCATCCAAAAATGCCTGACGTTACAATAAACGTGGCTCGCGAAAAGCGCATCGGGTATCTTATTGGTACAATTACTAGCAGCTCGAGGCGGTTGATATTCATTCCGCAGAGCTGTGAGGCCGCTCCAATTATCGCGGGTCCGTTCTCCGTCCTCGCGGCAAGCCCGGTCGAGAGGATGAAAAGGACTCGGGCGGGCCTTAAGGCCCCCTAAGAGAAAGAGAAAAAGAGCGTAAGAGTCAGGCGCAGTCGGACTTTCTTCTGTTGCGCGGCGACCGGACGGTTGAACCTCTGCTCCTCCGTCTTTCTCTCCGGTCCGGTCGTAAGTTTCAAGGTTATGTACCTCACAGTTGCAACTTGCGAGCTGCAGCACCACCGTCTACGAGGCCCTCCTCTCTGTGTCCTGTCCGTGCGACCGGCGACTCGGTGTCCGTGTCTCGATTACGTCCTCGTCCAGCCGGCCTACCGCGACTTACTCGACCAGCCAGTTTCTGAGATGTCTCTTTATTACGCTAACTGGTCTTCTCGGTCCTGCGAACCGGCCTGAATTATCTCCCGATGTACGTTTCAGTCTTGAACCCCTGTTACAATACCGCGAGAGTTTCGGGAAACTGAACATCCTGACGCGCATGCGCTAAATCACCTCGTTTCATTGGCAGATTCAACCGATTCGTTCGGAGTTTTTCGTCTGCTTGATCAGGTTGACCAACTCGGTTACGGCCAGACGTTGGTTACCGAAATTCGCAGGCGTTTCGAGGTTACGTATCGTCGAGAAAATCATCAAAATCATCGTCAAAATGTGACGGGTCTGCATTTGAGACAACGTAACCATGGAACTCTTTCGCGCATTCGCGTTTCACGTCCAGATTCAAACAAACAAAGTTGGCCAGCCTGACTACATAGATGAAAAACTGCGCACGCGGTTGTTCAGTTTCCCGACACTGGACGTTATACCTACTTTTTCATTCTGTACATTTGTAGCCAACTTCCACTGATCCATTACTCGAAGTTGATCGTTTGACACCTTTTCGAGGTATCGAGATAACGAGAAAGGTTCAGAATCGAGTTTATCGGTAATTCATCGACATGTGCAAGAAAATTTATAGATACAAATGTCGAATTGTTCAGACCTGCAATTTTCTAAAAATGGGTCTTTACCTCCAGAGAACAAAGTAATTTTTTTTTGCGTTCTCTTTTCTATGTCGAGTCCGTCAAATTTTTGAACTACTGCTTTTCGGTTGTAAACACCATGGAAGGTTTGTCAAGGATGAGGTAGAGAGACGAGTTAAGTGGGTTGTGAGATTGTTTGTTGTGTCTATTTGAGTCGAGTCCGGTGAAAACTGCAGTTTGAATTCTACAATATATATACAATAAATAGACGGAAATGCACGTGCACTCTGCTTTAGTAAATTTTAAGGACAAATAGCAGGTTGGGAAAATAGTTTCGGAGTAGGGATACTGCAGGATGTCGGTGTCGGGAGTCTGGATTAGGTCAGGCTTATCCTTGTCAGTAATTGCCCAATTTTACCGCCATTTCGACAGTATATGCCTTACAGCCCGGACTGGTAAATAAAACTCTGTCACGTAAATCGGTATGAGGGATTATCTTCAAAGATGCACCTCAGCAGATTTACTTGGTTACAACATGAGTTCGATTTTGAGACACATGTTGCTATAGGAACAGTATCGGCCCTCCTTAGTCTGTGATGTTGGTCACCAATTGCTGTCAAGTTTCGCACTGCGCAGGCATCGGCTATTTCTGCACCGTTGGCCTCGCTATGTATCTGAACTTTCAATCGATCGTGCTAATCGCAACATTAAACTGTCACCGATACTCTATTCCAAAAAATGAATCGTACAGCTGATACGGAAAAAAAATAAATAAATAAAATTGTTGCAAGCGTACCTGATGACACGCTGCAGCTACGTAAGTTATTTCGAGAAGATTGCCGAAGTTCAAAATTCATTCCTAAACTTTTTCTGCTTCACTTCTTCCCTGGCAAAACCGAAATTCTACTTTTCTTCTTTTGCCGACTAGACGCGAAACTGATTGAAAACGTTTCACCTTCACAATTGCACCGTGAAGTATTAAAAGTTTTGCAAGAACAGGAATGTTACGTATGGACCTAAGTTTACATGCATTATGCATTATTAACCTGTATGCATGCAACACTTAGCATGGTATATCATATAACCGAAAGTAAGGCCTTAATTCCACGTATTTCAGACGTGTAATTTTGTTATTTAGATAAGTGGTTACCACGTATACGAGGCGCAAATTTCGCACGATCAGCCTTGTTTAATTTTTTATTTGGCAAGAATGGATAATAGTCAAAAATAGCTGCAGTTCGCACGCATCGTATGGATACGTTAATTCAAACTCCATCGTCTTTTCCTCTGCTTTTCATATGAAAAATTCAATTTACTAATTATCACAGCTGGATAAACAGACTTTTTAATTATTATTCGGTCTTCGAATTTTCATTAGAATTCCGAAAATTTTCCGGAATTTACGACAATCTTCCAAGTCCCTACATCGCAGTGTATCTAATATACATCGTACAATAATATTACAATCTCTTGAAGTATAAGAGCGTGAAGCCGCGGCATGCTACTGCGATTATCTACGATTAAAACGCTAGGATTCTAATTGCATAATTTATTGCAGATGTCGCTGTACAGCGAGATTAAATATTCGTTCTCATTCCGGCGATAAAAGACGTACGATGCCTCTCTTGTAAAAGTTCGAAACTTCAACCTAGTTATTAGGCGTACGTTACGTAGACATACACACACATCTGTAAATCAGTTTATATGCGATTATTCGGATACAAACTGGAATTACGTAACTATACGATCATGCAAGTTGCACAGAATTTATATCGCCGAGAAAAAGTACGCGGTGGTTGATACATTATTTTCGGCTCAACAATACCCGGAAAAAAACGATTGGATCATTTTTATGCGTAGAGGGGAAATGACCATCCGGATGCTGGCCATTGCAAATTCAGTGACGTTTCACTTGCCTTGCGATTAGATGAAACTTTTTCCTACACTTTTCCGGGACTCTCAGATTCTTTCGTTCATTTGGGGTCGATTTTAGAATGGAAACGAGACCGCAGACGCGTAAACCGCGAAATGTAGGAAACGTTGTTGGGGTTACCACTGACGAAGATAAAGATAACGAGGGGCGAACACGAAACCGACAAAAACAAAGGAAGAAATTGCGTCTCGTGCGAATCGCGGAGATTCTTGGCGATGTAGGAAAAAAATTCGAAATACTTCCACGAACGGTATTTCGGTGTAGTGATCGCGTTTTTTTCCCGTCAATGGCAGAACGGATGCAGCGACTGGATGAAAACCGGCGCCATTAGCGTTGCGTAACGAACGTGTAACGTATGAGTTTCTTCTCTCTAGGCATTATTCAACACGACACCCAACGCAACGGTCTCAAGGTTTTGTCACTACATTGTTGTTTGTATGCCAACGATTGTGGACGGAGAAAAGGCAAGACGCCTTGCCCGAGGATGCGTAACATGCACGTTGCACGGGTTGCACTGCGACAAGCGGTCGCAATTCGTGTCCGTTTCCCAGGCTTATGGACCAACGGAAACAACGTGAAAAAAAAAACAGCGACTAACGACCACCTTTGGACGAAATTGTAAACATTCGATTACAAACTAAAATTTACAAATATAATTTTTTATTGAGACAACGGTGAGGTACAATTTGTATTTGCAATTTGTAATTGTATATGATAATTTATGTGATTTGTATTTTGTAATTTGAACGGGGATAAAATACAAGTTGGAGCTGTATTTTCGAATTGGAACGAATCAGAATGCGGATTACATTTGTATTTTCTAAACGTTACAAAATTAAATGTAAGATCAATTTTTTCCGGTTGAATAACATAATTAAAACAACGTAAAATGCAAATTATTACACATCCGTATCTTGCAGCGAACTTATATACTTAGTCTTAATCGTAAATTTTCATTACGAATGTTCATTAGTATGTACATTATATCTGTGATACAGTAACTTGAAATGACTGTGGCGTATTTTTTTCGTTAAGGTTAATAATAGCAAATCCTTAAGGTTATTGATCTGCAATGTTTTTACTGTATAAAAAAGTATAAATATAACGATTTAATTGTTTTTTCCTAAACTATTCAAATAAATAATGAAAAATAATGGAATTAAATGCAGGAATTCGCCTAATTAGAATGAAGTGAAATTACCGAATGCAGGTTAAGTAACTCAGTTTAATTACAAATTTTTACAAGCATCAAATGCTGCCTTTATCCAGATGAAAATAACAATCTTCGAATGCAACTAGCGTGTTACCGTTAGACGATCAGTGATAGAGTTAAAACTTTGCAACCTAACGAATGAGTGCATTGAACCGGCAGGGGTTAAAAATTCGATTTTTCCGGTTGATAAAAGGGCCAGAATATCGAATTTTCATAGACGCGAAAATCTTGTTCGTAGAATTTAAAAATGTGGAAATCTCAAGCACAGAAAATCGAAAATATAGAAAGTCGAAGTACAGAAAGACAAAATATAGAAAAGTCAATACATGGAACGGTAATATCGAGAATCTGTATACGATTCTATATTATCCAGAGAAATTCTGACGATTCTACAGTTTATAATCTCTATAATCATTCGCTTCTCGATACTTCGACTTTCAGCATTTTTAAATTCTACAAATTGCGTTTTCACTTCTTTAAAAATTCTACATTTCGGCCCGTCGATTTTTTGATCATTCCGTACTCTTACCCTCACCCGCATTGAACTTAAGTTCGTTTTGTGCGCAGCTCTCCGTAAGGAACTACACGTATGTGTCGAGTATAAACATAAGTATACAGGCGCGGCCGCGACCCGCGGAAATCCAGACTAGAGCGCCAAATCGGTTCCCCGTCAGGCATGCGCCGGCGATAAGCGCGGGGTCGCTTATCGTGTGAAAGCACCAAAGCGCCGTGCGATGGCCTACTTAGGATCCACAACGCACCAGCTGCGCAGCAATTGTAGCTGCGTACAGCGTACGTCACACGCGGATGAATCACATTTTTCTCGACATGCTTTTCCCAGAAATGGTCCTGCAATTTCTTTAGTATGCAAACATATGTGTATATATATATGTATACACATATATACACACACACTGCGATATTGTTGGCGAATATTCCTTCCTGTGAGGTAGGTCACCAACCTCTACGCCATATTGCGGTTTCTGGATGTGTGGCGATAGCGAAGGACTAACTTTCCGCTTTTTTTATCCTTCCTGTACGGAAGGCCGCGTCGCGTTATCGCCGTCCGCATGCGGCGATAGGCTGCGTCCATTCTCGTAATACCGGGGTCAATTGCAATTCGTTGCGTTGCGTTGCGTTGCGATCACTGACGACGCACGTATTATCTAGATCATCTAGCCTCGCCGTGCTGCGTTCATGGAGAGAGAGAGAGAGAGAGAGAGAGGGGGGAGGGGCGGGGGGGGGGGATAGACTTGCACGCTCAAGCTTCGCAGCGTGCTATATGCTTTCAATCCACAAGGAAATTGTGCGTTAGCTGCTGCCAGGCGTGGGCTCTTAATTGAGGCTAATTGCACCGTGAAAAGGGGGGAAATAGGGACTAGAGTTATTTTTTATGAAAGCTCAGATATACTCGACTTGCCCCGGTATCTGACAAACTATATTAAATCCGCTAGGTTCCTCAAGCTCCTTCGGACTCACGCGAAACAAGACTATGCAGAGAAATAAAAATAATAATTCTTTCTCAGGCTTCCTTTTTTCGAACTATGTACCCCTTCGGATACAATATACGCACGCGAATCGCGACGAGAAGGTTCAAAAGTTGATCATATTTATCAGCGTCTAATAGTTAGAAAATTACTGTTAAAAAATTACGTCAATGCTGGGAAAGGTTTTGTTTTTTTATTTTCCTTCTTTCTTTCTGTAGCAAACTTAACGAGATCAAAAGTCCTTTTTAAGTCTCCGCATTGACGAGTATTTGCCAAAGAATGTAGAGCATGCACGAGATAAAAATCGTACTAGAACATTCTTTCTGCAGGAGAGCGGCGTTTAAATCCGTCAGCGTGCGTTGGAATTAATCGTTAAAAATTCCAAACAGATAATGTATGTGTATGAAAAAAAGAATTGTACATATGTACGATATACGCGCGTATTCGCTACGCATACGTATGGACCAGAGGACGCGTATAACGGTTGGGAAAAGCATCGGCATGCACGCATCAGCGTGTGTAGAATTGCGATAAGTAGGTCACAGTAAGTTAAACGCTGCTTTCATAGAAGAGATGGCTCGAAGTAGGCGACGTGTTATTGATAAGACCGGACAATACATGCGGCCGCCTTCTCGTGTATGGGTCTTTAAACCAGACCGCGTGGGTGAGTGTTTGTGCGGCTGTCGTCGACGTTTGAATTTGCTATCAAGGTACCGGCTGTTTTGTAATTCGTTATTTGTCATAGTGCCGTAACATAACGCACACAACTTCACCTCAATAATTAATTACTAGTGGTATATGGGTATATTTTGTAGATACATGGAGGTATACATGGCACGCCGGCGGTTACCTGCGAAGCGGTTAACTTATGCAAGCCCCGCTCGATCCGTACGCGTACGGCATCCGAGTTTTCAATGAACTTCTTTATCAATGTTTGGTTAAACCGCGCTCTTAACGCTTACGCAAGCCTCGATCTGTCGGCCAAAATCGATACTATTTAATAATTCTATTACGAAACACTACCGCATCGAGTATTTGTGAAAAATATATAAATTAACATGCAAAAATAGAAAATGCTGGAACTGTAAACAAAAGCTCGGATACGATGCTTCGTTTCAGCCGCTACGTACATAATAGTTTTAAACTAGTGGATTCGTTGGATTTTACTCGATGACTGCTTGTTTCATTCGGAAGATTATCTTCTGAAAATTCACCGAAATACAGAATCGCCTTTCTTTACTATCTAATTCAATATTGCAATATTGTTGAGCATAGGCAATATCGGTCCAATAATGTAGAAGTAAACATTTGGCCGTACCAAAATAAAAGAAAATATATGTCCTCGTAACATGAGTTATCGTAAAGTGAAATGGAATGAATTCACTAGATTTGCAATAATTTTGAAGCCGCTTGAAACGAAGCACTGATATATCTATGCTTGTATTTATGATTCCAATCTTGTCTGTTGCTGTATTTTTCAAGAGATCTTCGTAGCTTACGAATATAATAATTTTGATAAGTACTCGAAGTGTGACTATGTCGTTGTAAAATTAATAAAAACTATAGATTTTTGGCTAGCCAACATCCCTGATCTTCGAGATGTATTCCTGGTCGGAAATTCATCAAATCCATGAAATATTGTGAGGAGAATGATTGCTGATCCACAAACTAATCCATAATATTTGTAATTACGCAAGGTGTATATTAATTTTATGATAAAATCAGCCTTATTTACATTGGGCAAATTGAAATTTCGTTATTTTTTAGTTGTTGTTAGAAGTACGTAAATTATATCGTACCTCAAGTCTTGTACTTTGGTAATTGTAAAAGTAGAAAATGTTATAACTGCTTCAACCGCAAATCGATTGTATCAGCGATTTTCGGTAAAACACTACACGAATTTGTGCAGAATGAAAGCAATGTGGGAAGAATATTGTACACCTCATTTTTTACAATATGTTTGAACAGTTGTCTGAAAATTGGTTTAACACTTTCTACTCCATAGGTCACGAAACTGCAGAAAACAAACCGCAGCTCATTAATCGCAGATGATGTTAAAACATATTTTCCTCCTTCTTTCGGCTATTTTCTGTCATTGGGATATTGAGGCGTCAATAAAATACGATAGAAAACTGTTGTCATAACGATCGTTGGAAAATCACAGTAGGTCACTAAAAAAGAGTTTACAGGTTCACGAAGCACGAGGATTTTGAGTGAAAAAAAAAAATAGTTCGATGAACCTCGATAGACAGACTTTTGAATAAAACAAACCCGAATCGAATTTAATAATTTGTTGTCGGCGTGTATGAGATTTCTAAAAATTATCAATTTCTTCAGCCATCTTATTCCCGTATTCGCCTCCTTAAGGAAACATTTTCATCGACAACTTGATCGGTAAGAATCGGCGTCGATCGAATTATCCCATTGAAAAGTTTCATTGAGTCGAAAAGAGAGAAGAAGACATAACTAAAAAAAAAAAAAAAAAAAAAATTGCCAAATATTGGGATGTTCAACGCGTCGAGTCGACTTCGATGTACGTACAGAGATATTCGAGGAGAGCGACGGCTGGTGTTTTGGAAAAAAATCGAGCGTAGAGGCACCGATCGGCCGAAAGCCAACGCGGACGAAAAAACGGTTTGACACAGATTCGAGAAGCCGCGTATCTCTCACACGCACAACAAAGCTCGAACCTTGAGTGAATAGATAGGGATAAACGGCGAGCGTGCGGAGAGAGATACCGACACGGCATGGAGGCTCGGAGAGTCGTCCAACTCGGTTGAGGCCGACTCTCTGAAGTAACTCGACATTTCTGTCGTTAAATCGGCCGGCCGCTAGCCTCGGCCAACTTCGGACCCCGAGCCGTCCGCCATAAACGGCACGCGGTGACATCTTCGCGTTGCGGCCGCCTCCGCAGTTGCATAATCCCTTGGTCTGAATGAAATTAGACGTAGAAATTAAGAGGCGAGCGCTCGCTCCCCGGCAATAAAATTTCTAAACTCCAAGGCGGAGGTCGAAATTTTATCGCTTTACTGCCACGGACGGAGGCAAAAACCGAACGATTCCTCTTCTTCTCTATTTTCCTCGGCAAATTTCGCGAGTAAACATAAACCAGCGCTGCGGAGGTAATTCTCCGGAACCCCTTTCGGAATTATTACTTTATTACTGCAGCTTGTATACCTTGTGTAATAAGGGGTCGTCCGAAAGACGACCCTGAAAAGATTACGCGGCCTCTTACAACGAACAATGCCGCAGATTATCAGTTTTTATAACGCGATTTCGTTCAGCCTCCTGCTTCGTTTCTCGCCTCTCCGAAACTCCTTGTTCGAGCAACTTTTTTCTTTCTTCATCTTCTTCTTTTCTTTTTTTTTTTTGTGCGGCATTGCATTTCGAAATATTTTCCCCTTTGGTGAATTACCCCGGAAAGTCTTTGTCCCGCTTCTCCTTTGGCCGCTGTTTTTCTTTGACCTTTTTTTTTTTCTCACTTGTCGTATTCTTTTTCTTTCACACCATTCGTGCACAAGGACCACTCCGTTTTCACTGTAACGCTTATCCTTGAGAGCGCTCTGCTTCTATGCCCATGCCGGTTGGAATAGGAAATTGGCCTTCGATCTTGCAATCCGTTTTAGTATAACCATTTCGGTCTAGAGATTATTATACCCGACATACTCGGACCGTGAATTACGGACAAACGTAATTTCGACAATTTTCGAACACGGAAAAATTCCACGCAATATACTTGATATCTCTGTTATTTTTCTCGCCGTGAAATACCTGCTCGGGCTTTGAAGATGACGTAAGACCTTTTCTTTCCATCTTTCCTCGACAGCCAAGGACAGCGATTCTTGAGACCAGATAATTTTCCGACATCTGATTTCTCCGAATTCGTGCAATTTATGTTTTCAATTTGGTCAGAGACTCATCGATCCACATTTAAGTTTGACCAAACTATACGCGAGAAATTCTTGCGGAAATTTGAATGAACTTAAAACAATACGCTGTGATAATACGCAATTATGATAATTTTATACATTCTCGTGGTGGAATAGTAACAGTGTATTCACAGATCGTATATCCCAGATCGAAATGATCACTTACGAAAAATTTCACTTCAAGAAGTTGCTTATAAATGTTGACGAAAACGTAGTTATAGGAGTAGAAAATTTTGTCTCGAAATGCAAGAAGCAGGTAACAAATTATAAAGTGGAGAGTATCGGTGTAAAAGTAATCGAATCCATTTATAAATCTTCGCATGTTCATCTTGTCCTCGATTAAGAATACAAAGGTGAAAGAAGAAGAAAAACAATAACAAAATTCGACAAAAATTTCCACGAAAATTATAAATTTAGTGAATCGTGACAACTTTTCGCAATATCTCATGAGTTCCAACGATATGTTGGGAATGATTGATAATAATCTGTTCGGGGAAAAAGGATGTCTATGGCTTGGAAGGTTATTGGTATTCCATCGCGTATATGAGACAGCTAGAGTTCAAAACTGTGTTTAAACCGGTAATCATTGCAGTACTGCATGAATAAATTCATGATTCTTCAATACACTTGTATTAGAAATGAAAGTAAACGTACAGTGTAAGCCACTTGTCGACGGCGCTTTCGCAGATATTATTATACTTCGTTATACCTCACACGTTGTGTTAAGACCATGCCGAGGTTCCTCTTGATCGACACTTTCACGGAACACACTCAAAATTTTTTATCACATTTTCCTCCGGAAGATGCCAGTCAGTCGGAAATCGAAAGCCCCACGCTTAAAGTCTTACACGCTATCTGATGCTTTTACAGCGAATTCGGTATAATCTCGTAATATTTTTAATGAAATGGATTTCTAATTTCCAATTTTCCTTGTCCCATTATTGCGGCGCGTAAGTCGAAATAGTTAAAGTTGCCACCTTGACTTGTAATTTCGGCTCTTTTTCTAGCTATAAATTACAAGCACTTTTTGTTTGAACATTAAATTTTATAGCTGTGACAAGAAAATCTGACATGTGGTACTATTCTTCTTGGTAATGATTACTTTTACCATATTTTTTCCTAACTATTGCAATAATTTGATGTTGGCGCATGAATAATAAATTGATATCGAGGTTTTATTCGGCTGAAAAAATTTACTGATCCACACAGATTTATTCTCGCAACAATCAGAAAATATACTATTAACGACTACAATCACATCGAATAGTAACTTGTACAGCATTTTCTCGTGATTTCAAAATTGTTTGAACTGTTCTTGTAACGATATCTATTTCACTAGAATTTTCCGTTAACTGTAGCACATAAAATTTTCCTCAGTGGGCTTCCCTACAGGAAAACTGAACTCGAAAAGTGCGTTTTAGGAAATCGTCGCTGAAAATGGCCTTCAAAGTGGCCTTCAGCCTTCATGATTATATTGCCGTTTCCGGTTAGAGCTTATAGTTTACTGGCGGGTGAACCACGAGGTTGAACCTTTTTTGAAAAATGTAATACAGTAGACTGTAATACGTTAAACGAGGGTGAATTTTTTGTTTCCTCCTTGCCAATTCCTTAGAAACTTCCACCAAACAATAGACTCAAAATTTCGCAATAAAGTAGAAGAATTTTCTCGTTTACCCATTTTCCCAGAATCCCAATGCAAAATAGGGAAAATGGAAAGGGTCGGTTTCGACGAAAATTTCGATAATGTACAACATCGTTCAGTTTTGGGAGACTCTGTTCCCTTTGCGTAAATGCCCAGTGTTGAGCGAAAAATGAGCGTGAGTACAAGTCTATTTGTGACTCAAACAAGTAGAGAAATTGGAGCAAGGTTCCGGAGTTAGGAAGAAGCCGCTAAGATGCAATAGATGGCTCTTAGCCAATAGTTAACCGAGTAGCGGACTTGAGCAAGAAAATAGCTCAGTCGGCTCTTGAAAGCTGAGGCGAAAATACAAGCTCGTTCACTTCCTCCTTATCTTGGCGCCCTTCGTCGCTCTCGTTCCCTCTCCAATAAGCACACGCGGATACGAGCCATCTGCAAGTCTATTTTCTTGCTCTCCTCTCTTTCCTTGCTTCTTTTTTTTTCATCCCTTCAGTAGCTGCCAACAGAAATGAATAGTTTCGCAACGGCACGAACGCCGGAATTTTTCTTCTTAGTTCCTTTTTTTTTTTTTTTCACCACCATTTCACAGACAACAAGTGCTTAAGTGTTTTATGTGAACTTTTTTTTTAGAATTTAGCTTCTGTTCTTCCCGGTTCAAAAAACTGGAGGAATTCTTAACGGAAATTCGTTTGAGCGTTGACGAAATATTTTACAGCGACGATTACGAACGAATTAAGAGACTCGATTTTTCTCCGAATTGAACTTCTTTGAAACTTCGAATCAACCGACTGTAATCAACGTTCGTCAATTCCAAACTTTTTTCTACAAACTGAAACCAATCGAATAGAACTGATTGATCCAATAAATTTTGTTCCGAAAGGAATTATTTTCGTGATGTAAAATGGACTTGAGAATTGAGAAATTCAGTGACGCTGGAATCAATCTTGTTGTGGCTACTCGAAGGCTAGTTCCACAGTCATTAAACTGTTACAGATGGATGTTGGCATTCTACATTCAGTAGCAAGTTAACTCGGATAATCAGATGTCAGTGCACCGAACTGAGCAGATATATTAAATAATTAAAATTTTCTTTTTGCATCGAAACTGATTCATCACAATTATTTTCAATTTGTTTAAATACGTAGAGAGATTTGTCGAAGACGGAATTGGTCTATTGTACCGACTCAAGGTTGGGAAAATTTGGAATTGAGCAAGAAATAATTATTTCAGCAGATTTATCATTTCCTACTAATTCCTTTTAAATTATTTTGTCCTGGATTTGTTGATGTAGGTATCTATAAGGATGCGAACGATGATTTAAACCTATTTCGCTAAGTATAATATGATTGATCTTCAACGTGGTAACCTAAAATCATTTGAAAGCATTTCAATCATATTAGCCAAATGAAGCCTTACATAAAGCGTTGGAATCCACCATAATTTGTAATTAGTGTCGATCTGAAGATATTCTATTATGAGACTAATTGTGAGCTAAATTGCTGATCACGTTAACATTTCGAAGGTGTCGAATCAAAATGGATATTCTCATTTCGAGTGAATGTGGAAAAATTTATTCCGCATCAAGACGAAATAGAACAAATTTAAAATGCGATATTAGCTTTTGCTTTGATAGATTTTTTAGGAGTCGTAATTCAGTCAGTTCATTCGGAGTTTGCCACATTGCGAATCTGATGGGATTGATACAAAATTGATCTTTTCCAAAATTTATGCTATTTATTTACTTCAAATACGAACACTTTGAGAATTTGAACTCAACCCAGTAATGCGTAATTATTGGGTATTTAATTATATAACGGACCAATGGGATGATAGATTTGAAATTGTGTCTATTCTGAGCCAAGAAAAATGGGAAAAAATTGCTTCTTGTTTTAGGCAAACGTTTCCTAATAACAAACAGTTTTTTTCCGATAATTGGCTGCATTGTACCCTAAACTCCTAAGCTAAATTTTACTCGTTAAAGTTACCAGAAAATTTTAGTAAAATATGTATCGTTTTAATAACAGTTGAAAGCTCGTTTTCCATTTTTGAACATAATCATATACTACGGTTATTGTAAGAAATGAAAATACCTAGTTAAGGACTTCAGAGTAACCATAACAGGGTAGCGACAAGTAGGTTGAAATAAAAGTCACTGACTTTTCCCTGACTTTACCATCAAAAGACTCAGAATTCCGTTTTCCCTCAAAACTTAGGTACTGTTGGGTCACCATTGATGACCAAAAGTTCGAAAAGTTGTGCGCCTTGAATATGTAAACTCGGACCATAAAAACACAAATAATTAGAAATTGGACAATACGATTTTTGAAAGTTAGTTTAACCGAATTTACGAAGCGTAGCTAAAGTTTGAAAACGATTGATAAAAAAAAAATTTGTTTTTCTCTATAGTCCATCATGATTCCCTGGACTTTTCCCCAATTTTTCCCGTTTTTCCCGGTCTGTCACCACCCTGCATGATCAAAAATTTCCCTCGGCAAATGGCTATACCTAATTTCCCGAATCCAGAGAAATTAAAAACAACAAGTTTCGCTGCAAGATGAACAAAATTATTTCAAATTCCCTTATAAAATTTGAATTATCGAATCATCTTCACGCCGCATTGCCGCAGCATTGAAACGCACGTGGCTCAAGCGTCGTAATCGTTAATCGGCGCACTTGCCCCGTTAAAAATGTGCAACGTTGGCGCGTTTGCGCGGGAATCCCGTCGGTTCTGAATCCGTTCGAACACGTTAGACGCGAGAGAAGCTTTCTTTTCGCGATGTAGCGGCGCGGCTTTCGGTTGACGGTTGACTTCTCCCGTTTCGTTAGTCGACGGTGCCTCCACCGTTGCAGGAGCCGACTCGCTTCCCTCTGCTTGTCTACTATACCCACTGTACTTTCGATTTCGTTTCGTTGGTGGCACGGGCGCCTGGCTCGACGTTACGTAACTTCGCGAGTCGACGCCAGTGTCGAAATAATAGTGGCCAGCCTTTTATTATACCTACTATCGTTCCTCGCATTATGTGTGCACCGTACACACGTTCCATGTACATATATATCCATATATATATATCCATATATATATACACAGGCATACTCGCGTACGTGAAAACTGGTATATCGTACACAGAGCTGGCTGGCTACCTATTTCTCTTTCTTTATTTGCGCACGCACGTTATACCTTTCCAACGTCCGCACCTCCGGCCGCTTTTCTCACCGCCGGATGCTTATAATTGCTAGTTCAAACAGTCGAAATCCCATTTCGCGTCTATTTTCACTCGACGAATTACCAACTAAACTCGTCCGGCCGATTCGAATTCCGCGCGCGCGCCGTCTGCCGGGTAAATATGATAACGACTCCATTACCCTCGTATTTAATTATAAAACTAATTTTTCGTCCCATTACTCACTCCGGCGCAATTCGATACGACAAAATACGAGCTAGCGAGCTTGCACGAGCTTCACCGCGTCTTTGTATCGGCATAATAGAATGAAAACGGTCAGATCGTTGCTCAATTTTCGACGCCATCTTGCTTCGCCACGTATCGGTCACGTCGGCTTTTGCGGACTGATTTGCTTGCCGATTCTTACACTCGAAGTTTATCAATCTCTCCGCAGATTGCCAAACGGATAGATAGAACAAACCTAACCTCGCCGTACGCGTATTATACGCTCCCGCTTTACCTTTCGCATAATGACATCAGATACATCTTGTCACTTTGGCCCCCGCCAAGGCGTTTCCGAATACGACCATTTGTCTGCATAATAACGCGTATCCGCTTGGTTATATGGAGTCTGAGCGTATAAATTTGTATGTAAAGTAATGAATCGAAATAACGTTAGGCCACACGTCTTCCATCCCTTCTCCGTCTGTATACGTTGCAAATCGTACATGTAAGGTGTTACGTGTTACGTGCACAACCATTTCAACCTAATTTTTTTCTTCCAAGTTGTCTCGAATTCTCCCGCAATCAACAGATATTTTAGAGTTATACGTTTTTTCGATTTATCGTTTTTTCCTTTTTTCCATCCGATTTGGTTGATGAAAATTTTTTATCTCAAGGTAAAATCTTATCGAATCATTCCTTCTTCGCTGAATAGAAACGGCATCGAAGTTATATGAATTTTATTATTATATCTGTAATACAGGTGTTTTATTATCAGGTCAGGATTTTGAATAACACTTTTTTTGACGTGGATAAAAAAATGACAAGAATAACGATAAAATATGAAATATATCAACTTGAATTGACAAAATCTATTTGGTCATCAGTAAATCGTGGGATTAAGATTTTCGAATTTATTACCATCTAGATAAATATTGAACATCTGAAATGAACGGAAAAAAGAGAACAATTTTTACTACTTTCGAATGAGAAACACCGAGGCTAAATATTGCAGGTAGAAAGTAGTAATAATTAGTTTTGTAGTTCTTTCCGGCGGAGCGGCTGAAATTTCAATCTCTCCATTCGAATAATTCTACGATTTAAAAGTATGAAAATTTCCAACTGCGAAAAAAAAAAACTACACCTCTTCTTTAAATGATGAATAAGAATTTGAAAACAAAGTATATGCACAATTTTAAGTCATTAAAGCGATTTCTCGATAACGAACTGCAGAAAAATGAATGTCGAAATTAATTTGTATTATTTCGTCACAAAATACACGCGGGACAATGATGTAATGATTTTTTTTTTTTTTTTATCCAAAACCAGAAAAGATGACCCGAATGAGAAATATCACTTGTATGCAACGGATTCATGTGAAACTATTGCAGGTAATAATTTCGAAATAATACTAACCTAAGAAATTTGAAGAATTAGAAAGTAACATAAAGTAAAAATTAATTTTTCGTCATTTGTGGTCGCTGTACATTGGACGGCTGTAAATACGTAAGATGTTAGACACGAATATTTCTTGCGAATTATAATTGAATCCGAGGTATCGAAGGATTTCTTGGGTCTCTAGATTGCAATATACGAAAATTTCAGTGCGAAGTTGCGGTTTCACATTAGCAGCGAGTAATTAAACCCAAACGCACGGAAGTGCTATTACAATTCATAGGCACCGTAGGAACGCGTGCTAAAATTCAGAATTAGTATTACGACATCAACTTTCCGTCTTTCTATAACCAATCAATTAATTTTGAATGCGTTGATTCGAACCTGGAAGACAAAAATACAACATATTACGTCCTGCGAGGAACGAGAAAATTATGATTGGCTTTACGAAAAAAATTAGATAAACGTTTAGCTTCTCGTTCAGCGCGGAATTTTGTCTTCGTTGAAATTGGTCGTGTGATCTTTTTTCACAACTGTAATTTTTTGTAAGGATCGCGGAAATTGGATATCTTTAGGCAATAAATCCGGTATGCTAAAGTATCTTGTATACCTACAATATTGAAACGGACAAAAAATGACGTCCGCATTGAAGTTTCTCTGTACAATTACGCCGGGGGCTAAAGTTTCTGTGAGCTAATGCACGGTGGGCAAATAAGTCTTTGCCGTGATATTTGCGAAAAACTGCTTCAATTGGCATCGTTCAAGCATGGCGGCATATGCCGACTTGGCTTTGAGCGAAAAACCTATGATTCACACGTTCATGCTAAGGGATCGAAATGAAGTCATTCCAGTTTTCCGGATTCGCAGACTCTTATGTACGTACAAGTTGTTGAAATTCTTCGCACATTCAGCAGTGGTTGCAGAGCTGTTTCACCATAATGACATCTTCCTTGTCACTGTCAGTAAAATCGACGGATTTTTAATAATTTGTTAAAACTTTATTTACCACTCCCCAAAATTGTATAATGTTATTTGGACTCGAGTCATGTATTTGCTATTTGCTAAATTCAACGTTGTAATTTCTACACTGAGATATTTTGATAGTCGACATTCACACAAGTTTAGTAGTAAAAAATGCGTACAATTTATATTACAATTTAAATAATCGTTGAATCGGTTAATGAATTCCCTTCTGCAGACAATTTTATTATATTATTTCTATCCATCTTAACGATTTTCAACCTACTTTAAGCCGTAACGCGAATTTCAAGTTTCATCTCGTTCTTAGCCCGAAGTCCCTTATCTAATATAACAAAATCGTTATTTTTAATTCTCATCAAATTTGCAGCCATGGCATCGTTATTCTATCCTTAAATGTTAGATAAGAAGTCATTTGGTCAATTTCAGGATTTGTACACTTTTCGGAATCTGAATTTCTCTGACCTAACTAGATATTCCAACCGAAAAATAGGAGTTCAAGATTGATATATTGTTTAATAACCGCAGTATTTCAAAATGATGATATCTTTAATACCGCTCAATAAATTAAGTAATAACTGATACCCATTAACTAACGTCTTCCGTCCAAAATGCTGAACTAATAACATCTAAGCAGGAACAGGTCGTCAAAATTTCCTGAGGATGGTCGGCAGGGCCCGGCCGAAACGTCGAAAACGTTTAAACATGTTACGTTTTCCCAACAGTTAAACTCTCTTTACCTGACCGGAATTTTCGACTAAACTTTTTTCTTCAACCCATTAACTAACGACAGGCTGTAATTCTAGTTACTTATCCGCGAAGAAGTATTTGTAATAAGTAATACTATATTTCTTCCAAAATAACACAACATCCAACAGCTGTATTTATGTGAAGTGATAAAACCGAGATAATTTATTGTAAAAAATAAAAAAGACGCATCGTTAATTTTCTCTTCATCCTTCGTGTATCGAAGATTGGAAAATCATCCCAATTTTAATGCAGCTAAAGTAGTCCGAATAAAATTTCTTCAAATTGTCAGTTTTTCCGAGCTAAGGTGAGGTTTTTCATCGAGTAACAATCACTTGGATAAGTGGTATTATGTGTAACGTAGATAAGTTAGCCTTGGCGTCTTTGTACGTTTGCATTATTTACATTTCACAAAAGTCTGTACTTCGGTTGTACCAAGATGTTCTGTATATGTGGTTGAGTCTTCAGTTATACCTTTTTTCTATTTAATCTAAAAGGCCCGCCAAACATCAGTTACTACGACTTTTTCTTTTCATCACTAGATCTATGTTTTTTCCACGTCCGTTTCAATTTTAAGGAAAAGAGTGTTACATGTTGACTCACGATTGAATGATGTTCTTAGCAATGACGATTGATTTCCATATTTTTGGTAGATCGAGAAAGAATTTTGACCAGTATCTGTTCAGCTAATTATTGACGCAAGTAAAGAATCTTTATGGACAGTTTTCGCATGATTTTCATGTTAAGTAAGGAAGAAATCTGTAGAGCTGATTCCAACTTTACTTTCCTTGACACGATGTTGGCACCTAATGTGTTCTTGCGGGGGACGATTTTATTCCATGCTTAAAAATTTCAATTGTCTGCACGAAATCGATCTTCTTTACGTCACTCGAGTAAATATCAATTTACGACAATTCGAGTAAAAAATCGAGACAACGATTTTCTGCAATTGGTTTTTAATCGTCAAGTTCGATAAACAAACAAAAAATGCCTAGGTAATCGCAACAAAATTAAATTTTGATACCCAACGCATTAAGATATGTGTCTAAACTGCTGATCGAATATCTCGACATCTATTTCGTCAAGCAAATCCGTGCCAAAAAAAAAAAAGAAAACCAATCAAGTTTATGATCAGGAACAGGTATAACGGTTTGCGATATTTCGGTATCGGTATTGACGATGAGAAATTACCGCCAATTTTCCGGGTTACCGAAACACCGAGCACCCCATTCCGCACCCTTCCAGGTCAGTTTGCCGGGACTCAAGAGGAGAGGACGTCTCGAGGTGTAGAAATATAGAGGGTAGACATAAGGAGGACTACCTCCGTAAACACAGAAAGTGTCCGTAAGGTAGAAGGAAAATAATATAACGGTGCTGCAGCAAAAGTTCCACAAAGCGCCGATCGGATCGAATCCGATCGAACCCTGATTGCTGAGCGCGAATCAGATCGGTTCCCTTATTGCTTACAAGCGCCATTCCGGTGAGTTGTTCAGTCACTATCTCCAGATTTTTGGCGGACAATTTTTCAGTCGAATACCCGTACGAGATATTTCACCTCGGCTCTACCCCCCGCACGTAGGAAGGTGAGAGAGGTGGCGCAACAGCGGTGTTCCGGAGTGGCAGCAGCACTGTCGGCGGTGATGACGGCGGTGTCGTAACTTGACCGAGCGACCGACGGAACGCACGTTGTGTGCGCTTTTCATACACGCGGTTCGCGGAGCGCGGAGAAGAGCGCGGGGTGCGGCGTGCTCACGCACTATGTGCGTATTTATAGAAGGAGGCCGCGGAAGAAAGCGCGTGACCCGATTTCCGACACCATCTCCGTCAGTGACCTAATTTTCATCCCTCGGCCGAAGTTGCGCAAAGCTCGCGTCCCGCGACAACGACGACGATCAACTAACCGAACCGCGGCGTCGACACGAACGATGAGGAAATGTGGGCAGATGCTCCGCCGGACCCTTTTTCAATCGATTAAGGGGATGCTATAGTTAGACCTTTTTTTTAAATCCATTCTTATCGGAAGAGCGTACGGGATAAATAGTAATACGGAAATTAACCATGCAAATAAGGAGCAATTGACTATTAGCTTTAATTTAAAAATATTTGTGTGAAAAGTGTCAATCATTTATATTATTAGGTGACTTGTCAGATCGCAATATTCGTAGCAAATTTTGTCTCCTACGCTCCTCTGATAATTATGGATTTTTGTGAAATTTTAACGACAATAATCGTGCGGCACGGAGCTTTTTGAAAAACGTTACTTTCACACATTATTTTCAATGTTATCTAGATACATATAGAACACAATTGTTCAAAACCGGGTGAAAATGTTTGTTTCATAAAGCTTTACCAAGAGTTTGAATTTCAGGTTAATCAAAAATCATAGTCTTACCGATGCGTCTTATTTCGAATATATTCAAAGCTTACGCGTTACTGACGTGAAAATACCACATTTAGGGCAATTCTACATGCAATGCTAAATACAAGCATCCGAAAAAGTGTTCGTTTTTTACGCAACAATAGAACCCAGATAATGTATTCTTATGGTTAAACTCAATTTCTTCCACCAAAAAAGGTGCTGCAGCCAAGCTGGAAATCAATGTTACAGGTAATTGGAATTGGACCCTGAAACGCACTAGTTGAATCGGCGAAAGGATCCCTCTGATCAACAATACATTACGCACGGCGGATGTTGGCAGAATTTTTGCGCACGGCATAAATCTGCGCTGGATTGACTGCAGCCGCCAAAAGTCGAATCGCCTGCAGTCTTTGTTGCATGCAGCAGGTATCCGGTTGCCTCTCCGTTGACAGTTGGCACGAGAGTTGGACAATGTGCAATGTTGACCCAACTCCAGGTGTCGTAAATAACGTCGGCGTGTGACGGTGTCGCCAAACAAATCAGCGGGTGGGACAGGTTGATTCGGCCAAGGGATGCGCCGCCTACTGACATCGTTTGCGAAAATTTACCAGGCGGGGCACAATGGCCCTAACGGAATGCGGGGAAATTTCCGAGGTCGTTATCCCGACGATGAGGGATAAAGCGGCACTCGCTCTCGGCATGCAAAGTGACCCTAAATTATATGCGCGTGGCTTCAGTTCAACTACAATTGACTATTTTCAGGGTAATCTTCAACGCTTAGCGGGGGTCGTCACGGATTTACCTGCGACTTAGGCGCCCTTGGTTTGGGTCAGGTGCTGGCACTAAACAGCCGTAAGGAAAACTCTATTTGTTATGGTTGCTCGGTAATTCTGCTAAAAAAGAAATAAAAAAAAGTAGGAGGCACGTACGTATATTTTATAATATAAACCTGGTGAATAATTCATTTAACCTGACAAATTTTTATTTCTCAACAAACGAATCTTCTAACAGGCACATATTTTGATGGATCTTATTTCCTCGGTGTGTTGAAATTTAAGCAATGAAGAAAAAAGGTTAACGGATCGTTGCGGTGCATTCATTTTAAAGCTTTGACTATCCAAGTTTCTCATCGAATGAAACCCGGATTATACAGCATTTTCTAAGATTTTCGCTGAAACTTTAATAACATTTGGAGGGCTTAAAAGGTTTGGGGTTCGGATTTCAATTATTTCAGAAAAGTGTCCAAATTTCTAAACTTCTGCAGAATTTTTTCCGTTTGCGAAATTAAGACATCTGATTATTACGAGTTGTCTAGATTTCCAAATAGAGTGCCGGCCGTCACGGCCGCTGTATGTTTAGGACTTTGCGCAATAGATTCGCAAATTTTTCACCCGATCATTGTTCATGATCATTCGAAAACTAACAAGAATCGCCAAGAGGTATTTCTTATTACGGCTTGAATTAAACACGGTTTTTCCTGAGGTGCAGGCTGTCGGTGGACGTGATTGAGGTCGGATCGGTGATTTATGGACTAAATCCTTGCTGATTGACAGACTCGACGTCCAGGTAGGCATGCGTCTTTCTGTCAGGTGAATTGCTGTCTCGAATGGTGAAAGAATAAAAGGAGAAGATAAAGAAACGTAGTTGAATAATTGAGCAGATCGCACTTTGTGAAACCAGAGCGATCATCCAGGATCTACTGATAAAATTTGTTATTTTTTCTTACCTTACGATGAGTATAATTTACAATTCACAGTGGGAACTGTTTTAACAAGTGAAACACTACGAGAGCGTTGAAAAATATAATAACCAGACTATTTTCACAATTCCGTAATATTGAACGTTTGAAATAATTTTAGAAAGAAATCTTACGTTTTGCAAGCTTTGATTTTTAGTTCCATTAATCAGCTGAATATTCAGGCCAGCTCTTAAAATTGTCTTATTCATCGTTGCAGCTTGCGTTCGAGAAATTCTACATCGGAATTTCGGCACCTCGTTCTTCTCATCGTATATTAGAGACGGTTTATATTTTTGGCTATCATTTCGTCAATTCTTGAAATATTTAGCACTGCTAAAACATGAGGGTTCTAGTAGAAGAATCTATAATGTGCGTAAACATTACATATTAGATTTTTCATTCTAGGCGTATAATAACACGTTATATTCAAGTATAAAATGGTTTCTGTGATGAACAATTTTTCATCGAGACTAACGACATTCACGAATATCGAATCGTTTTTCGGTTTCATGGCATATCACGTAATCGGCAAATTATGTTGTATATATATATGTATATTTTTTCCTCCATATAAGAAGAAATCGACAAATGAAAATATATACACACTGAGAGAAAATAGTCGTTAAATCAACTGTGTTCATGAACGGTGAAATGAATATTTATTTGTAACAAACTAACAAAATTTTTGGTTGGAATATTTAAGTCAACCAAATATTTTATTAGGCTAACAGATCTTGAATTGCGTCAAATGAATATTCATTTCTCAGCCGATGAACGCACATTTAATTGATTCAACGACTTTTATCTCTCTGTTCGGAAATCCATATCAGTTGGAACTAAAAAAATATACAAAACTTGAGCCGTCGCAAATATATTATATCGGATTTAAAAACCATGAAAAATTCCAAAATTTTTGGTTTACCCGTCGTACCCATAACTAGGCATAGTATACACGATGAAGCAATTTCGAGTGAAAGTTTATGCCGCAGATAATTTTCAGAATATTATCGTTGAAAACGGGAAGATGCGAGGTGTGATTATAAAATATTTTGGCACCAAGCCGATCGAAGCGACGGCGTAGAAATTGGCGGGAAAATTAAAGCGGAAATCGGGACAACCTGCCGCGACAGTCGTCGAAAGTAAAGCGCGCGGTGGACCCGAGTGTATAACTGTACACACGAGCCAAACGACGAGGCTTGGATTTATATTTATAATCCTTAAAGGCGAGAAGCGAGGTTATTTCCCAGGCACTGCAGCTTTCTTCTGACATAATCGAACGAAGGCGCGGGCAGCGGTTATGCAATTCGAAAGTGCCCGCCTTACTTGCCCCGCGCTAACGTATCGCGCGTACCCGCGCGGACCTCTGGCTCTTGCCTTCGACTCTGGATCCGCGGCCTCAGTTCGCCGGGATCGCCGAAATTGTATGAAAAATCGATTCAGGGGGATCGACCGATCGCCTTTCCTCTGTAAACCGTCGTTCCGATCGATGGAATCGAGCAGTAGAGCCGATTCGATGACCAACGATATTTATAGTCGAGTAATCGTCAACTTGGGTAGGCGATCGATATTATTTTTACATAAAAAATGATTCTACTATACAATTACGATTAGTTTTTTAAACGACTGATCGATTGAAACGACAATATTTTCATTTTTATCAATTCATTCTTTCTGATACTTTGTTACTTGACCGTCGGTGTATAATCCCTGTCTGAGAAATTAAATGAGTAGTTAATCCTCGACGCGTAGGTAACGTTGAAAAAGAAGATGAGAATCCAAAAAAATTATTGCTATATTTTGTTTTTGAATTAGAAAATATTTGCCGCTGGTCAGAGAACGCTCGAGATTTTCTATCGAAGAAATTTAATCGGTGAGCGAAGGTTGATAACTCAAATATCGAGTGTTTTCGAACCAGATCCGTAACCGGAGAATTCACCGACCCGATTTCGCCATTTTCAAGTGATACGAGCTATTTCCACATCTGCGCATAATTTCATCCGACAGTTAAACTCGGTGAAGACACCTCTTCGTTGGTCAAGACTAAAAGTTCGTCTGAAATATTCGTCGTCGCGTCGATTCTAAGGTAGAGAGATTGATCTTTCGATCGTTCGAACGGCACTTGGCAAGCGTGGATCGCAGCTCCGATCGACCCTGATTGCCGGCCACAGTCTCCAACAATTTCCCGGTCCCGACTGAATTTAGCCTCATCGAAAATTAATGACTCCCCCCCGAATTTATTCAACACCGCGAAAGTTACGGGCTCATAAATTGCGCAATCATATAGTCCGTGAGCAATTGCCTTTGCTCAATTTTCTGTTGGGTCAATCGCACGCTGCTGCTGCTGCTGCTGCTTCGGACACGCTGTAGTCTGAATAAACCGCGAATTTACTGTAAGAGTACCGAAATTTCATGCAAGGTAGATACGACGCGTATAATGCGTGAGAGTATCTCGATTGTGAAACCGGCCATTTACCGCCTGTCTTGATATTATGAATTTCTTAACGTTTTCTCGAATTTTTAATGCAAACAAATATTTTCTCCCCGCTATTAAGTCATACCTTTGTGCTAACAAAGTCCAAACCGTCAACTTTTCGCTACGCTATTGACGCGAAAATATTGGCACGACGAATGATACGGGAGGAACTAAAAAATATTATCGGGATTGGCAAAAGAAATTTTCAATAATATACTCACTAAATCTGCTTCAAGATCGTAATATGTGTTATTTATCATTTGGGTGAATAATGTTTTTTTTTTTTTTAAATAGTTCATACACGTGCCGAAATTTGTATTTTAGTATAACGGAATTTTGCGCTTGTCGTTTCGAATTTCTGTACATTCTGCCTGGAGTTGACAAGATTAGACTCTAGGCTCTAATCCCTCGACCCAATTTCACATTAGCTCGCGTTTGCGTTGGCCAAAAGTTGGCGCTGTTTCGGTAAAGCGACCCGAACGCCAGTGCTGGTATATTATGACAGATGGTTGTGTGCAACGGGTGCTGTTCACGCTCGTTAATTACGACCGAAGTACTCAGATTGTCTATATTTTCATAGAAACAGTGGGACTGTTTGCCAAGGAGCTTTCTATAAATAACATCCCATTCTGATTTTCAGAATACAATCGCGGTTGGAATAGAAAAAGCGATTCTAGTTACCTCGTTACAAATGTGGGATGATCATCATGAGACATGAATTTAAGAAAATCAATAAAACCAGCACAAGATCCGACATTCGGATAGACAAATTTTGCTAACTCCTTCTACAATCTGTTGGTCCCGATAAAAAACAGCGAAAGTTGAGTAGTAATCGATTAAGTATCCCGAAAATTCAAGGATGAATCGCAGGAAAATTTTACCCTATTTAAGGTTGGATGTTTTCAGTCGTAATATTAGAGATATTCTGTTATTATAATTATTTTCTAATACATCCGTTTACAAAATGTATCGAAATTTACAAGCGGACGCAAATTTCACAAACACCGCGCGACGAGACGATCAGCTTTTGCATATGCCTGAGAAAGCTACGGGAAGATATATGCCTATAACACCAGAATTGATTACCTCAACTCCGTAATCATTTCGATTCCTCCGATACTCGTAACGGATATTTGCGGCTCGATCGTTACGTTATAAGCGAATTAAGAACCCGTGTGTGTATGATCAATGTTATCCGCGGGGCCTCGGGCCCGGTGTGTGATATTTCGTGAATCGGAACTCCCCCTCCTTCGAAACGCAGCCATAGCCTACCTCAAATGAGAAATTTCTTATCGCGGGAGAATCAGCGCGGAGAGTTCGGTCTGCGTGTAATAAAAATTCGCCTATGATATGCGGTGAAAACAAATTCGTTATTTTTACAGTTACAAGAAAATTTTTGTGAAATCACTATCGTTACAATATCATGGTTTAAATATTGTTAGGATTCAAAAAAATCCTACCACAAGTAAATATTTATCATGACCAAAGGTGTTAATATTGCATTTTGTCGTTATTAAATATGCTTGTTTGGATAACTATACACAAGAAAACTTAGTAACCATAATCCAAAGTTATAGTACGGGATACTAGATTTTCTGGTTACAACTGGAGAAACGAATTTTCATTTTTTACCCAGAACTATATTTTTCGGTTACGGTCAGAAATTAAAATTGTTGAGGGCCTATATATG
This sequence comes from Neodiprion fabricii, assembly GCF_021155785.1. Taxonomy (NCBI): domain Eukaryota; kingdom Metazoa; phylum Arthropoda; class Insecta; order Hymenoptera; family Diprionidae; genus Neodiprion; species Neodiprion fabricii. Next base: position 25,206,599 of record NC_060242.1, on the reverse strand, counting down.
TGTAGTAATGAAAACTAGAAACATTTCTGAACGAATGTTCTCACAAACACGGCCATCTTACGAAACATGACCTGTAATTACTATGCAATTAAAACTGTATCGCCCGATTTCTGGAATAGACCAACATATTGGCAAAATTATTTATTTATAAATAGACTTTCGTTGAATCAATTTGTCTTGATCAAAGGTTAGAAATATTAAAGTTTTCCGCTGAACTGACGAAATTATTCAAACGTCTCTGTATTTTACAGAAACTAAATCTTGTCGAAGCTCACTTGTTGCTGCATGTTTCGCCATGTCAATAACCAACAGGAACTGCGAGTGAGAGAATCTCGCAGTCGGAGGGGACGAGCTTATGTTTTTTTTTTCCTGCTCAAATATTCATCTGTGCACTTTCGAAAAATGCATACGTGAAAAGGAGAAGATGCATGAGTAAAATTGTGAAGTTGCACATGCACGTAATATGTATTACATATCGCACAAAGTACGTAACCTACACAGTTTTTACGATTCCGGACGAAGGTAGGAATTTCGATTTCTTGCAACAAATTTACAATCCAGCCATACACGCATTTCGGTGCAGATTTGCTTTTCTACACGTGCTTAAAAATAATCAGAGTTACAAGTACTTGCTATTATTTTTCGTCACTTTTGCGCTAATCGATGCTCATGCGTCTGATTTAACTGTTATAAATATGATTTTTCCCCCCGAGCGACTGAACTGTTGGCGAAATCACCGCTAGCCGTAATTATTCTTTATGAAATTTGCATGGTAATTTTTTGTGTAAAAAGCGAAATTTCTAATTTAGAACGGAGATCGGTGTGCATTTCGGTTCGGAGGTAAGAGCAAGTCAATTGAAAATAAGACATTCGGATAGTACAAAAAGATAAACAAAATAGATCAACAGAGAAAAATAATTGGCTAGAATTTAAACACGAAACCGGAAAATTCATACGCTGGAAATGTTTCTGCTTCTGCTGACCTTACTTCACAGTCACAACTTTTTGGGTAGAATTTATTACTTTCAATTTCTTCAAATTAATTTATTCATACTTCCCAAACTACGTGGATAACAAACCTCGCTTTGAAGGGCTCAGGGTTTTTTTGTTCACAAACACTTCATTGTCTAAATGTTAACAAAATGGGTCATGGCTAACAGTGATTTTGCGAGTCAAGCGATCGCTAGAGAACTCATTTCATGTATCTTAAATTCTTGTATAAGAATTGGGATTTCGAATTTCTCAACGGCTAGATTCTTTTTCAGCTACACGATTTTTCCTAAGGAATAAATTTCTAACGAAAATCGATCGGACGCGTTAAAATTCAAAAACAACAACGCTTGATTACGGAAGAATGTGTCTATGAAATCTCTTATCTGCCCTAATTCATGAAACTGGCATTTTTGGATGGTGCTAATTTGCACCAGTGTGGAATGAGGTCATCCACTAAAAACCTTTTCATCTACTTTATCATCAAAATTGATATATAATACGTAACTTTCATTCTGATTATTTATTTTTTCATCAAATGCTCTAAAATATAAAATTTAGAGGCGCTTAAGTTTCATTGTTCCATCGCTATTCGGCATTGTGCCATCATTATTCAGTGACAGAAAGTGGAAATACCTTTCGTAATTTCCGAATTTTTCAAAATCAGAAAAAATATTTACAATTAAACTTAGTTAAGATCTTTCAAAGCATCTTATAAAAAAAAGTAAAAAACGAGCCCATTTAAGGGTAAAAAATAGTGAGGTTCGCGGCAAGATCAAAGTGGTCAGTAACACCCCCTATTCTAGGCCGGCACCTTGATACATCGAAAACGCGATTATATAAAAGGTAGACGGAAGAATGACAACCCCCTCACAACAAGAAGTTGATACTTTCCTCCGCAGCCCCAAACTTGCACAAATAATGCCCCGTCGAAAAATCGCCGATACCATGAAAGAAGAACCTCCAACACTGTTACGCAACGGTAACGTACATAACACGCATACGATAAGTCGACATACCGCGTTAACCGATACATCAAACAAAACGTGCCGGGCAAAGGCAAATACACGTGCAGCGCGCCCTTTCGAAGCCCCTAAGACCATGCTACAGAGGCTGCAGGGCCGTTGGGTCCGTTGGGCCCGTCTCGTCACCGCGCATCGTGTATAATGTGCGCGTGTAGCGCGCGCGCATCGAGCTGCGCAGGGCTAAAGAAGAGAGGGGCGTTCTGGCGCTAAGGAGGGGGGCGGGAGAGGGGTGCGTGCGCACTCACAATCAGACACACTCAACGAACATCGATCGCGGTGAAAGTGAGTGCTTTCGCCGGGGACCCCGTCGTTATACACGCGCAGACGCAACCGCGTGCATTATCGCCTTGCGTCATATCGCATAGGTATAACATACCATATGTATATGATGTACACATACATAGGCATATGTATACCCGTTTAACGCCGCGGCCCCACGAGACAAGATCGGTGCAGCACGCGCCAGGGAAAAGATACGATTTTTTTCTCGCGCGACGACGCGACGTCCCTTTCAAGGGAACGACGTGAACTCGGATTGGCTGACGGATGAGGGCGGAAGGGGGGGATGACGTACATTTTTCACAGCAGTGAAGTTTGATTCATGTATTCACATCCGTAATTTGTTACACAGGATTATTAAATTCGATACAGAAAATTTGGAAAATCATACACGTAGTACACGCTTCTTTCACTCGACTCGATCGGTGTCAAATTGTCTCGTACGGCCCGTTGAATATTCAAATATTCGCAGCTTTACTTCAGTTTATGTTAATTGCATTCAAGAAATGTAATAGGTGTCAATAATTCAAGGCTTGTTCTGTTTTTTTTTTTGTCGTAACATGCTTTCTGTAAATTTTTATTAAACTCATTTTTCCTCGCTTCTACCATTTATCAAACGAAATTATCTTCTAGCTGATGTTGTGCTGAAATTAATTTATTCTGAGTATAACATCAGTTTTTGAACCTGTTTAAGCTAATCATAATATTTGCTTTGTTCGAAATTTATGGAGTTCAAACAGCAGAATTTATACAACGGAAAATTTTACTTATACTCCACACACTGAGAAGAAAAAAAAATGTGTAATATACCAAAAATGATAAAAGAAAATACGCTTGTTGATTTAGATAAATGTGGTTTCACATAGTAACCCAAATGATTCGTATGATCATATTATTTTTAATCAAATGAAATTTCTTCGATTCAAAGACAGATTTCTTCTGAAATAAACGAATCTCTTATTCGTGTGCAGAGAAATCTAGTCATTAGACATATATTACACTTGGTAATGTGCATAACAACGACAATTCATCTTTGACGAATTGATGTATACTTTGAAAATGTCCTTCGTTGATAAGATAATTATTTACGAGTACTATCAATACACGAGTTTATAGTTCTAATTTTGGTAACAGAAGTTGCCGCCTTGGTGATTTTCTTGATAAAACAATAAGACGCACAAGAAACTTAACGAGAACGAGAATATCAGAGTTCTGATGAAAGCTGACATAGTCGCAGTCTAATTGACGAGGTCACAATTAAGTGTTCCACTGAATCAAATCACCCACTAAATCAAACTTAGGTTCGAGATAAAAAAAAGAAAACAAGAAAGATCCAGTGACTCGACTAATAGAAACTGTCGCAGTTGACCGAGAGACGAATCAAACCACTCGATAAGTTACATGGTAATTATATAGATATAAAGTGATTTACCCTTATCAAATCCAATTGACAATTTGGATTTTGAAGGAAAAAAAGACTTTCAAAATGTGAGTGAATGGACAGCGTACCTTCGCGTTTCAGCTAAGAAAATTAGATGTAAATCGCGTTCCATCAAACGACATCATTATACAGGAAAAACGGCTAATTTATCGCTTTAGGCGGTCGCGTAATAGCGATATCTGAATTGACCCCAAGCGGAGTTCATGTACGAATAGATTATACGTCATAGGAATAACAAGAAAGTATCTCTGTCGGAGTTCCCAAAATCAATAACAGATCAAATTTCGTAAACACAGAAAAATGTTATTTGTCATTATGTAGCAACGGAGTTGACAAATTTCTATACCAATTTCGTTACATCGCTACTGCTCCGTCTAACTTTGATGATTTTTAAATTGACCTGAAATGCATGAATTCGTCTAATTCCAACACGACTCTCCGTGATGTCAGTTACTTACGAAAAAGTCGATGCTTCGAGACAAGGAAATGGATTCCGTCAATTTTCCAATTCACCCTCGCTTCACGTATCGTTTCATGTTTCACGAAATGGAAATTTTTTTTACCGGAAATCATAAATTTGTCGATCCTCCCTCAGGCTCAGCCGAAAAAAAGTTGAATCATTGATAGGACAAAGTCTTCAATTCACCCTGATGTTCAACGAATGGAGGAGACCTTACACGGAGTAAAGTTCACGTCTAAAACCATCTCATACTGCTGACCTCGATACGAAATTGTCGACAGTATTCCGGTGAAATATAATTGGTCACGTGCATAAATCGTGGATCATCATAATTACACGGGTAGATTTAAAAAACCGGTCAAGTTACTGAAATTTCGTTGATTGCACATCCTGAAGAAAAAATTAAAGGCAACCACACTCGTACACCTGAAACAGAAATATGACGGAACACAGATTTAAATCGTGATACAAGCTTTGAACTTATCATTCAACAAGAAATGCATCGTAGCTATATCTAATCATAATTTTACTTGGATAATCTCTGGAGAATATTAATTTTCGGTATGAAAATAGTGGAATAATATAATATTTTGGATGTATTTAAAACAACGAGGGGTTTACATATTTAATATTCTGTGTTCTTATAAATTTTATAACTGTATGAAGAGCACTTTTTTAGTTATATGTATAAATAATCGAATTAGTTTCTGTGATACTGTTCAAAGTTTTGTTCACTTTCAATGTTGATAATATAGTAAGTATTAGTATCTAGATTAAAATAAGATCTTTCGTATCCAAATTCATGTAGGTAAGATGAAAGATAGTTTATCGTGAAATTATTTAAGATATAATTATCCTTATTTTCACGTGGATGATAAAAAAAAAAAAACAACCATAAAGACAGAAATTTTTCAATACCCTGCGGAAAAAGAACTTTTGAATCAACAAAATATTTCATTGTTGCGAGTGATTTCTTGTCGAGGCATCAAAACGATTAGCGGTATCAAATATACACTGGTGTAAGTTTCTCGAAACGAGGAAAGATTTGCGAGAGACGAAGTGAAATCTAGTTCGAGGAATTCCATATTTATTTCGCCAACCGCTAAATAAGTATCCGTGTAGCTCGAATACTTTTTCCCAGTTCGGTATATTGCGAAGAGTTTCGTTCGAAAACTGACTTTTCGTTGAATCGTTAATTTTCGCGAAGCTCGATGAAAGTCCTGACTGCGAATGGCGTTGCCTATGTTTCATTAGGAATCCAAGCAGTTTATCTTATCTTCGCTCTCTATAAAAAGAAGAAGGTGATAATGAAAAGCAGATTCATCCAAAAGAAGATGAAAGACGATTACATCTCGGAACCTCGAAATCCTCTCACATTTTCGATCTGCCTGCAGGTTCCATATTTCCTCAAGATTCGAGGGTTCGAGGGCGGCGATTACCGAGGCATGATCTTGGGGTCATCGGCGTTCCATCGTCGCGTTGCCAACGCTGATAATCGCGGCTTCCCCACGTCTGGTAGCCACGGGGGAAGGAGAGCATAGCTCAATATTGGGCAATCTAACGCGTCCAAGGCTGCAGCCGAGCCTTGAGTCGCCTTTCCAAGTGTTTCACTAACTCGCGTTCGCTCAATTCTTACGGACTTAAGCCGACCGCCGTGGCTCTGCGTGCCGCTATCTACACGCACGTATAAATGTCTGTTACCTCACGCTGACGATGTAATGACGAAAAGGGAGAGAGAGAGAGGGGGGGGGGGGGGGGGGGCTGGTGGGAACACACATCGCAAGTGTCGTGATTGTGATAATAACGAGAGTGGCGATGTAATCTGACTGATTTTTGGGGCCGGCGTGAACATTTTACGATCTTTTCATTTTCATTTTTTTTTTTTTTTCCTTCATACGTCACAGCGACGGTTAATTCACCTGCCCAGGTGTTCTGATATCAATCCTGTACTCGTATGTATACTTATGCATAATCATCCCATCCCGGAGAGATTGCTTTGGCAATGTAAATAAAAAGTCGACTTGGCCTTTTTGCCCGAGGTTCGTTAGTCGTTCAGGAATCACGGTTGTAATATCTACGGGGCATTCCCTGTCCAATAAACGAAATTTTGATCCTCGACCAGTAATTTGTTTCTAAACGTTTTTTGTGTACGATTACTTTTTAAATTGCAATTATTCGTGCCTTGAATTTCTGCCTTTTGTAACATTCTCCAGAAATTTATACAAATTCGTTTGTTTTATTGCGAACGTTTCAGTATTCGTCCTACGATGAAATGATTAAACAGACGTCAATCTTTATCGTGTTGATTATTTAAAAAAAAAAAATTCTACAATATTCTTGACTCTGTATAAATGACACGAGAACATGGTGCAGAAGGTGGATTTTATTATTCACAAACAATATTGAGACCTCCTCAAGATTTTAAAAATAAATTTACAATCATCTATTCTCTTATTTGATTATTTCTTCTTCCAAGCACTTTGACAATTTTCATCGAGTAGAATCCAGTTTATCTTACCTAGAAATTCTGGGGAAATTGAAGATAAAACCGTATTTCATCTTCCGAATAACTTTTGGGGGGTGTTGGAAATGCTGCGATCACTGAAAAAAGATTCAAGATGTCAAAAACCTTGAGAGTAAGAATTGATCGATTTGACAGGGAACGGCCCATACACTGTTTAATAAATTTCGTTCGTGGTAAGAAAGGAATGTACGGTGATAACTTGACTTTGAGGAATTGAAAGAAAAATCACCTTTGAAGATACCTGCATCTGCGAATGTACGAACTTCGGCCAGTGGCAGTTTCGGAACTATCATTTGGAGTGAAAAATGGCAGAATACATTTTTATCCTCTTCGGCTTCCTCTGCAAAGAGATTTGAGATTAGATAAAAAGTTTAGACACGTATGATGCTAGAAATTAAAGCTTGCTTATTCTAAAAGAATTAGAAAGATGAAAGTCTGAGCACTACTTTTTAGAAAAAGTTTATGAACTTCGCATCAAGTGCTGAAAAGTTGCTTGTTGCCACAAATAGAATGTGGCGGGATACTAGAACAGAAACTAACACTTTACGACGAAGAGTTGAAGGTCGGAACAGCGATAAATCTCGACATGATAATTGAATAATAAACACAAAGTATTTATATGAAACATATTTCGATTCGAAGAAACGAATCACGCTACACCCTCAGGCGACGAATTTTTATACCTCATTTGGATAGCATTTTTTACGATTTTTTTTCCCCTCCAGTTCCAGTACTTTAAATTACCCAGCATAAAATAATCATCTGTCCAATTTTTTACTTTGTTTGAATAGCATTTTTTTCTGTTATCCTTGTTTTTTTCATGAGTTCCGATATTTTAATTCACCCAGCATAGCATATTTATCTGTCGAATTTCATTCAGTTAAGAAGTCCTTTACACTTTGAATTATGTAATAGCTGGTTTCATTCAAGTTTTCATCTGAATTGAAGCAATCAATTTTTGCAGATTATTCTGCATAAAAATTTTTGGCACTACTACGACTTTTTCAGTGTTATAGTTTAGCGGACATTGTGTAATCTTGGTCGTGAAATATTACATACGTACATTAATTTTTTAGTTTCAGTGATCCTAACTCTTGGGGGAACAAATCCTAGGGTTAACAAATATCTGCTTCCTCCATAATTGTTATACTTTATGAGCCAGGATAACAATGCTGACAACGGTTCATTTGCAATACGATCGTTTGAAAAATATGAAATATTGTAACAAACGTAGTTGAGTTTGAAATCAGGATGAAAGTTACGGTTAAAATCGGCAACGGCATAACTTATAATTAATAAAATAGTGACTCAATGTAGAAGACAAAGACAGAGACAGGCAGACAGCCGGATTAAAGTCCGCTGAGATAAGTCGATCGATTTAAGTATAAATTGTCGAATCCGTTTACGTCGTTTACGATTAAAATTGAAGGTCCACTTGTTGTGTTATCCAGCTTTTAATCGTCACTAAATTAAACAAATTGAAGAAAGAAAAAAAAAAAAAACGCTTCTGCCCCTGACAAACTGTATCATACCAGAAACTTACGTTTATAAAATCGTTAGCTTTATTTTAAGTTAATTTCGTAAGTTACAACTGTACGGGATGACAATATTGTAAATTAAAGCCAACGATTATATACCGTTGCCTTTCTGTAACGAGTTACAGGTAAGCATTAAAAACTGAACTCGGCAAAAAAAGAAGAAAAAAAAATCCTATTACAAATTTATGATGGCAATCTATCGAGGGTGAGAAGCGTAAGCGATTCTTATTGCACATAACGTGTATACAAAAAATAGATGACACAAGTACGCGTAAGACGATGAGAATTTGGCGTACTAGTAGAAAAACTGCGGTGTTTTTCATTGAAACGAGAAATTTGAAAAACAATTGGGCAACTTTTTTGATGCTGCACGAACCGTATTTTTTTCATGCCCGTCATTTGATTGTAAAATACTGTAAGTTTAACATTTTTTCTCAAGTTTTCTGGACAGTCATTTCTCTAAAAACCTCTTTTTCGGATTCTAGAGGGCCGAACACGTAAAGATTCGTTGAAATTAGAAAAAGAGGTTTTTGACAGAAACCAATACCATTCTTATATCAACGGAGGTGGTAAAAAGTAAAAAATGAGAAATTGGTGGGAAAAAAGAGTTGAACAAAAAGAAAATTTTTGTTTTTTAATTAAATACACGCAGCGAGACGCACGACGATCATGAAACGGCCGGCAGGAAAGTAATCCGAGAGTTACGCTCTGTAACAATACTCCCAACTTTCTCTGTCACTTTCGTTTTCGTTGGTTCGCTGGGCTGGGTCTCCGGCACGGCTGCGGCGGCAAATTCGTTCTTCGTTCTTGAAGTCTGCTGGATTAGGAAATAGTGCGTGTCCCCCACTCCGCCTCCCAATGGATTTTAGAAAGGGTTTCTTACTCGCGCTTACTCCGTCACCTGCAGTCCTGAACTCCTTCGCTCCTGCCGCCTCTAAATTAGGCTTACTTGACGCTCACGCGTCTTAGACTTTAGCCAAGGGGTCAAAGTTCTGCGGCGACTCGCCCTTCGTGCAGGGTTTTTTTCTCCACTCGAGGAAAACCCCAAGCGGGCCGAAAGGTGGAGTAGTAGTAAAAAATTGTTCCTTTTTACTGGATAATTAGGGGAAAAAGTTGATATTTATACTTTGTGTTTGTACATCTGCAATGCGAAAAAATTGTTAATGAAAAAGTGAAATCGGATTTTTTCATTCAATGACACGTTTTCGTTTCGGTTACAGCGAACTGGTTTAATTAATGCTACAATAAATTTACTCAGATGAAGTAATTATTCATTGATGCGTTCGAATATTTTATTTTCAAACGGAAAACAAATGGATTTTTTTTTACGCGCAGTTCAACCGTTATATTGTATTTGCTTAATAAATATCAAAGTGAATTTATCGTAAATGCATAGACCAAAGAAGAAGAAACATATTTGACTAAAAAAATTAAATTAGATGCTACTCTAACAGTTGTCAATTTCCCTTTTTGAAAATAATATTTGCTTAATTGAACCAATAGCTACGCAGTCAAAGTAAATTATTTACTGATGTTAATTCAACCGTGATACAATAAAACAACGTGTGGTTAAATAAAGTAATCGCGTACTACTGTTTCAACCATTTTCTTTTTCTCGATGTATGCTGCAAGAGTTTTTCATCACACTATTTCCATTATTCCTATATTTACGTAAGATAGAAACCCGATGGAAAAGAAGAAGGTCAAAAGTTATTTTACTCTAGGTTTTGGCTTCCTTAGAAAGAATTGAATTAAAGACACGATTTTTCAAGATTAGTATCAATGGCCTCCGAATTGTTCGGATCGAAAGCTAGGAAAAGGACAAAACCGTTAAAGTAAACTCTAGCAATGTTATTTGTGTCAATTACAGTGAACATGAATGACAATAATTTCAATTCCATACCAGGGATGCTATTCCATTCGTGTTTACCATCATTTGTACAAATAATACGACTGGAATTGTTGTAAAGTTTTCGTTTTGTCTTTGAAGCCTATTTTTAATTTACACGGTGCGGTGCGTTCATCTTTGAAGCTCGTTCTGTTCAACTTTTTTTTGCGTTGATATGACAGCCTGAACAACGGATCTAGTATATTGTTATTGCTAAATGAATGGCTAATACGATTCTAATGACTCACAACTATTCACAACAGTACATTTATAATAGTATAATATAGTGTAACAATCTGCTGGACTGAAATTATGGTTTGAAAATTACTTACATTATCAATTTCTTCTTGTATGCAATCACTCTAAGTTTATAAATTTATTCACTTGTTCATTTTACAATTTTCAACACTGGAATGTAACAAGTGCAAATTTTCTCTATTTGTGAGAAGCGCGTTTCTATCAGAGGGAATTACAGATTTCAGCTATTGAAATCGGATCCGTGACAGACTTTGCATTTCGAGACAATCGAGTCGTGTCCCCAAAAAATGTTTTTTTCTTAGTCTCAGGAAGTCTGAAACTTGACCAGCAGTGCAATTCGAGGGTTGAGTGAACAAGGTGTTATATCTCAATAAATCGAATGACTCTCACCTGATGAGATTTCGTCAAGAAAGCGAGTGTCAAAACAAAATCTTCGGACTCTTAGATCGTGGAAACTTTCACGCAATCAGCGTAGCAAGACTCGCATTATGTCACTGCTCGGTAACTTTATTCGTTGTGTCAACTTTGCGTGCACATCTCGCTGCATCCGATTATCGAAGCTTCTACTTCACCTTACGGCGAACTATCGTACAAGTTTTCAACTCATAACTACCTCCATTATGCATCGTTGAATTATTTCCAATTCTAGGCGCAAATTTAACGAAAAAGCATCAACATTTCTTGAAACGAAAAGAATAACTCTTATTATTTAGAAAGCACGCAGTCATGCGCTGAATCTGGCTTCTTCGAGATAAGAAAAAAGTAGGTTTAATTGCTCGCGAGGTCTATAAAAAGAATCATTTTCATTATTTTAAGACTATCGTTGCTGGGAATCACGATGTTGAGAAGATCCGAATGATCGTTTGAAAATTATCAAAGGCTTGCGAAACTGAGAACGTTTCTTAAAATTGATAATTATTCTAACTCTTGTAAGCCCTGTTAAGCATAAAGATGAGACGAACAAAAAGAACAGCTCTGCACGCCTTGATATACATACATGTACATATTCGATGTATTTATTTATGTATAATAATAATAATAATAATAATAATAATAATAATAATAATAATAATAATAATAATAATAATACAATAATAATCATTATTATTATCACGTTTAGGAATAAATTAAATCGGCACAAATAAACCCACGTAGTCGTACGCTGACCGTTACAGCCATCGCTCGCTATCTAGTCGTAGTTATTATTGTTTATTTACATCACCGGAACTAATCTCGAGGTGAACCACACCCCCGTTGAATAATTAGTCTCACAAAGTTTAAGTGCATTTCGTGTGCACAGCGTGACGTGTGACAAGTTAAACTTAATATGCATACCTATTACAAAATCAAGCAAGCGCATTAAGGTCGATCTCCCGCTTTTCATTATTCCGATTTAAACTATGAAGACCAAGTTTGTATTTCTCAACAAAGCGATGAAGTCTAAGCCCTACCCTGTACCTCCATTGAAACATTGAAGAATACAGTAAATTATCATCACACGTTATACTATTTGGCTTATTCTTATTTATTATATATGGGACATTCAATGCCAATTCGACCTGGGTCTGACCCTTAGTAAAATTTGTTTGAAAAATAGAAGATAATTGAAAATTATTCGAAAAAGTGCGAAAAAACATCAAGCGCCTTCGACGGTTATGATTTTAGAACAATCATGTGAAAATTGGCGGCCAAATTCACGAGGTCAACGGTCAGATCCAGGTCGAATTAGCAGGGAATCGTCCCTAAACTTTCAAAGGTTACTTCATCGTTTCAAAATTTCAGATTATTCACACTTATGTATATGTTACACGTGTACACAATACATGATCTACCTATATATTCGTACGTATCAATGACGATCTCAGACTAAGTGGAGAGTCACAGTGACGAACTCGAAATCTCTCGTTTCATCAATCCGTTCAGGATAATTTTCTTTCTTGGACCCTGATTGTTAAACTTGTTGCTAAAAAAATACTCGTGCAACACCATCGCGGGTCGAATGACTTTGATTCAGCGGCGACGTACGAGTATCAGAAAAGCCACCGTTATATCACCTCGATAGATTTGATCCGGAACAGCATTTTACCATTCTTCTTTGGCGATGGCAATCGCCCCGAGTGTCCGTCCGTCTCTCTGCTTTCGACGCTTTTGTCTCTCTCCCGCATCTCTTGACCTTTTCCGTAATCTCGGCGATAAGATTTCGTAAGGCGTTGACACACCGCGTCCTGAAGCGGGGCAAGGCCGAAATCCGCTCGGCTGCTCGCTCGTCGGGAAAACAGATTCGTCGACCGTCGATTGACGAGAGCGGTGTCCGTCGGTCGGACTCTCGGTGTCCGCGAATCCTAAATGAAACCACCGAGCGCGTCGTGGAACTCCTGGAGGTAGGCGAGGAGCTGCGGCATCGTCGGCCTGTCCCTCGGAAGTCCGAGCCAGCAGACCGTCATCACCGCGAAAAGCTCGTCGGCGCAGGGCCTCGGCTGGGCCAGCCTGTAGCCGTCCCTCAGGCACGCCGTCATCTCGAAGGGATCCACCTCGAGGTACGGCTGCTGACCCATCGTCGCCAGCTCCCACAAGAGAACGCCGAAAGCCCACTGAAAATGTTTCCCTCTTTTTTAACCGAAGCTTTCGCGACACAGCCAAATTTTTTACAAAGATTCGTTATTTTATTTTTATCTCTAAGAATTTAAAGGTCTGCCCTTTACCCAAAATGCACGTTGAAGATAAATAGATAAAATAAATAAACGTGTCAGTTGATTTTTATCACTTTCAAATTATTTGAGTCATGAAAATAGTACAAATTATTCAGTGTGACGCTTAGATCCCCCATTTTATTTTTTCTGTTTTAAAAAAGCTCAGTCAAATGTAAAGAGCGACTGTCAAAATTCTTTTTCACAAAACACTGTATGCAATTTCTTATTGACGATAAGAAAATTTCAAGTTAAAAGAGCAATACGTTCTAACGGGTAACAATTTCAAGAATTCTAAGAGAAATTTTCAAACATGCTTTCACAACTTATGTCTGAAATAAAACTCGAAGATTTGCACAGTCTAATCAAACATTTCGAAAAATTCGAATTATTCGAAAAATTTTTATGATTTGATCACTAGGATTTCTTTGTAATTTTGCGTTATTCAGAAACTCGAATTACTTGTCGATTTATTCGCACCTACGACCCAGAGCACAAAGTTCAAGGTAAAATTATATCATATCTTATAATGATGTCGAACGATTCTTATTATTCAGATTAGAAAAATCTACCTAGCCCAGTTACCATTGCATCAAAAGACACTTGTTCCACTTCGCTCTCTTCGAAAGAAACGTACTGTTGTACTAACTAATAAATCTGATAGCTACAAGATTCTATCATCGAAACTTTAAGAGAGGTCAATGAAAATTGATACGTCATGCAAAAATATACAACAGGTTGTCTTTATTAGGGCACTCCCCACTCATAACTCCTAATACAATCAATTTTTATAGGAATAAAGAACTTCACTGCTCTCGCGACGAAAGGAGCGAGTCCAAATCACTTCCAATATCACTCACCTGCACCTGTAATGGAGTAGTTATGTTTTATTGCTTACGTATTTTTGGTGCTAAATCAGTGACGTACGAATGTTGCCCGATAGTCAGTATTTGTTTTTTTCCTCAGAATTGAGATTTGTTTTACCCCACTGTATTTCAAATTCAATGCTCATTCCTTTGAATTCAAATCGTCAGAATAGACTGCCAAAACTATTCACGAAAAGGCAATATACCGTAGTTACAAAACCACAAGATCTGATTCGTTGCGTTTAAAGTCGCGTGAGTGTGTTGAAAGTTTTGAAATTCCCGAATGAATCTTCCGAAAGATGTTTTTCCAGCGCAGTGCGGAGTGTTTTAAACAAACGTACCTTGATTTCCAAATGACTTTTTTACGAACATCGATCATACTTTCACCCCGTACAAGGTGTCGGCAGTACAGACCTCAGGGTTTGAAGTTCAAACTAATTGCCATCGATAGAGTGGACGCCACGTTAGTCGTAAAAAACGAAGTAATAGCTGTCCAGTAGCTTACACCTTATACATTATTTATAATACGTACATCCTGGCGAGTGGTAAATTTAAAATTAATTTGTGCCGCTCATTCCTTGGACCTCGCGGACCCGATTCGCGCATGCACGCTGTCTACATCTACGTTTGAATTCGTATTCTTTCAGTCTTGAACGTATCTTCGGCCGACAATACTCTCTTGGTTGACGGTATTAGCAGGAGGCATTGCAACGGCAAGTCATTGAACGCTCCCTGTTTTACCGGCAAATCTTGTATATTATTTATCAACGGTAGACTGCTGTAGAATATTGTCAGAGACACAATGCGCGAGATATTTTTATTATTTTCATTATTTTAATAACCCTCGTTATTTTCATTGCATTTTATTATGTTCGTTATTATTATTAGTTTTATCATTTTAATCGCAGATATTAAACACAGAATGTAAAACAGTTTGTGAACAACTTTGTAGAGTTGAAGAAAGTAACCTGCAGTACCGTTGACAATGTGTCATATGGAATAGTAATGCGACAAATTGTCCATGGAAGGCTGTAAAAGGAATGGTTTATTTAAATAATAATTCTCAAATTTACAATTAAAAATGAAAATGCATGAAGGTGTTGTGCGAAAATTGAATATTGAAGCAAGAAACCACGTAGGATGTTATAGATGGTTAAATAAAATTTACACAGACCTGAAATTCTTACTTAAGGCACTAATATTATCAGGGAAGAGAAATTGTGTTTTGAATAGCAATTTTTCTATTTACAATACAAAATGAAAAAAGTCCTCATTCACTCAAACTTATAATCTGGAACGCTGGAATCTGAGTTTTTTAAAAGACTTCAAACATTTTTAAATGAAATATTTTCATAGTAAATTTAGGGATATTATTTTCACTTGAACCAAATACAAATATTTTTTTACGTTTATTCGAAAAATATCTGATAGGTGATTTAATTTAGACTTCATTAATACTGCAGGAGAACTGGAGTATGTACTAAATTAGCCACGTTAGGTGAACAGCTATTTCAAACCTTTCAGATTCCAATTCTGAAGAAGGATTAGACAATTGCAATCGATGTTACAACTTTCAGAGAAGCAATTGTTACTGAGTATGTTTTTTCAACTACGGCAACCGTAGAAATTCGAGATGCTTATATTACTATTCGTAATGAAGCTACGAAAAATGTCGATTCAATAGATCCCAATTTTGAAACGTGAATATGGAAAACCTGATTCCTTCGTTGCGACGACGTGCAATCCGAAGTGGGATCAGATTTTGAAAGGTATTTTAAACCATCGACAATGTGCGGATGTGCCAATCTTATTCAATGATCACATTAATGTTAAAGTAGTATCAAATATGAAATCAGTAAAACATTGATAAAATTATAACTTGAGAGTCGATATATGGGAGGAAGGATGCAGGGGACTAACTGGTTGCATTTTACTAGTAGAGGTGCATTCTGCTGATGCGTTACTGGAACCGAGGCAACGGGGTGATGATAAAAAGAGGATGCAGGGTATAAGGTAGCTCTAAGAGTGTGGGAAAAGAATCCAAAGTATGGAGGACGTAACAGTAGCTTGCTTTGTATGAAATTTCTTCGAGTAATTTAGTATCGTAAACGTACCGCGTGAGCCGGCATGTTTTACCCGTTTTTTCATGCTTTTGTTCAGTGCGTAAAGTAACTGTTTTAGGGATGGTGAGATCGAGTCATGACTGCGCATGCGCGGAGTACAATAAAGAGCATCTTTACGTTCTAGATGTTAAAATTTGTCTTTTCTGTACTCCCCGCATGCGTAGTCGCAAACGAATCTGGTGTTACACGACCTATTATCAATTATCGTAGCGTTGCTCTTACAAAGAGATCTGGGTAAAATCGTGCCGCTTTGTAATGCGTACAAGTATCAAGTAGAGTTTTATATTGCGCGTACTCCTGTACTCTGGTCTCCATGTCGGACATCCTCGGTCATGAAACGTAGGTTGCGTAGGTCAGCTGACCCTTACATAACATCACAATAAGTAATTAACTTGAGGATAAGTAAAAATAATAATGCAAAAATTGTACGTAGGTACGTATAATACAGTCTGTAACGCGATCTTTCTTATGAAACACGGATAAAAGTCACGTTTTTTGCTCGCATAGTGGTTAATAATTAATTATTTCCCGTTTCTTCGGAGGAAAATGAATTTTACTTACAACACTACAAAACAAAGCTATTCGTGCCGATTGCATTCGCCCATGAGTAAAACGATCTTCACTGGTGTGGCATCTCAGACTGTAGCAGCTCGATGTGGCTTCAAACTTCTGTTAAAGACGAAGTATACAGAGCTTCTCGATGACGAGGGAAACGTCGCGTTTTCCAACGTCACGGTGGAATTCATAAAGGTCATGGAAAAAGCATAGTAGGTACTGAAGTAGCTCGAACACATACCGTCACAATTGTTTGTGTCAATTATCGTTATTACTATCTTGCAAACGTAACTGATCAATGTTTCACTTGTAACCGGATATTTGATTCGTCCTGAATACGTCACAAAATATCTAAGGACACTTTCTTGAGCATGAACAACTGCTGAGGGTTAATATAATTAATGGGAATCATGCAAAGATTCATACTACAAATTTTTTTACCCTTGATCTCAGTAAAGATACGAGTATATCTAGGAATTGCGTGGACGAAAACCTTGCCGTGAAAAACGCTGCCATCAAAATTTACAACGATCGATATTTACAAGCAAAGTAATTCAGGCCATGATTTTAAAATTCGACGATGTTGCTTAATTTGTTGCATTTTCAGAAGAATTTCAAATCGGTGAAGTTGCTGAAAAGATACCGATTCAAAAACCGGATTACTCCATATTTGCCATCCGGTCTGAACCCGGGACGATTCTAATATGAATTTATCAATTTTATATGGGATTTTTAGTAGGGATGCGATCACGATCAGATTACAATACGTTGAATCATGTGGCCTCCGCAAAGAAAGATAAGCATTGGTCGAATTGCTCCGAAACATTAGCAAAGTAATCATTTTTTCTTTCTTTTTTTAACACTTACATTTTATTCTCCATTGAAAAATAATGCCATACATCGGTATATAATATGTGTATATATATATGTATGTATGTATATATATTCAATATATTTATGTATATATCATTATTATTGTTATTTATAGTATTTTTATTATTATTACGTATAGGAAATAATAAAATCTGCACAATTCAATCCACTTACGATTAGCTAACCGCTATAGGCATCGCTCGATAGCTAGTTGCATTATTGTATATTTACATCACCGGAACTAATCTCGTGTTGAAGTACGCCCTCGTTAAACAATTAGTTTCGCAAAGTTTAAGTGCGGCTCATGTGCACAGCGTGATGTGTGACAGGTTAAACGTAATATGCACATCTATTAGAAGATCGCGCAAGCACGTTAAGGTAAATCTCTTTCTTTTTTTCCTATCCGAATATCAACTACGGAGAGCAGGTTCGTATCTTTGGTTTACCTCTTCTTCAACCATTCTATAGCGACAGCAAGAAAATGAAGTCTATATCCTACCCTGTACCTCCATTAAAACATTGAGGAATATAGTAAATTATTATCATACATAATAAGTACTGCATTATACATATATGTATATATATATATATATATATTTTCGTTTGTGAAAAATCTCTTTTTCTCAAAGTCAAATGAAAGAAATTCGTAAAAAGTTGGGCAATGGCAATGTATCGCTGCAAATGCAATAGTATTATGACGTATATGTATATAGACTGTAGTATGTATAGGTAATAGCTTATAGAGAGACAACTTCATAGATGGAAACATGCGACATTTATACATCGAGTACACTTAAGAAATTACATTATACATGCTATCTTTTTTTTTAATTTTTTTTTTTTTTATATTGTTCTCTTTCTCTTTTTTACCTACGTAGATTCAAGTGAAATAGATAGTAGATAATTGTCAGAAGGGCTGTAAAGTACCGTGAGATTGGATACAGTGGCCGAACAGACTTAATAGGGCGGGTTTAAAATCTGGTGATCTGCAATTAAGCATTAGACTTTAGCGTTAAGAAATTTTCCAGTTTTCGATACATACATTTGCGACTTGGAAAAATTTTCGCTAAAGTTTACAAGATGAAGTGTTGTTTTTTCTTCTATTTTTTATAAGACTGGTAAAAATTTTCAGGCACATCTGTAACGTGGCAGTGATGAATTTTTTTGTGCTCGTGCCATTTGTATATTACAGCCCTGATTCGTATATGATTGAATAGTTCGGAAGGTTTGAAGTACAGTGGGTTTTAATTTTATTTAAAAACCCAATTAGCAATCATCCCTTAAACCTGCCAAATCTCACCGAAAATTTTTCAGTGTAAAAGTAAGGGATGATTATTAATTGAGCGATCGATTTCAATTCCGTGCAACAATGTGTTTTATTTCAGACTTTTGTTTTTTCTCTTCTGGAGTTTGATTACGCGTTCCTGACTTATTCTCCTTTACTGTATATACTTTCAACGTTTACTTCGGCGTTTCAAAATCCCATGTTATATACACTAATATATTTTACACCTGTATACAATACATAACATACCTACATATTCGTACGTAACAATGACGATCTCAGAATAAGTGGAGAGTCACAGTGACGAACTTGAAATCTCTCGTTTCATCAATCCGTTCAGGATAATTTTCTTTCTTGGACCCTGATTGTTAAGCTTGTTGCTAAAAAAATACTCGTGCAACACCATCGCGGGTCGAATGACTTTGATTCAGCCGCGACGTACGAGTATTAGAACAGCCACCGTTATATCACCTCGATAGATTTGATCCGGGGCAGCATTTTACCATTCTTCCTTGGCGATGGCAATCGCCCCGAGTGTCCGTCCGTCTCTCTGCTTTCGACGCTTTTGTCTCTCTCCCGCATCTCTTGACCTTTTCCGTAATCTCGGCGATAAGATTTCGCAAGGCGTTGACACACCGCGTCCTGAAGCGGGGCAAGGCCGAAATCGGCTCGGCTGCTCGCTCGTCGGGAAAACAGATTCGTCGACCGTCGATTGACGAGAGCGGTGTCCGTCGGTCGGAGTCTCGGTGTCCGCGAATCCTAAATGAAACCACCGAGCGCGTCGTGGAACTCCTGGAGGTAGGCGAGGAGCTGCGGCATCGTCGGCCTGTCCCTCGGAAGTCCGAGCCAGCAGACCGTCATCACCGCGAAAAGCTCGTCGGCGCAAGGCCTCGGCTGGGCCAGCCTGTAGCCGTCCCTCAGGCACGCCGTCATCTCGAAGGGATCCACCTCGAGGTACGGCTGCTGACCCATCGTCGCCAGCTCCCACAAGAGAACGCCGAAAGCCCACTGAAAATGTTTCCCTCTCTTTTAACCGAACCTTTCGCGACACAGCCAAATTTTTTACGAAGATTCGTTATTTTATTTTTATCCCTAAGAATTTCAAAGTCTGCCCTCTTGCTCATAACACACGCTGAAGTTGAAGTATATTAGGCGCAATCTTGCCAACTTGACATGTGATCAACCCCGAGGGCTTTCGATTTCACTCATTTTTCTTCATTTTTCAGTACCCGTTCAGACAAGCAGGACCCATTATTTATTTATTTATTTTTTTGAAGATTTTCAACTCAAGTCTGAAATTATTGAAACATTCATGGCTCGAGATTAGAATCAGATAAGAATCTGAAAATACCATGGCTGTTCGCCTTACTGAGTAATGAGGTGGAAAGAAAAATCAGTACAATCAAAAGTAGTCTACAATCGCATGTCGAGTTGGTATGGAATGTCCGGTATACTATAAAGATGACAGATGACTTTTATCAATCAGTTTAGCGAATATCTATTTGGCCAAGTATCGTGATAGTATATTGTGTCAATAGTGTGAAAAGTGTGCGATTTTCGATGAGTGTAAAGTTTTTGTATATTGTAACTTGGTTACTATTCTCATTGCGTATGGTAACTCGAAATTAATTTTTTTGTGATTTCTATCATAACTTGGTGGTATTGAGAGTATTCAAATCATTGCATCAACCATACCCATTCTGTTAGAATTATCTAGTAACTTAAACAGATGAAATTTTTTTCATCCGAGTAATACTATGCTGTCTCACCACATCGGTGGCTGTGCTGAACTGATTATAGATGAGAGTTTCAAGGGCCATCCACCGAATGGGTCGATTTTCATTGTCGCCCAAACAGTGGTAGTCCTGAGGGAAAAGATCCCGTGCCAAAGCAGCGTCGGCAAGCCTGACGCGAAGGCTGACCGGTTCTATGAGGCAGTTTCTCGCCGCGATATCCCTGAAATTTTCAAACGATAGACTTCAATTACAGTCATTGTTGATGAAACGTGAAGAAATTTCTAAACTTTATATGTTGAAACAGATGATAAAAAAGATGGTACCTCGTTCATTAAACAAACCGTGATTATATAAACTTAATTTCAAAATTATACATTTGCATAATAACTGACTGAAAAATTAATTCGTCAATTTGTGATTTTTCAAATTTGATGTTTGTAAGATGCCAAAATAATTGAAAAATAATCACGTAATTGAGTTATAAAACGAATTTTGTTCAACCCCAAATCTCTACAGCGGCTTTTTCTTTGGTTAATTTTTTGGTTTCATTTGCTGCCGGCGGTGCAAAATATTTCAAAATTGTCGTTGCTTCAAACTTTCTGCGATAGAAATTAAAGTACGAGGCGCTTTGGAGCCTTGACTTTTTTATTTGATAGTTACAGGTGTTGACATCCAGAGTTTCTATACTTCATCATATCTTATTTTTCCGGAACTCGTTAATACTTTGAATCCAAGTGAGTGAATTTAAACAAATTTCATATAACTTACAATTAGTTGTGAATCGACGAATCATATTTTAATCCCTTTTGTAATCGATGGTAAGTTCAGTTTTTTCAATAAAAATTTTTATTCAGTTTTCGCAAATAAAATGTAGGCTGCGACAAATTAAAATTTAACCGAAATATCTTGTTTGTTTTCCTCATATTTTCATCCAATAAAACGTTAAAGAAAAGTATAATCTTCCAGTGATAGAATCCGCAGGTAATAGGAACGTAGATTAACTTTTGAATTCAGATATAATTTTATCACTAATGGAATATAGAAAATCCGGGTGAACCTTTCGTGATCAAATGCATGATGGAGAGTAAGATTTTTGAAAGTGATTATGTACAAGAAATGACTAATACATTGACCGCACATTATAATTAGAAAATTCACAATTTGATAATAACGTAGGTTGAGCATCTGCCGTTTCGCCTGCTTTGATTAATACCCAAATACTTTGCAAGATAAAAAAAAAAAAAAAAAAGTCCCAGATCGTCGAAAAATACGAATAAAAAAATTGTTGAGCCAGAACTAAACTCCAGATTGTTGAAGCGGGAAAGCACCTATGCAAGAGTCCCCGCCCATGCAAGAAAGCTCCTGCCCTTGCGACTTGAGCACCGACGTGGACGAGGTCCCTAGCGACGGGATGATATCGGCCATCCGTCAAGTAGAGCTTCAGGTTAAGCTCGTTTGGCGTCGAGTTATAGGCCAGAAGTGGGCACGGACTGTCGAGGCAGGCCGCGGCCAGCGAAGCAATGTTGGCGTGAACGAGGCCGGCGAGCTGTGATCCTTCGACGACGAGGAGGGAAGCCTGATAGGCGGATGCCACCTCTGTAAATGTGAAGAACAGTCGCGCGGTCAACGAGTTGCGTTCATTGGATCATCGTGACTTTTGTGAATTTTTAAATTATCATAGGTATGGGGAGACAAACATTTAGACTTTAAGGTATTGAGTTCAGTCTTCGGTAAACGAAGGTAGCGGCCGCGTCTAGATTTTAGTCTGTATTCCTACAGTTTCGACCCCTTTTCTCAGCCGATAACGCTTTGGGCCGGTGATAACGGGCTTCGTTTCCAAATCAAGTTCCTTAAGGCGACTTGGTTCACCGAAGCAACAGCTTACCGTTCGAAAATCATGCGCGTGAATATAGATTGGTGACTACTGCGTCAGACACGGTTAGAATTACAATTATGCGCGAAATATTGTAAGGGTCTTTGTTCTCGACAGGTAATTTTCGATGTAATATTATTTCATCGAGCTTCGGTTCAAACGGGTTGATTTTAGTCTTTTGAAATTTGAGCGAAAAATAATTCCCTTATAATTCGTCGCCGTTTGTATCTAGAACTCATTTTGAATTCATTTTCGTTGAACAATCGTAATTTAAAACTTTTTGTATACTCAGGGTCTTTTTTCTTGAGAAATAAGGTTATTTTGTGTTTTGAACACATTCATGAAAGAGAAACAAAACAATTATTGAATAACGGATTACACAAGTCAATGTTATACCAATATAATTGTGAATTGAGAAAGTGTGGAATCCCGATTCCTCAACATTCCAAATGACTAACAGTTGATGTGACCATTGTTGTTGGTTCAGAAAAAAGATTTCTCCAGAAAAATGCGGCTTTTTGAAAATTTCAATCTGTTACACGTGACATATTAATTATAATGTATTATTTCAACTAGGTTTTGAAATTTTTTCGGGTCTCTTGAATGACACATGTGAAATTATTTGAAGATCATTTGACAAACCGTGTGTCTGCGCATTGTCAACCCAATATACATTATTTTTGGCAATTGATTCCTACCTGTGACAGTCTTAATGATCACTTCTTGATCTCGTCCAGCCAATTCCAGTGTTCCCTTGAAAACCTGGCCGAAGGTGCCGACCTGGGCAAGGTTCCGACAGTACAAAGCTGACCTGGGAACGGCGAGAGCTTTCGCCTTGTCACACGGATCCGTTGCCTGGAAAAGGATAGGCAAGTTTTATACATTGTACCGTGTACCAGCTATGACTCAGTCTCTAGTTTTTGTGAACTCTATCTTACAAGGAAAATTAAAATTGCTTCAACATGTGTGGAGGTTTGAAATTGATGTTTGATTTGATTTTCCAAGAGAATTCAAAAATTCTCATAGTTAAATAAATAGGATAAATGGGCGAATTATTACCAAAGTTTTTTCGAAAGTTATGCAAATAAGATAAGCCATGGTGAAGTATAATAATTGATCAAGTCTTCTACTGTATTTTTCACCGTTTCAAAGCGGTTAAAAATGAAAAATCATTATCAAGAACATCGTTCATAATCTGAGTCTCTTTTTAAATTTCTAGCAGAATCGCCGTAGCTTACGAAACTAATAATTCCCTAAACTGCACTCAACGTGTGTTCCCATCTCGTGGTATAAAATGACTAGAAAAGTATCGATATCCAAATGCATCACTTCCTTATTAGGAACGATGGGATTCAAATGGTTTGTCGAAAATTTTTCGGATCGCAATATCCGTCCCGCCACACGCTCGCGTCTGCAGCCTGTGGGGTGATGTAGAATT